>NC_137788.1:48900919-49500919 GCF_963383645.1 Muscardinus avellanarius
GGGGGTCCCAGTGTTGGCAGGGTGGCCTTGGTGGAGGTGCTTAGGCTATTGGGGTGGAAAGTATTTCTCTCAAATCCTTTTGGCAGTTCTTGTGAAATCCCTCAAGTTCTTCAGAAAGGATTATTATAAAAGGAGCAAACCTAACTTCATTTTTTCTCTCTGCTCCTGTTCCAGATGTGACCTCTTGTTCTGACATGGACTTCTGCCTCGGCCAGCTGTCATTCCTCATACCGTCCTCACCAGAGCTGAGCCAAAGAAGGTGCCATGTCCTTTAATGTCCAGAACTATAAGCTAAATAAGCCTTTTTTCTTTATAAGGTGTTTTGCCTCAGGCATGCCATTGTAGTAATGCAAAGATGACTAACATAGCCCATGAGGGAAAGCCCTGGGAAACACTGGTCTATGCAAGGGGCAAAAACACCTGGAGAAGAAATTGAAGGCCTCTGCTCATGGGCCTTCCCCCAGTTTTCAATGCGGGCAAGGGCGGACCACTTATTATTCTGCTCATTTCACCCCTTATCTTTCCTACTCTTCTTCTTTTCCATCTCTTCCATCTACTTTAGAACTCAGACAATGACTCCACATTTCCATGCCCAGATTTTCTAAAGCATATCCAATATATTTTGAAAATATAATGAGGATGAGGTTGGTAGCATGATTTGTGGGCTGCGGCTGATTATGCAATGAGACATACAAAGCTAAACAGGTTTGATCTGGGAAAGCACAGCAAAGGGAAGGCAGTGCCTGTGTGAGGCCCGGGAAATGATAGTGCTGGTGTGAAGGGCATGGCGGTGGCAATGGAGACACCTGTCATTAAGGCACTGATGAGCAGCCATTCACCCATGCCACGTCTATTCACAAAGCAGCTATGACTTCTTAACCATCTATTGACACAGCCTTGTCCTTCTTTTGCAAGAGGGAGAAAGAAAATTCATGCTAGGCCTTTTGTATTTAATGCCCAGTTAAGAGTTACTCTATGATTTATGCTAGAAGCACTGCACTCCTGTCACTGTAGTCATCACTGTCATCGCCGTCATATCATCATCATCATCATCATCATCATCATCATCATCATCATCGCTCTTACTATTTGGTACTGGGAATTAAACCCAGAGGTGTTCAACCTCTGAGCTAAACATAATGCCCCAGACCTTTTCATTTTTTTTATTTTAATACAGAGTCTTGCTAAATTGCTGAGGCTGGCGTCCAATCTATGATCCTCCTGTCTCAGCCTCACCGAGAACTGAGATCACAGGCATGCACCACTGCACCTGACCTGTCTTTGTAACTAAACACACAGTACCCAGCCAAAGCGTGTTGGGTCAGGGAGCTGGAAGCAACAGAGATTTTGAGAGGTAGCAGTAGTATATTGGGGATTTGACAGTGGCAATACAGTTGTCAGAAGGGCAGCAGGGAAAGAGCATAAATACAGAGATGATTATAGGGCTGTTTCTGTGGCAATAACCAAGATGGGGCCAGTGATGAGAGTTATGAAAAAAAAAATCTGAAAATACCAGAGAGGCCACAGAGGTGCTCAGGAGGGCTTGGAACACCTGCACACTTACACACGCATAGCCCTATACACTCCAGGGCTCTATGCCCTGGTCCCAGTCCACGGCCTTACCCGAGGATCTGACCTGGGATACAGAGGATGTTAGGGCTTGATTGTCCCTTCTTCTTTTAGCTCCCTTGTCAGGGGAAGGTGCAACATGCAAGATAGCTCTACTTCTTTAAAGCTTTTCCAAAAGAACAAATAGATCAAACAGATATGTACAGGTATAAATGTACACAGAAAACTAGAAACCAGAGGGGAATGGTTTTCAAAAGCTTGCAATTATTTGTTTTTAATTATCTTTCCCTTTCTCGCTTCTTCTTTTAAAAATCTAACATTCTAGTTTCACATTAGCAAAAACTCAAGGATTTTTTTTTTTTTCTAAAAAACACTAACAAGATCTGGCATCAGTTCAGGACTTTGAAAAGGGAGTGAATTAGAATCACAGGAATGTGAAATCAGCTCCTGACAGCAGGCTGACAGGAGCTCAGCACACTTTTGGGGAGGAGGGCAGGGAACTTCTCAGAGTCAGTCATCCTTCCTCACTGGTGTGCCTTCTTGGAGAGGCTACCACTGTGGTCCAGATGGCACCCAAACGGTAACAAGAAATATTGGATGGAATCAAAATCAAGCGAGAGTAGCAAGAGGCTCAGGCGGTCTGCGGAGCAAATCAGAGGCAATCATAAATGTGGAGATGTCACAGCAAAGGAAAAAATAGTCAGAAGGGCTGTGCCTGCTGCTCCGACAGCCGTTCTGGGCAAAACGTTGTTCCGTTTCTCCTCCAGAGGAATGCAGATTTTACTAACTTAGAGACTCATTTCCTTATTCACGTCTTCCTTCCTGGATTTTATTCTCCAGGCATGGATTAAACAACTTTTCCTGACTGCCCACTGTGAACAGGGCATTGTGCCAGTGCTGGGAGGATTCAGCGTTGTCCCTTCCCGGAGTTGTAAATGGTCCAGTTAGGGGAGCTGAAGAAATAAATTCTAATCAGAGTGCAGGGGCGCAGCCTCGGCAGCAAGGCACCATGCTGAGAGCTGCACTGAGCATGCTCACAAGGGGTGCTCTCTCCCCTGCTGCAAGAACGTGCAAAACTCAAGCCGGTGCCAGAAAGAGATCTGTTCTTATGTGAATAGACTGTGACCAGTCCTTTCAATCCTTGGATTTCTCTTCTTGTCTTTCTTTTGGTTTTTCGGTGATACTGGGCATTGAATTCAGGGGCCTTCTACCTCTAAGATATACCCCTATGCTTTTTGTTTTTGTTCTGAAACGGGATCTCACTAGGTTGCTGAGATCTTACAGAGTTGCTGAGGCTAGCCTTGAATCTGCCATCTTTCTGTTTCAACCTTCCGAGTACTGGGAGTACAAGTGTGTGCTACCATGCCGGGATTGAATCTTTCTTTATTGGAACATTAGGGAAATATTCATTTCATAAGATTGTGTTGAAGATTGCCCATGATGGTGGAAGGTGATAGGTTAGAATGGTGCCTGGCACACAGTCAGCCACCCATTAGCAGCTGCTTATTTGGGTCAGATATTAAATCAAGTATTCAGCAAGAATTCATTAAGAAAATGAGAATTTTGTAGCACATATATATGTTACACATATATATGCATGTGCGCATATCTGTACATACATACACATATACATACATACATATTGGTATACCCAGGGGCATTCTACTTCTGAATTACCCCTACCTTTTTCTTTTTGAGACAGGGTCTCACTAAGTTACTGAGGCTGGCCTTAAACCTATAAGACAGAAGTCTTAGCCCTCCAGGTACTGAGATTACAAGCATGTGCCATTATGCCCGGCTTGAAGTATATATTTGTAGTGTATTTATTTATTTATTTATTTATTTATTTATTTATTTATTTATTTATTTATTTATTTATGGTACTGGGGGTGGAACCCAGAGGCTTTCTACCTCCGGTCTATACTCCCAGACCTTTTTTATATTTTATTTGGAAACAGGGTCTCACTAAGTTGCTGAAAGCCTCACTAAGTAGCTGAGGCTGACTTCGCAACTGTGTGATCCTCCTGTCTCAGCCTCCCAAGTGCGGGGATTACAAGTGTGCACCACCACGCCCGGCTTTTGTAGTGTATTTTAAACTCTATAAAGAATTGCAGAATTGCAGGATAATAAGAGGCTACAAAAATCTCTAACATAACTTAATTCTCTATTTTTCTTTTCAAATGAAGATGCCTAGACCTCCAATTTTCTCAAAATCATGAGAAAATGAGTGGCAGATAAAGGATTACATGCCGGTTCCAAATTCCTAATCCAGTTCCTTTCTAATCCGTCATGGTCCCTCTCATGGTTGTAGGTTAAGATGAAACCTGGCTTACATTTCACAACAAGAAAATGAAGGCCCCCAGGAAACTGTGGCTGGCTCATGTGTAGAACAATGTGGGAAATTGTCACCCCATGGAGATCAAGAATCAAAAGGTAAACTATTCACCAAATAGAACAGACTCAGATGGCTGCCTAAAGGGTTCAAGTTCAGAGGACATCTGGAAGAGTATTATCCTCAATCTGTCTGTACAAGGTCATAATCTTTAGTAAAGAAAAAAGAAGGGAGTCAGTGATCACAATGGCATGCGTGTTGTTCAGAGAAGAATCATCTAACCCATCTTGACGATCATGAAGAGGAGACTTCATGACCTAAATTCCTCTATATGTGTTATAGTTCTCTCAATAAATGTGGCAAAGACAAACAGTTGGAGGGAATATTTTATGCCAAGTCCTGAGAGGGTAAAAATATATTTATAGGCCTATTAAGAGGACAGGTGAAATTATGACCCAAAGTTATGACAGTCAATCAGAGACACTTTAGACTGGCACATAGAGGAAAATTACATTGAATAGCTAAGTTTTAAAAAATAGAATGAATAAATTGGGTGTGCTGACACATACCTCTAATCCTTGTACTTGGGAGGCTAAGGAAAGAGGGTCACAGGTATGAGGCTAGCCTCAGCAAGTTAGGGAGACCCTGTTTTAGGGTTAAGAAAGTGGATGAATTTACTTATACAATAGAATGTAAAACTGAACAGAAAGAAAACGGCAATAGCATGACATATTATATGGAGAGTAGGTAGTCCATATGGTGTTTTCAAATGCTCAGCACGTATGTGTACTTATGTGTGCGTGCACACACATGCTCACAGAAACTTGGTGTTATTTTAAATTCCAGAAACAATGTCGTATTCATCCTGCCACTTGACCTAATGGGCTTTACAATTATGGTAAAAAGTCTTGGTTATAATTTCAAAAATACTATGGAGAAGTTCCAGTAAAAGTTAAAAAATCAGAGATATGTGGCACTCCTAGCCCTTTTTCTATCAGGATGGTGTTTTTATCTGGGTGCTTCAAACTTTTCCTATTAGTGAGTTTCATCAGTATCTCAAGGGCGGCAGCAATGAGACATTCTTCACTACTGGATGTCTTGCCAATATCAAATTTTATCATTGCTTTGGTTGCTAGCAATTGGTGAAGTGATTTTATCTTACACTTCTTGGCCTCAAATCCTCAAACACATCCTAGGAGCTTTTGATCTTCCCAAATGTATTCTTTCCTTGTCTTCTGGTTTCTATAAAGGTTACTAACTCATATCTAGATGCTCAAGCCCCCCCAATATAAGTTACTTGTATTTGGTTAGTCAACATTCTGTTGTTATAACAAAATACCTGAGATGATCGGGTATTTATGAGAAAAGGTTTATTTTGGCTCACAGTTTTGGAGGTTCCATCCATACTGGTTGATCCCATTGCTTTGGGTCAGTAGTGAGCACACTGTGAAAGGACTGCATAATGGCACAAAACCACCCACTCGTCTCATGACTAGGAAGCAAAAGAAGAGACAGAAGGACCCCAAGATCCCAAGATCATTTCATATGGTACTTCTCTAATTATCTAAGATCTGGTAGTCCCCACCTCTTAAAGATTTTACCACTTTCCCAAATCAACACCAGAGGGACACGTATTTAATGGACTTCTTGGGGACATCTGGCACCCATACTATATATAGCCTTACTCTACATTCCTCTCTTTCCCACACTATGACCTCCAGTTATTCATGAAGATAGGCTGATTGTCTCTCTAGAACACATCCCAAATCTGTCTGCCTCTCTCCATCTTTGTCTCTGAGGCATTCCCTTTTGTCTAGACTACTGCTGCTACTCTTTTTATGGTTTAGATGCAGAATGTTACTTGAACAGTTAATGCATTGATGTTGAGAGATGATATAATTGAATCCTGAGGGTTCTAATCAGACCAGTGGATAAATACATTGTAATAAATTTACTTGGTGGTAACCAGGGCAGATGGCGTGTAGCTTAAGGGGGTGGGTCACTGAAGTGTGACTTTGGTTATATAGATATGTCCATGGACCTCCTTCCTGAGCGCTCTCTGCTTCCAGCCTCTGTGATGTGAGAGTGGATCCCTTGCATTCTTCTCTCTCTGCTTCCTACACCATGCGCTATGCTCTGTAGACTTCATCTGACATGACCTGAACCCATGATATCTCCAGAACTGTTGGCAAATACATCTTTCTTCTTCTAAGTTATGATAGGTGTTTTGGATTATAGTAGTGAAAATGCTGACTGAAACACCTCTTAAGTTCATCTTCCATACAGTGGAGTGATCTTAAATATACATAATTTTCAAAGACACTGTGTTTGGGTCAAAAGAATAAGCAGGAAAAGAAGTCAGAGACCACAGCATAGATGTCTAAATGACAAACATGGAATTCCCTTGCATACAAAGTCTTTTGTTTTTTAATAATTTCTTGTTATAATAGTTTCTGGAATACTAGAAGGTACCTTCTAGAACCACTCTCTGGGCACTTATACATGGTTCTTTTTAAGCATTCATTTATTTACCCATTCTACACATATATGTCTACTATATGTCAAGAACTGTGCTAGTCAGGGTGTTCCTAAAGAGGCCACCCAGGCCAAGATCTGAATTATCTGAATTAGAAGAGACAAGGTAGTGAGGACTATGCCAGAAATAGCAAAAGCCAAGACAAAGGACTTGAGGTTGTATTGACCCAGTGGTCTAAGAGGGACGGAGAGAAGATCAGTGCTGGATCATTATAGGAAAGAGTGCTAGCAATAAGTCCAGAGAAGGGTGTACCCTGACTCTTGACAGGCTCGTAGGTAGTGGAAGAGAGGTGTCATTCCCAGTGTGACAGAGGCTGGATCTGATATATGTTTAAGGGTCACAGACTTTCTCAGGGTCACACAGCTAGTAAATAGTAGAGCTAGGATTGTTACCAAAGTATGTTAAGTTTTGTAAAATGCCCTCTCAACCAATACACTATCTTGAGGAGGTTAACAAGTATAAGAAGGCCTTTGTTTTAAGTCTAGGATGACTGGTGAGGGTTGTGGAAGGAACAGTTATGATGGCAGTCTAAGAGCCTGTCCTGCTGCCATCTAACCCAGTGCTCTCTGGAGAACCACCTCCATATCACCTTCTGAGTGCCAGCCCCTAGTAATGACAGGAGGAAGGGGGCTAGGACTCCCTGGATGACTATGCATTAAAAAAAATCTAGAAACAGCCAAAGAGACAGGCCATGAGCCTGGAAAACACAAGAAAGGTGGGGAGAAACCCTGAACACTGGGCTGACAGCAAGAAACAGAGAAAGCAGGAGATCAGGATCAGGACAGCAAGGCTGCTAACCAGCCGGGAAAAACATGAGGACATGCTGACAAAAGTCTATGATAAATAGGAAAATGGGAGGTGGAGAAGAGAGGGTGGGTTGTAAAAAGTAATACTGAAAGTCACCCCAACAAGAGACAGTCCTTATGCATAAATAGAGAAGGAAGTAATTTGTCCTTTACAATCAGACTATGTTTTTTTCCTCTTAGGATCTCAACCTCAATCTTTTCTTTTTTCAGGTTTTAAAAGGTTTTATTTAGCCGGGCGTGGTGGCGCACGCTTGTAATCCCCGCGCTTGGGAGGCAGAGACAGGAGGATCGCGCAGGTTCGAAGCCAGCCGCGCGCGCTGGCTTAGGAGACCCTGTTTCCAAATAAAAATGTAAAAATAGGTCTGGGAGTGTAGCCCGGAGGTAGAAGGGCTTCCAGGAACCCCAGTACCACCAAAAAAAAAAAAAAAAAAAAAAAGGTTTTATTTAGGGCTATCTTATATCCTAAGTTGATTTACTATTATTGATTTTTAATAGGTTTGGCCTCCTATTTACTTGGAACCTATAGAGAGCTTTCCATTTTTGCTATTTTTCCCCCCACTATGCGAAACATGAGAATAAGGGAAGAGGGAGGGAACTGGGGAAGGGCTAAATGAGTGATGTGTTGATGCGTGTCAACTGATACCCCATTAAGCTGTATGACTACAATGCACCAAAAAAAATTTAAAAATAAAGTTTACATAAAATAAAAAAACCTCAATCTTTTTCTCCATCAAATGGAAGAAAACTATAGTTGTCGTGTTAATTAAACTAATTAAACTTTGTTGAGGTTCAGAATCTGTTGTGGGGACTTTGTGAATCCCCCTTTATGTGTGAATACACACAAGCCTTACAAAAGCAGATCAATAAGGTTGGGACCCAGGGCCCAGGAAGCTGTGTTTTTAAACATGTCATGAATTACTGTTACACGATGCAATATTTGTAATCGCTGAACTGGATGGAACTTGTGAAATACCATGAACATCCCCTGGCCCCAGTGAGCACTCAGCACATATTGGTTTACTGCTTTCTTTCTAAGTCACTGCAAAGACAAATTTTGCTTCCTTGGATTTGGGACTGTCACCAGTACATATTTTCTCGTTCCTCATGATCATTCATTTAGTTCTTGTTCTTTTTACTTCTTTAAACTAGACTTTGTTCATTACTCTTCTGTATCCACTAATAACGGCAGTTAGAGAGAAAGAAAGAACCTTAACATGATGATTTATCCAGAAAGGCTGAATTATTGAATCCAGAGAGAACGAGCTCCAGCACCCACGTGGATATTTATGGGAAACTATATATTATAGCTCTGCTCGTTAAGATGCGGTACTTAAGGTTCTCTGAGTGTTAATGATCTGTATTAGAGGAATAATGTAATGACAGATTCGCAGCAGCAGCAACAGCAACAGTTCACAGATACTCCGGAATCACATTTTCTCACCACACAACAGATCTCCAAGTGTCTGACTGATGTCCTCCCAGGAGCAGGCATTCAGACAGCACCTCTGTCTTGGAGGCAACACTGTCCTGGCTTCAGCAGAAGGAGCTCTGCTGGCAGACAGCGTCAAGACTGAGATGGATAGAAGCCCCTTGCTTCCTGTTTGAAACCTCATATGCTCTGGTCTTACAGGCAATTTGGCCCAGCAGGAAGCACATTCGCCAGTTTGGAGTAGGGCGGCCCTGCTTTACTTAAGACAGCTTATGTTTACACCTATTGTCCTGATGTAATTGTTAATAGCAAATGCTTTTTGCTTCAGAAGTGTCCCAGTTTGGATGATAAACTAGGTTACCCTAGTTTGAGGGTCAAAAAGAGGTGGATTGGATTCTTAGTTATGCCTCTTCTATCTGTGCTAAGTGAGTTACTGCTCTGATTTTCAATATCCCTTATGGTATAGAAGAGACCTAGTTTTTGTTGTTATTTTTTGTGGTATTGAGAATTGAACCCAGGGGCATTCTACCTCTGAGCTACACCCCCAGTCTTATTTTATTTTTTATTTTGAAACAGTCTCACTAAGTTGCAAACTGCCTTGCTAAATTTCTGAGGCTGGATGCAAACCTGAAATCCTCCTCTAATAAGCCTTCCAAGTACTGAAATTAAAGGTATGAGCCCCAAACTACCTTTTCTTAGGTGATTTGGGAGTCTTAACATCGTGCATTAAGTGCCCAGCGTGACCACTCACATGGGGGAGTGCTCAATATTTGGTAGTTAAAATTGTTTGTTATCAGTGTTTATGTATTTATTTGTTTTTTTTTTTTTTGCAGTACTGTGGATGGAACCCAGAGGCACTCTACCTCTGAGCTATACCCCAGTCTCACTTTTTTTAGTTTTTCTTCCTATTTTCCCTTCCTTCCTTCCTTCCTTCCTTCCTTCCTTCCTTCCTTCCTTCTTTCCTTCCTTTTTTTTGTGGTACTTGAAATGGAACCCAGGGGCATTGTACCTCCTAGCTACACCCCCCAGCCCTATTTTTTAGTCTTTTTTGTTTTTGAAACAGGGACTCACTGAATTTCAAAGGGCTTTGCTAAGTAGATGAGGCTGTCCGTGAACAGTGATCCTCCTGTCTCAGCCTCCCAAATGCTGGGATTATAAGCATGGGCCACCATGCCCGGCTTTTATCCTTATTTATTAAGGACTAAATGTACACTTCTCCACCCCAAGACTCATCCGCTTGAAGCCCAGTTCCCAGTGTAGCAATCTCTTTCTCCCCCATTCCATTCACATACACACACCAAAGAAAGGCCAAGTGAGAAAAAAGCAAGAAGTCAGTGGGCTACAACTCAAGGAGAGAGTTCTCACCAAGAAGGCAAGTCAGCCAGGACCTTGATCTTGGAAGAACTGTGAGGACATTAATCTCTACCCCTCGGGTAGAGATTTAAACCCCTCGGTCCATGTGTTTCATTCCCGCAGTCTCATAGTAAAAGGTGCTTTCCTGCAGGTCCAGCCCCATCCTAGGCTTTTGAGTGAAACTTGGCTCACTGACATTCTTGTCTGGGGCTCCCTGAACTAATTTCACTCCTTCCTTCCAGTGCACTGAAAGTACCACAGTGGTGGTGCCAGGTCTTGCTTATCATCATATTCTGATCTCCAGAAGCACTTTGATCTATATGATAGATCACAATAATAATGGTTATGGCTAATACTTACCAATTACTTATGTGCCAGGCACTGTTGTAAATGTCTTATTTAGTCCCCCAAATAATTCTCTGCGGTAGGTACCACAATCACTGTCCTGTTTTATAGGTAGCATACTCAGTGAGGTTCAAGGAAATGCTAGGTAGTAGAACTGGTAATTGAGGGGGGAAATCTCAAGGCCAGATCACTGGGCTGTATAGCTCACTCTTAACTGTATTACCGATTGCTGAGTACCTCGTCTATGACAAACACAATAGCAAATGGCATCTCTTCTCTGATTTAATCCCTATAATAACCCAAGAGAGCAGTTCTCACCATTTGTTTAACTAGTCACTAAGTGTCCAGCAGATAAAGAAATCTGCTTAGCCATACAGTCCTGATTAACTTAATTTTTTTTTTCTGTTGTTTTATAGGCTCTTGAAAAATAGACTTCAATCTGTGTTCATGAATTCATTTGTGGAATATTCAAGTTCAAGGTGAGAAATAGCCTTGAGGATCTCCTCTTCTGACCTCCCCAAGTCTCCTGTCAATGGACTTCTAACTAGTGGGTTCCACTGGACAATGATTTTCATACTACCCTCTCTGGTTCTCTTCCCTTCCAGAAACTTTCATCCTTTAGAAAACAAATTCCTGGTAGGTTAGTATTGAAGCTCCAACCCATAGGAGCCACATCTCCTCTTTTGCCTGTTTATACAGCAGTCTACAATGTATATTTCATTTCAATAAAGGCTCTTGGGCTTTCTGAAAAGTTTGAGGAGCACTCCCCAAGGCCTAGGGGCAAGGACTTAGCAGTGGAGTGGAATAGCAGATAGGCTTTTTCCTAACCCATAACTGAGAAAACAAGATGGCAGACAGCTGCATATGAAACCTCTCATCCCCTTCCCTATTTGCATTTGTGGGAAAGAGTTTCCGGAATGATTCAGCAGTGAGCTGTCTACATCTCTCCTGACTCTATTAATATAGTTCAGATTTTCAACCTTGGAAGAAAATGCCAGGTATCTTTCAAAATGATAATGAGGTACAATCCAAATGTGAGTCATGACTGAGAACAGAGAGAAAGATAGCAGGAATTTCTGTCTTTGGGTAGAATTAGAAGCCAACGAGTAGAAAGTCTGATGTACACATGCTCCTAGATGCCAGAGACACAAAGCCATGGGCCTGCGAGCGACAGAGCCTACAGGGGAGAGGACAGGCACTTGGTCCCTGTCACTGGGTTCCCTCACCTTCCAATCCTCATCGCTTCAGAGGCTTCTGTAACTCCCATATCTGCAAAGTCTTCTGGATCCCAGCTATCCACCCAAGCCTACTTTGTTCTTTTATTTGCATTGCCTTTCTTCTAGTCTGGACCCACCGTGGTCCTCACTGGCCCACTCATCCACCTCTTTGCTCTAAAACTCAATCTTCCCTTCCTCTACTCTTTATTCTTACCATGAGTCCTGTAAACTATGCTGTCCAAGCTCCCTTGACAACCCACTACACTTACATTTGGCCAAAAGGAGGCAGCAGTTAGAAAGTGAGTGGCGGGAAGAAGAAAGCTGTAAATTTCTTCCTGGCTCTCTCTAGGCCATATTTTTGACAGTGAGTGAGGCTCCAGTGTAGGTTTAGCCCCTCCTCCGTGGTCCCAGCTCCTGATGGACAGCTCCCTCTGTGTCCCAGTCCCTGTTGGCAGCTCCTGGGCTTGGCAGCACTACCCCCTTACTTTGTCCTGTATCCCTAGTGATGGTAGACACTCATGACTATTTGTAATCTAGGTTGCCCCACTGTCCTTATTGTTTTCTTCTGCTCTTCTAACACCTTTTTTTACTAGTTCCCCACATTAAACCCCTGTATGAAACGACATGGCACACACTTTGTTTTCCCAGATCTCTTATGGATGCACTTAGATAATTTCATTAGCTTTTTAATGGTCTCCCCACCTGCTAAGCCACCTGCCACAGGCCACCAGAATGATAGCAAGAAACACGATTCTAACAGCGATACTCTGCCATCTGAAAGCACCAGAGTCTTCCCAACAGAGACCATTTCTCAGAGCCCATTTTTCTGCTTGTTGGGACCGGATTCCTTTGCCTCCTTCCCTGTCTTCTGCTCCCACAAAGGCACCCTGTGGTCCACCATACCACAGTGTTTATCAGACTCCAGGAGTATGTCAGGTTTTTCTACATATTGGTGCCTTTAAGCATTCAGTTCGCTCTTCCTGAGCATTGTTCTTGCCTTTCTCCAGTGACAAGCTCCCATCATCTTTTAAGGTTTTACTCAAATCACATCACCTGGTAAAGACCTCACCAAACTCAGGCAACATTTCTTATTCTTCCATCATGCTCCCATGGTTTCCTGTGCACAGTCTCTCGCAGTCTTGACTGTATGAATTGTAATTATTTTTATGTGTGTATCATCTTGATACCATTGAGATTCTTAGGCAGTGTCTCTTATCTATCTTTATATCCTAAGGAATAGGGCACTGTCTGACAGATAGGATGTTTCCAGTAGATGTTCACCCAGTGGATGGATGGATGATGGATGTAAGAACAGAAATTATAAGGAAACTCAAATAAAGGAAGGGCTCTCCAATAATTAGAGCTCTGGAATTACAGAAAGTAACAAATATCTATCAGTGCAGGTGTGTGAGCTGAAGCCAAAGAGTCAAGAACATTCATCCAAATATAATTATATTTGACAGAGTCTGGCACTGGGGGTGAGGCTAAAGGAACCAATATTTTTTCATGTTTCTGGTAACTCTAAGACTGTAGGAATTCAGGATTCTATCTGAGGATAACGTTTATGAAATGTGACTAAAAAGAAGACCACCTAAGAAACATCAAAAAAGGCACTCTTCTTGCTCATTTGCTGGAATACATAGCTTCCGATTCCCTTCCCTCACTTCAGTATGACTTCCTCTCATGTGACATCTATGTTAACTGCACTGCAATAATTATAATTTCTCTACAATGTGGTGCTTAATGAGGAAGTGAAACTGACAAATGTTCAGATGAGATTTAATCCAATTATGCAACATCTTGATCCAGATTTCAAACCAAAGGAAAGACCAACTGCTGAATTGTGAATGAAAATTTATTTGCCATAAAAGATGGGAGTTGTGTGGGTGGGGGGGCAGGGAATGGTTGCTGAGAGAATTCTGGCAATTCTTCACGTTAATAAATTGCCTCTTCCTACATTTGCAGCAGCAAGGCTGAATTAAATCTTGGGTAAAAGAAAAGCCAGCCAAATGTTGATCATGGGGGACAGGGGGCTCAGAGAGAAACACACAGGGTGAGTGTAGGATGTGAGTAGCAGTGGTAAAATGAGACTCTTGCTGAGTTTCACAGGTGGACGGCTCCCATGGGACTTGTTCCTTGGAGCCCACAGATGTCTCTTTGACATCAGAAGAAGGAAGCAGTGTGCCTGGAAAAATGAGGTTCAGGAATAAACTCAATATGTGCCTGCTCATTTGAAACTCAGTTTAAACCAGGAGAGGAGAGTTCACAGCCAGTAGAGAAGGGATAGGCCTTGGGAGGAAGAAGTGCTATCATAAGTCTTGTAGAAACAATGAGCTATGGGACTCAGGGCTTACATCTGGAGTGCTGATTCAGATCAGGGGAAGGTGGGAAAATGGAGGTCTTTGCATCTTCCTTGAGTGAAAATTGTATGGTTCCTGATTCACAACAACCTAGAGTTTGATTTCTGGCTCTGCCACTTACTAGCTTTGTAACTGTGTGACTGCGGGTGAGTGATAGACCTCTTTTAAGCCTCCATCTCTGTGTGTGTGTGTGGAGGGGGTCTGTGCAAGTGCATGCACAAAGGTATTCTACCCCTAAGCCATACACCCAACCCTTCTTTTATTTATTTACTTTTTTTGTAAATAAATACATAGTCACATTAGGTTTCTGAGAGTCTCCTTATGTAACTGAGGCTGTCCTGGAACCTGCAATCCTCCTGTCTCAGTCTCCCAAGTACTGGGATAATAAACATTTGTGCCACCATGCCCCACCAACCCTCATTCCTTTATATGTAAATCACATCTACCTTTTAGGACTATGATTATTAAAAAGAGATAAGCTGATTGGGGAGACTAGTTCTGTTCATGATACACAGCAGTTGATTGATAAATTCTAGTTACTTTATTCATGGCTAAATTAGCCTTAAATTCTTCCTGCATATGGTTAGCACCTGACATTTTAAAAGAAAGAAAAGAAGTGAATCAGAGGCTAGATGTCAAGTGCAATCGTTAGAATTTTTTATGAGTTTCTGTCAGTGTGAAGAAACTGTGATATGTTCTTTGCAGCACATATTAGTTAGATCTACAGCCCTGATTTTAAGCTCTCCAGAAGGAAACTGAGAAAGAACATATGTACTAGGCACCTACTCTATGCCCAGAGCTAGCTCAGCAATCTTATTTGATGACTACACCCAATAAAATGCTTGGCATCCAGAGTGCTACCCTCACAGGGCAAGCCCATAACTAACCCAACTGAGCAAATGTTTCAGAGTGGGCGCCTTCAGACTATGTCCTTCATAGTCTGAAGGACTATGGTGACAATGAGCATGCAAATGGGGCCTCCATGGAATCTATCTCACTGGGTAGCTGAGACACCAGGAGCAGAATTAGGAAGGAGATATGGGCCCAGGTGATGGACATGGTGGAAAATGGGATTTAGGAGTAAATGAATAATTCTGAGCTCCACAAAAGCATCCCCTTCATGGTACAGGACCTCTCCTCTCCCGAAGGAGCCATTCTTCTGCTGCAGGAACAATGTTGTGGCAGAGAGCTCCCTGCTCTGGACAGCTGCTCTGTCCTCTGAAAATCAGCTCCACTGGTTTGAAAGTTCTGCTTCGTCTTGAGCCTATATTTGCCCTCTCATGTGCCTTTTCTCATGATCACAAATGGCCTGTACAATAATGGAGACCACGAAGAACTCCCCTTCCTTGGTCTTCATTCCCTAGGAGTTCATAAGAGCTGTCTCTCATCCTCTTTACAGAAAACACTTTTGCACACATTGCTCTGAGAGCCTCCCAGGGCCCAAGCCGTGGGAAGAGAGTGGTTACCATTTTCATTTTGCAGAGAAGGAAAATGAGTCTCAGACAGTTAAAGTGAATGGTTAAAGATCACAGGCAAAGCAAGGAAAAAAATCCTGGGGCCCAGGGAGGGGGCTGATCATTCCTTTTAGCTTCTGAATCCATGTTTCATTAAAAGGAAATTAATGTCAAGTCTAACTTATCAATTTGACAATCTAAGACCTTCTTATTTATCACTATGCCAAACTTTTAAGACTCTCTCTTTTAAAGGCAAAAAAAAGTTCCACTAGAATCTACTGGCTGGTTATTACTGATAATCAGAAAGTCTTTTATTCCTAATACAACTACACAAAAGGGTTTTAACTGGGCAATTATAAAGTAAAGGATAAAAGATCTTTTCAGGCATAAGGATATTTCATGGGGGAATTAGGGCAAGGGAAAAGTATTTCTCAAGTTAGATGACATGTGTGGGTCTGTGTCATTGAAAAAGTTGACTATGAAGGTTAAGGTTCTACAAAATTCAGTGTCATGGGGTGCAGCAAAGCCTGAAATAGGCATTTGGCAGTCTGCAAGTGCACCTTTCCACCGCAGTCCCAGTGTGGGACTAGCATCATGTTCAAAGTCTAGCTGAGTGCAAAGAGCACTAAATAATGAATGCAGTAACTCGAGGCTTAGCAGACACCTTTTTTCCACACTCAGGAATGTGCATATTTGACAAGCACAGAAAGACTGGGATTTTTGCCTAGAGAACCTGGTCAGTATTACAAAAATAACAAGTATTTCCTCCTCTCCTTGAGATGGAAATAGACAATAATTTTATCAGCCCTTATTGGTGGCAGTATGGACTCAGGAGTAGAAAAGACCTTGATCAGCCTTGAGGCTGCTTCCATTTCCCTTTCACTTGTTCAAATCCTTCTTATCCCTCAAGCCTGTGCTTGAGTTACACTCTCCTTCCTCAACCTCCTTTCTCTCCAGGTATTTACCATTTCCTGTAACCAGGATATTATGTTCATTGCTTTAAGAGACCCTGACATAAACATATACATATGTATTTAAGATCACGAGAGAGATAAGCCTCTGTGAGAAGCTTCCAGATATCTTGACCAGGAAAAGGGATAAGATGCATATTTCTGGGGGTAAGTAGGATTAATCCTTATTCTGGCTCAGAGATCCTGGGAAAGAATAGATAGGACATCCCAGGTTCACATTATAATAAGCAACTGAAAGCATTCAAATGTGTTACTAGTGAAAATAGAGCAAGAAAAGGCTGAGCATTCTGAGTTAAATGGGCGAACAAGGGTTAACACTGAGGCCAGGATGAGTGGATGGGAATGAGGGAAGTCAAAAGATGGAATCAGCCTTCTGTCTGTACCTGGGCCTAAGCTAAATGAAACAAAACTTTGCTCCCATAAACCATGACTCTGTGACTCAGGATTAGGTCAGCCTGCCGGAGAAAGGAAGAGACACTACATGGAAGAAAATCCTCTTGCCCCATCAGAATCCATCCTAGATCAGTCCACAGCCAACTCTTCATGTCAGCAAGTCCAATGAAGACTGGCAGAGCTGTCCACCTGGCCCTCAGCTAACCATGAGAGGTGTGAGGCAAGGAGCCCAGGGAGCAGGCAGAAAGAGCCACACAGGGGACCCAGAGCCTTGTGAGCAGTAAGAAGTGCTATCATTTCAAGTCACTGACTGGGGGGTGGATTGTTTTACACCAGTAGCACACACACATGCACATTTACATGCATGTCTCCTTTTCCATCAAGTCCCTAGAAGAATGATGCTCAAACCAAGACATATTCGATACTGTATAAATAAGTTTTTTCATCAAAGAAGAGTGAGAAATGTTCAATACATATATAATATATATTCATCTACTCATAATATATTCATGTTATATGTTTATATGTAAATACATATTACATTAACAGTGTATTTTAATGTATTACAGAACTGACTTTTGGGCTCTTTTGTGAGCATCTGGCTGGCCAATATTTCTTGAAACTTAAGTGTGCATGTAGTTGTTTTTCTTCACACTGCTCAGAAAGTAGAGACGTTTATGAGCCACTATGGGGTGAATGCACAGATGACTGGATAGTGTGATGACCCATCTTTTCCCCTTTGCCCTAGTTCATATTTTATATTGAAATATATACTTTTGATTTTTAAAAAAGAAAGTTTGTACCTAAATGTAGTTTGAGAAGTGGACTATGTAATTGCTGCCTCTAATTTTACATGATCTGAGAAGTATATGAATATAATTTGTGTGAATGTATAGTACCGGGAGAGCCCCAAGCTGAACCTCTCATCTCAACTACTTGCAGACCTGAACCCAAGAGAGGAGAAACAGTTGGAGAGCAGAGTCACAGGTCACTGTGAAATTTATCTTCTTGTGGGGACTAGTAAGAGCTCACAGTGGCCTGGAAGCTGCTTAACATGCACTGATTGGGTTTTCTCTGGTCTACTCTCTTTCTGGATAAGAGGCAGGAGATGATGGGCATGATGGTGAGATCATTGTAGAAATTTTTAGAACATATTCCTAAGCCAAGAGGTATACTGATATACTTAGTATTTAAGTGTAATACTGGGGATTGAACCCAGGGGTGTTCTACCTCTGAGCTATACACTACCAACCCCTATTTTAGTTTTATTTTGAATCAGGGTCTCACTAAATTTGTAAGGCTGACCTCGAACCTGTGATCCTGCTGTCTCAGCCTCCCAAGTACTGGGATTACAGGTGTGTGCTAGCACACCTAGCTCATCAGATACACTCTTAAAATCTGGAATTATACTGGATTTTTCAACTGGGAATTGAACCCAGGGGCATTCTACCTCTAAACTACATCCTTAGCCCTATTTTTCATTCATTATTTTGAAACAGGGTCTCACTAAGTTGTGGAGCACCTCACTGAGTAGCTGAGGCTGGCTGCAAACTTGTGATCCTGTTGTCTCAGCCTCCCAAGTACTGGGATCACAAGCATGTACCACCATGCCCAACTATACTGGTTTTTAGATGAGTATCTAAGAAAATCATTGGACCTAAGTTCTTTCTCCAGCCTTCTTTGTAACACACAAATGGTTCCAGGGGTTTCTGGCTAGAAGCCAAATTGACTATGCTTATTCTTAATTCTGTTAGATTATATCACTAATATTTTATAGTAAAGACCCATCTTTAGAATTAAAGAACTTTGATGACTCTGAACACTTTCCAGAGGGCTTCAGCCATGAATTCCAACATTAGGCAGGAAAAATAAATCAAAAAAAAAATCCCATCCCATAAATAACTCTGCCAAGCAAGCAAAATGCTTTGGCTTTATCAGATGCAGAGCTCCCGATGCAGGAGAATGATCACAGGTGTGTGTGTCTGTGTGTGCATTTGTATCAGTGTGTTTGGAAGGCCATCTGTCCACTTGGTGATCCAAATTAAGAAGAGAAAGAAGCATTTTGTGTGTGTGTGTGTGTGACAATGTGGATTGAAGCCAGGGGCATTCTACCTATGAGCCTGCTATTGTTAATGCATATTGCATGATTAGTTACTGATCTAATTCACGTGTTAGAAATCAATGAACTGGAGTTTTCAATCATTGTTATATAAAGAAGACTAAAGTCACAGTGGAGCAAAGGACTGACTCAAAGTCTCGTGGCTGGTGATGAAGTTGGTATTTAACCTCAGATCTGGCTCATGACATGGGCTTCTACTTCAGTCCTGGATGATGCCTAAATTCCAGGCCTTATGCTAGCTGCTGAGATGATGGAATTGCAGGAGGTATGATTCCTCCAGGGCTTGTGGGGAATGCAGAGTTCAATGTTTCACATGAGCACATTAAGAGAGAGTGACAGTTAATTGCAAATACTGCAAAGAGAAGGATATGGGTACCTCAGAAAGGTATCCCCCGTGTGGGAGAAGGAAGGCAGTCCCAAAAGAGGTATGCATCACTTAGAACAGCTGGCAATCCTAGTTCAGTGAGAACTGTCACAGCAACACAGAAATGTCCTCATTTAATGTAATTCATATCCTCTCTTATGGGTTTTACAAAAATATTTTCTCTAATTTTCCAAACAAATCTAAAAGGTAGGAATTGCTTTATTTTTACAGGTTAGATGATAGAGGATCAGAGAAAGCTTCTTCAGGACCTTCAGTAAATGGCCATGGAGACAACTATGTCAGATCTGACTTAGAAGACCAACCCCTTTTTGGGGATGAGCTGGTGGGCAATTTCTCCAAGAAGAGCCCCGAGCTGAACCTCTCATTTCGGCTCCTTTCAGACCTGGACCCAAGAGAGGATAAACAGGTGGAGGGCAGTCACACACCACTGTGCAATTTATCTTCTTGTAGGGACTCGTAAGAGCTCATAGTGGCCTTGGAAGCTGCTTAACATGTACTGATTGGGTTTTCTCTGGTCTACTGTCTTTCTAGATAAGAGGCAGGATATGACAGGCATGATGGTGAGACCATTGCAGAAATTTTTAGAGCACATTGGTAATCCTAGGGGAATTGGGCTTATCAGAGAGGCAGATCTATAAGAGGAAACCCAGAGAGCAGCAAGATCCCACAGTGAAGAGGGATATGGTAAATTTCCAGTACCTCTAGGAGATTTGGGTAGGTAGGATCAGATTTCCAACAGACATACTATTTTAGTTTCAGATTAGGTAAAAAAAAACCCTTTTTGTAGATGGGAACCCTGAGACCCAGGGGCAAGAAGTAATACCAAAATCCCACAGGTAGTAGGAGAGGAGCTCAGATACAACAAGACTAACTGTTATCACGTGCAGCCTAAAATTTTACCACCTTTTTCACTTAGGCTTTTAGGGATGTTGGCAATAGCCCATGGAAAGTTGTCATCACACTGGATGGGACCAAGACTCTAGGAAGAGCAGGTGGGGGCCACAGCCAGCCATTCATGCAGAGCATATACCTCCCAAGCCAACTTCTAGTATCTTTAGTTAAGATTTTTTTTTTTTTTTTTTGGTGTTAGAAAAATAGAGAATTTCCTTAAAAAAAAAAAAGGTACCAGGGAAATTCATAAATTTCTTCTGCAGGGTAGAGTCCTCTATCATTTATAAAATATCCTGGAGCAGCTGTCGACCTGGCTTCCACCTAGCAGGCTCTGGGCTTAGTTTTGGTAATACAGAAACCTCAGGAGGTTCAAGGAAGAAGTTTTGTTAGCAAAGGAATGATAGGAGATGGGAGCACAAAGGCAGGGGTGATGGGTTGATGCTGCTTAGAGTGAAAGTCTCGAGAGCTCCCCTGAAAACACAAGGTTGGGCTGTTGGAGGAACCCTGCAGAGAGGGGACAGGACTACTCACGAAATTAGTTGGGTAATGTTGGGCCGAAAGCAGAAGATCAGACCTGTGAGCCGAGGGGGACTTCAGGTAGCCTACTGTGTCTGTCATGCTAAGGAGCTTGGATTTTTTCCCCCCAGAGCTATTAAGCATGGAGATGGTGTCACCAGAATGGCTGATAAATTCACAAGGCAGCAAATGGAGCGTGTTTCCTCATGTATCTAAACCTGTCAGGGATATGAGAGACAACAAGGAAACAAATAGAATAGAAAGGAGCTGTGGACTGGGGCCTGGACCAAATGGAGACCTGAAGGGCAGGCAGTGCTGCGTGACATGGAGCTTGATGAGGGGGAAGGCCTGGGAAGAAAAGGGCTTTCCCCTCAGCAGCACCACACTGGCTGGCCAGGGGCCCTAGACTCAGGTCAACTCAGGGGGCTGAGAAGGTTTCTGCATTTGGATGTGCTTTTTTACTAAAACTATCATGCACTGGGTTTCAGAATTTAGGTGGATTCTGGTGGTTTCATGATATTGGCAGAGTGAGCCAGAGAAATGGACAAAAATGAGAAATTAGTTTCACTAGGAAGAAGAGGTTTGGGAGGATGAGAATAGACCAAAAAGACTCCTAACTTGCAGAATGCAGAATTTCAGGTTTGGAAGGGACTTCAAGACTCCTTCTGCTTTTCGACTCATCCAGTGTTGGAAATGCCTGACAGTCTTGATCGGTGGTCTTCAGGGCTCTGCTTGCTCAGCTCCAGTGATGGGAAGCTCACTCTCTCAGGTACCAGCAGTCCCACACTGGGACATCTTTGCCTGCCTAGAAGGCTACCCTCCCTTTAGACTGCAATCAGCTTTGTTCTAGTGCACCCCCCTCATCTCAGTTCCACAAGCAATATAGTCCCTCTTCCACACAGTGGCCACTATTGAACAGTCTAGTCCCTATTACACACAGTGACCCTTTGGAGTCCCTTCTCCATGTTCATGGTTTCTTTCTGCAGGCCATATATTTTGGAGACTTTCAGCTGCTCCTCATGAAGTAAAACTTCAAATCCCCTTATTAAGCTTACCTTAAAACATGGGGAGAAATCTTTATGTCTCCTATAGTGTGGGATTCAGAACTCACAACAGTGCTCCAAACAAAATTATTTCAGCCTCATAGCAACAACTTTAGGGTCAGAGCTGGGATTCTTGAGGGTTCATGAAATGAGAGAGATTATTATTGATGAAAAACCCTAACAAGGCTCACTATACTTAGACTGATGAAAGATCATTCCACCTTGGGTGACAGAGAATCCCACCCATAAATAGCTTTCTTTGTGGCCAGATAGAATTTTCTTAAATCTAAAAGAAACCAGGTGTAACTGGCCTAAGGAGTTTTCCACCTTTGGACTATGCTGAGAGCACTGATGTGCTGTCCTCTGGGTGAATCCAGGTTCACTGTAACATCATGTACCTTGTTTTGAATCTCCATACCCCCCACTTTCATATAGGTACTGATGGAAAAATGTTAAACATGTTGGAATCAGTAAACACACAATACTAAGCTGTTGAGAAATAGCAACAACCACCTCAAATATATAATATATGAATGAAATTTCCAGACCAAATATAAAAACCCATCATGGGGACAACCTCATGTGGGCTCCTCTCTTGGAATAGCCCACCTGTTCATTTCATTTCTTTATGCTTATCCTATATGTGTTTCTGAAATACTTCTTTTGGGAAAACAAGTATCGAGGAACTACTGCCCAGCAACATTTTCTGGCTCAGATTCCCAGGAGTCCCATCAGCAGACAGGGTCCAGATGCCTTGGACCTTGGTGTCCTTAACATGGTACCCTCCTGGCTTCCCTGAAACCTGCTACACGAAGCCTCTTCCATGATGCTCTACTTTTTGGCTGGACCCTAACATACACCAAAGGCCCTGGGAAGCCCTTCTCCTTTTTTCACTTTGAAATTTTCCTTCTACATTTAAACTGGATGGGGAGCTCTCTTGCCAGGAAAACAGCACTGTCCTTTACTTGACCAGTTGCACTAAAGCCTGGAGTTTTTGCCATGAAATACCCCAAACCATGATCAACCTGGTGAAAGTGTTTTTTCACAGTCCACCTCACTCTTACTCACTGGACCAGATCTTTGTTCAGATTTTCACCCCTTCTTCAGCACTGCCATTTCTGCCTTGTGCCTCTTTTCCAATGGCCCACTGAGGAGTCACTGGCAGAGCCACATGGGCCGTGATACTCATCCCAAAAGAAAGACTCCCTTCCACAGGTTGCAGACATAATATGAGCACAAACCCGGCAGTAGAGAGAGATGTACTTACACTTACAGGTTGACTTTTTGGCACATCATAAACACCTTCCTTCTTTTGGCTGGTGGGAACCTGCAGAAAAGTCAAATTCAACATAGTCAAAACATTCTGGTATTCCATTTTCAAAGAACAAAGCAGCCAGACTTCAATGCAAGCTGGATAGGATGTGAGATGGCCCCCCTGGGATGGGTCCAGGGGCCCAACCTCAAGGGAATGCTCTGTGAAAGCATCAAGCCAGGCTCCTTCTTTGAAGACAGCCAGCTGAGTGCTGGCAGGCAGCGCTGCCATTGAGCTTCTCACAGAATCACAGAATGGGCAGCTGCAGACACCACAGGTTTTACATGGTGGGAAAAAATACACAATTCACAAAAGACAAAATAAGGTCCAGAAAGATGCTATAATTTTCCAAAGTGATTAAGAGCAGTTTGTAGCTGATCCTAAGCTGCTAAGTGCTAAGATTGTGATCTATGCCTCAAAAGTACAGTAAATATCAAAGTCATAGTAGTCATACAGCTTCTGTTGGGATCTTATACAAACCATCTGATAATTACCAAAGGATTTCCCTCAAGAAAAGAGCCCACAAATGTCATAGCAGGCATAAAAGTAGGACCCAGAAGACCTCGACTACTTTTAGCATTTGTCTGTATCTTCTTCCCTTCCTCCTCCTCTTGCTCACCCATCTGGACCTCCTGGACCACATGTTCACTGTAATACCCTGAGCAGGCGACTTAGCTCCTGTGACTTCGCTATTATCGACTGGGCCCTCTGAGCTCTACCTGTCATTCAAGTTATTCTAAGAATCAAATAAAAAAGTGGATATTAGATACACCAAAATATTTAGATAATAGAATACTGTCATGTGTTAGAATGATTGTTTTTGTCACTATTACACACACACACACACACACACACACACACACACATGCAAACAACATATTTTATGATATTAACAATTGTATGTTGAATACTTTTCTAGTGAGTCAATTAAAGGCTCTGTAGTAAACATTCCAGACTGGAAGCACATATTAGCTGCTCCTTTCCCAGCAACTGCCACAGCAGAGCTTACACCTTCACTACAGTGACCACAGAGTGGATTTATAACAGTCTGACTAAGCATCTTTCTTTTCTCCAAATTTGGGGGGATCCTCAAAAGCAGCCACAGTATCTCATACCCAGCTGGCCTTCCATAAATATCAGCTGCATAAATGTAAAATAGAGGAATATAGGGGTTAGTGAAGAAAACATATTTGTTAGGCATGGACCAGCTAAACATTCCTTCTTCTAAGACAGTAAGAATTTGAGCTTATGCTTTTTAGTTTCTTAGTCATTTTTACTATCATGTAACTTGAAACTCTTATGATAATCTTAAGAAGTTCGTTTTCACCTTCCCTTAAAATTATAGAAAGTGAGGCTTAGAAAAGTTACTCAGTTCTTTCTGGCTACCAAAGAAGCTCTTTCTGGCTACTAATGGCATGTTCTAGGACAGACTGGGAACTTTCTGTGTACTGGGCACTGTTTTCAGCATTTGTGTTCCACCTGGATTCTCATGGCATGTGCAAGACAAGTTTATTAGGACCAAAAACCATCCGTAGGACACCAAGGAGAATACTGAGGTCTGAAGAGGGTCCAGGAGTTAATGCATGGAGAAGCCAGGAGTTGCAGCTGGGGCACTTTACCGTTTGATTATTACTACATAGACAGCTGTTTTGGGGAGTGTCTTTTTCTTTGACATCACATCCTACATTCTCAGAGGCTCATGTGCATTCATGCAGAAAACAGAACTATGAGTGAGAGCGGACTGCCAAGAGTGAGAGCGGACTGTGGAAGCCCTTCCAGAGCTGTTCTTGCAAACCCCAGTTTGCAAGGAGCAAATGAAGAATATAATTTCTTTGCTCCTGATAAGTGGACTCCATTGAGAAGGAATCCTCTTGGAATGTGTACAGAGTCCTCATTAACGAGGGCCAATAAATTACCAGCTCTCACTTGTTTTTACTAGCTCACCCTTTACTGAGCAAAGCGAACAGCATTCTGTTCCCTGTAATTCACTGCTCACTACGGGCACTTAGCACAGTTGAACCGCAGCTGCCTCTCAATTATCCCTGCAAATGGAGAAGAAGCCATGCGATGGATAAACCCAAACTGTGCATAATTGAAAAAGCTTTTCTACTTGGCTCTCCCATGGGTGAGATATCAATCTGCCTGTTTGTCCTTTAAGATTTATCTCAGCTGAGACATCTCAGAAGCCTTGCTGCTTCTCTAAGCCTGCATTGCAGTCTCCATCTGCACTTTTATAAGCTCAGGTGAATCCTTTCATTAAAAAAGAAAAGTTACTGAGAACCCATTATGTAGCATGTACTGTGCCTTTCCTGAGACCAGGATGGTGAACAAGACAGATATAGACCCTGATTTAGCAGAGCTCCTTTGTCTTGTTTGGGGAGATGGAACAGTAATCATCCTACTAATATAAAATATAAAATGTGCTTAGTCTACTCATGGAAGTTACTACATCACACTGTAAGTGTTCATGGGTCTATTGTCCCATAGCTCAGTAAGCTGGCTCAGAGACGGGGATATTTTATTATTATTTTTACTCCTGCCTGCAGATACTGGTTGAACACAGAAACTTCGAATAATCCGGCATATTCTACATGGGTTCTAAAGTCTATGGTCCCGGTTCCCATCTCTACCTATGTGGTCCATTACATCTACACAGACCATTGCGGTACCAAAATGTTGTAGACTGATAATTTTCAGGCCAAAAAGAACATAAATATCTGGTTCTCAATCTTGAGTGTGCTGCAGGCTATGTAACTTGAAGAGGTCACTTAGTTCTCTGAACCTCCGTTTCCTTGTCTGGTTGTCAAGGGCACCGAAAGGGTTGTCCACAATCTTCTTTAGGACAGAGATCAGTCTGTGCTCCCTACCACTTCTCCAGGTGCCTGGCACTTGGTGGATAAATACTTTTTTTGAGTGACTGAGTCAACTGGCATTAAATTGCTTTAAGGACTACATATTAAGCACTGTGCACAGTGGGCACTTTTATTTTGGCAACGTGTTAATCGTAAGTGTGGAGAAGCAGCTGAAGGATGTGTTGGGTGACATGAGACCAGTGACTTGCCATCTTAAAATGATGATACTTGACATGTGGAGTGATTAACTAACAATAATTTTTGAATAAATGAACATGAAAAATGCTCACTTAGAAAGAAGAGGTCTTACTTATGCAGGGAGCCTGCTACAGTGTTGAGAAATACAGATTTAGAACCAGTGGCCCAGATCTTGAAGGAGCAGATTTTCCTTCGTTGAAAATGATAGTCATAGTAGCTGATCTTTCAGTCTCCCTCAGTGATTGGGAGGGTCAAAATTAATTGATGTGTAAAAATTCTTTGTACCATGAAATTCTCTTTTTTTTAAGGACAAATGGTGACTATTTCTAAGACATGTGAAAGAAAAAAATAATTATGACTATGAATACAGTGGGGACAACCACTTTCTGATCCTCAGGAAGAGGCCTTATTGCCCCCGGTGCCCCTCCCTTCCTCACGTTGGATACAAATAGCAAAGCTGAAAGAAGTTGCAGCTTTCTGCTAGGCTCTATGACGAGAGAAGGTGAGCAAGTGCGTTCTACTTCACTTAATACATCATTGCAAAACATCACGAATACCATCTGATACTGACGGCCCCAGGAGAAAAAGAAGCAGTTTTTGCAGAAGCTGCTATGGACCAAGTGCTTGCTTTACCACTTCACATTTCTGTATCACTTTCGGCAGTAGATAATGTATTATCCCTATTTTATAGCCCAGGAAATTGAAATACAGAAATTATGTATTTTACTCAAGGTCCCAAAAGAGTTAAAAAGGATTAGGTCTAAAGAGATCCTAGGTCTGTTTGCCTCATTCCAGAAAAAAAAACAGAGGAGACTAAAACCTGGGAATACCCAGAGACAAGTTTGAAACATACTCAAGGCCCTTTAAAATATGAGGCTTCTAGCAGCAGTGCCTTAAAAGCCCAGCCTAGCTCTTGATAAGTACATTGCGTTCAGGCAGATTGGCAGAACAGGAGAGAAAAATGACCTGGGGCTTTTCCAATAGATGGAGAGGAAATATTTATTCCCTTACATAATGCCTTTCTGTTAATGACAGACAGATGGGAAGATTAAGAGGCCAGAGCTGCTAAAACAAGTGTGAGTTTTTAGACTGTGTCTTAAAACATGTGAACAATCTAAGTGTGAAAAGTAGAATTAGGTAATTCTGAGCTGGCATTCACTTGTTTATGTACAAAAGTCAAAGAGACTTGCCTATGGGACTTTATCTCTCACTAGCTCTATGACCCACCAAGATCCCTTACATCTGTGAACCTCACTTTCTTTGTCAGTATCATGGGAAAAGTTGAATCAAGCCACAGGGTTATCGCAAAAAATAATAAGATGTTGCATATTAACTCCATTCACAGAGTCAGTTCAGAGTCAGCTCACAGGGCCTCCATTTCTAAGAGTTATGCTGCTTCATGGAACAAGCCAAATATGCTTCTCCAAAGACTCAGAGTACCACTGTGAGACATTAGTTGCAAAAAGGGCAGAAAAGAGTCTTTCTAGGATGATTCTTGAATCTCACTGGCTCATTTAACAGGAAAATAAACTGAGGCCCAGGGAAGAAAAGGAATTTGACAGTCTGACTCAATCAATGGATAAGCTGATTCTTGTACTAAGATACTGTATACATAGCCAGACCCCATACTCTGTGACCAGAATTCAGCCTCTTGTATTATTTATGCTACTGGGGATTGAACCCAGGGGCATTCTATCTCCAAGATACATCCCCAGCCCTATTTTATTTTGTCTTGAAACAGGGTCTCACTAAGTCATGGAGGGCCTCACTAAGTTGCTGAGGCTGTTTGTGAACCTGAGATCCTTATGTTTTAGCCTTCCAAGTACTGGGGTTACAAGTGAGTGCCACCATGCCTGGCTCTGCCTATTCTTTACATTTTATGTATTGAACTCCTCCATTTTCCCGCCACTATGGGAGTCAGGAAGAAATCATTTCTCCTACTTTTTCAATGGGGAAGCTGAGTCTCAGATAGAGCAGGTACCTTGCCCAATACCATGAGACAAAGGTCTCTGGTGACAGAACTGTAACCAGCTCCCCATCAACCAACCAACCAACCAACCAACCGATCAATCACCAACCAACCAGCTCTTTCCAGCACAGGAGGATGCTTCTCTCTCCTGGCAGTGCCTGCCAGGCTCAGTGGGAGCCCTACTGACTGAAGCTAAGTCTGGAATCAGAAACCTTCCCCAGCAAAGTCTCCCATTACTTAAGAGGTGCTCGCTCTTCCTAGGATGACTGGTTAATGGCTCCTGTGGCCTCATATTCAGACACTGCCAGGTTGTACAGCACTTTACAATCTGACATTGGGGACAATTGCAGCTTTTCTCCTTAAAGATAGAAACTTTGTAAATGATGACTTTAAACAAAGCCTCAAAGCACAACTTCACATTTGACTAGAATCCAGAAGCATCCAGTGGAGAGAAATGGTTAGATTATTATTCCACAAGGCTCATTTAAACGGAGTTGTTGGTAGAGATAACATTATATTTGGTCGTTTAAGATTCTACACAGTTGATAGAAATGGAAAATATGTTTTAATTTTATTATGCAAGTAATACATGCCCAAGGCAGAATAATACACCACACAACTAAGTAAGTGAAGGAAATTAAAATCACTGATTAAATACATTAAATTTTTTCTTCTCCCATAGTATTTATGTTTTAAATTAAGACTAAAATTCTAATTAGTGAAAAATTGCACATCACCGTGCTTATTTGATATGTTGCTAAGCTGTGCTACAATTACTCGAGTGCTTTGAAAGGAAAGCATGGGCGAAGCCCAAACATTGCCTCCTTCATGCATGCTTGCTTTCAAGTCTTGGATCCAAGTAGTTGTACAACCCTGAGGAAGCTGCTTAACTTCACTGAGCCTGTTTCCTCCTATAAATATGGAATTTAAAAACCCGCTTTATAAGCCGGGCGTGGTGGCACAAGCTTGTAATCCCCGCGCTTGGGAGGCTGACACAGGAGGATCGCACAGGTTCAAACCCAGCCTCAGCTACTTAGTGAGGCTCTCAGCAACTTAGTGAGACCCTGTTTCCAAATAAAGTATAAAATAGGTCTGGGAGTATAGCCCAGCGGTAGAAAGCCCCTGAGTTCCACCCCCAGTACCACCAAAAAAAAAAAACAAAACAAAAAAATCCCCCCAAAAACCCCCAAAACAAAAAACCCTGCTTTATAGCATATTTATGAGAATTAAATGAATTTAAAAGTATGTTTATGTTCTCCATATAGTAGACATTTAAGAATATTAAAGTAGCTGAGGCTGTCCCTGAACAGCGATCCTCTGGTCTCAGCCTCCAGGATTACAGTGTGTGCCACCACGCCCAGCTAAACTTTTTTTTTTTTTTTTTTTTTTGGTGGTTCTGGGGTGGACCCCAGGGGCCTTCTACCTCCGGGCTACACTCCCAGACCTATTTTTTATATATTTTATTTGGAAACAGGGTCTCTTAAACCAGGTGAGGCTGGCTTCGAACCTGTGTGATCCTCCTGTCTCAGCCTCCCAAGCCCAGGGATTACAAGCATGTGCCACCACGCCCGGCTAGAAGGGGTAAAACTTTTAACTGTACTTTTATGTATTCTGTTAATACTCCCAATGTTGTTTTCAAAATAGCATTCCTGAACCTGTCCTATACTCTTAGTAGCAGAGTCATTTTGAAAGAAACTAGATGTGTGCATGCTTTTGAGAAATGAAGGATTCTACTACATGATGGACCACAGCTCTGCAATGGACAACTTTATTACAAGGGGACATTTGATTTTTGCTTCTACTCAAAATGGCCATGATCCATTAAAAATTAAATCTCTGTACCAACTGCCCATTCCACATTTCAACAAGGCATGAAAATCACTGGCAAATTGCTGGGGAACCAGAAGACTATTCATGCAACGGTGTTTCAGCAAGCCTAGAATGACCAAGAGACCCCTGTAGACCCCTCCATGCTTCATGCATGCACTGGTGGTGCAGTGCTAAGAGGTAAGCATTCTGATACCTGGTAAATGTTTTCTTCCGTCTCGGGATCACGGATTGGCTCGTGTCCAGCCTCAAACACAATGTACTATTACAGGAGCAGCCAGAGAAGCAAGGTCAGAGGTGGAAAAGAAAGAGGAAAAAAAAAAGCATTTGGAATTCAAGATACAAATCACAGTGAGCATTAAAGAAACAGGTACAAGAGTAAACACCCTGAAGAAACACTCAGATCACTGAAATAACATGGGCCTTGGACATGCTTCCCTTTTTAAGGAAAACTACAGAGGTCTGCTGGTCAATCCTTTAGCTATGACTGGTTGGGGCTCCTGCAAGCCTTTTGGCAATATGAACTCTTTCTGCAATGGCATTTTATTTCAGCAATGGCTGAATACAGTGGCACTGCCATCTATGGCAATGAGGGGACCTCAACTTTGTAAGCTGTGTTACAGTTGAGTCTCTTCCCAGTGTTCACTGAAGTCCAATGTCCTCAGGCAAACTTGAAGAGCTCAGAAGCCCCCAATTCCCTCACCTAGCAAAGATACCTTGTTTTACACTCTCAGTTTTCAATAGTGACATCATCAATTTCTCCACGTGCACATTTTAGATTCTAATGGACGAGGGCATGTCAAAAAGAGGACACTACTCTTCATTCTTTGCAGATGAGGCAGGGATTGAAACTCCCTGTTACAAACAACTCCTCACCCTTGGCATTCATAAGCAAGGGCATATCATTAAGAGTGTCTTTTGCTTGCCATACATATATACATACGCTAAGTATTTCTTTCACTTCAAGTTATCCCTATTATTTTACTTTAATCATTGCATTACCAGCTTTCTGTGTGAAAATTTGCATTCATATACAATGCATATATAATACATCATAAATAATACCTATCTATCCCAGCTGAAAATATACACTGGGGTTTTCTTTTATGCTCAAAAGTCAAGGTTTTTTAGTCTTTTTCCTCAAATGTTGGGACAAGGCCACCTTTTTTCTTTTGGGGGATAGGCACTAGGGATTGAATCCAGGTGCATTCTACCTCTGAGCTACACCCCCAGCCCTTTTAAATTTTTTTATTTTGAAACATGGTCTTGCTGAAATTGCTGAGGGTCTTGCTAAGTTACTGAGGCTGGCCTCCACTGTGCGATCTTGTCTTAGTCTTCCAAGTACTGGGATTACAGGCATGTGCCACCATGCCTGGCTATCTTTTCTCTTTATTTTCTACATCTTGGCACAGAGCTCAGACTTGAATCCAAGAGAAGTGATCTCTACCTACCACTGGGTTGCAGACTATGAAGAGAGTGGAGAGAAATCTTCAGGTAGAAACGGGATATTCTCACCCCCCCCCTCCTCTCTCCTCTCTTCTCTCTTCTCTCTTTCCCTGTCTCTCTTCCTCTCTCTCTCTTTCTCTATTTCTCTCTGTCTGTCTGTCTGTCTCTCTCTTTCTCATGACAGCCCCTGTAATATGAGCAAGGTAATCTGAGTGAGAGGCCAGGCTGTCTCATCAGGGTAAGAAACACTTTTTCCATAGCATGGCTAAAGCTCATGAACAATTCTTTGGGTTTTTGCTCACAGGTCACCCAAACTTTAGTCCCCATCTCTTATTCTTAACTCAGAAAGAATACCTCATTATTCATTTTTTTCTCTAATGCACTCAGAATATTCAAGAGACTTTTAAAAACATTCAGCTCTGGGATCAAATTTTTACAGATTGTGGAGGGGGCTGAGGCAGGGGCAAGGAGGAGAAGCGGATCTCCAAATCCCATGTTACTGCTGTCAGCCAAACTTCTGCTAGCATTTATGGAAATTCTCTCCTGGAGGGGCTGGCAGCCCTCGCCCTCAGAAATAATCTTGGTCCCTCTCCAGGCTCTGCAGTCAGTGGATTCTTCAATTTTCTGACAAAGTGGCTGTGCCACAGGCATTGCCTCTGTAGAACCTAAAACCCCAACTCATTTTAGAAGTTACCTGGTACACAGGATCTTCAACATCTTCTTCCAAAATTGTCTATCACAGTGAAGGAAGGGAGCATAAAAAGCAGAGGATACAAAGAAAGAGATGTGAGATTGTATTCAGAAAATATAGGACAGTAGAGGAGCCGGCTCTGGGTAGGGCAGGCTGCTAGATCATTAATGTAGAAAACACACAGAAAATGTCAAAACCCAGCAGCTCCCTCCCCATCTCCTTTGTTACCAACAAACAGCAAAATCAATTGTGTATCTGTAGTCTCCCTCCCCTAAAATCTTCCTCTGGATTAAAGATTTTACTTTCCCTAACATATCTTGAGTTTCAGAGAAAGAGGGATCATTTCTAATGGCTTGCTTTGGGTGTGTGTAATTTTCGCAGGAACCTTTCATCTTCGTTGGTTTCTGCTTGGCAGCAGGAGGAGAAGGCCTGGCTGTCAGCTTTCACATCTGTTTATTTTAAGCCCCAATCTTCTCCAGAGCCGGGATAAATTCACAAGTATACCTGGTACACGGCTTGTTCACACTGCTTATCCTTTTGTGCCTTTTTCTCCAACTCTTCTCTTTGCTTCAATTCGTAAATGAGTTGAAAGAGATCTCGCAAGTCCAAAATAACAGGTTCAGCCTGCAGAAAGGGGTGGTGAGGCGCATTAATAAAGGGACGGCACTGAGCTACAGCCGACAATTTTTGTTTTTGTGGCTACAACCCGCAGCCCTTCCTTTTTCTATTAAACTGAAAGCATTCCATTCTTAATTAATTCTACCTTGTTTATATTGGTTTAGCAAATTGCATCTGGGCTAAAGTTCATTTCTTCAACTAATTATATTTGCAAATTCATAATAATCATAAGCATAAAAAGCATTGCTTTTATTTATTAGTGATTTCAAATACAATAAAATTAGGGTAGGCCTTATGCAAAATAGCTATTTGTTCTCTCTTATTTTTTTTAAAACAAGGCTATGAGCACAAGAAAACGTATTTGCGTATCTGCTGCTATCTAGCTCAATCAGAAAGGAAAATAATTAGTCATCAGGAAATACCCATTAGAAGAAAAAATACTGAATGGGTCTGAGCATATTTCCTTGTTCCAAAGCTATTCATCTTTTCTAGGTGGGAACCTGAGCATCAGCTACTGGTGGTGACACGTCACTCGGTCACATGTCAGGATGACCTTGAGAAAGCAACAAACTGAAGATGCCGTTCCCAGAGTTACAAGGACATGTGCCCTCCTTGGATGGAATACTCACCGCCTGGGCTGTTTTTATGGCCACGAATCTGTGATTCCCTTCCTTCCCACAAACATATCCAAAGGCCCGGTGGTCTGTGATATCCTTTGCGATGTAGGAAATCTCATGAACAGCATGGTGATGCTGAAGGGCCTATCACAGACAAAAGGAAGAGCACATTTCAGGGAATTTTTCCCTTTAAGCTGTTGATCAATAAGAGATGTGCTTCAGCTACGTGTGAAAAAGCCCATGGGGCTTTGGAAAAGCTGTTTGGTACAGATGGAAAAAAAAAAAAGAGCTGTGCCTGCCCTTGAGAAATGGAAGTTCCCCTGTATGATCATAAAACTGTGACCTGAGAGATAAACAGGAATGTTCCCTGCTGGATGAGTATCTGCAGAAGTGCCTTTACTCCACTTGCCAGAGCTCTCTGGCAAGCTCAGTGGCTGTGCGTCTGCTCAAGCTTGCTTTTGTGACATAGGCAAGGCCAACTTTTGGCTTGATACACTTACAAGCTATACATTGACACAATTTGGCCTGGGCATGTTTTGGTACAGGATGGACCCAGCACAACTCCAGAAAGTACAATTTCCAACCACAACACCAGATCTGCACGGTTACAGCACTCTTCTGGCCATTGGTGAGGCACTGTTGATTAATGGACCATATGTTCTATTTCATCTGAAATCACAACTTGGCTTAAAGGTGGGGCTGCTTCTATATCTGAGGCCAATCATGGCATGGTCTTTCCCTCTGCAATATTTGTTCTTCAATCCATCTGCCCTAATCCTTTTTCTCTTTCAGTGGCCACTTGAAATAGACCCCTTCTGTGAAAAATACCCTGAAAAAGGCTGGCCTTCTCCAACCCTGCAGGAATATTCATTCCCTCCTTTGTGCTTCTATAGAATTTTTACAGAAATTTTATAAAATATCTGTAATTTGGTACTGAAACTTCTAAGAAAGTCCTCACACCTAGCTCCCTGGGCTTCTTCCTCTGATATATTTGTCTGGTTCCTGTTTGCTTTCCCGACAGGCTCTGTCTTCCTGAACGCTGACATCCTAGTGCCTTGCACTGTGTGTAGCTCATAGTTCTGGAACTAAATTAAATTGGGAATGATAGTCAACGATTTGAACATCTTTTGAAATTGACCTTCTTTGACTTCATTATCTGAGCTTTCAATGTTCACCATTTTATTAAGGGATGAAGATCTTTATTGTTATTTCCCTATATTAAACCTACTTATGACAATCTCCATTCAGTAGTACTCTGGACAGGCTTAGAGGTATATGTGGATGCTTGTGATTTGTTCAAATTCCTTACAAAGTGTGGGTTTTTCATTATATTGGCTAGCAAGAGGCTTGAATTCTAGCCACTGTAGGAATATAAACCACTCACATTACCTCTCTGGATCTGAGTTCATTCCTTAAGCCAATGAGAAGTATACACTCCTAACTCAAAGCCCTGGATCTACCAGGATCATTAAAGGTAATAAAAAGAGACCCCATAAAATTTCAAAATTTAAAAAGCATGAATAAAATGCTGTAATTATTCCTAGTAAGTCTATGCATTTCTTTGCACATGCAAATAAAAACAAGCTCATCTGTAATTATAGTTGGTTACTGCTGTTATATTTCTTAGCTCATATATAAGTAATTTTTTGGTTTAAATAGTTCAAATAAGGAAATACATGATTTAAGAAGTGCTGTTTTCTGGTGGACAAAACATACACAAATACTGAGCCCAAGAAGGGAGGGAGAAATGTGCCACTGGGGAAGTTAGTTGTGAAAACACCGAGAACCACGGGAGTAGATGGTAGAAAGTCTGTAGGGTCCTATTCCATCTTTAAGACATTAGGACCTACCACCTCAAAGTCAGCTTCCTGGCACAATGGGCTTCTGGCCGTCACGATGGTCATTATCTTAGTCCTAGACCAAATGACCCTCCAAAATGTCAATTATTCAGCAATCTTACAAGGTTTCTAGCTATATGAATCCTTTGCCGTATAGAAATGTCTGCCTTGCCTTAAGCTACCAGGGTCTGACACTCTGCTCACCTCACTGACGACTCCCAGAAGTCTGCTTTCTGTTCATACTTGTCCACATTGCCTGCTGTCCCCATGCTCGAAGGGTGGTGTCACCACCAATCACTTTAGTTCTTCAAGTGACAACTATATAATTCTAATAGATTTTGATACAAATCAAGTTGGTGATAGAGAAAGTGTTTGAGTAAAAGCATCAGGATCCACTTATTTTTGTTTTTATCAAGAGGACATATTTAGCTAGCAGAGGAAAATTGCTCCAAGAGCAGTAGCTTTTTCATGGTGTTAATGATGTAAAATTGATGAGATTTATATTCACACAACATGGGGGCATTGATTTATAAGCTTTTGTGTGTTACAATGGTGTGCGGCAGGGGACAGTGGGAGACAAAGATGTTCTTTTCTTTTCTCCCTTCCTGAAAGTATCTCTCTCTCTGCATAATGTGGAAAATGTTATCCACGTTTCCTGTTAAATCAAAGTTTGACGACAGTGCCTTATTGATTGCCAAGTGGAATATTGCTCTAAAATTAAACTGTGATTAGAAGTCTTCCTGGTGGAATTAGATTTGGAGATGATTGTGCAATGGTAAAATATTACCTACCATGCAAGATAGCAGATGGAGATGTTTTAATTTATCTGGGAAATCCTCATTAAGTGTTTTAAAATCAAAACATTTTTAATGCCTGATGATACCTAATATTGCCTTGCAAAGTGTAGTTGTGTGTGTACTCATGAAGTGCTTAAAGAAATTTGTAACATTATCTTCTCCCACAGTTAATTTTATGACATGTTAAAAAGGATGCACTGAAAGGTTCTCATTCATTTGGAAACTAACAGTCAGTGAGAGAACATTTCTCCACTTTCTCTGACCTTAACCACACAGATATAATGCAGATGCTTGGAAATACAAATACACTAGAAATCTGCTAATCCCACAGTTGTATTATCACGTGCATTTTAGCAACTCAGAACATCATGCAAATACTTGCTCACTGAGCCTCAAAATTGCCCCATGTCTTCAAGGAGATTGTATCAGTACAGTACAATCAAAGACAGTCGGGGCTAGAAGGAATTTGAAATGTTACATAGTTCAACTCTGAATTTATCATGGAAGAGAGTGAGGGCCAGAGATTGCACTGGCAGGACCAGTACTAAATCCAAGCCTCCCCTTTCCTACTCAGGCTGACAAAGCACTGAAAAAAAAAGAAATCAGGATTGTGTAGAATCAAGGTCTCCTTTCCTTAGACTCCCAGCTCCCTAGTAAAACAACAAAGGATGATAACTTGACAGGCAGGGATGGGAAGGCCAGAGAGGAGCAAATACTGGGCCAGAGTGGGAGAGAAGGGGGAAGAAAGGCAAATTCTGGTAACCCTTCTTCCATATTTCTTGTTGAAAACAATTACTGTCTTGGAGAAACTTACTCTAAATATTTAAGTTTTACCGAAGCTTAAGCACACATTTGCCTTTAAAAATAAAGCAGGGACCAGGCATGGTGGCACATACCTGTAATCCCAGTGATTTGGGAGGCGGAGAAAGGAGGATTATAAATTCAAAGCCAGCCTGGGTAATTCACAAAAGGACTGAGGATACAGATCAGTAGCAAAGCACCCATCAGTTTAATCCCTAGTACCATAAAACAGGAAATGAGAAGGGAACGCCCTCTTTCTCTCTCTCTGCCAAAGCATCATTTAGTTCTCCTGTTCTGAGCCCTCTTCCATGCACCAGGATGAAAGTCTGCACCACAGAAGTTCAAGGACCATCCGGGCTTGGATGTCCTCAATCCAGTCTGATCTTCCTCCTATGGGCGAATTTCAGGTAACTTCAAATAACCTGAGGAGCTCTGCACTCCCCTTTAGGTTTTGCACCTTCCCATGTCTCATGTACCGTTGCTCATGTGGTTTCTCTGCTGATCTCCCTCCTCCTTCCCTGTCCTGTTTCATCATCTGCAGATATAACTATACTACACATACCTCTCTATCATACCTATGCTTCTAAGCCAACCCCAACGTCTTGCTCATGCCAGGAGCTTCCCTGACTTGACTCCCCCACTGCCCCTTACAATATTTCCCATTTCTACATCCCATTACATTGCTTTTGTCTGCAGACATAGGATGCTTCCTGATGTTGTTTCAGATTTATCCAATCATCTGGCTATTCACATCATGTGTATTTATTGAGTGCCTATCATGTTCCAGGTCTCATGCTACATGCTGCATCGACACAGATAATTAAAACATCTTCCTCTGCTCAATGAGCTTATGCTCTCCTAAGACAAGCAAGCAAAGACACTGACAATCACAATGTAATATGACCAGATCTACATTAAAAGTATTCACAGCATGTCACAGAGGCTGGGGGAGGGAGTGGGAGAAGAGCATTGAGGAAGACAAAGGAAATGATCTTGAACTAAGACTGGAATAGAAATGGGAAGGTCACTGCCGGGCGTGGTGGCGCACGCTTGTAATCCCCGCGCTTGGGAGGCAGAGACAGGAGGACCGCGCAGGTTCCAAGCCAGCCACGCGCACTGGCTTAGGAGACCCTGTTTCCAAATAAAAATGTAAAAATAGGTCTGGGAGTGTAGCCCAGAGGTAGAAGGGCTTCCAGGAACCCCAGTACCACCACCAAAAAAAAAAAAAAAAAGAAAAAGAAAAAAGAAAGAAAGAAATGGGAAGGTCACAGAAAAATAAGAGGAAAAGAATTCTAGGTAGAAAACAAAACACTATGCAAAGGCATCCAGGTTCTGAGACAGGGCACTATGGAAAACCTCTTTGGGAATGCAACACTCTTCAGAGGAAGATACATGTCTGCTTCTCCTCAATTTTATCCCAGATCCTAATATTATTCTTTCTGTTTTGTTTTGTTTTGTGTGGTACCGGAGATTTAACCCAGGGGCATTATGTTTCCGAGCTACACCTTAACCCTATTTTAGTTTTATTTTGAAACAGAGTCTCACTAAGTCTCTGAGAGTCTCCCTACATTGCTGAGGCTGTACTCGAAACTGCAATCCTCCTGTCTCAGCCTCCCAAGAACTGGGGTTACAGGTATGCACTATCATACCGAGCTCATATTGTTCTTTATGAACAATAAAATGATACATAATAATTATAAAATCAGAGGAGAGGCAGAAGGGAGAAAGGTAAGGACGGTGCAAGGCAAGAAGGAAAGAAGGAAGGACCAAGTCATTTTAAGATGTGTGCCACACAAGGTAGATGGTCAGTAGTGTCCAATGAGTGAATGAATTGGGCCAGTTCATGGCATTTCACAGAGGACTCATGCTGTGAGCAGAGGGTTTCTTATCTGATCATCATCAAATCTTTTTTCTTTGCATTTCCATGAGCCATTTACCAATGTTTAAATGAAGTATCAAATTGTTTGGAGGGTTACTGTCTGACAGAATAAATTACAGGGAAGGCTTAATTTGTAGTATGGTTCAATACAGCCAATTAAATACTGTATAGATTAGAAAGTCATCTGTGGCAGACTTTACCATCAGCTATTTTTAAAGGATGAATTCTACCCTGCTTAGCCTTTCCATGACAATTGTGTGTATGTGTACATGAGAGTGTAGGCTTCCCCAAGGCAATGCTATTCAAGGGGAAAATACCCACCAGGATTTTAGTGAGTTAACAAAAAACAAGACACAACAAAAAAGCAGATAAACAGACACAGAATAAAAATAGATACACGAAAAATACACTACTTCGCACCATATGCAATTACAGTAGTTAAAAGCTCACAAGACAAAGGGAGGCCCCAGCTCATTACAAAGGCCTTTCTCTCCTCTAGCATATTTTTGGATGAATTCACTACGTGGTGTGCCAACAAGGCGGGGATGTGACCTCCGTCCCAGCTCCCAGACACCCACCATCAAACGCTAAGTGGAGCAGGTCAGAGAGAAGTATTCCCTGGTTGGCACACTGAAATCTTCTAGACAGACAGTTTTACTCAAGGACAAGACCAAATTTCCAAATAACTCAGGCTCTAGATGAAGAGGCAGTGTGATCTCAGAGGCATGATAAGGACTCTGGAGCCAGGGAGAATGCAATTCAGAAAGTCCTACCATTTGCCAGATGTGTGGTTTGGGGGGTATAGCAATCTTTCTTAGACTTCTTTTTGTGTAACATGAAGGATGATATGAGGCCAAAATGTTGTTGGAAATATTAAACGGATTCACATCAAATATATTGGTTAGAAAGGAGATGTTGTTCCCCAGCAGAATGAAGAGAGAGGGGGAAAAAAAGATCATAGACATTGTTGACAAAGTGTGGGGAAACATATCTTCCAGGGCTACTGGCTTGCTCAGTATAACACAGGGATAATAACAGCATCTTTCTCCTGGTGCTGTTGGGAGGATTAATCAGTTAGGACGTATAAAGTGCTTGAAACAGTGTGAGGCACCGGAGAGGGCTAGCATCATCCAATGTGGGTGTCATTGTTATCAGTGGAAGTATGATTTGGTGCAGCTTCTCTGAAGGGCTGGTTGACTATATATTCAAAGCCTTAAAGACATGCATAAACTGACCCTATGATTCTTCTTGCAGAGATTTAATTATCCAGAAGTAATGCAACATGCGGACAAAGACTTGGATACAAGATATTCCCTGCCGTGCTGTTAGAAGAGTAAAAAATTAGAAATGTCCAGAATGTTGAGCATCAGCTGAGTAGTTGAAGAAAAATGCATTTTGCTATATGATAAAACAGTATGCAGTGTGGAAGATAATCTTCTTGTTAGAAGTAGGTATTATTTTTCAGTGGAAATAAATTTGCAACATTCTGTTGAGTGGAAAAAAGCATATTACAACAGTGTACTCAATATAATGTTTTTGGAATAAGAGGTATTCATTTCTATACCTCTGTATATAAGAAGTTTGCATGTTCATCAATACAGTCTTAACAAGGGTTTTTTCTTGAGTGGTTGAATTACTAGGAATTAAAAAAATTTGACCTTTTAGTTATTTATAATCATTTTTGCCATATTAACTCTTTCAAATTTAAATTTAATGCATACAACATCATCTATCCTTGTATAGATGCCACCCTTGAGCCCACTCAGCCTCCCTTCTTCTCATTCCCCATAACTAAGACTTGTCGATTTCTTCTCCCAAACACCTTTTTTGTTGCCCATTCCTCCCATCTCCACAAGCCAGTTCATGCCGCCATCATTTCCTGCCAGAATGAGTTCAACTCCCTCTGTCCCTGTTCACCCATTCTGACAGGCACAGCCCTATGGCGTGACTGAGAGAAAGCTGGCAAATTTGAGGAAGCCTTTCTAGTGCTTACAGCCTGTCAAAGACTTCCCATCTCTCTCAGGGTAAAGACCAACATCTCTATCAGTACCTGCAAAGCCCAGTTTGTGACCTGGCTCCTTCCCAGCATCTCTCTTTGCAGACCCCTCGCTTCATGCCATCCTGGCTGTTTTTCTGTTCCACATCAGGTGTCTGCTCATGTTGTTCCATCTGCATTGAAAGCTCCACTCCTTCTCCCTGCTCAGACATCTATGCATCTTCTAGAAAGCGTCCCTGACTTAGAGCAGAGCCCAGACTCCCCTGTCAGCCACAGTCCTCTCTCTAGAATATTCCACCAGACTAGGGTACTGACACTATGTCCTCATTCATTCTACACTATGCATTTTTTGTGTATGTGTGTATACATGTATGTGTGTATGTATGTATTTCTGTGGGACCAGGGATTGAACCCAGGGGTGTTCTATCTCTGATATACACCCCCAGCCTATTTTGACTTTGAAACAGGGTATTGGGAAGTTGCTGAGGGTCTCATTATGTTGCTGAGGCTAGCCTGGAACCTGAGATCCTCCTGTCTCAGCCTCTCAAGTACTGAGATTATAGGCATAAACCACCATGCCCAGCTACACATCTACATTTGAATGAATTACTGTCAGAAGGGTCCCAGGTCCAAGTCTATCCCAGATCCCCATTCTTCCCCCACTAGCTCTCTGCTTCCTTCTCTGAGTCTATGTTTCCCCATCAATTAAAAAAAGGAAATGGGATTCAGTAAATACTCATGTACCTTTTAGGCCCTTAACATTTCCTTAATTTCTTTTTAAATTTCATAACTAGACAATAACTATAAATGTCAGCTTCTTAGTGGCTACCTAAATGTGTATCATAAACACACAGACCTGGAAGGATGAGCACAAATTTCTTGCTTGAAAATAGGATGATGAGCTCCTTAACTAGCTAGGATTTGGGCTGAAATCTGTCTAGCAGGTCAAGTGGAGCCAGGTGTGCCTAATCAACGAGCGATCACCAAGTGACACCAGAGCAGATTTCTGCTCAGGAGAAGTGAAAACCACCTTAAGCTGGGAAGGTGGCTTTAGGATTCATTTTGTAACACTGGGGTTCACTCCACACCCTCCATCCATGAGCAAGGATGTGGCTATCCCATAATTGAGGGGGTAGTGGCTTAGACAGTCGTCCTCTCCTTCAACTCTCACACATTCTCCAAAGTACATGAGGCTCTTGAGGTGCCAAGGTGAGTAAGGTGATGCAGTCCTTGCCCTCCAACATTGGGGCGGGGAGGGGTGTGTGTGTAGGGATGCCCTTTTTTATTCAACAGAGGAGTTTGTATATTACACAGTCCTGTCTCAGTCCAAAAGGGCATGGGGTGAAAGAGGAGGATGCGATTCCTCCCATGGCTTTGTGGCCTTTCGCAGGTCACCTTATTTTACTGAGCTTCAGTTTCTGTTTTTGCACAATAGCGATACTCTCTTCTTAACAGGGATGTGTGGGGAACCCCAGAATTTGTCTAGCAGCATATCACATGGTAGGCTCTTAACTTTTTGGATTATTTCCCAAGTGATTGAGTTAAAGATTCTCAATCCAGTGACTGCATTATCTACTGACTATATTATACAGAATCCAAGCAGCTGCACTATATATAGTGCAAAGCTTCAGGGGAGGCCTTTCTTGGAACCACTGGGGTAATCATCTGGGAGTGGCTGAAGGCTGGTGGAGAGAGTGCCCCTGGGAAATAAAATGGAGAGAAAAAAAGAGATGACTGAGCTTCCCACTCTATGATGTCCCCTAAGAAACTGGATCTGGTCACCCTGGGAATTTAACTCTGTAGGTTTTTTTTTTTTGTTTGTTTGTTTGTTTGTTTGTTTTTTTTGGTGGTACTGGGGTTCCTGGAAGCCCTTCTACCTCTGGGCTACATTCAAAAACCTATTTTTTATATTTTTTTTAATTTGGAAACAGGGTCTCTTAAGCCAGTGCGGCTGGCTTTGAACCAGCAGGATCCTCCTGTCTCCGCCTTCCAAGCACAGGGATCACAAGCGTGCGCCACGACGCCCGGCAACTCTGCAGTTTTAAGGTATATAAATCAGTAAATTTCTTCTGTTGCTTACCACTCTTTGGCATGAGTTTTCTATCAACTTGCAACCAAGGGATTTCTGAGAATATAGTAATCATTATCCCAATCTCAGTGTGACACTGAGAAACAAGTCTCCTGCCCAAGGACAATCTGGGCTTGACACTCAGGTGTGTGCTTGATTCACTTTTACCAGTAATTAATATTGGAATTGGAATTCTGAAATAGCTTTGTGTATATATTTGGTTCAAGAAAATACATAAAAGCTAGACATGGTGGCTCACACTTGTAATCCCAGTGCGGGAGGCTGAGACAGGAGGATCGCACAGGTTTGAAGCCAGCCTCAGCTACTGAGTGAGGCTTTTAGCAACTTAGTGAGACCTTGTTTCCAAATAAAGTATAAAATCGGTCTGGCAGTATAACCCATAGGTACAAAAGCCCCTGAGTTCCACCCCAGTAACACACACACACACACACACAAAAAATAAAAAATAAAAAATAAATAAACTTCAAGGCTTAAAATTGCTGTTCTTTAAAAAAAGAAAATACATAAAAATTGTTATTTGAAAGCAAGACTTGCAGTGAATGAAAAAGGAGACACAGATATTTTAAAAGCTATTATTCTATAATGTTAAATTTGAACATATCAATATGAACTCACAATTAAAAATATATTATTATCACCATTCACTGAAAGGGCCTAGAAGCTATGAAACCCCAAGAGCTATGAGAATGTCTAATGTAGCTATTTATTATCCAGCTATGTATCTATTGATCTTTTAACCTATCCAGAGAGTTAGAGAAAGCAAACATGGCAAAAGGTTAAGTCTTAGAATTATCTTTTGAAATTTTCTGTGTGTTTAATCATTTTCATGATAACAAGTGTGGGGGGGATGAGATCTTAGGATACTCCTTTCTCAACCTCCACCCTCTCTCCCTCTCTCTGAGGACAGGAGGAACTAAGCTACTAAACACTTCAATGATATAACTAAAAGGAGGTCTCAGACAGTAGCCCTCATCATGTCTATCTGAGCCAACCAACACTCCAAAACAAAAGAGAGTCTTTGAAAAGATGTGTGTGTTAGCTGGGCGTGGTGGCATACACTTGTAATCCCAGAGCTTGGGAGACGGAGACAGGAGAATCGGCACAGGTTCAAAGCCAACCTCAGCTACTTAGTGAGGCTCTCAGCAACTTAGTGAGACCCTGTTTCCAAATAAAGTATAAAATAGGTCTGGGAGTATAGCTCAGAGGTAGAAAGCCCCTGGATTCCACCCCAGTACCAAAAAAAAAAAAAAAACATGTGTGTGCTTGGAAGTTCTTAGAGTGAGGGCTGCCAGTTTCCTTTGTTCTTTCTTCTATTCCCATAGTCAGCATGAATGACTATCAGCCAGATTGGGGATGGTGGCACATGACTATAATCATTTGGGAGGCTAAAGCCAATGATGGAGCAGGTTCAATGTTAGCCTCAACAATTTAGTGAGACCCTGTTTCAAAATAAAAAATAAAAAAGGCAGGCGGTGTAGCTTGGAGGTATAGAAATGCCCCTGGGTTCAAGCCACCACCACCACCACCATCATCATCATCATCATCAACATCATCATCATCATCATCATCATCATGTCAGACCCTCCTATTAGCAACACATTAAATAATTTAAGTTGAATACTGTGGGAATAATTTATATTCCTGGCTTTCTTGGGTAGGGAGATTGAAAACTCAGAAGATTTTCTAAATATAAATAAAGATTCAGACTTTATTTTCATTACATTTTAAAGGGTGCTATCCAGAGAGTTCCTGCTATATGATAGACATTGTGCTAAGTTCTCTAGATATGTAATCCTCATTTATTTTGCTCACCCAACAACCCTACATATTATTTCTCTTACTTTTATTGTCAAGTTAACTGAGACACAGAAAGGGTAAGTAACTTAGCCCAGGTCACACAGCTGATAGGGTAGATCCTGGATTGCTGCCAGGTATGGTGGGCTTCAGGCCCTAGGAAGCTTCAGTGCATGAGAATAGAGTTTCAAATGCACTTTAACACCCTATTTAAAAAAAAAAAAACAGGGTGTTCTCCTAAAATTCTTATTTTTATTTCTTTTTCTTTCTGCATGAGGAATACTAATGACTATTGGAGGTATTGAGCAATGCAATCAATGATTTTGACACTTTAGCTCATGGTGTAAAATTATTATTAGTAGTAGTAAGGAGGTAAATGAGTGTGGTTGAGTGGAAATGAAACAGCATGTTTTGCCACAAGTCACTGCAGAAAGGAGGCCATTATATTTAATAGAAAATTACTTTTTGTATGGAAATGAGTTTAAAATTAACCTTTGCCTTGGTCACAGTGAAGCTCTGCATGCCAGACAGACACTTGCAAAGTGAGTTGACTACACTGGTTGTTGAAGAGAGCATGGGACCAAGAGTGAGAAGGCTGGATTCCAAGTCCTGGCATCTTGGGGGGCAGGTGGGGGCAGTGGGAGATGATGGTTTTTATGACCCTTGCTACTAGGATGTGCTGGCTGCTGAGGAAAGATATAAAGAATTTGGGCAGGCCCAAGTCAGTATTCAAAATTCAAATGGGCTACTTTTATCACCTTGGAAAAATTGTCTAGTTTCTCTGAACCTGACGATCTTCACTGAATTGGAGTGATAGGATTAGGCTGGTCGAGTTCCTAGCACTCTGCCTGGAACACAGGGTGCTTAATAAATGTCATTTTCTTCCAGTGGTGGCATACCACCTGTAATCCCATACTTGGGAAGCTGAGACAGGAGGATCACAGGTTCAAGACTAGCCTTGGCAACTCAGCAAGACTCCCAGAACCCTAGTGAGACTCTGTTTCCAAATAAAAAGAATTTAAAGGGCTGGAGGTATAGTAGCTTGAAGGTAGACTCCCCAGTACAATCAATCAATGGCACTTGCTCACCAGCTCAAACATTCTGTTATCTAATAAATTATCTCCATTTCCCACTACACAGTTCCGATGTTGAAATCCTAAACCCTGGGACTTCAGAATGTCACCTTATTTGGAAACACAGTTATTGCCAATGTGACTAGTTAAGGTAAAGTCATATTGGATTACGGTGGGCTCCTAACCCAGTACCCTGGGTGTCTTTATAAAAGGGGGATATAAAATGAGGGGGATATAAAATGAGGGGGGCAGGACTGGTTCCCTCCAGCTTTGCTCTGCTTTTCTGTGCTGGATAAGAAACCCAGTAATGGTTCCCTATTACTGCCAGACCTCACTACTGACATCGGAAGCTTGCAGCGTAGTGCAGTGCTGTGCAATTTATAGCTGCATTCATCCAATTATTTCCTATTTAGTGCTGTGCCTCATTCCCCAAATACACTACTAACCCACCAAGGCGGTGGGCTGAGTTCTCAGAGTACAAGGATCAATTGTTTCTCTTACACTAATTGGCCCCATGATTTGTTAGGCTGTTGCCTTGGAAAATGAACTGTCAGTAAAAGAAATTAGCACAAAATTGCCCCCTTCTTTGAAACTGCACCAGGCACCAGCCTGTAGTCATCTCCTCCAATCTACTTTAGGGTCTCAGAGGATAGAACTGACACAAATTCATAAATTCTTACCCTCTCTTCTACCATTTTCCTGTTAGCAATGAGAACACTGAGGCTCAGAGGGGTTAAGCAACTTGCCCAAGTCAATTTTCAATCAACAGTGAAGTTCAGAGCTAGGGCTGAAATCCACTGTGATCTCAGGCCTCACAGCCCTTTTGCTACAGCAAGTTGTCTCTGGAGGGCCGTGATCCTCAGGGCTTGCCCAGCTGTCTGCCCTCTTGTCCTTCCTTCCCCTCCTTCCTGGCATACACTTTCGTCTTTGTGTCAGAATCAGACACAGCTGCATGAGTGAGGGCTAATGTAAAGAGGCTCCGCCACACTATGCCTTCTGCATCGAACACCACGAGCTGCTGGCCCTGTTCAGATTTGTCCCCATGATTTAATTCTAGTATCTGGGCATCTGCCTTGATCCAGAAACTCCCCATGAGGCACTGTGCTGGATGCCAGGAGATACAAGGTGAGAGCTGGTAAGACCCTTGCTCACACTCCACAGCAGAGACAGGGAGGTCAGGAGCCTTTATCAGTATTTTCAAAGAAACCCATTTCTTGTCTCCCTAATGTGTACTCCAGTTCATAATTATCCCTTCATTTCCTGGATAAGCTGGTGTATATCTGTTTCCTCCATTAGATTGAGGAGATGAGGGAAGTAAGTAATCCTATGTTAATTTCTGGCTCACCATTGCATCCCAGAACCTGACACAGGTTGGACACAGGGGGAGGGTGTGCTTGTAATGGTTTAAGTGATTATGTGAATATTGTACTCTTGTGATAATAAAGGTAACTGCAGGTCTAGAGTGATCAGATTAATAGGAATATACTAGGTAAAAATCAGTCACCATGTGAGCTGGGTGTGGTGGTACATGCGTGTATTCCCAGTACTTGGGAAGCTGAGACAGGAGGATCACAGGTTCAAGGACAGCCTCAGCAAGTAGTGAGACTCTCACCAACCTAGCAAGACCCTGTTTCCAAATAAAACTAAAATAGAACTGGGATGCAGCTCGGAAGTAGAATGCCCCTGGGTTCAATCCGCATTACGACATACATACAAAAAATCAGTCACCATGTGTAGGGCTTAATGTATTCCATCCAGAGGGATAACGAAGAGTCATGGAGCTATAAAATGGCATGTTATATAGAGAACAGCAATTAGTTTGGGGTTATTAGACCATAAAAGGCAGAGAGTGGCAGGCTTTGAAGGTGATAAGTTAGACAGGGGCCAGAAGAGGCAGAATTCTGAAGGCCAGGTTAAAAAATTGGGGTAGTAGAAATAGCTCTTTCTGAATTGACCCTGCTGTGAAGCATCCCTGCAGGGAAACCTTCCCACAGGTGGCAGACCTGCATCTTTCTTCCCTAGAGAAGGAATGCATGCTGTGTGCCCAGCCCTTCCCAGCAGGTGTCACTGAGATGAAAGTCACTTCCTAAGTCTCTTACCAATGTGAAATGCACAGCTGAGGTGTCAGGGAGGACACTTTATAGGTAGACAGATGGTTGCAAATGGACCTGGCTTTCTCTGCTGGAGAGGAGGGTCCTAGTTCCTGGGCAGACTGCATCCAGGCCTGGCCAACCACTCTTTGACCTCGAGATGTAAAAGCAGCAGACTCTCTGGTCTGTGGATAATCTGACAAAATGGTTGAGAGCTGAAGATGAATCCTGCCTTCCCTTACCAACTAACTCCTGCTTCCCAGCCCTCACTGTCAAAGTCTCAGGCATCCATTCACAGTTCTCCAGCAAGAGATGACAGGTCTTCTGTCTCAGGGAGAAACCTGAATGGTTGGTGGCGTGGCAGCGGCAGTGGTTATGTAATGCAGGTGTGCCTTTTGTTTAATTGGCTATGTTGGCAGCTCATGGAGACAACTCCATGTTTCCTAGCCTCATGGCACATGGTTTTATGCTACATTCTGGCAAACTGTGAGTGGGCATGTATGCAATATGAGACAGGTCTGAACTGTCCCTTGGCTCTGCACTCTTCTCTACCAGACAGTGTGGGGAAGTTGCAAATCTGCCTCATGAGATGTGTCTTAGATAAGCTCAGGTGCATGGTAGATTTTAATCACTAGGAGGAATCAGGAGGGACAGTAACTGCCCTGGCTACAGAGCTCAATAGCCTGGTTCTTCCATTCATTGTCTTTTCAGGAAGCCATCACTGAAGGCCTGTTCTGGATGAGAAGCCACAGAGGTATATGGCATAGTAAAGACACACAGCCAGAGCAGACCCTGCCATCCAGAAGTCCATGGGCTGGGGGAGACAGGTGCAAGAGCGAATACAAAAGGATGTGGTAGGTTCTCAGAGAGATGGGTATACAGAGATTCAACTGAAGGAGATGGCAGTGGGGAAGTTGGGCTCACTGGGGAGGAGGAGGTATTTAGGCTGGTTCACAGAAGACAAGGCATTGCCAAAGGAGAGGAGGAGAGAAGTCATGTCCAAGGCAGGGGAAGTGGCACAGAATGAGGTGGCTGCAGGAAATTCTAAGGGTTTTAAGGAGAATGTTCAAATGATAATGCTGTGAGGACATTTGGAGGTCCCTCTATATTACACTTTCCAGAGTAACTTGGCCTCTTTAAAGGGGGGGGGGAGAGCGAGCGAGCAGGGCCTCGATTTGGAGGCCTGAGCATGCCATTTTGAGGATTCTAGAGGCTTCACAGGTAACTACTGGCAGACTGGCACTTGGGCCTCCAGCTGGGTCAGCTCCTGACTCTGTCTCTGAGACCCTTCTTCTCTGTCCTTGCTTTGCTCAGGAGCCTTGGTATTCTGATTTGCAGTGAGCTATTACCTATATATCTACCCTTAACCTGCACAGACTTCCATTTGTAACCCTGGGTAAGAATGATAGTGCTTGCCCTGCTGCAGCAATGATGGCCAGAGACCTGCTATGGGAAGGAAGGGCCATCAGCAGATCCCCCTGACTGATATGCACTCAGGCTCCTCTGGGCCCTTTGGTTCCACTAGGAATCTAATAATGTGAGCAAACATGAAAATAATTTACAACAGATCAAGGTCATAACCCTAGGATGATGTGAACTGCACTCCCTGATGGTGACTGCCTGCAAATCACTCAAGGCCATCAGAAAGATTGACTGTTCCAAGCCACACCGGAAGTCTCTCTTTGGGAGCACTACATCCTCCATCACCAGCTACTGAACACAGGTGTTTCCACATGGACCAACCTCTCCCCTGCAGCCTTCTGTAATCTGTCCCTCCCTTGGCTCTACTCAAGCCCCTGCTATCCCCTCCCCTAATCTCATCATCCCTTTAGGACACAGTCAGCTCTGCACAAATTGCAAGGGGCCACAGCTCTTTCTCTTATTGTCAGTAGGTACTGAATATAATCTTTCACTAATTTGACTGATGCCTGACTGTGTTTATCTCTAACACCACAGAGGTTACAATGATCTCCTCCTATAGCTCGAGGCCCAGGCCCTGGGGCTTCACCTGTGTGCTATCTCACTTATGATGACCCCAGGCTTTGAGGCAGTCTGGCTGGAGAGCAGGGACAATCTAGCCCAGGGGTAAAGAACATAGGCTCTGGAGACAGAGGTCAAAGCTCTGTAACTCCACTCACAGTTGTGCACACCTGGCGAGACATGACCCAGCTAGTGAGGCGTTTCTTGCCAATATAATGGGAATAACCATGTCCATCTCACAGAGTAGTCCTGGGAACAGTATCGACGAACACACATAAAATGCTTAGCATAGTGCCCCGAACACAGTAAGTGCTCAACCCATTATGTCTAAAGTTTCAGTTCTGTGAATACTTCAATGATATTGACATAGATGCATTAGAATGGGCTGGAAATCATAATCTAGAGCTTAAATACATTATGATTTTAATATTACTGGATTATAATATAATTTGATTCTTTTAATTAAGGTATATCGTACTCCTAGTTTGATGAGACAAAATGGGCTAATAGATGTTATGCTATGATTTCAGTTATTCGAAATGTGCCCCACGAGGCAGTCACTTCTCTGCTTATGCAGAATACATCTCCTCACCTGATATATATCCTGATACACAGTCAGCACGCCTTAATACTTGTGGAGTAAGTGACTGAATGTTGGAAATGCTCAGTTTTGCTCTGTTATTTCTATGTGCTGTTGTTCAGTGTTGTTCCAGATTGCACTGTGACTGCTGGTTTGTATGTTCATAGAAACGTCTGTGACACCATTGAGTGTACCTGCACAAGCCATGTAAGTGAACTTTCTACAAAACTAGGCAGATGAGAACATGCATCCTTGTGACAGGGCAGACACCCAGGCAGCAGGACCAGAGGAAACCCTTGCGGCTCTGGGCTCTACTGAGCAGAGGCGAAACTTGGCTTGAGGCTGCTACAACTTGTTCTCCCTTTGTGAATCAGAATGAAATGAAGGACAAAGTGAGAGGAGTTGTCAAGTTTTGAAATGAATAATAAGATGTCTTCAGAGTGAGGCATATAAAAGAGATGAGCTAAAAATATCGCCGATTCCCAGAGCATCTGGGAGGCAGACGGATTAGCTAGGCTCCTTTAATTGCAGCAGAACAAAGACCCCGCTGACAGGGATGCTTCTCTCACCAGTTGCACCTGCAAGCAGGTAAACACAAGGATGGAAACACAAGGTGTTTATTTTGAATGCCCTCTCCCACTTCAGGAAATTAATTCTGAAAAGGAGGCATCTAGCAGTTGCCTATCATTGGGATGCGACAGGAAATGCCAGCCCCTGGGAGGAGGGAGCAGTCAGGTTAGGAGCATCTCCTCCGTGTCCCATGCTTTTCTTACGGGATCCAATTGGATTTTTAGTACGAGAGAAAGAGGAAGCTTTCGCCTCACTTATTTGACAGGAAAGGACACTGGGCTCAGAGAGGTATGGTTGCAGGTGCCACTTCAACCAGATAGGAAGCAGGAGTCCTGGGATTGGACTTCTTTTGTCCCTGTTTTACCCTCCAGCTATCTAATTCCCACATCCAAAAGTGCAATAGTATACTGCTTTTTATCTATTACATGTGTTAGTTATCCTCTATTTGGAGTATGCTTTTTTTAAAATTACAGATAAACGATCTCTCCATCTGTCCATTTACTCCAAATTTTATTTAAAAAAAAATCCCAAACAGAAAATAACTTCCCCTTTGCTTCTGTGAGATGCAGAATGTACAGTAGGTACCTCACTGTATGAGCTGAGGTTCGTTGGCATCTAACAGTTAAAAGCCACTTCATAGTTCTGTGTGCAAGTGCTTTACAGCTTTTAAAGCTTTATTATCTCCTTCATTATCTCATCTTATTATCTGCATGATAAAATGAGGACTTATTTAGCTCAGAGAGGCTCAGGCACATCTAGGAGTCAGCGAATCGGAAACCGGCATGCTCATGGGCCTCTGACTCATGGGGCCAGGCTTTTTGTGTGTGACCTCAGTAAAAGGAGCAAGTGCGCAGGTCAAATATGTGGACACTGAAGCCAGAATCATGGGTTCAAAGCCTGGCTCTGCCACTTACCAGAAAGGTGACCTTGGGCATGTGTACCCTCTCTGAACCTCACTTTGCTCACTTGTCAGCCGAGAATAATGACACTAACCATGTCATGGAGCTGTGACGATAAAAAGCTAGCAACATCCACTACTTAAGCTTAAAACAGTTCCCAGTACCTATAAACATTATTGTTAGTTTTTATATGGTTGGCCAGTAGTCCCTCTGCACCCACAGACACGCGAGACTGTAGATGCAGGTGCCATAAGTCTTTATTAGTCCAGCCCACTTGTCCCGGGCAGCTCCCTCCCCCACCCCCAAGCCGCGGGTGCGGGGTGGGGGGGGTGGGGCGTGTGGAAGAGAGCCTTCCACGAGTGTAGGGAGTGTAGGAATCTCTCTCTGTCTCGAAATCTCTGTCTGTGTTCCTTCAGATCGCTGTGTCCCCTCTTTATCAAAGGGGAGTGGCGTTCTGTGGGAAACCCCCGCCCCTGCCCCGTGGGGACTTAGAACCTAATAGTTTTCTGCTGGTTTGTATTTTTGTTTCTTTTGGAATATTCTTCATCATCACCCATTTAGGAAAGTGGGGGAGTTCAGATCTGAACCCTGGCTTGACTCATTCAGCTGTCTCATTGACTCCTGCCTGCATTTCTTTAGTCTTTGACACATGAATTAGATTCAGAAAAGGACCTATGCTGAGTATTTAGTCCTGGCCCAGAATATGGAAGTATACCTTCTGGGAGGGGGGATCACATCATTATAAGGCCACCCTCCTCCTCAGGGAGACACTATTCCTCACAATTGTATAGCTGTATTTGTTTCTTCAACAAAATTATCTATGCCTTTGTTTCAAGTACACTCCTGGATCACTTGCTAGAATAGCCTCCGCTCCTCCTGAGTTCATAGCCTAAGGAGGGCCAACAACATCAATAGCCCTGTGATACACCAGGTGCCCCGAGAGGGAGGCACGAGGGAGGCACGGTGTGAGAGGCAACTTAGGTGCAGTGTCTGTGACAGGGCGGTGCCTCCATTCTGAGAATAAAGAGGAACATTTGGAAGCTATACATTTTAGTTCATCACCCTCAATAACAACAACAATGATAAATCCTTCCCGGGAATGAAATGTAGTCTATTTCTCATAAGGAATATTTGACAGGGGCCAGCAAGGGAAGTTTTACCCCTGCTATTCCAGAATAAAAAGAAAAGCAAGTACAAGGCCTGAAAAGGTCATAAAAGAGGCAGACAGCCTTGGGTTCAAATAGCAACTATGCTACCAGAGAGCTGTGTACTTGCCAGCCCAGGCCAGAGTGGGTTCTGGATATGGGTTCAGGTTTGGGTAGAGGTCTGGGCCTTGGTAGGTGGCTCCCCCTCACCTCCCTCTGCCCAAGGTTGGGAATCTGGGTAGTGAGGGATAAAGTAGAGAGGGATGCTTATCAGTTCAGAATGTGGTTCTTAGCTTTCTCCGCCCCCTAAATAACATACATCACCACACAAAGCAATAACTCTAATGCTCAGTGAACCTATTTATGGCTAATACCTGTGATTCTCATCCTGAAAATCATTTTGTGCCAATATGGGGGCAATCTCTGCTTATCAAACTTGCAATGTGAGGGCTATAGGCCTTAATTTTATCATCTAAATAATGGGATTAATAAATACTTTCTGGGTGACTGTAAGGAATATAACAGATATTGCATGTAAAACACATTACTAGCTTACAATAAGTTCCAATAAAGGGTGGGGGTAAAGTGAACCAGAACTGGCAAATAACCAGTGTGACTATGGGTATGGCCGGCATTCCTAGACTCCTTTCTTTCTTTCTTTCTTTCTTTCTTTCTTTCTTTCTTTCTTTCTTTCTTTCTTTCTTTCTTTCTTTCTTTCTGATGGCACTGGGGTGCCTGGAAGCCCTTCTACCTCTGGGCTACACTCCCAGACCTATTTTTTTTTTTATATTTCTATTTGGAAACAGGGTCTCTTAAGCCAGCGCGGCTGGCTTTGAACCTGTGTGATCCTCCTGTCTCTACCTCCCAAGCACGGGGATTACAAGCATGTGCCACCATGCCTGGCAGACTCTTCCATTTCTAGATTTGTAATATAGGATAATCATCTGCACATCGTGAAGTTGTGAGTTAATGAGTCGACCTGGTACCTTGACAAGGGCCTAACCTTCAGATGAGCTCAAGTGCTCAATTATCTTGCACCTGGCATCTTCAAAACTTTTTTTCTTTCTTATTTCATTGAAGATAGGTTTACTTTTTACATTTATAGAATACCTGCTACCAGCCAGGCACACAGAAAGGCAGTTTTGGCCGGCAGTATATCCTCTTATATCACCCACTGTTAAAGGAAGGGAAGAACCCAAATTGAGCTTACAAACTCTTCAAAATTTCTCCCTTCTTCACGAGTCTCAGCCATTCTACGAGCAAAATCCAAAGTTCTTTAATTTTCCAGAACATCCATGGAGATTTGTTTCTAAAAACATTTTATCCCTGTTTGTCTACAGAGATAAGAGGCCTGAGTTCAGAGTAGTTATAAGTAAAAGGAAATAGGAAGAATTCTGGATGTAGTGATGTGGGACCAGCCAGTTCCACTCCTGAATTACTATACATTCAGTTAATAAGGATGGGAAAGATTTCAGTTTGGTGGCCCTTTTACATGTACTAAAAATTATTTTGAAGTGGATATCAGAAAGTATCTCATCTGGGTGCCTTCTAAAGTGGAAAGGGAAGTTCAGGAGAGCAAAGGCTTCCTGGATGGCTCCCTGAAGAATCTCATTGCAGTACTAAGCCAGTTCCATCTTGTATTCCCAGGGCCTACCAGGACTGTAGGCTGCAATTGGCTGCAAGTTGGAAGTAAGGCATAGGGGTCCTGTAGATTAAATTTTGGAGACTGACTGATGAAGTATCTGGCATAACTTGATTCTGTACTACAGAAGAGTGTCCATTCCCCTAGAGCTGAGCATTTACAGCCTCCTACCTCGGTCTCTTGCCCTGGACTTTTATGCTCTGTGTCCTCATTCACCTTGACTTTCCTCACTTTTGACCTGTTGATGACTTTCTGTTAATGGCCTTTCTTTGGCTATAGCTTTTCAATACTAACCTACAACTTTCACATCTACTGACATTCACATACTCCTTCAGCTGGGTTGATCTCAGTGGCTTTGAAAAACTTTTGTAGCCTTGCATTGAGTTTACCTTGGATGTTTCAGCAAGACAGAAGTAGGATGGGATTCCATGGAGAGTAAGTCAGAAATTCAGTGCTCCCTCTTTAGCAGGGGACTCACTGAGTAGGGTAGGAATGTTCCCTGGGAATCCTGCAGGTGTGTCCCTCTACCCCTATTCACCTGGAGGTTCTGTCTTCCTACTTTGGGTAACATGGGCTCAGGCCCAGTGAGGCTGTGCACCCTTTACCATGGATCAGAGACCAGGAGGAAACAGTCCTGAGTCCTGACATGCAAGATTGAGAGGACATGAAGAAATATTGCCAATTTTTTTCACTGTTTCGAGTTGGCTGGACTTGGCAGGAACCACGCATGGTGGAAAACGCCTATATTCCTAGTACTTGCATGGCTGAGAGAAAAGGAGAGCAGGTTCGAGGACAGCCTCAGCCACTTAGCAGGACCCTGTTTCAAAGTAAAAAATGAAATAAGGCTGGAGATATAGCTCAGATGTAGAATGCTTTTGAGTTCAATCCTCAGTACCAAAACAAAACAAAACAAAAACAAAAACAAAAGCAGAATATCTGCTGCTTGTAAGAGGAGAAAATTAATGAGACAATCCATGGAAAGTGCCCACCCTTATGGCTAGCACAGAGTAGAGACTCAACATACATGATTGCTGCCAAGAGAAGGACAGTCTTTGATGGGTAGGAACCAAATTGCATAAAAACACAGAGGTAGGGGTGAGGAAGAAATTCTGTTCCATGAAGGTGTGAATATCAGCTTTACTAAGAAGGGGAAATCACTCTGGCAAAAGGAGAAATGAAAGAGATCCTTGGATTCCAGGATGAGAAGTTGGGACTTAACATACCAAGGACAATAAACCATTTTTAATCTGTTAAATAAATCGATCAAAGCCCTCAAAAACATTTTGCTCAATCATGAAGGAATAAAGCCTCCCATCAAAGTAAATGCACTGATCATGTACTGGCAAGGAAGGTAGAAAAAGGGGAGTTGCAGTAAAGGAAGCATACCAAATGTTTTGTGCATATATGAGTATTCTGCTATGACTCTCACTATCATGTACAAAAGCAATGCACCAAAAATACAAAATTTCAGTGATGATGTTGACAACAAAGATAAAGATGAGAATGATTTCTTTAAGCTTAAACACCTAAAACTCATAAAATAATATACAACATAACATCTATTGTCCCTCAAAAATATTAGTTTAAGCTGGGTGTGGTGACGCACACTTATAATCCCAGCATTTGGGAGGCTGAGAAAGGAGGAACCAGGTTCAAGGTTAACCTCAGCTACTTAGTGAGGTCCTTTGCAACTTAGTGAACCCCTGCTTCAAAATAAAGAATATAAGATAGGACTGGGGTGTAGCTCAGAAGTAGAATGCCCCTGGGTTATATCCCCACTTCCGTAAACAACAACAACAAACTTTACATTTATGTCATTTCAGTTTCTTGGAAAATTCATACATAAACTCAAAGGCCTTATGTTGTGCTGAGTATTACCAAGAAAGGGCCATCACTTAATTTCTCAGTTTATTATTAAAACACAATTCTTTAAAGATTCTTTTGCCCCTCTCTCTTTGCATCAAACAAATTAGAATTCCTCTATGATATGTTGATGAGAGATATTTGTTTGATTTCTGATAGTTTTTGCACATTCATTTTAGTATCAGTTACCTAAATTTGTTTTCCAAATTAAAAAAAAATTCAGTTATAAGCCAGGCGTGGTGGCGCATGCTTGTAATCCCCGCGCTTGGGAGGCTGAGACAGGAGGATCGCACGGGTTCGAAGCCAGCCTCAGCTACTTAGGCTCTCAGCAACTTAGTGAGACCCTGTTTCCAAATAAAATATAAAAAAAAGTCTGGGAGTATAGCCCAGAGGTAGAAAGCCTCTGGGTTCTACCCCCAGTACCACCAAAAAAAAAAAAAAAAAATTCAGTTATTATCAGTTACTTTTTATTTTTATGTTACATTGCTAAAAATATCTATGTGCATGTATGTTTCTATCACACTAAACCTCAATATAATGTATGGTTACAATGCACTACTGAAAGTATATTTAAGACATAATAAGAATGAGAGCGATCATAAGGATGATGGCTAAACAGTGTGGAGTGTGTTTTCTTCTTGTCACTCACTTTGCTCAGGACTTTAGGCATTATCTCATGTGAACCTTTTAAGGAGCCTATCAATGGGAGAGGTGCTATTAGCATGGACAGAAGAGAGGTAGGGAGAGGTTGTCCTCTGCTCAAGATCAGCCAGTTAGAAAAGATAAGAGCTATGGTTTACACCAGGCCTTTCTGACTCCAGAACCCCTGGTATTTCCAGATTCGCAAAGTACACCAATTTCCTATCTTCAACCTCTTTGCTTAAAAGCCTGCACTCATCTTTGCTTGCTCCTCTCCGAGTACTGCTTTCTGAGATGCCTAAAATAAAAACACTCAAGTCCAATAATAGATACCTCCACTGCGAGAGATATATTTAAACTCCCCACTCCAGGCAAAGGAACGTGAAGAAAAATTAAATCCAGCAGAGAAAAAATTGAGTATCCCAGCAACATCTGACATAAAAATTAAGCCTGTCTGTTTCTGCTCCACCGCCCCACCTGCCCTGAGAGCTTCTTTCTCTACCAGGTCTCCTTGCTGTCCCAAGGCCACTGGGCCCTGGCACACTCAGTTCCTAGGTCACATCCCCACCGGGGCCTTCCTTGACCATGAAAGCTACAGTCCCACCCCTCGGTTAATCTCTGTGCTGTCAGCCTTCTTTGTGTGAGACTATCTCTGAGACTAATTTGTTCTTTTATTTATATCTTTGTTTATTATCTTGCCTGCCTTGCTTATGACAGTAACTGTAGTACCTGGAATAGTTACCTGGCTCATAGTAGCTGATCACTGAGAATTTGTTGAATAAATAAAACCCCCATTCATCCATCCCAGGCTCAGGTCAGAGGCCCCCTATCCTGGGATCAGTATTCCTTTGTTTGGGCTCCCATAACATTCCTCTTACCTATGTGCTTATCACATTGTATTGTAATTATAGATTTTTTCCCCTCTGTTTCTCCAGCTAGGTCCCATTCCCAGAAAGGCAGGAGTGAGGGGCCATTTAATTATTGTGTCCTCATTCCCCAGACTAGTATCTGGCAATGAGTAGGTATAACAAAAATGTCTGTTGAATATATGGACAGATAAGTGCATGCAAAGATAAAGTAATAAAAGAGTGAATAAAAAGAATTTTTTATCTTGTGAAGATAAAAAATGTATAAATACTGCCTGACATACTGTAAGCTTCAAGATCTATGGCTTAACATATTAGGATAGACTAGGTTAACCACGAGATGTCACAACAAAGTTCTCTTTCATTCTGACCCCACATCCAGCATGGGTTGGCAGGGGTACTGGTGAGGTCACACACCGCCAACCCAGGTTGCTTTACATCACAATGCCCAAGGCCTTATGGTTGACCAGACAGGAGAAGAAGGAGCTAGAAGATTATATCTGATGTTCATGAGCTCTGGCCAGTTGTCACTTCAGTTAATACTCAGATATGAACACCTGTTTCCTACCTGTAGGAGCCGAAAGTACATAGGAGCCATGGCTAGGGTAGAGGTACCACACATCACTTTTGTACTTGGAACCACAGAGCTTTCATGGGTTGAGCCAGCACTAAAGTCTCAGTATGCTGATTTTCAGAAATGTCCCTGAATTCATTTAAAAAATAATTCATCATTGTCTCATTTTCACTTATTTTTCAAAGATATGACTAACCACCAACTCAATATATATAATTTTTTTTTCTAATGGTACTGGGGATTGAACCCAGGGGCATTCTACCTCCAAACTACACCCCAGCCCTATTTTTTTTTTTTTATTCTTTATTTTGAAAGACGGTCTCACTGAGTTGCAAAGGGCCTCACTAAGTAGTAGCTGAGGCTGTCCACAAACCACAATCTTCCTGTTTCAGCCTCCCAAATGCTGGAGTCAATCTATATTTGGTGGTACTGGGGTTCCTGGAAACCCTTCTACCTCCAGGCTACACTCCCAGAACCATTTTTATATTTTTATTTGGAAACAGGGTCACTTAAGCCAGCACGGCTGGCTTCCAACCTGTGCAATCCTCCTGTCTCCGCCTTCCAAGCGTGGGGATTACAAATGTGTGTCACCATGCCCAGCTCAATTTATATTTTTAATAAGCTATTGAGTGTGACCATAGAGTCAATGCAACTCTGACCTAAGGTAGGAAGAAAATTGTGGAAATTAGAATGTATAGACACTGCGATAATGAACCCTTGAAGGCCTATGGCTTTATATATTAAGCTAAGCTAAGATGAATATGGTGGCACATGACTTTAATTCTAGTACTTAGGAAGCTGAGACAGGAGGATTGCAGGTTCAAAGCTATCTTCAGCAACTTAGTGAGGCTATGTTTCAAAACAAACCAAAATATTAACAAAAATGGACTGGAGGCATAGAATGTTCCTCGGTTCAATCTCCAGTACCAAAAGACAAACAAACAAACAAAAAACTATTGTGAACCAGAAAATGTCAATGAGTTTATTCCTTATAATTTTACTATAGGTAAATATAGCTTCTCTCAGGATGTTTAAAATACTAACTCATATTTATGTACTGTCTTCTTGATGCCAGTGTGGTTGGCCATTTATATAATATCTAACCCCTATAATAATTCTGCAAGACAACATTATTATTTAATTTTACAAATGAGAAAATAGAGTCTCAGAGGGATTAAGATTATTGTCCAAGGCCACCAAGCCATTAGTTTAATTGGAATTTGAATCCAGTACTCTGAAAACAGCTTACAGACCCCCATTTTCATCCAGGTAGAATCTATTGTGACTGAAGGACAAAGCAAGTATATTGCTAAACTGGCTCCTGCTGTCCCTTTGACCTAGGGCATACTATAAAAGCATTTTATAAGCCTCAGTGAAAAAAATCAAACTGTACCATATAAAAATTTCTGATTTATCATGCATAAAAATTATAGCTTGTGCCTGGTTTTAAATTGTGAAAAGAAAAATGAAGGGTTACAACTTAAGGTTTAATGTTCTGCCTATGAAGTAATTAAGAAACCGAACCATCTAGAAACCCAAAATATGACAAAACTGGGGTCATTTCTTGGGCATACTGACACCAAATATACTTAATCTCAATTGTCCTAGTGATCATATTATTTGGAAAGAAAGAAAGAAAGAAAGAGAGAGACAAAGACAGAGAGAAGAGAAAAGAAGAGAAGGGACAAAAAAAAAATTTCACTATCTCTTAGTTGTATGAACTAGGACAATGACTTCATTCCTTAGAGTCTCCTGATATTCATCTATAAAATTGGGTTAAGAGATCCAAGGTAGAATAATGGTAATATTGGGGGCTCTAGAGCCAGACTACCATTTTATAAGCATACTTGTGGGCCCATCCATTTACTTGATCTATAAATATTTCCTGAGGATCTAATAAGGGCAAGAAACTGTTGGGTGCTAAGGATATAAATATGTGAGAAAACAGAAAGTCCTCATGTTTACAGTATTTATAAGTGCTCTCTCTTAGCCTTGGTTTCATCATCTATAAACTGAGGATTATAGGGTTGGTGTAGGGAGGAAAAGAAATGCTTGGCCAAATGTCTGAGAAAAAGTAAGCACTCAATAAATAAATGCCAACTGCTATTATTGGTAGTAATGGTAGCTGTAGGGGTAGTAGTAATTAGCTTTGAGAACATCGTGGGTACTTAATAAATGTATATTGAATAATAAATGAATGTGCTGTTAATATTGCAGGCTGTATAACACAGATGTGGTTTCTCATAAGAAGTCAGTCTGATGAAAACATTACTTATTTAATCCTTGCTACTTCTGGGGCTCAGGAATAAGAAGAGTTTGTGAACAACTCAGATATTTAAGGCCTGACTGTAGCCTCAAGTAGTTGACAGTCTAAAGTAGAAAGGGGATTAGAAAAATTTAACTGCAATATGAACTCTGACACAGGAACATTGTATATGCAAACATTGCTACATAAATCATTTTCAAAGGTTATTACAGAGAGTGAGTTATAAGGAAGTGTACTTCTCTGGAGGGTAGAGTGGGCTCCAGACATCATAAAGTTGGATTAGAATGTGGTTTGGGGCCAGTTCTGTATTTGAATTGTTGATTAAAAAAAAAAAAAGATATAGTTCCAGGCAGAGGGGTATGTGAGCCTAATATGGAGATCTGCACCTGTCTTAACTGGGGGTCCAAGAATAAGACATATTGGTTAGAATATATAGGTTGTCCAGGCAAATGGTGGCTGATAAAATAGGGAAGGCTTTGGATACCTTAGTGAGGAATATTAAATCAGTCATTCACAAGCAATGAAAATGCAGTGATTAAGATTTTCAGGCTCTGGAGCCAGATCACTTGGGTCCAGATCCTAGCTTCCCTATCACTAGCTACAGAATCATGGGGATATTCCTTAATCTCTCTGAAATTCAGTTTTCCCATCTGTGAAGTGAGGATAAAAATAGAACCTTATTTATTAGGTTATTGTTAAGAGGAAGTAAGTTAATTAGTACCTAATAGGTGCTTTAAGTGGTATCTGGCACACAGTAAGGGCTCTACTGTTGCTAAGCTGCTAAATTATTTATCAGATGTTAGCATACATCCCAAGAGATTGTGCTACCCAACAAAATCAGACATCTAGTTATGTTGTTTATTCACTCATTTTTTTTTTCGCATCTGAGAATGGAACCTCCCAACTACGCCCCCTGCCCTATTATTTTTTATTCTTTATTTTGAAACTGGGTCTCACTAAGTTGCGGAGGGCCTCACTAAGTAGCTGAGGCTGTCCACAAACCATGATCCTCCAGTCTCAGCCTCCTGAATGCTGGGATTATAAGCATGTGCCACCATGCCTGGCTCGTTCACTCATTTTATTTATTTATTTATTTATTTATTTATTTATTTATTTACTATTGATTGACTGATTGATTGATTGATTGTTCTTGTTGTTGTTAACATTGACCAAGTACTTTGTCTAGGCACAGGGAAACAGAAAGATATATGTAGTTTCTCTCTTCAGGTTACAAAGACATTCAAATTATGATAATAGATGCAAAATACTCTATAATGGATGAGTAATTCGACTGAATCTAAGATGTAAGAGACTGTAAAGTAAATCTGGATTGCAGAGATGTTAAAATGTGAGAAAACAATACCTAAGTCACTGAAACACAGTATTTTCAAGGACAAAGTGGCACTGGGGAAGGAGTACCCGATTATGCCTATCATAGGCACAGAAGCAGCAAAGATTTAAGTAGTCTACAATTTGAGGAATAAATGGGAACTCACAAGTTGAGACAGTAGGGGAGGGGAAGAGAATAAAGTCCTGATACCTGGAAAACAGCGTAAGTAGACATAGGGTCACCAGGGCAGGGAGTATTTAGAAAATAGGATCCATGGCAGAGAACATTAGGACATAAGGCTGGATACAGAAGCAGAAGGGGCAACATAAAAGATGATGATAGTTAATAGATTTCAGACCTTTTCATGTCAGGTGCTATTTAAGCACTCTAATAATCTCAAGGTCCCCACAAGGAAGATATCTTTGGTAGCTCCATTTCTAGAGATAGGTATGGCAAACAATGCTTGGTGGCACCAGAGTCAAGATCTGAACCCAGGGTGTCAACTTCATGGCTCCTCCATACCTACTTACCATAGGAAATGCCCTTTCATTCCTACCCTGGCCATGGTTTTGGGTATGACTTCTACCTGGGGTCTGACGAACAAGTTTGATCCGAATGCAAGTTTACACCCACATGGGGCTGAGAACCAACAGAGGCAACCCTTTCTGAATCTCTTTTGTTGAATGACTTTCTAGCAACTGTCCTCCTTTAGTGATGTAATTACTTTGGTATTTGAAAACCAGTAACAAATTAAGGGAGCCACATAATCAACTGTTACATTAATTAGTCACCCTTTGTTGAAAGGCAAACATCCTGTTAAATGTGTGAGTTAATAATGACTTCTGCATCAATTCTCAGTTTTGCACATTCGAAAAGGCTCAACTTCAGTCCCTGATGTGCAAACCTCTTTGTCTCTCTCGATAGCTATCTGAACCGAGTCCAATCATCTCCAGGCAGCCTCAAGTTCCAACAAAGAAGAGGCCTGGATTCTGGCAGAGCCATTGAAATAAAATAAAGCTATAGATTCGGATAAGCAACAGAAGCTGTGGATTCCAGCCGTGTTGTATGTTTATTTATTCATTGATTTCTCCTTCCATCCCTCACGTGTTGATTGGCCATCAACTATACACTGAGCACCACACTGGGCACAGGGGTCCAGAAAGAGGATAAGAACTGGCATTCACTGAACATTTTTTATGTGCTAGGTGTCTGTCTAGGGCTCTTATCACTGTGAGATTAGGATTCTATCAAGTTAATTTAGTTTACAGACGTGGAAACTGAGGCATGCAGTTAATTACCTACTCAAAACCACTGAGCGGCGTGGGCATGCTGGTGTGGCTGAGATGTGAATCCAGGTTGTTTCGCTCTGTAGCCTGTGCTTTAAACCTCTCTGCCACATCATCTATTGTGTTGGAAACAAAATAAGCAAGAGCCCCTGCTTTTGTTATACTCCCAGTCTATCGAGGCAACATGTGTGTTTTAGCCAGCTTTCTGTCACTGTGACCAAAATAACCATCAAGAACACCTTTGACTAGAAAAGACTCCTCTTGGCTCAGTGTTTCAGAAGTTCAGTCAGTGACTCCAAGGCAGAAACTTCATAGCAGCAAGGTCATGGTGGAGGGAAGCTGCTCAACTCATAGCAGCTGGAAAGCAGAGAGAGACAGGAAGGGAGCAGGGACAGACAGTCCCCCAGACCATGCCCCAGTGACCTACTTTTTCAGCCATGCCCTACCTAACCTCTCATTGTCATCACCTCCCAATAAGCTCATTCAAATGATTAATTCATCAAATGGATTAATCCACTAATGAGGTCAGAGCTCTCATAACTTAAGCTTTTCACCTCTGAACAATGCTGCATTGTCTAAAGCATGGAGATTTGAGGGACAATCTAGATCCAAACCAATCAAATGCCAATGCAGTGTGACCTTTGCAGTGATAGCTCATGTATGTAGGAAACAGTGGCCTGAGGGTCTTCTCTTTAGGAATGCACAATTCCCTTCCTCTTCCTTCCCTTCTCTTTAAATTATTGCAAACAATTGCCATACATCTTGCTAACAGCAAAACCCAAGCCACAATCTTTCGGCAGCAGCAGAACATCTGATATAAAGATGGTTTGAGATAAGCTTAAACTCTCTAGGAGGGCTGAAGCAAGCATCTTGCGGTGATGTTTTAAAGATATTACACTGAAATGGGCTACACTGCATCTTCATTATATTAATGCACTGTAATGATTCCATTCTGTAAATAGTGTTTGGAATTGACTGACATGATACCAAATTTGCACTTGCATGCATAATTCTAGTATTTTATTATCGAATCGAGCTCACAGACCGAGTGCCAGGATTTAAAACAAACAAAAATCTATAATTACAGTGTGTGAATTTTTCTCCTCACCAGTGCCTGTCCAACAATTTTTATCCAAGAGCTTTTATTCTCCCTTTTCTTGGCTTTTCCTACTTCCGTTGGAGGCCAGTGACACAAAGTATAGGCTATACACTCACGAAGTTGCAAAGTTCAGGGGATTCTCTTTATTCTATTTTAAATGGAAAATTTTTTTTCATCCCTTGAATAGTTCATTTATCCATGTAAATGGATTTCCAAGTGCACGTTCACATATTTCAAGAGGCAAGAGTATGCTAGGGGCCTCCTGGAAACCGTCCACTTGGTTGATTTCTGTCTGATGCCAGGCTCAAAGAAGTTCCAGTCTAGGAAGCTGAAAATGACCAAGACAAAGACTAAACAGCTCTCTCCTCCAAATGGTAGGGCCCAAATGGAGGAGATAAAGGTCACCCCAATTATAACTGGGTCTTAGAAACTGACACACCAGGCCTTTCTGGAGAAAATGGACAAAATGGGGCTATTTTTAGTTGGCCCTCAGACTGCCTAATGTGGGATCCCTGGGTGCTACCAGCTGGAGGCCCACATTAGCTAATAGATGAGATGCTGTACTAAAAGGAAGGAGGGTTAGCTGCAGGGGGTGGGCATAAAAAGCCAACCCAGGGAAGTGTAGGATGGAAATCAGCACCGTGTTTTGGGTGGACAGGAAGCCTAGATGTCCCCCTAAGTACCAGCCCAGATGTGTCCTAGAGTTAATTCCCAGAGCAGAACAGCTCTATGTACTGGGGGTACTGGGAGGACATTTTATTTATTTATTTATTTATTTATTTATTTATTTAATTTATTTGCAGGTCTGGGGATGGAACCCAGAGGCATTCGACCTTCAAGCTACACCCCCTGCCCTATTTTTTTTTATTCTTATTTTGAAACAGGGTCTCACTGAGTTGCGGAGGGCTTCACTAAGTAGCTGAGGCTGTCTGCAAACCATGATCCTCCAGTCTCAGCCTCTCTAACGCCGGGATTACAAGTGTGCACCACCATGCCCAGCTAGGAGGACATTTTAAATGAAGAACAACAGGGCAATAGGAGCAAAGGCTCTGAGAGGGTTTGGGAGGAGGAAGAGGGGGAGGGGGACTTCTAGAAACTGAAGAAGGCCAGGCATGCTTGCAGAACAGAGATGGGGCAAGGTGAAACAAGAAGATGGACAGATGGCAAGCCCCCAAGAGCAAAGAGAAGCTATCAAAAGCTTTAGGTAGAGAAAAAGATGCTCCATGTATACTGTATAATGGTTGGTTCTTTGTATCTACAGGTTCCGTATCTATGATTCAACTAACTGTTGATCAAAAATATGACTGCCAAAAAGGAATGTGTCTATGCTGAATGTGTGCATGTATAGTAAAGAGATTGCTGAGTCTTGATTTTGTAGAGTGGATTGAAATGGGCCCAGAAGAGGCATAGTAGGACATCATCCAGGCAAGAGGACTTGCAGTAGTCCAGGAAGTGATGATGGGAGCTGGGATGATAGTAATGAGGAAATGGCTCTAAGAGATAAGTAAGAGGCAATGTCAACAAACTCATCATGTGTAGGTACAGAAAACAAGTGTCTGGCCTGTACAAATAGATGAACAGTAGGGTCAGAGACAAGGGGCCCTGGAGAGTATTGGCCTCATCCACTGCATGACAGAACCTGTTTCTCACCTAGGGTGAGAGGACAATAATGTCCTGAACACACATTTTGTGGCCCTCAGAATGTTGTTATTCTGCAAAGTGTTACTGATGAGTGGCAAGCACAACAGCAGTTCAGAAACTTCTATGGAATGCTACAGGAAGAGCCTGTATGTACCCGGCAGACCTGTCTCACTCAACAGGGAGTAGCTGAATCTGACTCTCGTCTGACTCAAATAGTGAGTGACTCACACATGGCCCAGAGCATGCATTGTAGGGTGCCGTCTTGGTTACCAATGTATGGGGGAAAGGAAATAGTCCTTCACCACTGGGAAGGATGAATACTGTTCTAATCTATCATAGACTATTTCAATTATTCAACTACCTTCTGCTGATTTTTAACATTAAAGTGTGTTGACATTAAGAAGTGTGCTGGGGATTAGGACTGGGAGGGTTACCTTATGTACCTGCAGGATGGGGCTGAAAATGGTTGCGCCGAGACCACCTGCGCTCTATAGAACTTGGCTGACATACATACAGGTTAGGAAACAATAGGAGCAGTGGCTTGGGATTATAAGATCATGAACCTATGGTAAGAGAAGTTTGCTAGGAATAGGGAGTTTGTCTGGCTAGCCATAACCCGAGTAGGAATCTTGGCAAGAGGTATGACCTGGAAGGCCAGGTCAGAGAAAAGGCTAGGTTCCACTTTGTTATCGCAGGCTGGTTCCCTGACCTTCATTAAATCTGTCCTTGATTCCAAGGGCCATCTCCCCAGGCTGTGTCTAGGTCAAGACCTCTTGAAATGAACTCCAACACTTGTACATATTTGCATATGATCATAGTGGTGCACACTTGTAATCCTAGCATTTGGGAGGCTGAGATGGGAGGATCACGGTTTTCACATACCCTCAGCTACTTAGTGAGGCCCTTTGCAACTCAATGAGACCCTGTCTCAAAATAAAGAATAAAAAATAGGGCTGCGGGTGTAACTTGGAGGTAGAATACCCATGGGTTCCATCTCAAGTACTGCAAAAAAAAGAAAAAAGAAAAAAAAAAAAGAAAAGAAAAGAAAAAAAAAAAAGAAAGAAAGGGAAATAAAATGATGATGGCCATGTAGAGATGGGAGGGAAACCTCAGAGGGTCACAAGTTCTACCTAACTCTTGAATCTGGTTCAGGTCATCAACAGACTTGGGATCTTTGTAGGAAAATCTTTTTTTTAAAATTTAACACATTCCTTCCATTCACTACACAACAAACACCTTAATTGATGTAAAATACCTCTATGGTAAGAACATGCCAGAAATAGGGGTGGTGTGCTGTGGATTAATTGGAACCTGGAGCGAATAAGGGGAAAAAAAATCTACTTTTCAAAAATGCAAACCTCAAAGAGCCTGAAAAAGAACAAAGCCCTTTCAAGTGCTTCTCAGTGTATGTGTGTGTGTGTGTGTGTGTGTGTGTGTGTGTGTGTGTCTGTGTGTGTCTGTGTGTGTGTATTCTGTTCCTATGTTTGCTGCTCCAAGGAGAGGTAGAAGCAGCCATGGTCCACCTCAGTAGGTGCCTGTCACATTGTGTTATTACAATTCTATATTTCAATTAAAGCAATGTAGCCAATTTAAAAGTTCTAGCGTGTGCCACTCATAATGCAGAGATCTAAGGATTCAACTCACACATTTTAATACCCCACTTTTTTTCCTTCTTCTCATTTTCATGTAAATCAGGTTGAACACTGTCTTTTTTCTTCTTCCTCTAATCTAACCCTCAAAATACAACGCCAATTAAACAGTCTATACAAAGACAACCTCCAAACTCAGCATGATTTCACTGTGCCTCTTTGATTTTCCTTCAAGTTTTTTTTTTTTCCTTTTTAATTTCCTTTTCCATTTCTATTTTCATGTTCTACTTTTAGGAGTGATAGTGATGTGGTTTATTCCTATGGCATACATGGGGCTGGAGCAAAGCAGGCTCAGCTCCTGTTCCTAATGCTCATTTTGGCCAGGTTAGGGGGAAACACTTAGACGTGGAGCTGGGAGTCGACACCTGCATCCCGGTGCAAAGCTTCCTGTCTTGGGTGGCTGGCAGAGCTCCTAACCTCTGGAAACCTCAGGATTTAAGCTGGTCAATACAAAGAATAAAAATCCTGCCTCGCTGGATTGTCATGTCTTTTGAAACCCTTAGTGGGTGCTCCATTTCTATCACTTTCTTTCCTCTTCTCTGAGGCAAAAATGATCACATTGGGTTAACCTTTTCTAAAACAGAAACAAGATCTTAAATGGCAGAACTCCTCCTATTTGATATTTATTTGATGTCTCGAAATCTCTCTTTCTGTTCATTAATTCCTCCAATGACCCCTCCCCCAGCCCCAGTATTATCTCTTTGCAGGGAGTGTTTGGGGAGAATTTTTATTTCCTTTAATCTCAACAAGACATGGGCTCATTAAGTCCATTTCTGCACAGGGGGTGGGAGGAGTGTGTGTTCTGTTTGCCCAATTTAAATGCTTCGTCACAAATTTTAGGTCATTTCCCAAATTCGATGGGGTGCACAGCTCTTTTATAAACGAGCATAACCCGCCTTTGATGTATGTGGGTCTGGAGCAGCCCCAGAGGGATCCAGTTGGTAGGGTAGAGCTTCCTCTCTGTTTCTTGTCTAAGGAGGGCCATGCAGAATTGAAAATCATAAAAATTTGAATTTTTTCCTCATGTATTATAAAGCCTTCAAAGATAAAAGAGCTTGAGATATATAGAGTGGTTTGCCTTTGATTCAATGGTGGGGAAAAGGGGTCTATTTAAAGGCTTAAGTTTTTAAAGAAGGAAGGAGTAGCATTCACTGTTTCTTAATTTCCTGAGCACCTCCCATGTGTTAAACCTGGCAGAAGTTAAGGTCAGTAAAATCCTAGTCTAGTCATCAGACTCACAGAGAGATAGATGGACTTACCAGGTAAATGCATGATTATATTTAAAAGACAGAAACAGACACAAAGTAGGAGATACCACAAAGAAAATAATTTTCTTAGGGTCTCATGGAAACAGGGTTCTTTTTCATAGGACTGTCAGGATATCCTGAGGTTGGAATCAATTCCAGATATTCTTTTTTTTCCTGATAGCTCTGATTTATAGGCAAGGCTACTGAGAAATATAAAGTGATTGTCCTCAAGTTATTAAAGTCCAATCTATAGATCAATTCAAAGTAATAAATTACTGTCTGGTCTGTGCTAGGCCTCGTGTTAGGTTTTAGGAAACATAGAGATAGAACCAGGGTTTAAAAAACGCCATGGCTAATGAGGAAGAGAAACAAGAATACTCTTACGTGCTGTCCTCTAGGAAGAACTGAGGGAAATACGTGAACCAGTACAGGCCAGAGCTGAGGCCAGCAGCAGTCTGCGTAACGTGCATGTAGATATGATAGAACCTTAGAAATCAATGGGTGGCAATCCAGAAAGCTTAGAAGACTCTTCTGCACTAGCTCATAACATAAACTTAGACTCCATTAGTAAGAAAATGAAAACATAACTAAGCATAAATACATGCCTACAGCTTGAATCAGAAGGAACAGGAGTAGCCAAGACTGGGGATCAGACAGCCAGAGGATGGAAGCCAAACTCTGCTCCTTCCCAAGCTGTGAAGCCCCAGACAGTACATCTGAGCCTGGAGCATACCTGTTACATCTCCAGATAGAAAGCATTACTCATAACTCATAGAGTGTGGGCAAGAAGCAGGCAGAAAAGTGTGGGCAAGAAGCAGGCAGAAATGGGAGTTCTGTTCCCAGCACCTGCTGAAAGCTCTTCTACCTGATACCTGATCCACTCCTTCACTGAGGTTCTGCCTTTGGTGTCAGCTTTGGACACTCATTTCCTTTCCTATTTTCTACCTCAGTGGTTTGGTTCTGACTTTGTATTACTGACCACTCTGGCCAACACATTTTATTCTCTAGTTCTAGGAACCTAGGCTGTCACTGTTCCAGTGTTCTTATCAAGGAATCTGAGGGCCAATTGATTGTAGGCAGGCAAATCACATGTTCACCCTAAGGCATTTCTTTTTGTAGGTGGGAATGAAATGTACTGGTTGCTTTAGGTCAACCAGTATCGACTCTGTGGTCATTGGTGAAGGGTAGATATCTGAATAAAAATTAGAATATGGAAAAAATCCAGAATAATCAAAACAATTCTGAGCAATAAAAACCACACTAGAGGCATTACAGTACCTGCTTTCAAATTATACTACAGAAATATAATATGGTATTGGCACAAAAACAGACACTAATGGAATAGAAGATAAATAAAAAAGACTTCACACTTCCAGCCCAAAAAAAAAAAAAAACTAAAAATAAAACATGCTAGAGAAAAGTCAGCCTTTTCAACAAGTGGTATTAGGAAAAATGGATTTCCATATGTAGAAGAATGAAATTAGACCCAAATTTCTTACCCTGCACAAGAGTCAACTGAAGTTTGATCAAATACCTAGAAAATATACCAGAAACTCTGCAATTACCAGAAAATGCAGGACTAGCTCTCCAACATATTGGCACTGGGAAAAACTTCCTCTATGGGTCTCATACCCCCAAAGCTCAGGAAATAAAGCTAAGAATCAACAGATGGGACAGCAGCAAATTAAAAAGATTTTCTATTTCTTTTTGAATATTCATGTGTGGTCCTTATAAAGAAGGGCCTCATGGTGATATATTCCAAAGTGAGCCTATTAGCAGCCTCAAAGCACAAGCCTCCAAAGGACCCATGGAGGATGTAGCTCTTCATTAAGTTCAGTAAGTACTGAATGGATTCTTACAAGCAGGCCCTTTATCCCAGAAATATCTTTAATAATCAGTGCCTTATCCCTGTATTGCTACAGCATCTCATGCAGATCTTGAGAAAGCTCGATCAGGGGATCCGCAACGGCCTAGATCCCCCATGAAGTATGTCTAGCATTACTTTCTTCAAAAAATTATTTTAGGATTATTTGGATGAATATGCATAATTGGAATTTTATGTTTAAGCATTATAACTAAAACTGATGGACAGCAGCTTGTGAGAGACTCAGGCAGCAAAGATGTTTTCCCAGGGATAAAGTTGGAGCCAAACATTAAGTTCAAACTGACCTTAGTTTGGGCCAATGTATGAGATTAAGTTTGAGTCAGCCTTGTGAAGTGAGACAAAGCATACTATGATTATTTAAATGTCTGGCACCCTTGCCCCAAACTGTATAAAAAATAAAACTTTTCCTGTCCTTGGAGATCCTGCTTGCATGGCTATGCCCTTGCTTTTCTGCCAAAAAAGAAAATATAAAAATTGTAACAAATCCTGAATAAAATGGAGAAGTTTGAATCTGATCTCGTGTGACCTCGGCTTTCTCTCACCAACACATGAACCTCGACTCTTGCTAGGGCTAGACCCCGGCACTGTATTATAAAAGGCCTTTTTCCCTTCTTTCAAGGTAGTAGCTCCTCTTCCCCTAACATCTCAGCCTTAGCTGGGCCAGCGCCTTCCTACTGGCTCTCACTCACAGAGCTCTGCTCTATGGCTTATACCATTCATCACTCTTTAACTATTCATTTGATGTCCTGTTTCATTTACTAACTGATAAGCTCCCTGAGGGATGGGCATTGTTTTGCTCAAGGAAAACTACACTCCCAAAGTATATTCCAGTGCTTGGCACAAAATACGAATGCTGTAAGTCCAGCCTTGGGTCAACGGAGTGGACTGTGTAGTAGGACTTGTGGTAGGGCTGTGTAGTCAGGGCTTGGTCTTACCTCTTGGTTTTTACTTCTTGAAGCCAGACAAACTATTTATGATCCTAAAGTGTCTCCAAATGTAAATAAAAGATAACAACAGCATTCTTCTTGATGTGTTGCTTAGTATGATGTCCCCTTTGGTTTAAATATGTTGGCTTGCTGCATGCCCATACCTGCCCCATCTGTTCATGGCATGCCAGGCTGAACCCAAGATGGCAATGGCAATAATGAGAAACTGGCCTCATCTCATCTTTGATGTGCTGTTACTTTGAATACTATCTCTGGCTAATTGATTTCTTGGCTTGGTAACTGGGATTTTTACTTTGCATATGGCTACTTAGATTTAGTGTCTATCTGCTTTGTGAATTTGGCTCTTCCTAATGGGTTGAAATTTGCCTTTTCCTAATAGGTTGAAATTTGCCTTCTGCTCTGGCTTTCCATGCTGGCTTTGGGAGCTACCATGAGGAGCAAGTGCCCAATGAGCCCCAGAGCTCTCATCCTGAGGGCCATCAACCTGGGTCCCTGAGCTTCTGAACCCTGGTACTGACTTGGTCCTCCTCCCCTTTGGGTCATGGTGGGGGTTCTAACATGTCTGGTGCTCAGGTGACAATGTAAGTTTCGAAGAAGTCTCCCCAGGTCATGAATGCTCATTAAGGGAGGTGCTATGTCTTGGTATACAATCAACTCTTTTACTAACCTGTTGTCTGGACAAAAGATGAGAGATAAAGATAGTTCTATTCCAGGAAGATTAGATTTTCCCAACAGTCTGGTATGGAGGGAACATGGAATATGAGAAACATAACTGAGGAAGAGAAGCAGCCTTGCAAGATGAGAAGCCAAAGAATGCCACCGTGACTTGGTTTCCTCTTCCTCATTGCCATTATCACTACAATTTTATGAATCCATATGTTTTCATAAGAGCTAACTCAAACTCTGGGCCACCGCCACGTGCTGGTCACTGAGCTCTGAGATCCATGTGCATTGTTTACTAACCCTCCTCACAGTCACTCTGTGGTAGAGCTATTTCTCTCCCTCCCTCTTTTCCTTCTTTCCTTTACTGAGGATTGAGCCAAAAGGGATTCTATCTCTAAGCTACATTCTTAGCCCTTTTTGAAATATTTTGTTTTGAAACAGGATCTTGGCAGCTTGTGTGGAGTCTCACTAACATTGCTGAGGCTGTCCTTAAACCTGTGATCCTACTGTATCAGTCTTCCAAGTGCTAAGATTATAGGCATGCACCACCATGCCCAGATAGAACTATTATCTATTCATACTCCAGATGAAGAAGGGTAAAAGAACCTGACACATAGTAGGTATTCCTAAGTGCTTCCTGAATGATGACATGAATATTAGACCATTAAATGATTTCTAAGCACAATGTGCTGTACTGAAATCAGTAACCCAGGTGTCACTGAAATGCTCACAAACCTTCAAATTGTGGATGGATCAATGCATATTACCTTCTAGGGAGGGAGAAATTTACCATTTTCCTCACTAGATAGGCCATGGAGTCAGTGAGGCCTGAGATTACAAAACGCTTTCTGTGACAAAGGAAACATAACCAGATCACCTCCAGGGTCACCCCCAGTTTGCACATGAATACTTCCCAGCAGTGAGCTGTAGTAATATGGCTACATGCACCCACTTACTTACTACATGTGCAGAGTGGGTCTTTTCTGTCCTAGCATCTGTCCTCTGCTGGGTATAGAAAGACGGACGAGACCAGTCACGGACATCATTTCCAAATTAAAGCTGAGCCACAAGCTCAAAAGAAGTGAGTGCTCTCAGGAAACAAAATATTCTAAATCCAGGCTTGTCCAGGAGAACTAGAGCTCTCTTACACTCAGAGCTGGCTTGAGCCTGCATTGGTGTGTACTTTTATTTTAAGGGGAGCCAGACACTATTTTTAGATCCACTGAGAATGAGTTTCATAACTTAGAGGTTTAAGTCTAATTTCTGTTGGCCTCAGATTCAGTTTAACTAAGATTTTATCCAGTTCTGAAATAATGTAATACTGTAGTCTATAGAGAAAGGAAGAATTTCCTTCATTTACTCAAAATATTTATTTTAAAAATATTTTATATGCCAAGCCCCAGGTGAGGTAATACAGATAGGGATGTTAGTCATTCATGGTCTCTGCTCACACTCTCTGCTTGGCAAAGGCAAATGAATGATTTGCTGTGCACCTAACTACAACAACTATTTATATCTACTAACTGTTTACTATGACCTAAGGGCATTATAGACCTTATTTTATTTTCAGAATAACCCAATGCTATGGGCACTACAATAATGCCCACTTAGAGATGACAAAACTGAGAGCTAGAGAAATCAAACTGATCTGAAAATCATGTTAGAAAGTTGGGTCTCAAACCCAGAGCCTGCCTAACTCCAGCACCATGGTCTTGATAACTACGATATGAACAGAAATGTAGACAATAGAAGAATATTCTAAGAATATATGGAGAAGATGGAGAGAAGTAGAATTATCAGAACGATGAAGGAAAGGTTGAGCCACAGGTATCCTGTGCCCCTTTTGAACTGAGGATGGGATCCTTGCTACAACATCAGGTCCAGCGTACACCCAGAGGTAAGATGTCTTATCTACATCCATTTTCCCATGAGCACAAGCACCTGCCAGTGCTTGCTCAGCACTCTTTTCTCCAATCTTTTCATTCACACTTTTTTATAAAATTTGTCTTAACTTGAATGTCCCTTCAACAAAGACGCTTTCCCTGAGTCCTCCCATCTCACTTTGTTATCTTTCTCAGCCACTCACTATCCCATCCCCCTGAAAAAAAATCATAGTACTTATCATTATTTGAAATTATTTTATCTATTGACATGGTTATTGCCTGTCTCTCCCAATAAAATAGAAGGTAACAAGGGTTGTGACCTTGTCTGTCATGCTCACTCAGTGATAAATCCTCGGTGCTTATTATAGGTGATCAATAAATAGTTGTTGAATACAGAAATGATTGAATATTCTCTGCCTTGAATCTAGAATGCCTTTGTAGTGAGGTCAAGTTAGGTGATCAGAAGTAAAAAAACTTAAATTCTGCTCCAGGCTCTGAAATACTGTACACGTTTAGCCTCTACCTCTGAAATCTCAGTTTCAATGTCTGCCAAATAAGAATAATAATACTCTCATTAAACACTTATGGGTATATTAAAAGTGTCTAACACATAAAAGTCTGAGATGTCATTATGACATTATTGCTGTCATACTTTCTTTTACTCTAGGGTCTAACGTGGAAAGAAAAATTATCTATTTAATTTCAGCATTCCTTTCTGCCTGTCTCTAAGTTTGCTTTTAAGCTCGGAGACTAACTGCATAGAACAGCCTCAGGGACCTTTGTGCAGAATGAGAGTCAAAGGCATACTTCAGAGTAAGTGCTGCCATTACCACCACTATGACTCTCCAGGCCAAACCTCCCTCTTAGCACATGATGATGAAGCAGCAGCTCATTGTGGTCCTGGTCAATTTCCATGAAGGTTTTCTGTTCCTGCCCAGCAGGTAAGCCATCACCAAGACGAAGTAGTCCAATTCTTGACCCTGCTGGCCCACATGCTGTCTTCTACATGAGAAATTCATTGGACTTTCAAAGAGTAACTATGAATGAAGCAGCCCAGCACAGATAAAGAGCAAGATGAAACCATCTCTTTCAACTAAAAGGCTAATGTGTACCTTTAAGTCTTAGATGCTTAAGGGATCAGTCATAATTGAGGCTCTTCTGGAGCTCCTTTGCACGTAAGTTCTCAGGCCAGCCATTCACCAAATGTTTCATTACAATACATATCCTAAAAAAGACCTATGGGATCCATGTAACTTGAAGATACACAAACAGTATCAACAAATTTGATTTTTATTCATCCATTTAGACCATTAATAAAATATTAAGTCAGCATGAATAATCGTCAGGTAGCATGCCAAACAGCAGGGGTTCAGAGATGAAAAGACATTGTTTCCTGAGCTAAAAAAAAAAAATCTTACCTGGGAAATGATGACAAATACACATTCAGTCAATTGCAATACAATTTTAAGTGGATGATTGGGAAAGAAACATGAAGCACCAGCTCTATTATGAGGTAGAACAGCAGCAACAGTAAACACAGGTGTGAGGACTGTATCTCTATGAGGCAAGAGGAAGAAGGAAGGGTGTTGACACAGACTCACTGCCTGTCAGGCACTGAGGCCAGAGGACAGAGTTGTTGAGACCAAGCAGCAGGTTCTGGAGATGGCCCATTTGAAAACCCAGCTCTGTCACTAATTATTGAGTAGGTCAGGCAAGCCATGTAGCTATTCTCGTCTTAGTTTTCACTCTTGGAAAATGAGTGCTAAATTAAAACTGGCCATTACTGTTACTGACCCACTGATCCATTTAGCAAAATTCTGTAAGGTAAATATTAACACCACCATATAACAAGGTAAAAAGTGAGGAAAGGCTAAATGAGTGATGTGTGCATGTATACCTCTACCATCTTATACCCTATTAAGATGTCTGACTACAATGTACCAATAAAATAATAAATAAATAAAGATAAAAAATAACTCCATATTATAAATAAGGACATTGAGCCTCAAAGTTTTAGAAACTTGAACCATCAGCTGGCATTTACTTTGTGTCTACTATGCATAAGAATTTTGCTAAATATTTTAAGGTATTATCACATTTAACACAAGCACTATAGGATATAACTACTATTAACCATTCTCTATTTCCCAGATGAGAAAATTGAAGTATGACAAAGTTATACAACTTTAACATTTAAAATCCTACTTTAGGGGCCAAAGAACTTTTGCTGTCAATGGCCAGAAAGTGAGTGCCTTTGGTTTGAGGACCACACTGCTTCTGCTGCCAACAGCTTAAGTCTTCCGCTGTAGTGTAAGGGTAGCCACATCTAAAGAAGTGAGCATGATGGTGTTGCAATATTTTACTCAGGAACATAGAATTTGATTTTCATGCCATTTTTTTTACATATCATAAAATGTTCTTTTATTTTAAAAATCATTTTAAAAAACCTAAAAACTACTCTTAGCTTTCACTCATATACAAATAAGTGATATGCTACATTTGGCCTCTAAGCTATGGTTACTTGTCAATTCCTGCTCTAGATCCAGAATGTGAATCTGTAGTTTGATTTTAAATCTCACTCTTTTAACCACTAGGTATTGCATAGACTCCAATACAGACCTCTTCTATTGCAAAGCTCACACTCTTTCTCAGGAACGCGACAATGCCCTAGGATGACCAGAGAATTCAAATGCACATACTCTTAGAGGGCAATTCAACTCTAGGCTGGAGCATTTCCCTGCTGGTTTTGGTGATGTCTTAGAGTCACTGTAAGATGTAGTTTCTATGGAAACTAGCCTGGTCTTCCTGCCTTGGTGAGGTGATCCTGCTTAAATTTCCTTCTCTGACCAAAATGTTAATGTGGAGTTGGGAACCACTTGCTAAGTTCTCATTTATTCTCCCTAGTCATTTTGTGCTTGGGAATTCATATAATACGGATTTTATAAGTAGGATTTATCTGTTGTTAGACCATTATAGACACTGAAGAAAATGGAATAAACACTGTATATAAAGGTTCATCTTTTTATTAGGCTCAGAGTCCTTAATGAATGAAAATGGAATGCAGATGGTACTATTTTCTTTTTTGCTGTATCGCCAAGTTCAGTTATTATAATTTACTAAATTCACTTAAAATGGGATTGCCAAAGAAACATCCTTGAAAACATATCGGAATCAACTGGAAAAGCTTTTACACTCACAGAGAAATTTCATTTATATTGGGAAAGAAAAAAAAAGCAAACCAGTATCTTAGGTCTGTAATCAGTTTTCAAATTACAGAAGATGTTGTCCATTGTTGTGAAATGGGGCTCTGACAAGAAGTCAATCAGGTGTATTTGCTGCATCGATTAGCACTTCAGTTGTGGAGGGAAAGGGCGAGCCTTTCCCCAAGGCCAGCCCTCCAGGGACCAGATAAGCTCCTATGCTCAGAAGCATCCATTCCGCTCAGAAATTTTCTCTGTTTACTTTCCCAAAGGAAGCAAAGGATTTGGCCAGGTCCTCCATATTGTGAAGAAGCTGATAATGCTCCCATTGTGGGTAAGACTCAAATCTGACTGAGGTGAGTTGAATCAGAAGACCTAGTGGTCATGTCAGTACCTCTGAGCTCAGATGACTGGGCTTCCATTTCAGGCTCTACTCTATTTGAAACTTGCCCCCCCACACACTTTTAATAATCTGGAAATAATAATACTATCTCCATGGTGAGGTTACTGGGAGAACTGAATGGTATAAACAGTGCTTAGTATGGTGCCTAGCAAAGAAAAGTAAGATGCAGATAGCAAATATCATTGTCATCACACCCTAGTACCTAGCCGCATTCTGCAGCCTCATGGCTCAGAGAAGATGCTAAACAGAAACAGACACAGGCATAACTACATTTCCTGTAATTAATACAGTGCAGTGGTTTAGAGAGAAGGCTCAGGGCAGGTAGACCCAAGGTCCAGTCCAGCACTGCTAAGTATCTTTGGACAAGTTGCTTAACCTCACTAAGCCTCAGGTTTCTCATGTTATTAAACTGCACCTAATGTTTAAAATCTTCTGGAAATTATAAGTCTCAACGATGGATTAGTACAGAGTAGAAACTCAGAAAGTGGTGGGCACATTTTGTTTTTTCAGGGCAGAGTGAGATACTCCAGAGCAACTCTATTGCACAGAACTCTTCATGATGAAAAAACTCTCTCTGTCTACACTGTCCAGTGCAGTGACCATCAGCTCCAGGTGGCATTTGAAATGTACCTAGTGTAAGTAAGCAAGTGAATTCTTAAATTTTTTTTTCATTTTCATTGTTAACAATTTTTATTTTTTATAATTTTATTAGTGCATTGCAATTCTATAACATGGTGAGATTCAAAGTGATAGATTTATATCTGCCTGCCTCCCCCCAAATTCCTTAACCTGTTAGTGAGCTGGGTAACGATTCCTTCATATATGAACATAACGTTATTTTATTTGTTTCCTCTCTAAAGCTTCCTTTTTTGCTTTCCTTTCTCCCTGCCTCCATTACTCTACTGGTTTTTCTTCTCTTTTTTCTTAAGTTCATTTTCTTTTCTATTTTTCTCTCCAGCTTCCACATATGAGAGAAAACATAGAACCCCTGTCTTTCCAAGACCGGATAGTCTCACTTAGCTTAGTACAGTGTTCTCAAGTTCCATCCATTTTCCTACAAATGACATAATATACTTATAGTCAGTTGATTTTCCACAAAGGAACCAAAAACATATGCTGATGAAAAGATAGCCTTTTCAACAAATGATGCTTGGAAAACTTGATATCTATATGTAGAAGAATGAAATTAGACCCCTATCTCTAACCCTGCATAAATGTCAACTCAAGATAGAATCCTACAATTAATAAAAGAAAACAAAAGATCAACTCTCCAAAATATAGGCACTGATAAAAACTTTCTCAAAAAGACCCCCTAAAGCTCAGGAAATAAATTTGAGAACAAGAGGATGTTATCAAATTTTAAAAGTACCTGCACAATAAAGGAAACCACCAAGAGTCTGAAGAGCAAGCTTACAGAATGGAAGAAAAATCTGTCAGGTACTCCTATGATAAAGAACTAATATCTAGAATATATAAAGAGCTCAATAACTTAATACCAAAAAATAAAACAAACTCATTCAAAACATAGGCAACTGAACTGAATGGATACTTCTCAAAAGAAGAAATACAAATGGCCAAGATATATACTTCTTGGCATCTTTCCAAAAGAATTAAAGTTCAATACTATCATGATACATGCATATCCATATTTATAGCAACACAATTTATGATAGCCAAATTATGGGGCCAACCTAAGTACCCATCAACAGATGAATGGATAAATAAAAGGTGACATATAAGTTTATTAAGCCATAAAAAAGAATTAATTTCAATTTTAAATATAAATAGATTTAAAATGCAGCTGGCGGCTTCTCAATTGCATAGCATGGTTTCATGACCTGAAGCTTCCTGAGCATATCATAAGGAAACAGAAGTCTTTATGCTGGAAAGCTGAGGAAGAAAGGCAACAGGGGCTTGAGGTGTGCTCTGAGCTGGCTTCATAAGGGTGAAGAGAGGGATGTGTGGAAAGCCTGGCCTTGCTGTGGGTGATGAGGGAATGGACCACTTCTCAAAGAGGTAGGCTGCTTGCAGGACAGACATCTGAAGTTAGTTTGGGATGGATTCTGTCTTCAAAGGGCCTGGATACTAAGCTAATAGTGTAATCTCATCAGGCTGTAGAAACATTGTTCAGCAGGGAGAAGGTGATGTGGATTCAGAAAGTCCTGTCTTCCCCACTCAGCCATTACCTGGGCATTCATCTGCTGCCACCCATCAGTGATCTAATGTATCGTGAGCATATTAATAACAGATTTGGCTTCTGTTTCTGAAGGTCAATGGACTGTATTCAGAAACTACTTAGGGACCTGCTTCTCCCCAAGTGCTGGGCACTTTCTCATGGATTTGTGGTTGTGACCCTTGCAGGTCCTTCAATCACATTGTGAATATGAACACTAGCTTCTTCAGAAGGAATTCCAGTATTTTTTTAAACTGCATTTACTCACAGCACTCATCACTCTTGTTTTATAAGGCGTCAAGGTGATGCCAGCAGAAGCAAAGTGTATGGCTTGATGTCTCCCCTATTCACACAAGGACACAGGGAATCCACAGACAAAAATGGTCCTCAGGACCAACTGTCTCCCTTACAGACAACACAGTGGCTACAATACAAGATGGTGGGGGGAAGAAAGAAGATTATAACCCAGTGGCTTTAATATCAGATTCCCTTGAATCTGCTAGGATACCTGTCATCCTTGAAATATACAGCAGGAGGAAGAAGTAATTAGGTGGGTTTTTTTTTACAGCTCTCTATAACTGCTATGAATTAATAGGAGCACCATGGAGAGAGTTCTTTTTATGCTCTGGCATATATCTTTCAGTACAAAAGCAGAACTAGCATTTACCCTGAATGGAGATCCGAGATTCTTCAGCCCAGAACTGTGCAAACACCATCCAGCAGACAGCAAAATGAGAGACTGAGACAGCCACAGATCTCCTAATTCCTACCTACACGGAAAAGAGCCCAGGGAATCCTGGCTTTGGCTTCTGTTTCCTCCTTATTCTCTTGCCAATTAGGAGACAAAATAGGTGAGAGGAGTCATTTGGCTGAGAAAGCTGGGAATTTGGCAGTAAAAATTAGTCTCTTTTTCTCTTTTCTGCTTTTGCATGGGAAAATTTACATTTACAAAGGTGTCTGGACTTGCAAGGACAAAGACACTTCACTGGCTGGCTGACCATCCTTTCAATAAAATAATGACTGCCATCTACAGAGTGCTTTGCAGTTCAACTTTTAAACTAACAATTTTATTTATATGATATTGGAGCCTCACAAACAGTACAAAACAGGCATGGAGTGTAAAATTATTATGCCCCTTTTACAGATGAAGAAAACGAGGCCCCAATAGATTCTGTTAGCTCCAAAGACCACACAGCTGGTCAGTTGCAAAGCCACACTAGAAACTTCTTTCTGTCTTGGGCTCCAAAGGCTGTTCTCCTTCTATTTTTACAGCAGTTGATGTTTGCACAGCATTTTGTAGTTTTCCAGGCATTTTTTTTTTTTTTTTTGGTGGTACTGGGGTTCTTGAAAACCCTTCTAGCTCCGGGCTACACTCCCAGACCTATTTTATATTTTTATTTGGAAACAGGGTCTCTTAAGCCAGCGAGGCTGGCTTTGAACCTGCGCGATCCTCCTGTCTCCGCCTCCCAAGCAAGGGGATTACAAGCGTGTGCCACCACGCCCGGCTTTCCAGGAATTTTTGATATGTGCAATATAATCCAAATCCTCAGAGCAGTGTAGTATATATTGTTATTTACTAATGAAGATACTGAGTTCCAAAGCATGTCAATAACCTGCCAAGAAGACAGCTTACAAGTGGAACCTGGATTCAAATTTGATCTTCTCCATGTCTCCTTTATTGCTTCTAAGTGTTGTTCTGTTTCTAAGCTTCATTTTATTTGTGCCCTTAGACTGTAATTATTCCTAAAATGTTGAAGTCCTTTTTCTCCCTGCTTATAAAAGTCTTATGAAGATGGTAAGGTTTCTTTGAGGATGTAGGCCCATCCTCACACCATCCCATGAATCATCCTGTGGCCCTCGGCTCTGGTGAATTACTGAATCTGGGCCACAGGCTGAGCACTGGCCTGGCAACTGGGAAAAAAAAAAGCCTTGTGAACTTTCAAGGATGCTTAGGAGTTGGCATGAAGCTTTCAGGACTGGGCCTAGCCCTTGAACCTGATTTTTTCTCTGGTATTTTGTTTTGTTTTATTTTGTTTTGTTTTCACCTTGTAAGATAGGTCTTTTTGTAAAATAGCCATAGAAGAAAAAGAAAAAGAAAAAAAAAACCTGCGACCATGGGAGATGCCAGCAATGGTCGTTCATCATTCAGCCATTTTGCCCAGTGAGGGCAAAGCTGCTGCAAGAACTTCCAGCGGGTTTTCAGAGGGTGGAAAAGGAAGTGGAGATCATATTTCAAAACTAGTAGAGGCCTGGCAGAGCCATGTTAACTGACTTTTGGAGGAGACGCAGCATATAACAAGCTAATAACAGATCCCAGTTAAAAGGAAAATAATCTTCCAAGAATGGTTGTTTTCTCATCTTCCTCAGCTTCAAACAGGCTGGGAGATGAGCAGGGATTTAGTCGGAGGCCCACTTTCCAGGACCTAAAGTCAGGGTTAGGGCTACTGTGGTCTGAATATGGTTTATTTCCACCAAAGCTCATGTGGAGGCTGGGTCCCCAGCATGATGGGTTAAGAGGTGAGGGCATTTAATAGGTTTTTAAGACCTGAGGGGTCCACCTACACAAAGCATGAGTACTGCCTCAGGGAAAAGAGGCCTTGTTCTCCTGGGACACATGAGTTGCTACAATGTGGTTTTTGTGCTGTGTCTTTTTGCACACTGCTCTCACCATGAGGTGCCATCCGCCACTGTATCATTAGGCACGAGGCCTCTCCAGGTGCCTAGGAGGTGCGGGCACCTCATCTTAAGATTCCCAGCTGCCAGAACAATAAAAAAATAAATCTTTTTAAAAAATTACCTAGTCCCAAGTATGCTATTTTAGTTAAAAAAATAGGTTATTATAAACATTCACATGTGTAAAGTTAACATGAGAAACATGTAGCAGACAGGCAGAAGTGATAGAATGAAGTTAGAATTTAAAAAGGTTCAGATCCTCCATCAGCCTGCCATGGGTAAGTTTATTAATCTCTCTGTGAATGTTTTCTTCAACTATCAAATGGAAATAATAATCAATGTCAACTTTTTTAAAGTACTTACTGTGTGCCAAGTACTGTCCTCGGCACTTTGCATATATTTAATCTTCTTGGAAACCTTACACTGTAATGGTTTCCATTTCCAGATGAATAATATAGGACACAGAGAATAACCAGTTAGTTAGCATAGCTAGCAGTGTCTCCAATGAGGGCTGAGGATAAGATGCTAGTACACTCAGGTAGCTGCATGTGTAGGAGTTTAAGTGACAATGTTAATTACTGCTATTATTAATATTATTGTATTAGCTACAATTCACCTACAGAGATGGAGTACTTAGCCTATCACTAGCTAAATACTTAAACCGACACTGAAAGAGTGTTGGTAGACCATCTGTCTCAAATGCATTTACATCTCTCCCAGCAACCTGATTCTCTCAAACTGTTTACATACAGGGACAGCCTCTCCCTGACTTCTTGCAATGCCTACACATGTTTAACCCAAACAATGCAAGATTTATGACACTCCTTCATTGAGTTGATTCCAATATGTCAGCAGATATGAATTGCAACATGAAATAATTACACGTGAAAGTGAAATGCAGGCCTAAGGATTCTGGTTGGCTATTTTTTTCCCCCTAAATGCCAGTGATTTCTGAAGGACTGGATTTATTTAGTGCTTTCCCCATCCTCTTGAGCACTTAAGGCCTCGGCTTCTAGGAATGCCATTCCAGCCACCCTCGTTACAGACGACTTTATCAATTACCCTGACAGTTATTCATATGACACACGGGTGTACTTTAGAGTTGTCACACGTGCTCTGAAGACAAGGTAATAAAATGCACAATGCATCTTTCTTATCGGCAAATCCTAATGGGTGGTGTGAGCTAGAGACTTCTGAATGGGAACCTCTCAGAAGTGTGACAGAGCCCAAGTAGCTTGAATTGATATATAAACAAATTAATGGAGTCTTTAATGCACCACAGGAAAGGGGTTTCCCACAAGGAAGATTAGGAATTAGGGCATGAAGAGACCTATTAAATCATCTTGCTTGTCTCCAAGCATGTGAGATGTTCCCTATAGCAAAGCCTCTTCCCAGGTTAAATCACCTAAGAGACTGGGACTCCATACAGCCCTGGGAGAAGCAGCTGATGGCCTCGGCAGTCTCCTCATTCCATTTCTTTTGGTTACATCACAGGAGATTGGAAAAATAAGAAGCAAATGCAAAGTGACTATGTCTCAGGGAAGGTTCCTGGCCAGCCTCTCTCCCACTCTTTTTAGTCTTTAAAGTCATTTTTCATGTAAGATGTGGCATTTCAGCCTCCTTTGTAGACATCTGCTTCTTCTGATTCTAGCTGATTTTGTGGGGAAAGTGAGAGCAGTAGAGGCTGGCCTGATGATGAAAGGGTCTTTCTGATTGGAGGGGAGAGAACCTGGGCTTCAGTCCTCATTTGAACATTTGACTCCTGTGTGAGCTCAGTAAGGTCACCGCTCATCTGACCTTGACTTTCCTTATCTGTAAAATAAAGACATAGTAATCTGGTACACTAATAGAAGACAACTTCTACATTTGTTTAGGCACTCAACATTTTACTTAAGCACCTTTTATCTGAAAGGTATGTGCTCAGCATTATACCGTGACGAATACCCTTGGTCTCTGCTTTAAAGAGAACTTAAATTATATGAAGATATACCAGCATGAAGCATCTAATTTTCATTATTATATATATGCATATATATAATACATGTAACTATAAATATATATTTTTATCATCTTAACCATTTTAAGTTGTTCAGTTCAGTGGCACCAAATATATTACATTGTTGTATAACAATCACCACCATCAGCACACAGAACATCTTCCCAAAGTGAAATTCTATATCCATTAAATACTAACTTGTCATTCTTTTTGCCAGCCCATGCCACCAGTTCCCAGAAACTACCAGTCTACTTTCAGTCACTACAGATTTGACAACTCTAGAAACCTCATCCAATATGAGGAATTAGATAATATTTGCCCATTAGTGACTGCCTTAATTCACTTAGCATAATGTCTTCAAGGTTAATCCATGTTGATGCTTGTGGTTGAATATCTTTAAGGATGTATAGTATTTCATTATATAGCATTCCATATATGGAATACAACGGAATTTTGTCTATTCATCCATTGATGAGCACTTGAATTACATTTACGTTTTGTACACTGTATTTTAATAAGTATGACAGCAGAATTGGCTGGTATACAGGACAGACAAGGAATATCTAACCTAGGATGGTTATAACAGAGAGGAATTCCAGAAGGAATGGCTTCTGAGCTGAAAAACCTGTAGAATAAACTGCAGCAGATAAATGAAGGGATGAAGAGATTGGGTAGTGACAGTCTGAGAAAGACTGTTGTAAGCAGAAAAGGGAAGGAGGGATGGAAGAAGGAAGGACGGTAAAAAGGAGGCAGAAGGAAAAGGAGGGAGAATGAAAGAGAATGAGGAAGGAAGGAAGGGTGAGAAGGTGGGAGGGAGGTAGGAAGAGGAGAGGGAAGGGAAGAAGAGAGGGGTGTGCAAAAGCCAACAAAACTTGTGCATTTAGAATTAAAATGGTTCTCCTTGATTGTGGGTACCAACTGAGAAGAATTTTGCTTCCCCTCTGATATTTTCAGTTCTGTAATTCTGTATCTGCATAGCATCTCTGTATTTTACCCCTATTTCACCAGCATTGCCTACACAGGTTAATTAAGTGTCATCTGCTGGTTTAATTAGAACGCTGCTCTTTGCTTTGCTCATCGGGTCGTTAGGAGAGAAGCTCACCCGCATGAACCTGAAGCGAGGCTGCCACGCCATGATCTGGCTTATCACACTGTCAGATAATTGGCTGTTTACTGGGCTACTGGATTATGAGTCCTGCTGAGGAAGGGATTTCTCTGATTCATCTTAGTATCTCAGTGTCTGGTACGCAGTGGGTGCTCAGTAAATGTTTGATAGAAAAATTCCATCTTTATAAATAAGGGCACGAAGACAAGAAAAACCAATGGCTTCTCCCAAATGCTCTGGGTTTTATGGATGGAATCTCATACTTTGTGAAAAATTTAACCTTAACCCTTCCAATAATGTTGATAACATTTTTAAAAAATGAAAGGTAGATGTGTAGAAAACTCTGAGGCAAGATTAAGTGGGCTTGTGAGGGTTAAGGAGTGTCCAGATCTCTAGAACAACACATCTGTGTGGAGGGCATAGAGCACTGTGTGCAGAACACTGCAATGCTGAGCACCTTGGGGGTGGTAGAAGTATTCTAAAGGAGGAAACAAAGCCCGCCAACTATGAAGCTGGACAGAACCTAACTGCATTTCCTTTGTGTATAAGCCTGTTCTCTAAAAATTATACCAAGCTATTAGAAAGAAGAATATTAAAAGGGAGAGTATTCATTTGTAAATCATTGTGGACCACCAACTTCAGTCATCTATTATGACAAAAGGAACCCAAATCATCAGGGAGCACTTTGTAATTTGCAAAGACCTTTCCACACATCCTCTTTCTGACCATCCTCTTCTCTAACATTACGGAGATGCAGCTGAAATGAATTTCCCAAGATCACGCTGCTTTATGTGAAGGAAAGAATATGTACATAAATTTTATTCTGCTTGAAAGTAAAAGATCAGGAATCTTAAATTATAAGCAATAGAATTTGTCAAGTTTCCTATTTTTGCTGACATTTAGGCACAAATGAAAAATCAATGACATTGGCCTAAACACAGGCCAAGAAAAGTGTATGACCAGGGGCAAAATGGTGGTCCAGACAGTTAACACGCAGGATTGACAGGCCGGGTCCCACCAGAAATCCAAGTGCAGTCAGTTCTCAGTGTGCACTGGCATTGTTCAGATGGTAGACAAGGCTAAAGGACTATCAGTCCCTTAAGGACAAAAAGACAGACTCTGCAATGATCCTCTTGCCCTCGAGTCACCTTATGAGCAGATACTGAAATTAAATCAGAGACATTAAAACTAAAGCTTAATATAAAAGTTGAAAAAACTATTTTAAAATTAATGGTAATACTCCAGGTTGACAATATGCAAGGGAACAGTGTCATACATTAGGAAGTACAGCTTTTTAGAACAGAATCTGCCACCCCCCCAAAAAAAGAAAACCAAAAGGCTTAAAAATGTACATACATGCTGATCCAATAATTCTGAAATTTAACTGAAGGGCATAATCACAGATGTGTACAAAGATGTGCTCCCAGATACAGAATTAAGCTTCCTGGCCAACAATATGATGTATATTAGACTATGGCATACTCAAATACTAGTGACTGGAAATGATGTTGTAGAGAAATATTTAATAAAAGAAAAGGAAGGTATAAGTTAAAAGTATGGTATAAAGCAGCATACATAACTTCAACTTTAAAAATTTATATTCATGTAAAGAAAACTGGTGGTATATACACTAAAATACTAAACAAGTTCATGTCTAAGTGTAGGACTTCAGATAATTTGTATTTGCTTTTTTAGAACTTTTCTACCTTTTGTAAATTTTCAACAATAAATACATGCTAGCTTTATGATCATAAAAGGCATTAAATGTAAGAGAGAAAGAGAAAAAAAAAACGTGCTGTATCTACTACGACTGTGTGACTGCGGACCCGCAATTAACCTCTCTAGGTACTAGATCCATCATGAGTAAAATTACATGTGTAATGTGTACCTGGAAAGATTAATGTGGAGATTGGTTGTAAGAAACAAAGGGAAGGTATTTTAAGAACTACAAAGAGATGCTCAAATACAAGAGATTCTTTTTTATTACTGTATCAGATGGAGAAGTTTTTGTTAAGTGCTAGGGTAGCTATATCATAGGATGTAGATGGTGGGGGCACAGGCACAGACTTTGACAGTACAGAAATAAACATGAAAGAGTATGTGTGTCTATTCACATGGGTAAATACATCACGCTGCACAGTCAGACACGGGATGATGCATCTCCACATCTGAGTCCCACATACTCTCGTCGGAGCCATTTATATAGAAGATGAACTATCTTTCCCTTAAAAGTGAGGTTATGACTGTCTTGAGTTTAGACAATTGCCAGTACAATCCTTATTTTCAAATTTTTAAATGTATAATTTCAGAACAGTCTGCACATCTCTGCGACATCATGAAAAATTCAAACCTCCATCTCTGGAGATACTGGCATTTCTTATTTAAATACTGAGGCCGTACTTCCCTGGTAATTTCTTTGTAGGTTTCTAGTCTCCTGACTTCCTCAATAGTTTGAGAAGTCAAATCTATTCAGGGAAGCAAATCTCCAAACTATGCAACCGAGGCAGCCAAAGAGGAGAAGCAAATGCCAAGGGACCTCTCCTGAGAGCTTTGGCTGAGGCCATAGCCCAGGTGCTGCCTGTAGCTGAAGTGGCTGGAAAGTAGCCTCTGACATGGGCTCATCAGACAGGCTGTGAGATCCCAGGCTGGACTCAGAAGCATGATACCCCGACTCTCACCCTCAGGGTCAGAGCATCTCTGTCCTCTTTGTTCATGGCCTCGGGCAGTATAACGGGGGTGGTAATGTGTGTACTGCACAGGGTGCCTAAGGACAGAATGAGCCAGTGTGTGCAATTCATACTGCACATCCCCATGACACAGAAGCTACATCACACCCAGCTTATCCGTCTCCACTTCACCAGCTTTATACCATGAACTTTGTCCCTCCATCTCTTGAATCAAACCATGCTCCCATATGCTCCAGGGCCAGGATGACAGACATCAAAATTTGGAGGTGGAGACTCCATAGATTCTGAGGGTGTGGGTTTCTTGGGTAGGGAGGCTGGAAGGTGGGAGAAGAGAGACAAGCATGCTGCAGAAATAAACAGGCAGAGTTTCTGCCTCCAGGAATTTGTACTGTAATATTAACATGGTGCTCAACACATAGTAGATAACTGATAAATGTTAGTTTCCTTCTCAGCCCCTATCTTCCTGCCAATTTACATAATGTATTTTATTCTTTTACAGAGAGACTTTATGTCATATACATAGTACATAGTACATGTGCTGAGAGGTGGGAACTACAAGAAAGACCAATCACAGACCCTGCCCTCAAGTGACTCACAGTCCAGTGTTCCCATTTTTCTTTGTTAAAATTTCTTTCTACATTTCATATTGCAAAGAGTAGGCCATACAAATTCACCCCCAACTTAGCATCGTTACTCGTCTTTTACAGAAAAGCAGTGGACATTCCAAGAGATCAGAGTGACTGAGTAAAGGCCAGAAAAGTACGTGGCCATGAAAGGAACCTCCCTGTTAATCCCAGAATTATCTCTACATAAAGCACAAGTATTGAAAAAGTAAAATGGGAAATAACTGAAGTTGCTCTGTTCCAGGAATTATTTAACCATTAATATAGGGCACACTCCTAACCCAGTCCTTGTTTTAGCCAGCCAACTGGGGTAGTATGAATGCTGTGGTACACAAAGCATCCCATCCCACCTGGAGCCATCCTGGAAACATACTGCACGTCTCTGAAACTCAGTGTCATCTCTTTACAAGGGAGATGAGGCTTCTACTGTATAATACTATTATGAAGACTGGCTAGTTAATTACTTCTTTCATACTTCAGAAGAGAACACTGAGCTGTTAAGAGGTTCAGAGATTCCCAAAGTATGAAATGACATGTGTGTAAAAGCTCTTTCAATGAGATCTGGCAAGATAGTAAGTGTGATCATTATTCTCATCACTGTGGTTTTTAGCATCACAGTCCAACCTGCATGTTTGTAACTGAGCAAGGACTCAAAGTTACACCTTTAAATGGCAAATCTGGATCTTTTTCCTATAATACCAGTCACTCATCCTTCAAGCTTCTCCCTGGCCACTCAGGGGCTCAGGCTCCCCACTGGTCACTGACAGTTTCCAGGGTTCCATCTGGTCACTCAGTTCCCAGACTCACCCCTGCACATTCCCTCAGACAGAACTCTCCCAGGACGTTGATTTCACCAGGTTCTTTGCACTTTGACTCAGTTCCTCACCTGCTATGAAAGAAATCCCTTACTACCACCAGAACTCCTAATGCTCCTCCCTTTGTGGCCACTGCTGCAGAGCTCCGAGAGAGGCACAAAGAATCATCACGTCAGCGCTGTGCCGAAGGACAGTATCACTGTCTCGAGACAAAGCACTCCTGAGGAGCATCTTTATAACAACAGAAGCACTCGTTAAGCAACCAAGGCACAAGCACGTAAAATGAGCTCTAAATTAAAATTTAAAATAAATGAGTAAGATAGAAAAATAAACAGTAGGATGCCTATAAAACAATCAGCCCTCTAAATAAAGGCAGAGACATACAAATGGACAAGTCGGATTCATCAAGTGTAACGGCCTCTGGATTTGGATGAAAATTTTCAGAAGTGTCTTTCTTGATTACTCAGTTGACCCTCAAAGCCATGGAAGCTTCCAGAGCATGTTAATATTTGTAATTTACAATGTACTCTTGCCATGGGTCCCTTCACCAGGACAAAGAAAATGTAGTGAGGGAAATGCCTTGACCTTGCTGTAGTTTATTCCTTTTCTACGGCACTGCTTACTTCCTAGCAGACTATATTATTTATGAACATCTCTTGTTTCTTTCCCATCCCTCACATTAGAATGTAAACTTTATAAGGCGGGGGTCCTTGTTTTGTTCACCAATGTATCCCAATCTCTGAGAGCACTCCATGGCACATGGTAGGTACCAAATAAATATTTTTTGAATGAACAATTGAGTAAAAATTTCTAAGCTCTCCTTTTTAAGGGACCCAAGCTTTACCTTGGAGTCTCAGCTTCCTCCCTTATAAAACAGGAATAGTAGTATATAATTAATACACATATGGCAAGAATTCAAGGAGACAAATTCAGCACTTGTTTGTGACAATTAGTACTCAAAATGGTAGTAATAAATAACACAGTTCCTTAGAGATGAATACTTTGTAATTGTCTTCAAAGCTTATAGAAAGCACATTTACACTATCCAAAAATCAGTCACAGAAGGGCAGGGAACAAATAACTCAGAAATGAAGAGCCAGCAATCAGATCTTCACCTGGTCATCATCCTGCTATCCTAAAGAGCCCACTGACCTAGCCTAGGATCAGAACACAAAAATTACAAGAATCCTCAGTAGTCAATCAGAACTGTCAACAAATGAAGGATGGGCTTGTCATTTGATTTACATATAAAGTTTTTTTTAATGCAGCCATGCTCATTTGTTTATTTTTGTATGTGCTATTTTCATAATGGAAAAATTAAATAATCATGACAGAGACTATATAATTGTCAAATTATAAAATACTTACTCTTTGGTCCTTTAACAAAAGTGCCCTATGGTGGCCCGCAGAGAAGCCATTGCTAAGGTCACACAGCAATGAGACATCCTGCGTTCTAATGTCTGGCCTAGACAAAGGATATTTCATACAAGTTGACTTAGTCATCAATTCCCTTATCCTTCAATTTCTCTTGCATTCTGTCCCTGCCCAAAAGCCTTCAATTCTTCCTTCCAAGTAGTACATATGTTACATGCCAGTGCTTACTATGCCAGGCTCTCTAGATACAGCAAGGAAGGAGAGAAGTAGCTTGTGGAGATTAATGCCTGATGGGGATATGAGTCAAATCATCATGATGGGCACATGCTAAGATAATGGTGAGCAGACGGTGTGTAGGGCATTCCAAAAATTTCTTAATTCTAGTTATAGGGCATAGAAAGACTGTGCAAGTGATAGGACACTATAGCTAACAATTTAGAATTATTTAACACCTAGAGTTTTTCTTATATCTGGCACTATTCTAATTCTTAGTGGATTATTCCTGTGCCAACCCTGAGCATAGTGCTTTTATCATTCCCATGTTACAGATGAACAAACAAAAACAGAGACATTAAGAAAATTGCTTTAAACTAACATTTGATCCAGCCATCCCACTACTGGACATACACTATATCCAAACGAAATAAGGCCAGAATGTCGAAGAGATATTTGCACTTAATGGGTATAGTGGCACTATTCACAACAGCCAAGATATGAAATCAGCCTAAGTGTCCACCCATGGATGAACGGAAAAAGAAAATGTAGTGTACATACACAATGGAATATAATTCAGTCTTTGAAAAAGAGGAACTTCTGTCTTTTGCTACAGCATGGATGAACATGAGGGACATTATGTAAAGTTTGCCAGGCACAGAAAGGCAAACAGATCATGATCTAATATATATGTGGAATCTAAAAAGGTCACCTTTATGATTTATAAAGGCAGAGACTAGAATGGTGATTGCCAAGAAGAAACCCGAGTAAGAGGAAACTGGGAAGATGTTAAGTCAAAGGACATAAGACCTCAATTAAACAGGAGAAATAAGTTGAGGAGAGATACTATACAGCAAGACTCTGGTAAAAGAGTCTAGGCAATGCTGCACTAACACACAGGGCCTTGGAATGGTGGTTGTATTAAATGGAAGGCACCTGGGAATGAGCAGAGTTAAAGAGGCTTTGCCCTGAAGGTCATTTCTCTACCCAGGGAATGGACCTTCCAAAGGAGACACAATGGCCTCTATCTTCTCCCTGTCTCTTTGTCAACCCAGAAGAATTAGACTCAGGCCACAGAGGAAGAGGCTGAATATCAAACATCACACCCAGAGGCCAGGCAAACTCTGTCCCAGGCCAGTGTCTGTTCTTTGAGCCCATTAATCTAAAAGTCATGATTGCCTGTAAAATTGCCCAGAGCCTCACCTCCCTCTGCCCTATGAAGAAGGGTCTACGAGCTTCTAAATCCAGTGAGATTTAGATGCTTAAAACATCTTATTGAAAGCTTACCTATCGGTGATACCCATGTGCATGCACTAAATCTGTCTGTTTTTCCTCCTTTTATTTTGTCTATTGTCAATTCATTCCTCAGACTCAAATAGTGCACCTCAGCAGGGGATACAGAACATGTTTTCTCATTCCTACATTAGCTAATAACAATGCACTGTATATATGAAAATATCTGACAGCAGATTCTGTTTTCTCACCACTGTACAATGCATACAGATTACAAAACATCCTGTTGTACACAACACACATGTATGATTTGCATTTTTCAATTAAAAATTATAACTTTGAAAATTAAATACTGCTTCCTCCCTACACAGAGAGAGCAGACTCAAAACAGAGAGGATGTGGAGTCCCTGCTCCTTCGCTGTCCTAGGTACCAGGGTGCTGCTGCTGAGGACTGCGGGCTGCAGGCTCACACAGGCCCAATTTGAATCCCACTTGATGGAGGAAATGCTGAAGGAACTTCATTTAATAAAGCACCTGTCCTGGAGAAAGAGCTTGACAAATGGTATCTGCTCTGTGTGGCTGCTATTTTCACTGTTGATATCATCAGACTCTGAACAGTGAGCAGATGTTCAGTAGCTGAGAAATGGAAAAGGACATTTCAGATGGAGGAGTCACTTTGATAAAACCATAGAAACTGGATAGAACCTGGTACGTGTAGAAAGAAGCAAGATGGAGTTCCAACATTCTACTCGTCCATGGAAGACCCTTCCAGGTCTGCTACATATAGCTGAGTGGAGTGTGCTGCATAGCTCAAGGGGGCTCTATCACAGCATAGTCATAAGAATGTGCAAACTTACTGCAATAATTTCCCAGATATGAGACTTTTCTTAGAGTCTTAGAAAGAGAGGGATCTTCCTTAACTTATACAAATGTATCTTATGGGCTAAGAGTGGCATCATACTCATGGTGTTTGCCTCTGTGCACATCAACTGCAGTTTCAGCCTATGGCAGACACTGAATAATAACAGAGGCTGCAAAAGACAATTCAATTAGAATTCTTTAGTCTGACATTCCAAGATCTAGTCCTGCCGACTTTCTCAGTTTTACCTCTCCTGACAGCAAACCCATGCTCTCCATCCAGAATCACTAGCATCTCTCTATGCCCTGCCCTTCCCTCCTTTTATGACTTTCTGCTTCAAGACATTAGTGAAGATTCTTTATAATTTGCTGTGCCTGGATACTGGTCTTCTGATTTAAGTGCCATTTATCCTATAAGGTTCAGCCTTAGTTTAATTTCTTTCTCAAATAGAATAAATAATTCCTTTTTCTGAATTATTATGTTAATTCCATACCTTTCTCTTATCATACCCATCTTTCACTGAGCTTTCAGTTATTCACAGTATACCTTAAATCCTAGACTATATGTTCCTTGAAGGAAAGCTTTCATGCTGGTCCGTCCCTGTCTACCAAGTAGAACGTAACTTCAGCTTAATGGGCACTTAGGGAATGAATGAACAAATGCAGAAACCACCTAGAATAGTGGCAGAGTCTAGACAGGTTTTCAGCCAACCAACTCTGACGCCGACTTCCTTTTCGTAACAAATATTTTATAATGCTTCCATTATTTGTCTGGAAATGATTATACAATCTATCTACAAACAAATGAAAATATTCTAATTATAACACAAGAGGGAAATAAAAGATGACTTCTGCCTTAAAAATGTGAACCAATATGCATTAAGTGCTTAGTTATAACTATAAGAGAAGAACATCACGGCACAGTCGTATTTTAATCTTTCTTCTAATGGATAAGCTTGGGTTTAAGAGAGCCCTTAATTCCATATTGTTGACACTTCTTTCTTTCTATTTGATATTTCCAACGTGGGGTCAAATCAGTTATTAAGAAAGCAATAGCTACACATGGAACAGATAGAGAAGCACCAAGCTGGTCCCTCATACAAGAAGAATATCACAGTGGTGTGGGTTCACCAAGTGACAAACAGCTGGGACAAGGTTCCAACAAAACAAATTACACCTTTCTCTTAATAGAGTTGCATCTCCAAAAATGTTAGTATCATGAATATGGTGTAAAAATACTCCATTTAGCCGGGTATGGTGGTGCACACTTGTAATCCCCATGCTTGGGAGGCAGAGACAGGAGTATCACACAGGTTTGAAGCCAGCCGTGCTGGCTTAAGAGACCCTGTTTCCAAATGAAAATATGAAATAGGTCTGGGAGTGTCACCTGGAGGTAGAAGGGTTTTCAGGAACACCAATATGACAAAAAAAATACTCTTTATATGTAAAATAGTGTTAGGTGTTAGAGTCAAGTAATTACAAACAGGTTTTTCATCTATACAAATGTCTGGCAAGACATTTGAAAGTCACATAGCACAGGAAAAAATCTTTGATCATGTAAGCCTGCCCTGAACACTGAGTTCATCTAGCAGCCTTGGTCTCTAGCAATTACACTCTTGCATTGCTCCTCTCTCCCCCCAAAGTTGTGGTCACTCAAAGTACCTACTCAAGTGTTTTAAATACCCCTCAGGTAGACAGATTGAGTCCAGTGGAGAAACTCTAGGCTCAGGAATTATTAGATTTGGATTTGGATTCTATTTCTGCTGCAAATAGTAACCTTGGGCCAATTACTTATACCACTTATATTCTAATTGTCATGTCTGTGAAAGGGGAGAAGTGGTAACCTCCTAGAATGTTTTGGGGTCAGGTAGCACTGGATCCAGGAAAGCCTGCCATCAACCATGCAATACTGCTTCAGGCTAGTCCTTACCCTCAGTCCTGTGGGCTTGTCATTCTCCAGGATGACAGGAACAGCCTAGAGACACCAGGTCCCTGCATCCTGCTCCGCAATCTCTCATCCTCCATCTTCTCTCCCCTCTGAGACCAGTTTCCCTTCCTTGACCTCAGTTCCTCTCTCCAAACCATACTTCTCTCCCCAGACCATGCTTGAAACATGCAGCTTGAGTTGAAGAATGAACAGATCTGTTTTTGATGAGACACATCTAAGGTGACATCAGGTTTTTACTGAGGGACACATTATTAAGTTAGCCCTAAAATTCAAGCACAGCCATTGCATTCAAGACACAATTATCCATCTCATATGAGGGACAGCAGGGAATCCTCTGCCATTCTCCTCCTCCTGCCTGTGATGCTCAAGTTTGTGTACTCTGGCTGGTTCTTAGTCAACAAGTTATTTTATTTCTGATGCAATAAGTGTATTTATAGAGACACTCAATAAATACTTCTCAGGAAGTAGGGAAGAAGGAACAGACACATGTATATTTCTTTTGCGGACATCTGTGCATTTAGAAATACTGTTTTCTCTTTCCTGACTCACTCCTCCACTACCACCTTGGCGGGCTCTTTCCTGTAAAAATTTTCAGGAAGATTGTAGGTAAAGCTGGGCCTCAATCCCTGACCACAGACAAGTTTGCTCATACCCATGCCTTGATAGCTATAGGGTCACTTTGTGAGTCCAATTTTGACACCAGGTTGTGAGTGCCTCAGGACCAAGGACTGTGTCTTATTCATCTTGAAATCCTCAGAAAACAGAAATGCAGAGGGCATAAAAGCCCCCACCCCTTGTGTGCTACTGCTGAATCATCTGCAGGGACACTGTCAACTTTCCAGCTCCCCAAGATAAACTACATATGGATGCAGAAGTCTCCAGGGTCCAGGGTCACCCTCTCCTTAATTTCTACTCAGGAAAAGTCATCAGAAAGAAAGTGAGCAATGGTGACAATCAGACAGAGATGATGCCTAATTTGCTTTATTACGTATCAATAGAAATCATTCATAAAACCTGACGTGTTATTATTAGTAACTCCTTACTGGTATGAAGGATACTAGGCCAGGCTACGAGATGGGGTTGAATCTCACTCAGTTCTGCCACTCATTACTCATTAAATTATTTGTATTTCATCTATAAAATGTTGGTGCCAGCCAGGCATGGTGGCACACACTTGTAATCCCAGTGTTCAGTAGACAGAGACCAGAGGTTTGCAGTTTGTGGACAGCCTTACTAAGTACCTCACTAAATAGCTGAGGCTCTTCACAACTCAGTAAGACCCTGTTTCAAAAATAAAAGACTAAAAACTAAGGTTGGGGCTGTAACTTGGAGGAAGAATACCACTGGGTTCTATCTCCATTACAGCAAAAATAAATAAATAAATAATAAATAAATAAATAAATAAATAAATAATAAAATGGTGGTGCCAGTCAGGTGTGGTCATGCAAAACTGTAATCCTAGTACTTGGAAGACTGAGACAGGAGAATTCCAAGTTTGGGATCAGCCTCAGCAACTTAGTGAGATTCTCAGCAACATAGTGAGATTCTGCTTAAAACAAAAAATAATAACAAGGGCTAGGGATATAGCTCAGAGGTAGAATGCCCCTGGGTTCAATCCCCAGTACTGTGTATATACTGTGGTGATGCTGATACATCAGTGATGATAATGATATATGCCAATACACACACACACACACACACACACACACACACACACACACACACACAGTGATACTAATGACATCCACTTAATAAAATTGTGCCATACTTAATATGATGTATGCTAAGTGTTGGCTCATTTAAATAAACAAGCCAAATTCATATGCAGTTGTGATAACAAATATCTGTCACAACACATAAAAAGTTGGTGCAAGCCAGCCCCCTCCAACCTAAGGTAGAGAGTTATCTTTAAGGACCTGCAGTACTTGTGATTTTTAAGTAGCATAATTTGTAATAATTCTAAGGAATAAGATTGTCATCAGAGAGAGAAGAGAATCCGTGAGCCTAACTCAACAGACACTGTATATGAAGTTGGAAGATCTACAGCCAGGCCAGCAACAGTCCCAGGACCTCTGTTTTCATCTGTGAAATAGAAAGGATGTCACTCCTGCCTCAATATCCACTGGTCTCAGTATCTACGAACATGTTAATGTGCAAACCTTTTCTACTCTTGATCTGCCCCCTCTCTTACTAATGACAGAAAGGTTAGGCATGATGCTTCTTGCATTCTCAATGACCCCTTGGATAGACTAGCGGTGTCCAGGTATCTGCCAAGTATGAACAGCTTTCAATATTGATTGATTCCTGGCAATGTGCTAATAATAAAACAAAATTTCCTCCTCAAAGGATGGGATCAGGAGTTCTTTGAAATTCAAGACAGGGTGTAAATTGCTGCAAAGGGTCTCTTTAATTGGGATCAAAACATTTTTGACAGCTTTTGGATTTTAAAATTCGAGCTATTGTCACATTCTGCAAATGTTTCTTTTCTGTTTTTTTCTTTAATAGCACAATCAAGCTTGAGCAAAAAAAAAAAAAATACCTTAGACAAGATCAACAACTAAGTTTTATCATTCCAAATGACAAAGACCCGGTTTTCCATTTCTTTGATATTATAAGCAAAAATACTTCTCTCAGATTCCCATCCTGTACAGTCCAGTCAGTCCCCTCCTAGGCAAGGACAAAGGTTCAGCAAATTGCTACTGCTCATAATCTCCAACAGAGGATTTTCAAATAAAATACATCAATAGGCATTACATTAGTTTTAGAAATCAACATAGATGTGGCTGTGCTCAGTGCCTCATCCTACCTGACTCGCTTCAACAATATCCTATGGATTGCTTGTGGCTTGATTGCCTCCGCCTGTGATGGTGAACTTACCCAGACAGAAAGCAACCCATTTAGCTGTTTTGCCCCACAGAAAAGTCATCTTACTGATAACCTAAACCTGCCTCTTAGAAACTTCTATCAACCATTCCCTGTTTCTATTCCTTGTTCCATTGCATTTTCTGATCACACAGAACACTTGAGCTCATTCTCCTAGACAACTCATTGGAGTATCATCGTCTCAACTTCAGATTGAAACAAATTCCATTTTTCTGACCGATTTCCCAAGACTTGTGCTGAGGCATATTAACGAGCTAAGGTTGCAAAAGCTGCATGCTGCAGAGGCCGAATGTTAATCAAACAGCACTGCCGTAGCCTGAGTTAATCAGAAAACACTGAACTGCCTCTTTCCTGATTCTGCACTGGGGAGCTGACATTTTCTCCATGAAGCCAACTTGCTTTGGGCTGAAATAGTGATTTTACTGTTGTTTTCTTTGTGTCCAGCTAAAGAATAAAAAGTGCTGCTTCAAGAGTTGGCAGTATCTTTTGGAAGAGCAGTTCAGCTACTTATGAAAGAAGGAGTAGATAAAGATGTTAAATTACCACTCTTCTTTGGGGACTAGGGCTTTCATTATCTGGGTATAGCCTATTTGATGGTGGAAGATATAATGGAATAGCAAATCCTTTGGATCAAGGACCTGATAAAATGGTAGATTAAATGCCAGATACCCCAAGATAAAATGCCAGATCCCCTGTACCACTGATTTTGACCCTGTCCCTTTGATTATGCTAGTTGTCCTGGTGAGGGATGGGGCTGGAATTGGAAAGGCCTAGAGATGATACCCCAACATTGGGGCATAAATGTCACTGTAAAAAAATCTCAGTCAGGCTTGGCTGGTATGGCTTGGATGAAGGATGCTAAATGGCTGGCGATGTCCTCCAAGTTTGTACATGCCTCAATTGTTCCACTTCTTGTGGAGGACAGGATCCTAGCAGGCCATGTTTGGGTCCAGAAGACTTAGCCCAGCATTGTGTCCAGTTTCCCAACTACCCTGGTCCTCCTCAAAGATTATACTTTGCTTTTCTGACCTGGAAGCCCTTCTACCTCCGGGCTACACTCCCAGACCCATTTTATATTTTTATTAGGAAACAGGGTCTCTTAAGCCAGCCAGGCTGGCTTTGAACCAGCGCGATCCTCCTGTCTCCGCCTCCCAAGTGCGGGGATTACAAGCGTGCGCCACCACGCCCGGCTACTTTTCTGACATCTTTTTAAAATGGGAGATCCAAAACTGAGCCTAGGTCTCTAAAATGTAATAATTCCAAGAAAGAAAAACTTCCCTGCTTTCTGAAACCATACTTGCATGAAGGCAAGAGAAGCTTCTGTTAAACTCTTCTGCATGCTGAATCCAAGCTCATTTCCTACCAATACTTGTCTGCCTTCTTCTAAATACCTTCTACCATGGCTACACAGATAGGCCCTCCTTCCCCTAGAATATAGAGATAAACTGCATTGCTTTCTGATTCAGGCCAAACCAAGTAGAAATCCCCAACATCCCCTCCCACACACATGAGGTTTTATGGTCAGTATCTTGAAATCTTCTGTATAGTATATTTTCCTATTTTTAGTTACCTTTCTAGCTTGGGAGATACTGCCTCTTCAGAGTTATACAAGTCTCAAAAACAGTAGGAGCATATGTTTGAGAGGCAAACTAACCAATCCAAGGCCAGACCTGCTTTCTCTGGCCCATATCTCAAAGAAGGCAATGTGGATCTATCTTAATCATCCTGGAGCTGGGTGCCAGGTACCTGAGGACCAGCCTGGAGCTGGGAAAATTGATTCATTCCAGCCAGTGCCAAATTCCCACCCTGCTCTTTCTTGTATTTTCCCATGGAAACCCCAATAAAGACTCTACCCCAGGGCTCCCTATATTTTTATCTTCTGCTTTCTGACCACCCTGGAGTCTTTCCCATGTTGCCTATGTGGCATGCTGTGCCTCCTGTCTTCAGGATTTGTTAGTATAATAAACTTGTTTTTCACAAGCCTCTCCTGTGCACCTTTCATGCTGGCACCTGGCTGACCTTCTCATAAAAACATACAAATGACAGGTGAACTTCAAAAAGTCACTTATCCCTACATATCACAGACATTACAGATAAGCACAATGACTTGCGGCCTGAACCACCTGGGATCTAATCCTATCTCTGCCACCAGTTATTATCAGCAAGTTATGTGAACTTTTCTATCCTTGATGTCTTCAACTGGAAAACAGAAATAATTATACCATCTAACTTGATGATAATTATAAGGATTAAATAACTTGGTACTTATCAAGGGCTTATAAAAATGCTAGGCACATAGTCTCTACTTGGTGAAGTAGCTGCTCTGGTTCAGTTATAGTGAGGACGCATCTCCCCCAAAGGGTCAGGTGTTGGAGTCTTGGACTTTAGGGTGGTGGTGTCAGGAAGTTGTGTGGAACCTTTAATAGGTGAGGTCTACTGGGAGGTCCTCAGTTGGGCAAGTGCCCTTGAAAGGGACTGTGGTATCCCATCTCCCTCTGGCTTCTTCCCATTTTGAGATAAGATATCTTCCTCCTACACATGCTTGCGTTATTAGGAATCCAACCAGCATGGGGTCCTCGACAGAGCCAAGATGATGCTGGGACCATGACTTTGAATCTCCAAAAATATGAGCTAAGTAAATCTCTGTTCTTTATAAAGTCAGCCTGCCTCACATGATTCACTATAGAAACAGAAAAAATGGATGAATATAGTAGCAATTATTATCTCATAGACTGTTGTAAAGATAAAACTGAATAATGTTTGTTAAATGACTAACATATATCTCATATACAGGAGGTACTCAATGAATAGGTATTATTAATACTAGTTATTATTTTATTGTGGTAAAATATATATAACATAAAATTTGCCATATTAACTATTTTTAAATGTATGGCTCAGGGCCATTAGGTATATTTGCTTTTTTTGTTGTTTTGTTTTGTTTTGTTTCCCAACTATCACCACCTTCCATCTCCAGAACATTTTATTTTCTCAAACTGAACCTCATTCCATTAAACAGAAACTCCCTACTCTTCCTTTTTTTAACCTTTGGCAATCACCATTTCACTCTATAGCACCATGATTTAGGCTACTGTGGATGCCTCATTTAAGTGGAATCGTGGAGTTTTTGTGCATTGGGCACAGCCCCACAGCATTCTGCTCTAAGTGAATAGCACTTTTGTTTATCTGTTCATCAATCACTGGACACTTGGGTTGCTTCCATCTTTTTGCTATTGTGAGAAACATTGCTATGACCAATATCTATTCTGTGATTAGATATTTAGAGGTAATTTGTCTATATGTTTTTCTTTAAGAAAATATGTTCATACTGTTTTATCATTCTTACTCCCCTTATGCTACTAGTTAGAACAAGGAAGAGAAAATTATAATGCAAAATGATCAAGGCCAAATAATTTGGCTGTTTGAGCATTGTTTATAAAGTGCTTGATAAATTATCTTTGGAAAGTTCAAAGGAGGTGACTTGTGTGGAGGTGTTTTATAAGCTGCAAAGCAATGAATAAATACAAAGAAAATCACATCTATTGGAGTACTGCTCTCTTGGTACAAGAGATAATCAGAAGTTTTTGTTTTGTTTTGTTTTGTCTTTCCTTGCCATCAATGAACAAGATTGACAGTGTCAGGCAAGCTCTAGGGATGAGCCTGGGAATTAATTGCAGCTATGAGGTTGATGAAACCACGTTGGTGGGTTCACAAACCATGTGTGCCCTTACATCTCCTGGTTCTGCAGAGAGAGGTTTTATTTTTAAGATTGAGAACTCTATTTATTCTTTTTGATTACAGCAATTGCAAGTTGCTACAGGTTAAACTCAGGAGAATCTGGATGCTTTGACCAAGTCCAAAGACCTGTATGTGCCTTCCTCTAGGGCGCACATCATCAAAGTTGCCAACACACAAAGAAATTTAGCTTAAACTGTCACATTACCACTGCTTTTCAAAGCTCATCCATCTCCCACTAGTTTACCAGGATGGTGTGACACTTTTATCACAAGTGCACGGTAAGAAACACAGTGCAGTCACACTGTGGCCAAGTCAGCAAAGGGGCTTGCTTTGATGGACGATCACAGTTGATCAAGTTTGTCAGAAGCTTTATGTGTTTTTATGCTTGTTTGATATTCCTGCCCACAGAGTAGAGGCTTTTAAGGGCACTTCTGTCAATGTATTCAATTTCACATTGCTGTGCGATGCTCTGACTTACCCCTGTCTTCTCATCAAAGATTTTGATTCCTCCAAAGGAGATGGTTAAAAAGATTTTCTGTTTGTGTTCTCCTTTGGAACGAGCGCCAGCAACAACATCCTGTCGAAAGAAATACATGGTTTTTACTTTAGTGTTTTCATTTGAAAATTCCCTCTGGTCTCATAGGCACGTCAGATACCATCCACCAATGCCACCAATCCTGCACACCTTCTTCCCCTAACCCTTCTACATTTCACTATACAGTGCACTCATATATGCTTGGTGGTTAAAGGGTGTGCTTGTCCTAGCTATCGTGACACTGTTTAAATACATATATAAGCATATATTCATCTGACTGCCCAATACATATGGAACACTTACCTTGGGCCGAGATCCTTGGCCCATATTCGGGGATCCTAAGATATGGATAGTATGGTCCTCAGAATAATATCCTTTCTGGGTTTATACTAGATATGAAATTAATCTTTTAAATAAAGATAAGGCACTAAATATATTCCTAAATGGGGTTTTATTTTTATATTTCTGAAAATGACTTTTGTATGAATCAATTCTAGAGATTAGAAAGAAGAAAAAAGGAAACAAAAAAGATGCTAGACTGCTAGGCTATATGTTTGACTTTTGTTTGGAAAAACATGATCATCATAGTTTTATGCCTATTGCTTACATTTTTTATATAAAGACAATTTTGTATAGACAAGTATTGTTTCCCCGCCGTGCCTGCACTCTCAAGGAAAGCACCTAACCAAGGTATTCCATATTCAAAAACATCTTTGTCTGTGCATTCCTCAACTTTTTATAAACTGAAGGTATGTATATGAATACAGGAGAAGGTAAATATCAGGGGAGGTAGGGCTGCTACTCTGCTCACTATTCTATTCCATAGTGCTTAGAATAGTCCCTGGAAGGCTGCAGGTGCCTAGTAGAGAATTGTTAAATAAATACATACTATGCAGAGGCTGTCCTCTCCAAAGTAGATTTGATAATTTAGGTGGTAGTTACAGGTGAGCATGGGGTTCACACTCCAGCACACTCAGAGGGTAAAGGTATCGCAAGGATCTATCCTCAAGAGCTGCTGCAGATACTGCATTAGGTGTCTCAAGACTCACACTTTTGTCATATTTGCCTCAGCACACTCAGCTCTCATTTGTTTTGACACTGGGCTTTTAGGAATAGAAAGGTTTAAAATAATATTGACTTCTTATTTCTGGGAGATAATTGTAGTGCGTGCTGTTCTCAGAACATGTGCTCTTGGCACCAGGTTTGGGGAGTGAAGGATGGTTTGGGGAGAGCAGTATGAACAGAGACACAAGAGAGGCACATCTTCTTGAGTTGTTCCTGGGTACAGGAATATTTTGTGGAATTGGATTATCCGATTATATTCCTGGCTCTGTGTAATCCTGAACAAATTACTTGGCCTCTCAATTCAATTTTCCCAAATGAAAATACTTGGTTTGCATGGCTGAGAGAACGAAATGTCTCAGGATAATGACCCAGGATAAACCCAGGATAATGACCAATACTTTGTAGAGATAAAATAAATGTTAATTTCTTCTAGTGATGTATGAATAGCTATGGAAATTATGTGGTTCAGTTCCTGCTTTGATACCTACTAGTAGGAAATTCACTCCCTCTTACTAAAACACACACACACAAAGTTAGGGCCAGAGAAAATATTGGAATTGATTAAAGTTTCCCAACTAAGGATGAGAAAAATAACATTCCAAGGGATGATGGACAATTCTGAGAAGGTACAGAAAAAAATGTGACCATAACTTAGTCCTCCACACTTTCAGCACTGGGATCAATTTTTATTGTGTGCCTTGTGTATTCTTTATAAGGAGCCAAAACCTCTCCCCTGTGACTCCTACCTACCTCTTTCAGTTCTAGGACTGCCACACATTGTCATAACATTTTCCGAAACAGACCTCGAGGTGGTCAGACTGTGGCTCACATCCAAAGGGAAGTATGTTGCCTCTTTATCCCCTGCCTCTTTATCCCCCACAGGTCTTTTATTCAATGGTTTCTATGAACTACTTGCTTTTCAACTTACTGTGGAAACTTTTAAGGATCTTTTAGGGGGAATGATGAATGTTTATCTTCAGAATTCTAGAGATAATTCCTATTTCTGTTCAGTGTTACCCTCTCTCACTCCCTTAACCAATATAACACATGCTTCATGCTACAATGCACCCACCCATTTTCCTTGTTTATTTCTTCCTGGAGCTCACAGCCACCTGACATATTATACAATCATTGAGTGGTTGCTCGCCTTTACCCAATGGGACAAAAGCTCAATTGTGCACAGATTTGTTTCATTAGTTTTAAGTGCCCAGTGCTGAGAATGGAGCCTGACATACAGCAGACACTCAAGGATAAGGTAGATGGCTTTCCCTCATTCAGGTAGTAGGTAAAAGAACAAGCCAGACTTTGAACCTACAAAAAATTGACTTTGAAATCTTCATGCTTGACTGGATTTGAGTAACAAGCACGCGCTTCCCCCTCTCCATATCCAAACTTCAACCTTGAGCATCCGGACAAGAGGCAGAGCGAGTAGCCTTTGTGAGAGTCTGAAGATATGACCCCAAATTCATATGTTGAGGCTTAATTGCCATTGTAATAGCATTTAGAGGTGGGATCTTCAGGGGGTGATTGAATCACAAGAATAAGCCTAATAAATGGGATCATGGCCCTCATAATGAGCTTGCAATGAGCTTGTTTCCTTTTGTGGCCTTTGCTGTTCTGCCACATGAGGACTCAGAGTTTATTTCCTCTGGGGAACTCCTCAACAAGGCTCCATCTTGGAAGCAGAGACTGGACCCTCACCAAACACTGAACCTGCGGGCATCTTGATCTTGAACTTCCAAGTATTCAGAAGTATGAGGAAATATATTTCTGTCCTCTGTAAGTTACCTAAATTCAGGTGTTTTGTTATAGTAGCATACATGGAAAGAAAGCTGTACTTCCTAAATGGAAAGATTGAAAAGATTGAGTCAGAGAGGAGGAAAGCTCCTTCTTTCTTCCTCCTCTGGGAGAATATCACAGGGAAGAGGGAGAAAGGGTTGCACCTTTTACTGAGAATAGTGACTTTAATGTCTCCATCTTCAAGAAAATCCTCATAGTCCCTAGATCACACATTTCATGGAGTATCAAACAGCTATGCTCAGTATGGAGCATGACAGTGCTGACTAGATATCAAGGCCACCTTTGCTGCTTGGTAACAAGTATCTTTCAAAGAATTCCCTGGTAGAAGATGGTTATAAAAAGAATGACAAGGGCCAACATGCATGGTCCTGGAGCATTTGTTCTCTGGGCTGCTGATGCTGGCTTCACATGGTAAATTACATAGAAAAGGACTATTCACATGGTTCTATCTTCGGAGAAATAAAAGTTCAATTTTATAAGATATGTTTCTCTTGTAAGACAGGACTCTGCATTAAGCTCTGGAAAATCATACTATGCCCTGGTGGGCTTGGCACCGCAGCACCCCTCAAGGGCTATTCTCCCCACAAGACTCTTCACTAGGTTATAGAAAACTAAGGAGGTTCAGAAGATAGTCCTTGTTGGGGAGTCCAATGATGTAGGTGCTGTTTAGGGCTCTATGCCTAACATAAGCAAACTTACCTAGTAAGTCACCATTAGAAATCTGGAAATTGGGGATCCAAACATTTTCTTAGTTGTCTACTATGTGCTAGACATTTTGTGTAGTATAATTTAATCCATGCCACAGTCCTGGGAAGTAAAAATTATTTCATTCATTTTTCTGATAAAGAAATGTTAAGGTCAAGGATCAAATGACCTCCTCAAACTAAGTCACTTAACTGGAATTCAGACAGTGATTTTCATGATTCTAAATATAAGATTCCTTCTACTCTAACTCTCTATTTTTAAAGAGTTTTTTCTGGGAAAGAGATTTTTAAAACCTGACCATGCATAAGGCATGCATGTATCCAAAGGTTTCTAAAAATAGCTGAGTGGAACCCCTAGCATCCAAGCTCAGTAGTAAAGAGAAACTAAAATGAAAATAATCATGTCTCTTATCTCATATGAGTATTGGGACACTTCATTGAACTACTACCTTGGTTTGGAGTACAGGAGCACTCAGTGTGACAGTTCTCATTATTACTTGTATTACTATTGACATTATTAAGCAACTCCATGAAATAGGCACTGTGTGAAATGATCAACACAGGCGTCCTCAAGGGCATCATAGGCTTCCCTATCCAGCTCAGGGGGTGCTGTGATAATCAGTTAAGAGGATGTGAAAGACATGGTTTCGAGAATACTCATACAGCATGATTCATGCACATGATGTTATGACTTCCCCAAGCAATAAATTGGTCTCCATTCTCAGTACTGCTGGTCACTAGCTCTATGATATTGGGAAGTGAAATCCATCCTAAGTTTTATTTTTCCTTGTTAAGAAAGAGAATGTGAGGTAGGCATGGCTCTGCAGGCTATATTTCCTGGTGTCTTAACCTTTGTCTAGCTTCTATCTACGTTCCATCATGCAAGATGCAGATCAATAGAGGGTGCAAGGGGAGAGATGTCAAGTTTATTTTTCTTCTCATTCTTGACCTCGAATTCTGGTTGTAAGCTTTTCTTTTCTTCTTGACTGTTAAGGAAGGAGGATATCCTTATCTATCCTACTTTCTCTAGGTTCCAGGAAAGATATTTTTTCCTAGGAGTGGTACTGGCAATAGCATCTCACTTTTGCTTGACTCTGAGTGTTTCACTACTCCTGATTTGCCACCCTAACCCGACCAAACCTTTGTAATATCTCTTTCATTACAGTGTCCTCACCTGACCTCTTCAGGGGGAATTTCATACTTCTCAGGATCCTGACATATATTGGGTTCTGATATCATCTTGTCCCAAAGTTTCAATCACCCCATTTTCTCTAATGTCTTATAAGCTGACTTTAGAAGTCAATGTTGTGTGACTATTGGGTAGTAGTTCACTGATAAAAGATTAAAACCAAGTTGGAGAATCAAGATAAATTAAATACAAATACCAAACAATATAATTAAGAGCTACACTATGTCTTGTCATACATTGGGCCTCTGGGGATCTACATTTCCATTCTGGTTCTAACACACTAAATGAATATTGTGGAGCAAACACTAAAACTTCGCTGAGCTTTAGATTTGTTAGTTATAAAACACGGGCTATTATCTCTCTCATAAGATTAAATGAGAATATATGTGAGAGTGCTTGTTGACTATAAATTAAAATACAAAGATGACAACAATGATGAGGACACTTTGCTTTGTAGACAAGCACTGGCCACTCACACTACTCACACTAGAGGAATTCTCTCTCAAATCTCTGCAATACAAGAGAAAATGTACAAAGACCAGAAAATGCACCAGCTTCAGAGAATCTTCAAAGGAAAAACAATTTTTTAATTTTTTACTTCTCACATGGCATAAGATGAGCAAATGGGCTTTTTTTTTTTCAAGGCTAAGAGGCATTATTTTGTACATCTCTGTCTCTTACTTTCCTGGGCAAGTGGCCAAATGGAGAATCGATCATTTATGTTTCTATGTTTCCTAAAGAAAAAACCACTGGGAGCCGAAATGTCAACATTCTTCTCAGCAACTTGCAAATAATGAAACAATTGTCTGGGAATCAAGAACTCCTCCACTAGTTCAGTGTGTCTGACAGGAGTGTGTCATGGCAGGACAAACTCTTGGGGATTTGGGGACCTCATGGTTATGAGAGGTGGCAGATGGAACACTGACCTACAGGTTACATGCAAGTAAACATGTACACACAATGTTGGCAGTCATTGCCAGGCCTGGTCCAGCTGGCTTGGCCTAACGTTAACCCCAAGGGAGAAGCTTCAGGGGGCAGAAGCAAATTCCTGATTAGTATCACAAAGACTTCAGTGCTTCCATGGAAGCAGCTGTGGTGAGTGGCTATCTCCTGAATGCTGGGGGAAGAAGGATGCTCCTTTCTATTCTTCTGCAGACTTGTGGCTCTGGGTGAGAATTAGCTCAGTGCACATGGATGGTTGAATAATGATAGTCTCTTTATGTCTTTTAATTAATATTTGTCTCTATGTATTTGCCTGACTTCACCTTCAGTAAGGAGGGACTTCAGCAAGAATCTAGGCTTTGATCCCCATATTTCCCCAGGTCCTTTAAGATTGGCAGAGGAGACTGTATCTGATGACAGAGGAGTTTAAAGTAGAACACACAAGGCTCTACCTCTTCTGGGCTCTCTGTGCAAGTGGCCTGCCAGCAGACAGACTGTATTCTGACCTGATCTCATGTATGATTTGTGGGTTCTGGGGCAAAGGGGTGGTTGGGGGAACAGCAAGACTGCAATTTTTCAGCTTTCCTACAAACAAGTGTGACAAGTTGGTCTCATCCAAAGATGTCACTGTGTGTATTTAAGTCATATCCCTCAGGCCAGCATTGATCAGCCAGAAAGCTGGAATTTAGAATTCTCTCTATGCAACTGCTTTTTTTTTTTTTTTTTGGTGGTACTGGGGTTCCTGGAAGCCCTTCTACCTACACTCCCAGACCTATTTTTTATATTTTTATTTGGAAACAGGGTCTCTTAAACCGGCGCAGCTGGCTTCGAACCTGCGCGATCCTCCTGTCTCCGCCTCCCAAGCACGGGGATTACAAGCGTGCACCACCATGCCCAGCGTACGCAACTGCTTTTTAAAAATTGATCATTCAGGTTTGAACTTAGAAGAAAAAGATACCTCATTATTAGACCGCCCTAAAACCTCAATCATAGTTATAATGTATTTTATAAGATTTTCTAATATACATTATACTATGATAAATAGCTGTTAAGATAAAGTTTGTTTATAAAACAGCTTCAAAAACAGAGAGAGGGTAATGGATATACAGTGTAGAAAATCAAGAATTTTTTAAATCCCGATTTCTAGAGCCATATGATAGGAGAACTCAGTATTTGATTTACATGTTAAACTGCTGAGAAACAGCATGAACAAAAATAATAGCTGTGGTTTATTAAGCATCTGTGAAAGGAAAGGTGATACAGAGGGTATTTTACATATTTTATCTCATTTAATTCTTTTAGGCACTTGGCCAGGCTAGATGATTTTTCTTATACTTGAAAATATTTCAATGACCAAATATTTCCTCATGGGTTATTTGAAGATATAATTATAATTATTAGATGAGGGAAATATATTATTAGATTATATACTATGAGATGAGGGACAAAACCAGGATATAATTTTTCAATTTGAATACATATATCTGTATCATTCATATATACACTAAACACAGAGAGAAACTGCAAACTATACACACAAAAATGTTGATAGTAATTTTCTTTTTGGAATTTTGGATTATTTCAATTTTATTCTTCATATTTTCTATATTTTCAAAATATTTCATAATGAACATATGTGAGCTCTAATCAGAAAAACTTTGTATGTATTAAATACATAAAATATTTGTAGATTTCTTACTAAATCAGTTTTCTAATATTTTATATCTTTAAACATAAAGAAGACATATAAGGATCAAAATCTTAGAAGAGTGTTCTTTTCATATATTTTTAATCTCTTCAATAAAATAATTTATTTTGCATGTTTATATTTTTCTCATCTTTCTTTGTAGATTTCTCACTGAAAAGACTTCCTTATATCATTTAAATTCAGAAACCTCTTTGTGACATCTCAAAATCCCAATAGCTAATTACATATTCATTTACTCATATTAGTTTTGCTTTGTTACAAAGAGCATTAATGGAAATTACATGAATGAATAAAATCAGCTTTCATCTTAGCATCTTTTACCACATGACAAAATAAGTAAAATCTTTTAAAAAATAACAAAGTTGCAAAAATTAAAAATGTGAGGGACTAAACAATTTGGTAATTTATACTTTTATTTTTGTACCTGTTGCATAATAATGACATAACTTAATATGAAACTCTCAAAAAGTATACAATGGGGACTAGTAAAATGCCTCTATGTAGTAGGTACCCAATAAACATTAGCAGAAATACTGCAATCTCATCTCAATGAATAAAGATGGTGATTCACTCATGAACCAAATAATTTACCAATAACTGAATACAGTTATTTGCCATAATAGTGTAAGTCATCTTTTCCCCTTGTTCATAGCAAACTCCAGATATTTATAAAGAGATGTTGTCACAGCACCTTGAGTTTCATCATGGAATCTTGACATAACTTGTCTCCCCGAGCTGCGGAAACTTCATCAATCCCAATCAGTTTGGCTTTGTACCTGACCCCTTCTCCTTTGAACCTCTTTATCAAAGTGGCTTCACTGCGATCCTGACCTGAAAACAGAAAAACATGGATTCAGATACAAAGTCATTCTGGTCCCATTGGCTTTAAGTATCCACTGCTGTGAGATTCACTCTCTGGTTTCACCTATATTCCAGGAAAGTCACATCACTGGACACAGGAAGAAAAAATAGTAATATTCCTATATGCAAATTCTAGTTCCATTGATTTAGATCCTTCTAAATCAATTACTTCTCTCTGAGACACAGCTTTGTGAGTCATTAAAAATAGCGAATAGTCATAATAGTCATATTTACAAGTCATTAAATATTTTAAAAGTTAAAATACCCATCCCAGTGGATTATTAAGATAAAGAAATCAGGTAATATGTGTAAAGCATCAAACACAGTAGTACTGAACCAGTAATAATCACCTACTAAAAGTCCTGTCCAAAGATGGAATAGTATCAGAACTGAGTCTCCAGTATTTCTGACATTTAATAGTGCTTTGGCTAGAGTCCAAGACTTCCCTTACACTGAATTTTGTGGGCTGTTTTATACTGAAACTCTAGAGTAATTGCTTTGTATCAAGTAATGACCCAGGACAATTATAAAAAAAAATAAAGGTTTTATGGTGTGTCTTCTGCTAACTCATGTGTATGGAAATCAGCTTTATGCTACTAGGTATTGAGTGTCTATACCCTGTAACAGGCTCTCTCAGGAATTATTAACATAATATTTTGCTAAGATACATGAACCAAGAGTTCAAATACACCCACACAAAGTAAGGACTGTAAAGTTACTGTGAGCTGAACAAGTGCTTCATGCAAGATGATTCATAAACTTTATATCTGCTGTTCACAACAACCAAACCATTCCCATTTTCCAGATAATTAAGACAGTCAAGAGATTCAGGTAGTTTGTCAAGTTCACACAGTCAGAAATAAGAAATGCACAGGAATTTGAGCCCCTAACTTCATTCTTTTTTCCCTTGCAAGGGGGCTGTATACTTCACATGAGGTTCTTTGAGCCCTTGGGCACTCATCTCCCAGAATTTCATTAGCTCCAGCTACTGATTATTCTATCATGCCTCCCCTGTGGCCAGACACTTAGAGCAGAGGACATTAGAGATGATTCAGCCCATTTTCCTCCATCTTTATGATGTACAAACTAAGGCCTTTTTTAAGGTGGGAATGAGAATTATCTGAAGACAGGCTTCAAACAGAACAAAGGCATTAGATAGCCATACTGCAGTGTTTTTCTATTGACAAACAACTTTCACTTCATTTATTCATCTGTCTCTTACTGAACAAATCCTCTGTGCTAAATACTATTACTCATTGGCAACAAATGAAGGAGACAAAAATCTGTGACCCCAGAAGCCTGAGCTTTGGTGACTGCAAATAAAAATGTATGAAGCATTATACATTATATATGTATGAGGTTTCCATTATAAATCAACTAAACTGTGTCTTAGTTCTTTAACCTGTAGAATGAGGAAAAAGTATCTACCTTACAGAATTAGGAAGAATAGCAACTACAATGAAACAGTATGTAGAAAGCATTCATTTATTTTCATGAGAAACTTTCTATAAATGGTATCTGTTGCCACTCTGACTAGTTCAGTAAAAGAAGCACATGGGAGATAGATATAATGAGGAGAAGCAGGAAGCCCCAAAGGAGGGATGTCTACAGAGCCAGGCTTGACTTGTGGTTCCCAATTCCCACTGTTGTTTTTATCCATTGTAATCTGTGACTGCTGGCATATCACAGCCTACAAGAAATAGTTCATAAAACAAATAGAATGCATGGATGATTAGTCAGAGACTATAATGCATACAAAATTAAATCAGCATCCTGTGAGGGCAGATGTTGGAAACTAGAACTGAAAACATTTGCCACATATACTTTATACAGGTCACCAATCTCTGCCTCACTAAAGTTTAGTGGGAGTGACCTATAGCTTGGTCTAAGGTTGTCTTACTCTATCTCTATATCTCTAATATCATCTCTTTTTCTTCAATACAGGACACTATTTCAATCACTACTGATACCTTTCACTATTGGAATTACCCCAAACTTTAGTTGTTATAACAATACCAGGTAGCATTTGTCAAAAAGTATGTTGTGTGCTTGTTTAACCCTGAAAGAAAATCCTTGAGGTGGGTAGCTCAACAAGTACTGTATGTACGCATGTCCCTATCTCTCTGAACTACATTATGAGATGAAACTACACGGTACTGATAAAAGAATATTTTAAAATACAGATAAACATTGAAACTGAAGATCAGAGAGGCTAGATAATTTGTCCACACTCACTGAGTAGGACCTGACCCAGAGTTGTCCTATGCCAAAGCCTGTGCTTTGGTTTGTTTGTGTTCTGTGTTTTTTTTTTTCTCTCTCTCTCTCTTTTTTATGAATGATATGCTCTTACTGGTATAGTCTCAGTTCATAATGTTAATCATGTTGACAATGACATAAATACACATAGCTGTTTTCAAGTCTGTCCTCTTAACCATTATGATTAATTGCTTCTCACCTATCCAACTTCCCTATACAGCCCTAGCTTTACCTTGTACCCAAACTTGTGTGGCCCAAATCTACTGATACTAAATATAAGTTCATTGGCAGCACACAAACTTCATTGGGGAATGGGGCTTGAAAGTGGAATAAACAGAGGATCGGGCATGATGGTGCACCCTTGTAATCTCAGCACTTGGGAGGTTGAGACGGGAGGATTGCACAGGTTCAAAGCCAGCCTCAGCTATTGAGTGAAGGTCTCAGTAACTTAGTGAGACCCTGTTTCCAAATAAAGTATAAAATGGGCCTGGGAGTATAGCTCGGAGGTAGAAAAGCCCCTGGGTTCCATCCCCAGTCCCACACACAAAAATAAATAAATAAACATAGAATTAATGCATTTTTAAAAATAAAGTGGAATAAACAATTTCCAGTTTCCATTCATGTCTATTAAATGCCCATGAGTCAAATACAAAGGGGACTTTGGGAAACACATCAGGACACAGAACTCTGCTGAGGAGAAAGATTCATAAGAGGAGACAGAGCCAGATCAGGTGAATGAGGGCAGAGATTAATAAGAAAATATTAGACCATTTAGAGTAAAGTAGAGAGCCCAATTTAGATTAGGACCCAGGGCCAAGCTAATTTGTATGAAGGGCACTTAGGCAGTAGATAATCCAGTTTCTCATTAAATGTCTACCATTAAAAGGGCAATTTTTCATGAGCACATCTTGAGCAAGTTCTTGGTTATATTAGTTAAGAAATAAATAACAGATTTCAGCACCATAAGGCTATAATTTCACCTGAGATGCATGCAGTTTGAAGATATTAGGGATAAGGTCAGTTTTTATGCATCCTAAGTATCATGAACCTCAGTCTATTTAGATAAAAGCACTACTGACCCTATGCTTCAAAATGGACAAGAGAAAGGCAACATGTTCTTAAGGAAAACCATCCATATGGTCACTATCTATTACTAAATACTGTAACAGTTACTATACTAATAGTTTCATATAATGTTATTTCTCCTTTAATCTTTACACCTGCTCTTTGAGTTAGGGTCTATAATGAGAGCAACTGTATAGAAGACACCAGCACTGCTTGAAGTGAACAGTAGAGTCTACATGTTTAAGTCAGCTTCATTAAGATAACATTTATGTGGTATAAATGTATCCTTTTCAAATGCACATTTTAGTGCCTGTAGTGTATTCACAGAATCCTACAACTGATTATCAGGTTTCAGAATATTTTTTTTACTTCAAAAAGACTCTCGGTACCCATGAACTGTCACCTCTCATATCCCTATTCCTTCCAGTGCTAAGTGGCCACTAACATCTTTCTGTTTCTACAAATGTGCCTATTCCAGATATTTGATATCAATGGAATCTTATAATGTACTGTCTTTTGTGTCTGGTTTCTTTTAATTACCAGCATGTTTTCAAGTTCAACATGTATCAGTAATTCCTATCTTTTTTGTTAATGAATACTTTTCATCATTCCTTTATGTGTTCAAACCACATCAGTTGATGGCACTTAAACTGTTTCTAATTTTGGTGATTCTGAATAATGCTGCCATAAGCATTTTGTGTACAAGCTTTGGTATGGATATGTTTTTAAGTCCCCTAGTAAATCTAGAAGAGGAATTACCAGGGCAAGATCATATCTCTATGTTTAACTTTTTGAGAAACTACCAAACTTTTCTAAAGTGACTGCACCATTTTACCACCCCACCAGCCATATTATAAGGGGTTCCTATTTCTTTACCATATGTTCTTCCCAATAGCTCTTATTGTGTGCCTTTTAAAATTGGTCATCTTAGTGAATGTCAAGTGATAGTTCATTGTGGCTTTGATTTGCATTTCCCTGAGTGCTAAAGATACTGAGAATCTTTGCATGTGCTTATCATCCATGTGTATGTCTTTTTTGGACAATTGCTTATTTAAATATGTTCATACTCTGTCTCATTTAGTTCCCCCAGCTTCCTAAAAATAGTCATTGTTATTGAAAAGACAAATAAACTAAAGCCAGAGGGATAACTAAAATCTTTTGAAATTGATTTGGGAATGGAATCTCACTCTGTTCTACTCTAAGACCTGAGCTGTTCCACTGGGAGACCACAGGGCTGAAGGGCCTAAAGCATGAGCTCTGGAGTCATAGGTCCTGAGTTCAAGTCCCAGCTCTCCGAGCTGAGATACTCTTTCACTTGTGTTACCGTAAGTCCCTTAGCATCAAGGACACTGCTGCAAACAGATAAAGTATAGATTACAGTTGCTTCCATAGCAGGTCCCTGGGAAGACTCAATCAATGACACACAGCACACAGGATAGTGACTTACAGAGTCATCCACCTTGGCCATGGTTACTTGGGTGATCATACTTGCAGTTTGTTTGTGCCAGTCTCCAGCTTATGCCCATTTTCTTACCAGAGTTATTACTAGCACCATTCATTATTCTTAAAAGTATCCAGTTTGGATAAGCAATTGCATGGGTACCCTAATTATATATCATTTGTGTACTCGCTTGCTTCACAGGGTTCTTTGTTTGGGCACTATGCAGGCGTTAAGGGTGGCTAAGTACATGAAAAGACTCTTCCCCTGGCTGGAGAAAATCACATTTCAGAAGGGAATACGTACAAGAAAACACACAGCTGAACAAAATATGACTAGGGCTGAGGGTGTCAGAAAAGCCTAGGGGAGAAACATTGCTTCTATTTAGTGGGGAAAGATTAGGAAGAGCTACAAGTGAGAAAAGGTATGAGTCAGGGTTATGAGAAATCATGGTTTCCAATAGGCAAATAAGCAAGGGAGAAGGTGTCCAGAGAAACAGAAAATATGGTGCTGGAGAAGAGTGAGCAGTTGGGTTAGACTATCAATGTTAGCTACATTTTGGATCACCTTGGGAGCCTTTGAAAACAGCACCCTGTAGATTTTGACTAGACTTTTCTGGGGTAAGCCAGAGCAAATGAATGTGCTTGCAAGGTGGGGTGCTGAACTGCATGGCTATAATAATACTTTCAGGGTCAGGAGAGGCCTGGTTATAAGAGCCTTGGAAACCAGCTAAAGCTATAGGACTTTTTTATTAGGCCATAGGAACAATAAATGATCCAGGTTTATTACAGTGATTAGATTAAAACAACATCTTGGCAACATTTGGGGAAATATAAAGTTCTCATAAATTGATTTGTTTGAACAATTTAGTTATTGAGTGCTTACTGTATGTTATTAGATGCTAGAGATACATCAAAGAACAAAACAAATAATACCCCTGTATTCGTGGATATTGGATTCCAGGAAACAAATCAATGAAATTTTGCAGTAATTTCCTAATTTTAGCATAATAGAGAATTATTCTTAAAAACTTAAGCAGCAATAGATTTCCAAATTTCACCCAGTAATGCACCAATGAAAGGGTCTCAAGTAGAATGACTACAAGACACCAATAAAAATAAATAATAAAAAAGTAGACTGGGTTGATTTCCATGTAAGTGTTCCTCAGAAATCACCAGAGAATAACAAGGAAAGGAAGGAACTACAATTCTCTTCTGTTGAAAACCCGTTATAAAATGATAGTTCTCAAACTGAAGTCTTCAGAATAAAAATTTTCAAAATTCTGATTGGAGTTTTCATATTGATGGTAATCTTTTAAAGATATTTTAGTTATGAAGGAAAAACATTTATATTAGTAATAAAGTACTCCAAAGAATATTTTAATAAACTTCAATTTCACTTTTTTAGAAGCCTGAGAATAATTTTTAGTTTTTTTTTTTTAAAGAGATTTTTTTCAAGTTCAAAAAGGGTCACATGGAATCATATGCAGTTGGCTGGGAGTATGAACCGGGGGGATGGAGAGTGTGTGTGCGTTAGGGCAGCCTAGCTACCTCATTACTGCTTTCCTACTTAGATCAGAGAAAAAGAGCCCACATTGAGTGGTTTGAAGATTTCTGCTCTGATATACCTGCTTTAGTATGCCTCCTAAACAAGAGTAATTAGCAGCAACCAAGAGGGGATGCTGTGTCAGAGATCTTAATCCAGCTCTCCCTGTAAACTAAGAATTGAATTTACAATATGCCACTGATTTGAATTCCACAGGAGGAAGACATGGGGATCCTGCAGGATCACACAGTTGCCTGGAAAACAAGAGCTATAAAGAAGAAGCTCTAAATGGCTGGAAAGCAAGGCGGCCTGGGTTCAGCCTGGTCTCTGTTATTGTGTGTTGCTTATGAGGTTACCTGTAATATATTTCTCCTTTAGGGGTTCACTTTCCCCATGTTCCTAATAAATATTTACAGAAAGGATGGTCTCTAAATTATCTTCAAGTGCTAACCACCTATGAAGATATTTATAACAAATGTTTAGAGAGTTCTACCATAAGCCCAGCATATATGATATGCTTTATACATTTCAGTTTATCATTATGACAATCTTTCATTATGATTATTGTTATTATCATCATTATTATTTAGTACTAGGTATTGGGGGGTCAATCCTTGGGCCTTGCACATGCTAGGCAAATACTCCACCACTAAGATATATCCCCAGAACTTTTTATTTCATTTTGAGCAAGTATCTTGCTAAATTGCCTAGCCTGGTCTTGAACTTTTGATTCTCCTGCCTCAGCCTCTGGAGTAGCTGGGATTACAGGTGTGTGCCACTGCTCCTGGCTATTATGGCAATCTTATGTGGTTGTATTTTAAATCTAGAAACAGAAGCATCATGCTGCCTAAATTGATATATCTAGGCAAGTGCTAAGGTCAGGATTTAAACTTAAGTATTTCTAAATCTATAAAACCTGGGTCTCCAGAAATTTGATTTTGTTTTATAGATTTCTATATGTGAAATATTTCTTAAAGCCTATAACTCTAAAATAAATATGTTTCTATATGAATTATATACATGCCCTCCCGACAACCATATGTTATTACTTTTTCTTGAAACTTTTTTAGCGTAAAACCAAACATCAATAGATATCTAATATTTCTCTCAGGCCCCAGCGTGCTATCATGCATACTTGGCAGGTGTTCACATTCATATTTCCTTGCAGATCACTCTGTCTGAGAAATAATAACATGAAAAGTCCTCAGGGAGTCACAGCAAAGCCATGGTAATGTGAAACATGGGTTCCCAGGACTCCCATGTTGACTTCTACAGTGGATCCCGGGGACCCTAGAGGCTATTGTCTTTAATGCTGTGGGAGTGAGTGTGCTGCACAGAGCTCACCTGAGCATCTGGAGGTGTCCAGGTGTCACAGCAGATGTGCTTCCAATGCCACTTTCTAACCCAGTCTCCACCCTGTCACCAAAGGGAATCACCCCACATGCCAGGTCACTGCTTTCTTGTCTGTCCCCTTCTCTACACTTGGGCTTCCTGAGGCTCATGACACTGTGCCCTCTGTACCCAGCATGGTCCCTGGCACAGTGCAAACCCACAGAGCCTGGATTCACTGAATGACTGAATACATAAAATAAGTTATTTACTTATTTACTCTAAAGTAACGGGTGAATTCCCAGAGTCAGAATCACTAAGAAATGACATCAGAGGGTTACTAAACCCCTTCTTCACAAACCCCACTTCATCCATCCTGTGTGTACAATTCACTTGATCTTCAAGGAATAAGGTTTCTAATGGAATAAGGTAAATATTACCCCAGCGATCACTATAATGTTAACTCTACTTGGTGTGGCAATGGAAAGGCAGTTCTCAACCTCATCACAACTTGCTCACCTCCTAACCCAGGAAAAGACTCTCTTGAATTTAAATCAGGCCAGTCCCTCAGGCACCGAGCAAATTCCTTGATTTTAAACAGGACTAAAGGATAACATCAGGAAGAACAATAAGTCCCTGTCCTGAAGCAGAAGACACTGCCATTGTTGGGGTCCCAGAAGGAAGTCACCCTGAAGAAGCGTCAACACACCTCGAGTCAGCAAGGACAGCAGGAAGGTAATTAGCATGCATTATGATAGAAGCAGATTGCCCACAGCATCCACTGGAGTCATAAATGGCCTCCCACTCCAGGCTGCTCATGAAAGGCTGTTAATGGCCAAATAAGATATACCTCCCATGCCCAAGATTGTTTTCTGTCTCCCCGCTCATCATAGGTTATGCCGAGCGTGTCCCAGAAACCTACAGAAGAGCCAAGTTCAGTATCCGTGTTCCTAATGTGGTCATTCCGGCTGTGATTTCTGACTTTTGACAGGCATAGTATTTCCCTGTATATTAGAGGTCAACTCCAATGTGCTTATTTCCAGCTGACTACTCATTTTTGTGTTCTTGACACTTAAACACTGAAGGAGGTGTCTTGTCAGCATAGTCTGCTGCAATAAAACACCATAGACTGTGTGGAGTCAACTAGACCTGTTCCTTAAGGTCCTGTAAGGCTGTGGAATAGAGATCAAGGTGCTGGCTGATTTGCTCTTGGGGAGAGCCCTCTTGTTGGCTTACAGATGGCTACTATCTTGCTGTGTGTTCATAGGACTTTAGAAATAGGGGCATTAAGGGGGGAGAGGGAGGGACATAAAGAAGGAAGGAGAGCGGGACTAGAAAGCATGATCTGCCAAAGGCTCCACACCTCTAGGTGCCATCATACTGGGAGTTAGAGATTTAAGCATGAATATTGTGATGACATAAAAATTCAGTTCCAACAGCAGGACCAGAATTAGGAATCAGGAATAAAACCATAAATGAAACTTAAAAATATACAAATTCGTTCAACTTTTATAAACTATCCTTTTTTTAATTTTAGTACTAAAGATTGAACCTGAGGGCATTCTGTCTCTGAGTTACACCACCAGTCTTTTTTTGTTTTTTATTTATCTTATATTTGTATTTGTTTGTTTGTTTGTTTGTTTACTTATTTAGTGGTACCAAGGATGGAACCCAGGGGGGCATTTCTACCCCTAGACATATTTTATATTTTATTTGTAAACAGAGTCTCACTACGTTGCTGAGAGCCTCACTAAGTAGCTGAGGCTGGCTTCAAACCTTCACAACCCTCCTATCTCAGCCTTCCAAGTACTGGGATGATAAGTGTGCACCATCACGCCTGGCTTGTTTTTTATTTTGAAACAGATCTTCCTTAAGTGGCTGAGGGTCTCACTAAATTGCTGAAACTGGCTTATAACCTGTGATCCTCCTGTCTCGGCTTCTTCAGTACTGCTATTACAGGCATGTGCCATCACCCTTGGTGTGAACTGTCTTTCTGAAGCTTCAGGATGACTTTGGAGGCAAGTTCTACAACATATTCTGAGAGGAAGGGAAGGGAGGTCCAGGCACATTAAGTTACTGTGAAAGGCTACTGGACTCGTGGAGGTTGCCTCACCCTTTGAGGTCAGAGGGCATTGCATTTGAATTGCAGCTTAATATTTAGTATGTGCATGGGCGTAGGGGAGTGTGTGTGTGCGCGCGCGTGCACACACGTAAGTTAACCCTTCTGAGTGTTAGGCTCTTGCTCCGCAAAACACTGTGGTTTTCTGCCCTTGTCTGTAGGCTGGTTAGAAGGAGATACTGTATGTTATGCTTTTAGCACAATGCCTAACATGTGGCAGTCATTTAGTAAACATTTACTGCCTTCCTTCTCCTCTTATAATATATTCCCCATTAAGCAACAGTTGCCCAAAGCTAACCATGGCAAATTCATACTGCATCAGAAGTAATGTCCCAGATGTTGGGGCAATTTTTTTGGTTGCCTGCCTGGGAATAAGGGTGCAATTAGAACAGGATATTCCTTCCTGAAGGCAGTAGGAAGATCACCTTATGAATCATTAACACAGACAGACCCCCCCCCCCCCGTATATCTATCTGACTCACAGGCCATCCATCTTGATGATAAAGAAATTTCAAAGCGTTGGCTCCCCCCCCCCCAGCCTGTCCAACATCAATCTGTCCATTGCTGGAAAAGCGCTATTGTCTGTTAGGTTGTCCAATTTGAGAACAGATTGTGGGGGGATTTCAGGGCCCAGAAGCAGAGATAACTTATTTCACTTAGAATTCCATCTTGCAATTATACAGGTGTTGATTTGCAATGGACAAGTAATTCTGTATGCTGGCTGCGTAGGAGAGAATGCTGATTTTGTGTAATTAACTAGCTGGGTGGTGAGCAGAACATGGGGGGAAACATGGAGGGGGCTGTTAAAATGTGTTTTTATGGAACATGGTTGCTGTCATTATTGCTAAAAGGTAAACTATTTAAAGAGCTAAAATAGTATTCAACCTGTGATTCCTGCACACATTTTTTTTTTTTTAAACGTCCTTCCCTGGTACTTCTGAAAAGTGCTCTATATAACAGGCATCTGGAACCTGTGTGCACCTTTCTGTGCAGTGAAGTGCTAAGACACTAGGCTCGGTTTGTAGAAATCCTCATAGGACAGCCTGGGAGTCTGCATGTAATGCTCACCCTAAGGTTATAAGGCAGAGCCAAATTCAGAAGCACTGCATTCTAAGGCAGGGAGGGTCCTTTGGTAAATTTATATATGAGACCCAATCCTTTTGTTCTGGGAGTTGGTTTTTTTTTTTTTTTTTTTGCATTTCTCTGACCAAATGCCAGGGAAATAAGTATTTATTTATAGATTATTTTTCTAAGATTTTACTTTTTTTCTCCTCTTTGGTGCTGGGAATTGAATCCAGGAGCATTTTATCTCCAAGCTACACCTCCAACCATTTATTTATTTATTTATTTATTAAGAAAAAGAATCTCCAAAAGTTGCTGAGGATCTCACTAGGTTGTTGAGGCTGGTCTCAAACCTGTGATCCTCTGTTCCAACCTCCTAATTAAATTTGAATTTTAAAAAATCCATTATACAAAGTATAATATATATATATGTATATATATATGTATATACATATATATATATATATTTTTTTTTTGTGGTACTGGGGTTCCTGGAAGCCCTTCTACTTCCAGGCTACACTCCCAGACCCATATTTATATATTTTATTTGGAAAAAGGGTCTCTAAAGCCAGCGAGGCTGGCTTCGAACCTGTGCAATCCTCCTGTCTCCGCCTCCCAAGTGTGGGGATTACAAGCATGTGTCACCATGCCCGGCTATATTATATTATTAATAAACTCTTAATTAAGAGTATAAATAATCATTGGCCACATTCTTGCTTCAACACACTCTTTGAGCATTTCCTACTATCATTTCTTCAGGCACCATTTCAAGTTTTTAAGATGAAAAACTGAAGAGATTTTTCCACTGAAAAAGCTTGGGATATGTTCTGGGGTACCTGGTAGTGATTCTCTACATGAAGCAGCCTGAGAAAGCAGAAGTTGGGCCTGGCAGCCTCCCCTGGGTAAAACAGAAGCTCACTGGAGCCCGACATTTTCTTTTCTTCCTCACACAATGTATTAGGGACAGATTGTACTGAACGACTAGAGCAGTACCCAGAATATAGTAAGCATTCAAAAATCCTTGTCAAATAAACAAATATATTTATTCAGGGAAATTTCTCTAACTTTCTCTTCCCAGAGGTTCCAAACCTAACCCCTTCCCAAACCCATACCTTCAGCTCATTACTTTGGAATCTAAGTTTAAAGTCTAGTTACAGTGCCTAAATTCTCCAGTGATATTAATCATGGTTCAGTGGTACTTCTAGTGCCAGTATTTTTTTTTTTTTCAGAAAAATTAAAGACAGGGCTGAGAGAAAAATGGCCACTCACATCTTCATGTCTGAGGACAAGAAGGAAATACACCAAGTGATATGTGTAGGTATGTCTGTATCACTTTGAACTTCACTAGGATATATAATTACAAAGTAGCAATAAAGGTATTTAAAAGGGGGGAAGGAATTTCTTGGTAAAGACTATGTAAGCCAGGACAGTGACATACATCTATAATAACAGTACTTAGGAGGCTGAGAAAGATGGATTGCAAGGGAGAGGCCAGCATCAGCAATTAAGCAAGACATTCTACAACTTAGTGAGAACTGGTTTAAAAATAAAATAGGTTTGTGGGTATAAGTCAGAGGTAGAATACCCCTGGGTTGAGACCCCAGAATGACAACAACTAAAATGATAGCTATAGTCCTTCATAGCCCAGCCCTTCTGAAATTTTTCCAAGAAGGCTTAGGCTCCATGCACATATTACTAATTTAGAGCAATCAGGGACTAACCAGTATGGCTGCAAATCTATAGCTTTATTTTTACACAATTGCTTAGGGAGAGCTTGAAAATGGCAAGATGCTGCTTGCTTCTCTGGTCTTCTTATCACCGGACTTGTGTCTTTTCCCCAGTGGCCAAGAGGCAAAGAGGATAAAGGTAGGATGTGCTACCATTAAGTGTCAGGTGTTACACTATGACGGTGCTACGCTGCAGGCATGGAACAGGCTTTGTACGATATCTAACTTCATCACTGTTTCTTTATTCCTCACAACCACCAACACAACATGCATTATTAATCCAACCTTAGAGAAGAGGAAATTGAGACTCCAGGAGGTAAAGACTGGCTCAAGATCACAGAGCTAGGAAACACAGAGGCAGGAACACTGGAAAAAAAAATGCAGCTAATCAAAGGAAGTCTTACAGAAAGAGAATCTGAAGCTTGAGGCTGGGCAGGAAATAGGAATGCAGAAGACAGGGAAAGGCCAGGTCTGAATCCTCAGTCATTATATTTATTTTTGTGTCTGTCAATGGTAACCAAAAGGGTCCAATTATGGTGGTACTACTGGATGGAGGAAGGCGAGACCAGATGATGTATGTCAAATTCAACCCAACAATCTACCTACTGTGAAGGGCAGCAGGGCAGGGTAAGCAATGAGAAAGAGCAGAGAAGTTTGTTTAGGAAGTCCTTGGCCAGAAGAAATTCACATCACCTCTCTTAGAGTATAAGCAGTCATTGGACACATTCTCACTTAGAGAATAATAATTAGAATAATAATAATGATCCTACAGAATTATTGTAAGAACTATCTGCATGCACATATGTGAGGAACCCAATACTACAGTACAGCTCTGACCAGCAATGTATGCTCTGTATTCTGCTTCCTTTTCTGAGGACTGGAGGCTGCGTGTGGAAATGAGAGAGGAACCCAGGAATACAAAGAGAACCCTGAGTCTCAACTGAGAAATTCCCATAAACTGTTGGAATGTAGAACTATGAGCAACCCAACTCATGTTTTCGCTTCGATGTTCTTGCCTGCACTTTGTTGACTGGCTGATAACCACAAGGCATCTATCTGCAAGAATTAACTTCTCCCTTAGGGAGTATGGGCATGAGAGACTTTGGTGATGAGCAGAGACCCTAGTTTCTAATGGTAAAATACACACCCTTGGGTAGAAATTTAAGATGTTAATGAGACATGTGATATAGGAGGTAGCATGACTAGAACATGTGTAAATGCAAGAAAAAATCAGAGATAATTGCCTGACCTCATTCTGACTCTAACTCTAGTTAAGTCTTCTAGCTACTGTCCCTCTATAAAAGTCAAAACCTCAGACCAAAATGAGGTGACTTGCTCTTTCTTTTTCTGAGATTGGAGGCATTCCCTTTTTCCAGTGTGTACTACTTTCTCTTTATAATAAATATTTTTCTTTGTCACACCCTTAAATTCCTTTCTGTAATGTGGTTAAGAACCTGAAAAGTCCAAGTCTAGGTCTTGTCTACTCCTGGAAACTTCATCAAATCTCTGCTCAATGACATGTTTTTGGGGAGTGGAGGTCTTCTCTGCTCTTGGACACCTTTTTGGGCCCTTTAAAGTGACAGAATGAAGGCAGATCCAGCTCCAGAACTTAAGACTCATCTGTTAGGTGGTATACTGGCCCATAAAAGCTCTTTGGTAGGTGGGCTGCCCTGAGCCAAAGAGATCTGACTCGCCCAAGGTCATGACTCCTCACACAAATTCTTCCTCCTCTGTGTTGCCACATTCAATCAATAACTGGTTGATCGGGTGGGGCTGGGTAGAAGGGCCCATGTCTCAATGTGACACAACTCTGAAGGAGAACTCAGAGACCCCTGGGGTGGAAGGCAAAGCCTTGCCCTTTGTTACAACTACATCTCCATTGACCTCCTTTCTGCAATCAAGTGTTTCACCCAATCGGTGGAGATGCTGAGGGTGCTCCCCAGTGTGCCAACCCTGCAAATCTATCTCAGACCTGGGGTTCCAGGGAACTCAATCTAAAGTGGTATAGTATCACTGTATTGGAGGTAGAGTGTTCTGAAAGAGAGAGTCTTAATGTGGAGAGATGAGCCAGAAAGTTGGGAACATTGGGAAGAAGGTTGGAGGCAGCACAGATGGCTCAATGTAAACTGACAATGATGTTCCACAAGGAGAAACCTAGGAGGAAAGAAACCCTGAGCTAAGGCTCAGCCACCAAGGGCAGGCTAGCCATCCCAGGCAGCAGGCCAGCCCGCGAGTGTGGGCAGGGTGACCCCAGGCCAAGGGCAACCTCGTGGCCACCAAAATGGGGAGGCACAGTGTGGCTTGCCTTTCTCAAGTTCACAACATGTCTTCCCTCCCTTCAGCACATGTTCCTGATGACAGATACTGGGCACCTGTACAAGTGAAGACAATATTGTTCTCAAATGAAAATGACAGATACATTTTAAAACTTTTGCAATTTCCATTATTTAAATGATTATTTTAACTTTCTAATTACAAAGTAAAAAAAAAAAAAAAGCTCTAGGGTTAAAATTTGAAAAGTGCAAAAGACAATAAAAGGAGAAAAACACCCATAAAAGCACCTATGGATGTCAGGATTGCAATTGAGTATATGTGCTTCCAGACTTTTCCCCAGGTGAGTGTGAGTACACACATACAAAACTCCCATTTAAGATTTCTTCATACTGTAAATCAGTGCCTTTTTTCCACTGGACAGCGTATTATGTGTTTTCTCCCACATAGATTTTTATAACATGATTTTTATTGGCTGCATAATGTCCCATCATATAGATGTCTCATAACTTATCTAACCAATGTCCTATCACCGGACAGTTAAGATGTTTCCAATTAAAACAGTGCAAAGAAATACAATATTGAGAATTACTCCTAACGACAGTAAAAAGATGTATTTTCCCTGGGAGAATGCCTACACGGAGCTGACACACTCCTCAGGCTGAAGCTTCATTTCTCCCCCCTCCCCTTTCCCTGCTTTGAAATAATGTAGGCTCAGAACAGACAAATGTGTGAAAACAAATGGAAGACTTAACGTCTCCTTGGGCCTTTCTTCGGAAGACATAGGGCAAGGAAAAGATGTTTGCATGATTCAGATTGTAAAAGTATCCCTGTATCCTTTGAACACACTGTCCTCGGGAAACCTAACAGACAGACAGACAGACAGACAGACAGCAGAGAAGAAGGAAGCAGAATGGCTGACCCAGGCAGCCTGAGGTCAAAGACAGTGCAGATTAGTGCAAGCCCAAGCTTGAATCCTAACCCAAGGTGCACACACACCAGACATCTCAAAGCTGGCTCTCGGGCCCAGGCACAGGTTAACTATTAAGCCACAAATGAACAAGACTTTATATTTTCACATGTGACCTGCGATTGGCCAAGGACTTTCTCCTGCGGCAGGTACAGTTTTCATGGGGCCATCTCCATTAGAAGGAGGGGGGAAAAAAAAGATTTAATTGGATATCTTTGCTGCCAACTTGTTTTCAGAGTATTTTTTAAGTGAGATTATTTCAGTCCTGGCATATTCTGGTGTGAACAAGACTTATGCTTTATCTTCCATCTGCCTTCCAAACAAGAGGGCTGTGTATACTATCGACTGATTAAATTATTTCTTTAGAGTACAAAGAAGTATGTGTGATGAAGACAACAGAGAGGGCAAATCAATTATTTACTGAGGAGGCTGCAATAAAATTACATTTGATTAAATCCACAGATAAATCTCAGTGATGGAGGGTTTAAGTGCAATGTGCTGGAATGGACAGTAACTAAGTGCTCCTGACAGTTGTTTGTAATGAACGCAGAGGCACAGGGCCAGGCCTGACTCCCCTGGATTTCCAGCATGGATGGGCTAATGTTTATTCATTCCCTAAGCACCTGCTGAAGGCCCACTGTGTGCCAAGCACTGGTCCAGGTACCAGGACACAGTTATGAACCAGAAAGAGAAAGCACTTGCTGTCCTGGAACTTCTCATTTAAGAGGGGATGCCGGGTAAGAAGCACATAAATAAATAATGAGTGAGATCACGCCAGATAGTGATAAGTGTTATGAAGATGATAGAACAGTTTGATGAAATAAAGAGTGACTAGGATAGGGTGGGGAACAATTAATTTAGACAGGCTGGCCTGTGAAGGCTTTTCTGTAGGAATGACATTTGAAAGGGGATGTGTAAAAGAAAGGGCAGGCATGCCAAGAGGGTATGTGTTTGGCCTGTTTATAAAACAGAAAGAGGCGATTCTGATCAGAGCAGAGCAATCAAGGGGCAGGGGAAGGAAGGGGCCCAGGAGGGAGGCAGGAATCCTTCATGTGCTGCTGTATAAGTCAGGGTAAGAAGTGCAGGTCTACTTCTGAGCACAGTGGAAAGCCACGGGGGCTTTGTGCAGGGGTGGGGTGCAGGTCTTGCAAGAGGGTCTCTCACTGCTGTGTCAAATGTGGGAGATGTACAGGCAGGACTAATAATCCAGAAGAGAGAAGAAATAAGGGTGATAGCAATGGATGTAGAGAAAAGGACTGGGTCAAAATATTTGCCAGAAGAAGAGCACAGGGGACTGGGACTTACTGACTCTGGAAGAGTAGGGAAAGGGAGGCAGGGCTTAGGCAGCTTAGTGGAAAGCAGGGTCACTTCCCCTTACAAAGTTCAGTAATGGAGACAATCCACAGGAAACCTCATGGCTTACTCTTCCATTCAAGGCCTTTCATGTTCTAGCTGTGTGCAAAGTGTATGGGATTATGAAGCAAAGAGGTGAGACTTCCAAACCTCTGCTGTGCCTTCTGGGGTCCAGGCCCAAGTAAGTCAGAGCCTTCAGCCTTGGGGAGTTACATTCCAGCTGGGACCCTCATTTGTTCGTGTATGATGTGGAATTGAGAAAACCTGCTTTGAGGTTTGTGAATGAAATAAGGACATGGAAAGAGATTTGCCAGTTGCTATGTATCTGGTATGGTTTGAGTGTCTCCCAAAGTTTTATATTTTGAAATTTAATCCCCAGTGGGATGTATTAGGCAATCAGACAGTTGCAAATGAAAACTATACTGAGATTTTACCTAGCTCCAATTGGAATTGCGATCATCAAATATGCAAACAATAATAAATGCTGGTGAGGATATGGGGACATAGGAACGCTAATCCATTGTTGTTGGGGTTGTTCCTGAGTGCAGCCACTTTGGGATCCAGTGTGGAGGTTTCTTAGGTGACTGAGAGTGGAATGACCACATACCTGAGCTATACCACTCCTGGATATGTTCCCAAAGGGATCGAAACCAGAATATTATAGTAATGCACACATATTTATGTTTATAGCAGCACAATTCACAATATCCAAACTATAGAACCAGCCTAGGTATCTATCAACAAATAAATGAATTACAAAATTATGGGCTATATACAAAATTGAATTCTATTCAGCCATAAAGCAAAGTAAAATTATGTCATTTGCACGAAACTGGATGGAACTAGAGAATATTGTGTTATGTGGGGTTAGTCAGTCACAAATAATGAAAGATCAGATGTTTCCCCTCAAATATGAAAACTAGTGAGGAACTGGTATATCAAAGGGATTCCAGAAAACAGAGGAGAACTCTTAGTGGAGTGATGGAGAGGCCTAAGGGAGGGGTGGGAGGTGGGTGGAGAGCTAATGAAGGAAATATCTCAATAAATAAGAGGTACATTAAAATTATCAATGCCCATCTCAATGTCATCCACCTAGAAAGGGAGGGAGGGGGTGAGAACCGGGGGAGAAGCTCACCAGGTGCATTGTATACTTATATCTCTATCATTCTAAACTTCATTATAATGTATGATTTACAATGCACCAATAATTTAAAAAAAGAAGGTGGGAATTTAATCTGACACTGGTATCATGACCTTTGGGAGGTGATTAGACTTAGATCAAATCATTTGGGTAGGGCCTCAGTGACTGAAGTGAGGGAGACCAGCAGAGACACACCTGTGTGATCCTTTTTTTTTTTTTTTTTTTTTCCTGGCCAGGAGAAGCCCTGAGCCACCTTGAGACTCAGCCATTAAAAAGGCCATCACCAAGTGACATTCAGAGGCAAACCAATTAGAATCACTCCAGACTTCCCAAACCAAGTCATGAGAGCCAGAAGGGCTTGGAGTAACATATTCCAAACTCTGAAAGAAAACAACTTCCAGCCAAAAATTTCCTATCCAGCAAAACTTTCTATCAAATTAGATGGAGAAATAAGAAGCTTCCATGACAAACAGAAACTGAAGGAATTTATGTCTTCAAAACCAGCGCTAGAGAAAATACTCAAAGAGATTAACTACAAAGAAGAAATAGGTAACACTCACCAGAACCAGAGAAACAAGAGTTTCCATCCAACAGACAACTAAGATTGGTTATCTGTGGAGATTCATTATTTATGTTAGTCTTTTACCTATCTCTAAATTGTATTGTTTGCCTTTATTGTTGTTAATTTTTAGGATTTCTAGTTGGAATATTAATATACCTTCAGATATAGCATTTGGAAATATTTTATCCAATTCTATTAGTAACTTTTAACTCTGTTTACATTGTCTTTGGATATACAATATTTTCTTTTATTTTTTAGGGAGTTTGTATATTCTTCTGTTGCCTGTGCCATTGAAATCATATCCAAGAAATCACTGCCAATTTCAATGTTGTGAGGTTTTATGACCCAGATTTTCTTCTAAAAGTTTATAGTCTTAAGATTTATATTTAGGTCTTTTATCTATTTTGAGTTAATACTTGTATGAGGGATTAGGTAAGGGTCCAATTTTATTCTTTTCCATGTAATTATTATTTTTCAACAATATTTAGTTAAAAGACTATTATTTCCACCACCAAATGTTTGTGGAAACCTTGTCAAAAATAACTTGACAATATAGGGAAGAATTTAGCTCTAGGCTTGTATTTAACTCCAATGGTCTATATATCTGCCTTTAGAACAGTACTACACTGTTTCAATTATTGTAGCTTTATATGGTTTGAAATCAGAAAATATATATCTGCTAGCTTTGTTCTTTTTCAAGATCGTTTTGGGTATCTAGAATTCATATTCCATATTAGGATAGATTTTTTTCTGAAAAATAAATATATAAATATATGATAGTTTCACCTAAAAAAAAAGAAAAAAATATGCTCAGGTAAGAAAGAAAGAAAAAGAAATATTGAAATGTTATCTTTAAATCATCAAAAGCTTGGTATCAGACAAATGAAACTGTTATGTGAGTTTATCATTTTTAATTTTGGATAAATTGCTATAATACTAGATGTCAACCACTAAGCCAAGCATGGGAAGGAGGGATGGGGAGAGAATGGGGTGGGGATCGGGTGGGGGTTGACTGGGCGATGTGTGCATGTATGTCTACAAAAGTTTGTATCTCACTATGATGTATGAATACAGTGCACCAATAAAATAAAATTTAAAAAAAAAATAAAAAGGCCATCACCAGACATGGCCTTTAGACCTTAGACCTCCAGAGCCATTAAGACAAAATAAACCACTTTTCACTAAAACTTATCCAGCCTGCATATTGTGTTATTGGCAACAGAATAACAAATTGGTATACCTGTCTAGCATATTATCTAGTCTAAATTTAGCACCAGATTTCAGACTGAACAATTTCAATGCTGAAAAGCTATGGCAGCCTCTTAGCATGGATATAAAAGTGGTCCTCATCTCCAGCACCACTTTTTCACTGCTTCTATCTCAAGGACTGCAGGAGAGTTGGGCCTCATCTTATTTATCAAAGGCCGACACCTTTTGTGATCCCTGCCCAGATTTCAGTGATTGAATGTCTGCCGATGACTGCCCCTCCCATCCAGCATTATAGCCTCAGTGACCCTATTTACACAATGTGGGACTCCACACACTCGCCCCTCCTGATTGAGCCAGATGGCAATACTTGCTCCAAGCTGTGTTGATTAGAGAGAGCACCTCCTTAAGAATTAAGGACTGAAGCAGAGAAAAAGAAGTCAATTCCTCTCTGTGATGAGGATCCTAACACATAAATGCAGAATTCTGGGTGGCCATATTTGCCTGCTATTGGCCTGAGAAAGAGACAGTCAGTCTTATAAAAAAAAAAAAAAGCAAAGAGAAGAGAAGTGCTGGAAGAAGTGACCACAGAGAGGATGTAATGCTGAGTTTCCTCCTGATTCTGAATTCCTGGGTTGTCTTTCCAGAGCCACTGTTCTCACACACCTCTCCTTGGGTTCTATGAGACACTGCTGTGTCCTATTGTCCTGCTGTTATATTTAGGTCTATTCAAGTTGATTCCAATTACTTACAACTAGAAAATTTGCACTAATCACAGATATGAATTAGACCATGAATGGAATTATCCTGTTCAGGATTTTCCAGACTAGTGGAAAAAACAAAGTTTTATGAAGGACAGAAGGAAGTATAATAAATGAAGGTGCCACCAATGGGCAAATAGTACATCACAGAGGAGTCCAGACATCCTGATTATGTATCTGCCCATCGCCCACTGCCCACTGGCAAGGAGATGGATGCTGAAGTCTTGCTAAGAGCAAGGAATGTGGGATCCCACACCCCAGCTCTGTGTTCCAAGGACTTGCACTTTATCTTTGGCTCTCTCTCCTTAGATTCCCCTCTGCTAACGGAAACTAGAGAGTTTGGGTTGAGATGACTTCTATTCTGTTTTCATCCCCAAGATCGCAGACCTCACACTGTCTAGTTTTATGGTTTGTTCTTCTAGCTGGCTCAACTTTCAATGAATTTAATGTAGAAGAGCCAATTATCTCTTTAAAAACTTCTTTTTGTTCACTTTGTTCAAACAAAGAAAAAGATAGGTCTTTTGGATCAGTAAACATAAGCGTGAATACCTACACACAGCTTTGCTGATTTTCACAAAGCACTTTATTTTTAAAGAGCTCAACGTGGTCTGTGGGCATGACTTTACTGCTTCTTAAACCACTACAGCAAACTGTCAGGGAGAAGATGTGCCACATTTTGATAATGAGCAGTAATCTCCTAAAGTGATCAATAGAAAAATATATAAGCATTAAATCCCCTTTTATTTAATTTGGTCAACATTTTGTGAGCATCCTTTGTGTGACTGACATTATGTGAGAGGCTGGGACTGTCATTTATTAAGCATCTACTAGGTTACAAATATTTTTCACATATATTAGTTTTCATTTGGCCTGAAAAAAATTTCTTCAGCCCCAAGAGGTGCTATCATTTTGTACAGAGGAGGAAAGGGGATCTATGAGGTCGGGAAAGCTACACCGAGTTCACAAAGCCCGTAAGGAAATAGGACTCATTCAGGTTTATCCCTACCATGTTTGTCTCCACCTCTGTGTGTTTTCCACTCTACCTATGCTTTCTCCTTGTGGAGAAATGAATGAAGGTCTCACCAATGTACAAAAGGAATACCAGAAAAAAGGGACACATTCTGATGAAAGGGTCTGTGTTGGCTACATGGATGAGCCAGCATTTCAAGGGACAATCGAGGATGCTTCTAGAACTAACCTAGGATCTATCCCAACAAATAGAAACACAGGTTGACTATCCCACACTTGAAATCACTGGGGCCACAACTATTTCAGAGTTTGGAGTTCAGAAGGTTTGGAATATTTACAGAGGCCCTACCAGTTAAATATCTCTAATCTGAATATCTGAAAAGTCTGAAATCTTTAACATAATTTTCAAAACTTGGGCACTTTTGATTTGGGATCCTCAACTTCTAACTATTACAACATACTTAATTCAGAAAGACCCAGGGAAATGGTGAGAGTTGTCATAACTGAGGACAAATTATGCCATGTTTATATTATCAATAACCCCATTAGGTAAGTATTATTGTTTTTAAATTTTACAGATAAGGAAAATAGGGCTTGCAGGGAATAGGTAAAAATTTGTGCTTCACATAATTTTTATTTGGTTGAAAAGTAGTTTGCCTCTTTGCCTCTAAATAACATATTTTTCTTTCCTAGATCAGTCTTGCAATAAAAGACAAGAAAGAGGAGGAAAGGGAGAAAGCTGTAAATTATAGGCATAGTAAATTATAAGGCCTTTGGATAACCTCTCAAGGAATTTACAATCAAATCACAGTAGTAATACCTAAACCTCTGAAAACCGAAACAAGAAATTAAGATAGAAAAACAAGTTCAGAAGAATAGAAGTCATGGCCCAGGTCAGCCTAGGAATAAGTAGCATATACATTATCCTGAACAGTGTTACAGAGGTTTGCAGAAAGAAAAGATGACTTTGAACCAGGGTCTTCAGAAGAAGTTTTGAAAGAGAGGTAAGACTGATGGCAGGTCTCAAATAAATATGCATGGTTTACATAAAGTGAGGGGGAAGGAAGACCACACCTAGCCAGGATGAAGGGCAAAATGGGTTAAATGAGTGATGTGTGCATGTATTCCTCTACCATCTTGTACTCCATTAAGATACATGACTCTAATGCACCAATAAAAATCCCTTTTGCATATGAGCCTTTAACTCTGTGCTATGATTATGAATTCACATTTTTGGCATCCCTCACATGCCAGGGATGATACTGAGCCCACTGTTGATGGTGCCCATGTACAGTCAAGGAACTCCAAGAGCAATATAAATTGTATGAGTCAGACAGTCAGGACGAGTGGGATCTGCATCCAAATGTGCTTGCCTGACTCTCAACCTCATGTTCTTTCTACTGTGTCCCACCACCTGTGCAGTCTGAGCTCAGATTTTGGAGTGTGCTGAATGCCAGCTCAGATTTCTCAATAGGTAGGAAGGACATCTTTGTTCAGAGACATTACAATATAGCATGATAATGAGAGTTGTATTGTGGAGAAGTGTGTAAGTCTAGTTAAAGAAAGAGGAATCGAGACTGGGGATATCAGTCTTTTACCCTTCCTTTAACAACATAATTGAGGTGTAGTAAAGAATCTCAAGGTAACTAGGACATTGGCAGTCTATCAAAGGAACACCTGGTTCTATAGTCACTACAAATGTGGTACCCACAGGATCACTGATCCAGGATACGAGCTGATGTGGGATATGCTCTCCTGTGGAGAAAGTCATTAGGGAGTTTTTTTTTTTTTAATCCATAGCCCTTTTTGTGTGTATGTGTGTGTTTGGTACTGGGAATTTATCCTAGGGGCATTCTACATCTAAGTTACACCCTCAGCCTTACTTTATTTTTATTTTGGGACAGTCTCACTACTTGCTGAAGCTGCCCTCAAACTTGCAATCCTTTTGTCCGTGCCTTTCGAGTATTGGGATTACAAGTGTGTACCACCACACCTGGTTCCATATCCCTTTATTCATGCTTACTCTTCTGCATCTCTTCACCCAACTGGACAGCTTAGTGCCCCTTTGACCTTGAAAAGCTCACTCTTCAATGTGTCTGTGATTATCCAGGGTCTCCATCTTTCCTGACATCCTTTGTGTATATTTTCTTCTGGATCCTTCATGGGCACATTCTATGAAATTCTATCTCTAGTTGTCTTTTTTTTTTTCCACTTGACAATCTCTCCTTCTTCTAGTTGACATTTAAGTAAACATAGTTGGTCCTAATTCCTCTCCTGAGATACTTGCTCACTTTTCCACCTGACTTCTTAATGTTGACTGCTGAATTTCTTAAGACAAAAATTTATTATGTGCATAACTAAGAAGGCCAATTTTTGCTTTACCCACACTGGCTCTTCTTACCTACCTGCTCATTTCCACTCCCCCTCTTCGATAAAGCCTTCCCTGGCCAAGTTAAAATGCAGTCACAATAATCTGATAACTCATCTGCAGTGACATCAACAACAGCACTAAGCATGACCCACGGTTATTCAGAGGTGTGTTGCAGCAGTTGTAATTCTTAGGCATCAATGAGTTTGCAGTGTCCAATATAGTATAGGTGACATTTGTCAACTCAATGAATGCCCCGGCCAGGCGTTCTTTACCTGGGGTAACTTTGGAAAGACTTTCAATTTCTTCTTTGTTTCCTTGCAACAACTTTTACATAGATTCCAAGAGTTGCAAACAGTGTTTCTAAATGTCATCACAGACACCACCTTTATTCTGGTCCTCAAGGATCACCTAGACAGTAAAATGGTCTATTGATGTACCTGTTCACAATCACTCCCTTTTCTGATTCATTTGATAAAGAAATAAAATAATCCTCTTTAGATACTACATTCTTTTGTCATTTCCTTGCTTAAAAGTTGACAATGGTTTCTCATTTCCCTCCCCCAAAAAACCCACAAATATTTCCAGTGTGTGTGTGTGTGTGTGTGTGTGTGTGTGTGTGTGTGTATGTGTGTGTGTGTATGTGTGTTTATGGGGATTATGCCCAGAGGCATTCTACCTCTGAATTAAGCCCCCAACTCCTTTTGTTTTGTTTTGAAACAGAATCTCACTAGGTTGCTGAGTCTTGATAAATTGTTGGCTCTTGAACCTGCAATCCTTCTGGTTTAGCCTCCCAAGAAATGGGATTACAGGTAATGTGCTATTATGCTTGGCCTTCAGTTAATTTTTAAATATCTAAAAAAAATATATATTATGTGCCTACTCACTAAATAATAGATAGAGGTTAACTCAAGGGAGAAATTCCCTACCCTCATGGAGAACACAGTCCAATTGGAATCATACCTAATTTATTTTCACTTCCATCTTTTCAACATATGCTTTTGGTTTCAACTAGAGCCCAGTGAAACCCTTGTTCCAGAATATACCCCACACATCCACATGTGTGCACTTACTTCTCTGTAGCATCTTTTCTGTTAGAAACAAGAACCTCTGTCATCCATCTGCCAGGTTCTCTCTGTACCTGTCACCCTCCTATTCTCACATTCTTCCCCATCTCAATTTTTTAATCTTTCTTCCCAATTCCTTCTTTTTTTAAATTAAATAAATTTAATTCCCCCAAAATGTTACTCCCCCTTGCTTTTCACCCTCATTTTATTAATTCCCAGGCATTATAAAAGGCCTCTTTCTCTTTAGTTCATATTAAAAACTTTCTTAGAAAAGGTTTCATAGGTCTGATTAGGATTCAGCCATGTCTAAAAGTTCACAGGTGAATGGAGAAGACAATTCTAACCAGAAAAGCCATTTCGTTTTAGGGGTAGAGAGAGACATTTTCACTTTGACCTGAGATACTCCATTACCTTGAGTTATGTGAATTTGACGTGTGTGTGTGTGTGTGTGTGTGTGTGTGTGTGTGTGTGTGGTGTTTTGCCCCCCCCCAATTTCTCCCCCCTCCCTCCTTCTCATGTTTGGCTTAGTGATTGACTTTGATGTGTTTGGAATTTTCCTCTTTCCCCATCACCCCCATTAGGCCTCCTTATTTGTTTATCTATGTTTTTTCCTCCTTTGTCTAGAGTTCCTCTTATTTTTTTTAATTTTTTTTATTGGTGCATTATATTCATACAACTTATTGGGGTAAAAAACTTGTGTGTACAAACATGTACTCATCGCTGATTTAACCCCTACCCAAATCCCACCCCATTCCCTCCCCGTCCCTCCCTCCCTTGCTTGGCTTAGTGATTGACTTCGATATGTTTAAGTACATTGTGTGTTTTACTGGAGATGAAACCCAGGGGCATTCCACCTCTGGGCTGTACCCCCAGATTTATTTTATTCTTTTTTTTTCAATTTTTTTTTGGTACTGGGGATGGAACCCAGGGGTCTTCCACCTCCATTCTATACCCACAGACCTACTTTATTTTTTATTTGGAAACAGGGTTTCACTAAGTTGTTGAGGTTGGCTTCAAACCTGTGATTCTTCTTTCTCAGCCTCGCAAGTGCTAGTATTACAAGTGTGTGCCACTACACCCAGCTGAATTTGGCTATACTGCCATCTGTAAAGACCATATCCATAACCCTGTTCTCTGCCTTTCAGGAGAACATTCACTCTCAGAATTAAAAATAAGATAGCTTTATCATCTACTCTGTCTTGTTTTATTAGAGTATAAAATTCCAGAATCACTGCATGTTAAAAACTTTCTTTTAATAAAACATTAAGAAAAGTTCTAAGGACAAATAACTAAATTAGAAACACACACATTAAACCACAGAAATCAAGCTGAGTTCAGTGACATATACCTGTAATCTCAACTTTTTGGGAGGCTGATGTAGGAGAATCAAGGTTTGATGGCAGCCTAGGAAACTTAGTGAGACCACTTCTGAAGTTAAAAATAAAAGGGTTGTAGCTCTGGTTTCAATATCCAGTATTACTAAATAAATACAGCAACTAATCAGCCACAGAAATCAATTAATCTATAAAACAAAATTTTTTTTTCTAAACCAACTAAAGGACTTGAGGTATGTCATTATGTTATTTATTTGGTAATTTTCTGTTCTTCTTATATGGACACTCAGTGCTATGAACTTTCCCCTTAATTCTGCCTTCAGGGCATCCCATTAAGTTTTGATATGTTGTGTCTCTATTTTCATGTATTTCTAGGAATTTTTCAATTTTACCCCCTACTTTTTCAGTGACTTATTCCTCATTCAGCAATGTGGTATTCATTCTCCACATGTTTGTGTGGTTACCCTGGGCCTTCTCATAGTTGATTTCTAGTATCATTCCATTGTGATCTGAAAAGATGCATGGGAGTGTGTCATATTTTAAATTTGCTAGTGCTTATTTTGTGGCCCAGGATGTGATCTATTTTGGAGAAGGTTCCATGATCAGCTGAGAAAAATGTGAACTCGCTGGGCGTGGTGGTGCACGCTTGTAATCCCAACATTTGGGAGGCTGAGACAGGAGGGTCGCAGCTCATGGACAGCCTCAGCTACTAAGTGAGGCCCTCTACAACTCAGTGAGACCCTGTTTCAAAATAAAAAGAATAAAAAATAATTGGGCAGGGGGTGTAGCTTGGAGGTTGAATGCCTCTGGGTTCCATCCCCAGACCTGTAAAAAAAAAAAAAAAAAAAAGTGAACTCTGCTGTATGTGAATATTCTGTATGTGTCTAATAGGTCCATTTGGTTTATAGGGTTCTCTAGGTCTGAAGCATCTTTACTGACCTTTTGTCTAGAAGATTGGTCTAGCCGTGTGAGAAGAGTGTTGAAGTCTCCTCCCAGTATTATTGCATTGGGATCTGTCTGTGACTTAATGTCACAAAGAGATTGTTTTATAAAAGTGGCTGCACCTATGTTTAGGGCATAACTGTTGACTATCATTATTTCCTATTGCTAGATTGTTTCTTCTACCAGTAAAATAAATAAATAAATAAATAAAATGACCTGCTTTATCTCTTCTGCTAAGCTTGGGCTTGAAGTCTAATTTGTCTGATATCATAGTTGCTACTCCTGCTTGTCTTCAAGTTCCATTGGCATGGATTATTTTGCTCCAGCCCTTTACCTTTAGTTTGTGACTATCTTTATTTGTAAGATATGTCTGGATACAAAAATCAATGTTAAAAAATCCAAAGCTTTCCTGTATGCCAACCATAAACTGAAAAAGAAATCCAGAAAACACTTACACTTAGGATATCCCAAAAAATAATAAAATACTTAGAAATAAACCTAACCAAGGAGGTAAAAGACCTCTACAGAGAAAATTACAAAACATTGAAGGTGGGGACTGGCTGGGTGATGTGTACATTTATGTCTACACAAGGTTTTTACCCCATTATGATGTATAAATACAATGTACTAATAAGAATAAAATATTTAAAAAAAGAAAAAAGAAATTGAAGATCTTATTTTTGGTGTGCGTGCTGCTGGGGATGGAACCCAGGGACTTTCTACTTCCAGTCTACTTAATATTTTTTTGGGAAATAGGGTCTCCCTAAGTTGCTGAGAGTGTCACTCAGTAGCTGAGTCTGGCTTTGGACTTGTACGATCCTCCTGTCTCTGCTTCCCAAGTACTGGGATTATTATAAGTGTGCGCCACTATGCCTAGCTCAAAGAAGAGCTTAAGAGATGGAAAGATCATCTATGTTCTTGGATAGGCAGAATAAATATAATCAAAATGGCCATTTTTCAAAAAAAAATTGCCTACAAATTCAATGGAAAAGTCATTAAATTACCAAAGTCACTCCTCAGAGACATAGAAAAATCAGTCCTTAAATTCATTTCAACAAGAAAAAAAAAAAAAAAACAGAATAGCCAAAGTAGTTCTCAGCAACAAGAATCATGCAGGAAGCATCACAATATTTGATTTTGAAATATACCACGAAGCCATAGTAATAAAAATAGCATGATATTGGCACAGAAACAGACACATAAACCAATTTTAAAAAGTCCTTAAATTTATTTGGAACAAGATAAAAAACAGAATGCTAAAGTATTTCTCAGCAACAAGAATCATGCAGGAGGTATCATAATACTTCAAAGTATGTACTTCAAAGTATACTACAAAGCCACAGTAATAAAAACAGCACGGTATTGGTACAAAAACAGACACATAGACCAACGGGGCATAAAAGAAGAATCAGAAACAAATCCACACAGTAGCAGCCAATTGATTTTTGACAAAGCTTGTATTCTCATTTGTAGTAATACTTAAAGAACATTTACTGTGTGGTAGGTTTTACACTAAACACTCCACAAGCCCCATTTCATCTCCTTTTCTCCATAACGCAGACACAATTATTGGCCCCATTTATAGACGAGGAAATCAAGGGTTACAGAGGCAAAGGGAGTCAGCCAGGGTTATACAGCCAACTCAGACCTACTCGATTCTAAGCACTGTGGTTTTTAACCATTATTAAAATACTGAATATTATATACTTAGCAAAGCATGTGGCATGTAGTAATCCATTAATATATGTAAAAGATGATAGGTGATAGCAAAAGGGAGAAGAAACGGTGTGACAGTGGGCAAAAAGTACAAGGCAAACTTACATGCACATAATCTGGGTGACAGATCTGCCAGGGACTTGTCACTAACCCATTTTAAAAATAAAGTTGTTTTTCAGGGAGGTGCAGGGACTTGAGAAGGTTTCCCAGCTAGAAACACAGCACTTGCCACATTTAGAGATTACAACACAGGCCTTTGAATCCAGTTCTAGTGTCCTCTGACATGGCCCCATTGTCTCTCTTCTCTCCCAAACTTACACACACCGGTTCTTTCTATCCCTGCAATGTCTAGGAAAACAAAAGAAAGCATCCTATCCTTGGACAAGCCGGCTTAGCTTTGAGTTTTGGAGAGGTCAGGGGTAAGCCACTCTTGCTCTCACTCTCTGCATGGAAATCACCCACAGGTGTGGAGCTTTTGAAACTTCAAAAATCCTCTCTCTGCTGGAATTTCATAGTCTGCAAGCAGCTTGCTCTGCAGGGTCCTGCTCCTGCACCGCTGCCTGGAACACTTGAAGGAGCTCAGATCCTAGGTCCTCAGATCAAGGCAAAGGGTTCAATACAGCTTAGTAGAAAGAAGACTGTGTTTTGCATTATGGATGGAAAAATCTTCTCTGAGTCAGTGCATGTGTATTGCTAGTCCCCAGAGTTGGAATTTCTTTGCAATGAAACTGCTGACAGGAGCGATACTGAGGCTATCCTCCAGCCAGGAGGATGTTTTAACACACACAACATCAATAAAAAGCAAAGTGGTACCAAACTGGGACAGTTTCAAGGAGCTGCAGTGAGGTGCTGGGATACATCCTTGGTCACCAACCCAAAGGAATTCCACTTTAAATTTGCTCAATTAATATGGATGACTAAGGAAGGTAGCTGGTGCTCAAGTAACACAATGTAAATCACTGGAGAGGTTTTCAAGGAAGCCATCTCTCCTAGTTTTTTCTGGCTGTCTCCTCAACACCTGCAAATATCCTCCCTGCCAGTGGAGAAACAGAAAGGTAAGAAGAAAGGAAGCCTTTTCCCAACTCTCTGAGATGCCTTAAAAATGTTTGAAAACGACAAGAATGGCGACATGTTTACATCTGCTGTTTGCCTTCCCATGGGCCTCACGAGGCAGCTCTTATGTCAAATCTCCTGCAGTGGATGTGTGTGCAGAGGATTATTGCAGGCACGACTCAGAGGATTAAAAAATATACATTATTTGTCATAGAAAGAGAGGACAATGTCCCTGTGCTCGCTGGAAGATCAGAAATAGGATGTACTGCATACCTAGGCTTATGGCCTTTTGAAAGGGTCCTGTAGCACATGGATTTTTTTTTTCCAGACCTATTTTTACATTTTTTATTTGGAAACAGGGTCTCTTAAGCCAGGGCAGCTGGCTTTGAACCTGCGCGATTCTCCTGTCTCTGCCTCCCAAACGTGGGGATTACAAGCGTGCGCCAGTACACCCGGATAAACACACAGATTTGAATATACATAAAAGAAGCTCTGTATGAAGAGATTTATACATTAGAAGAAAGGCAAATAAATAAAATTAAAAGGGCAGGTTGTTTTAGTTTGCAAGGGCTACTAGGACCATAAGCTGAGTTCCTTAAAACAAACAAAAAAAAAGTTTATTGTTTCATAGTTCTGAGGCTACAAATCCAATGTCAACCTGCTAGCAGGACTAGTTCATTCTGAGTGCTGTGAGGGAAACTGCTTCCTTGCCTCCCTTCTTTATTCTGTTGTCTAGCTAGAAATCTTTGGCATTCCTTGGTTTGTAGAGACACTGGGCAGATCTCTGCTGTCATCTTTGCATGACATTCTCCCTGTGTGTCTACATCCAACTTTCCCCTTTTAATGAGGACACCATTCACATCAGATTAGGGTCTATCCTAATAACCTCATCTTAAATAATTACATTTGCAATGATTTGGTTTCTTTTTTGATATATATTTTCTTTACTCTTTATTGGTGCATCGTAGTTATACATCTTGTTGGGGTACAAGATGGTAGAGGCATACATGCACACATCACTCATTTAGCCCTTCCCCTATTTCTAAATAAGGTCACATTCTGAGGTACTGAGAGGTAGGACACCAACAAATGAATAAGAGAAGACAAAATTCATACAATAGAACAGGTTCTTTATCCATTATTTTAGTCATCCTTTTCTCTTTGTGGCCAAAATATCTGGCAAGAATAACTTAGAGGAGGGAAGGTTATATGGGCTCACTGTTTCAGTGGTTAAGTCCATGGCTGGCTGGCTTCAAGGCAGAAATATCACGATAGCATGAGTAAGGAACGTTGCCCTCAGTTCATGGTGGCCAAAGGCAGAGAAAAAGGCAGGGAGTACCCCTGGACAGATACAGCCTTTATTGGCATGCCCTCAGGGACCTGCCTTCTCCATCTGGGCCTAGATGAACCTAGCTTCTCTGAACTTAGCTTCCTTGCCTAACACGTGAGCACTTCAGGGCAAAGTTTTAGATCCAAACCATACATCTATGTTAGCTCATTTAATTTTCAAACAATTCAATAAGAAAGACACCATATTTCCCTTCTTACTGCTGAGGAAGTTGTTCAGTGGAGCAAAGATTTGGGCAAACGGACTAGAGAACAAGGAAAAGGGTAACATCTGAACCTGTATCTCATCAACCAATAACTGTGCTCTTCCCATTCTGTAGCACCAACAACAGTGTTCAAGGTGATATGAAATTTGGGGTGTCTTCGTCTATCTACTGTCACTGATGAGTGGTACCAAGTGCTAATCCCAAAGAATGGAAAAGTAAGATTACATGTCAGGTACTGTGACCAGAAAACACCACAGCCCTTGGTACCAGCTACTTACCCCCAAAGCACTGTGAATATGATGAGATTGTCAAAGACAGAAACAGCCCAAAGGTCAAGTCTAAAACCTGAGAGAATAGTATATTAGTGAGAAAAATATGCCCACTGGTTAGCACTAGAGAATCATTTCAAGGCAACCTAAATTAATAACATTCTTTCAGCCGGGCGTGGTGGCGCATGCTTATAATCCCTGTGCTTGGGAGGCAGAGACAGGAGGATCTTGCAGGTTCAAAGCCAGCCGCGTTAAGAGACCCTGTTTCCAAATAAAAAATATAAAATAGGTCTGGGAGTGTAGCCTGGAGGTAGAAAGACTTCCAGGAACCCCAGTACCACCAAAAAATAAAAAAATAAAAAACCCCAAAAAACAAAATAAAACAAAAAAACAACATTCTCTCCACATTTCATAAAAGGTATTTTATTTGTTTTCTTTTGTTAGTTAGCATAGAGCCCAAACAATTTATTGTGTATGTGTGCGTGTGTGTGTGTGTGTGTGTGTGTGTGTGTGTGTGTGCATTTTAAATAGAAGAAATTTGATTCTTAGTATCAGGGTTACCACCAATTAGAAATTTTTTTTTTCTTTTCATCAAGAATAAAGAATTATAATAACCTCAAGTCCATGCCAGGGGCTATGGAACTCTTGATTGCTCAATTTGAAAGTGTAAAATTTCATGGGAATTCTAAATTGAATCTCCAATTGTCTTTTTCTAGATTTACAACTTAAAAGGAATAAGCTGTGGTCATGGTCACAGACATTAAGAAGACAGGGTTGGAATTATGTTTGGCTTTTCTGCAAGCATCTTCTTGCCTGTTAGAAAAGGGTTACACGAGAGAAGTCTGATAATTGATCTTGGCTGGCAGCAGGATATAAGGAGACAAAGGTGGCACTTGAGAAATTGGGTCTGACTGAGAATTGTGGCCATACAATCCCCATCACTGGGCATTTAGGCCACTGTACTGGTATTTCAAATCTTAGCCACAGCCTCTCCACACACCATTTACTGGTATCTGCTATTGGCATCCCAACCTCAGACAAAGTCCTGTCAGTAAGGATTCCACTGCTTTCATCTATTAGCCCCATCCATCTTGGATAGCAATTGGAACTCATATTTAAAAGGTCTAGTAGTCACTAAACAAAATAGGAAAAGAACACCAAATGAGTATTACATTGCCTCTATCTCCAGAAGGCTCATAATGTAGTGGAAAAACGAGATTTAAACCAATAACAATCCAATAAAAATAAATGGATTGACAAGTGAGAGAAAAGGGAAAATTTTAAGTTATAATTTTTTAAGATCCTACTGCCAGGGGAGTAATGTGTTCATTACTTTTTAAGGTTAATCACTTAATTCATATGTCTTACTTTATCTCGAATCTTCTAAACAACTGTAGGTGAAGAACATGAGCAGGACTGTTAGGAATGACCAATGCCCTCTTCTTTCACTATCTGATGTCAGGCTCACAACAACCACTAATGTCAAATAGACTACTTGGTTGTTTTCTGTTTGATCCAGAAAAAGACATTATATGTTTACCAAGAATCTCATACCTTTCATTCCAAATCTATTTGTGACAGCTGTACTTTTCATGGTAATTCAAGACTATTTAAATGCCATAAATTCATGAAACATGAGTGTAACAAGAAAGAGAGTTGCTATTGCTATTAAAAAAGTCAATATGTAGAAATAATCCAAAAGGCCAAATTGTTAAAAGAAAGTGCTACCCAGAAAAATTAAGTGAAAAAAGAGAGAGACCAAAATGGAGTCTACATTCTGGTTACTAAGTGTTTTAAAATCCCATTGCACTTTTAAAAAGCCTAGACTAGAAATCATAGAAAAGATGTTTTATGCATATGGATTTCATTAGAAAGAGCACAGAATATTGCAAATAGCAGAAGTATGTTCCAAAATCACGACAGTTCCTGTACTGACATGGCATACAGATCAAAGGATTCAGAACATGATGCACATTTATTATATATATTTTAGTTGAAATAAAATTTATACGTAGGCAGGAAATTTTTCATGACTTTAGACTTTAGATTATTATTTTTTGGGTTACCTGACAAACTATAAGTTCCAATCTTCTCTGATAAGTGCTATTAGCAAGAAGATTTCTCTGTTGGATTAATGTACTATTAGCTAAAGAACTCTGGGGGAGACTTCCTACAAAGTAGGTCAATTCCTTACCATAAAATTCTGATTATGTTAAGGGATTTATTCAGCTTCATTCAGATAGGGTCACATTTATATTATCACAAAAAATCACATCTGCATTACAACTTTAGAATTCAGCTTCTAGGCAAACACAAGAAAAATATTAGCCGTTTACATAGGATATCTATTATGAAATAACAAGGCACACAAATAGCATGACAATGGCCCAACCAGGGAACTTTTCAGAATGACAGCAGTCTTCCTATGTAAATTCCAAATGATATCAGCTAAGAGAATTCTAATAAATGCTACTGGACAATAGGGAGAGTATGCAATACTGGGAAACCCATTCAAAACCCATCAGAACAGCAGCCCAAGTGAAGCTGTGTTTTTAGGAAAGCCATCTTCAGGCTGATGCTCAGAAGAGGCTGGAATTTCTCTTGCTTGAGTTTTTCTTCTGACCAGAAACATTATGGCATAATAGAAAAGATCAATATAGATATATCTGGATTAAATGTTGAATTTGTTATATTTTTAGCTGTGTGGCTTGGGGCAAGTTACTTAATCTTTTCAAGACAAAGTATCCCCCATCTATAATATGGTTACTATAACATATACTTTATTAGATTGTTGAAGGGTCAAACAAGAGGAATCGTAGTAGGATGGCAATCACATACCTACCCTTGGAGGTCTGACATTTTAATTTTCAGACTAACCAATTTTATATAAGGCAGTTCTTTCATATTAAACAGAAACCCCATCCAGTATACACTAAATCTTGCTTTAGAACATGCTATTCTTTTCTTCATAAGGAATATGTTAAATCTGTACCACTAACACTATTTGGCTGATTTACTTCATTAGCCTGGGATGGAATTAAGTGCTAAAGGTCTGACAAAATTTGGATCCTTCTGGTTAGAGGTAAAGATTTACAAGAAAGTTCACCTTGAGAATACAGGAGACTTCCTGGCAAATATCTGCAAGTAAGAAGGTCATAGGGAAAATGAGGCAGAATAAGGGAGTATACAAAACTTTGTACATTGAAAGTCAGAAGACTATGCTATCCCAAATTATTCCACTGTGGCATGGGGGTTATTTTGAGTTGAAGGCAGTTGATAATCAGAGACAAGAAAAGCTCCCTATTCTCTCACTTGTTGCCAAAAATCCAGGCATAAAATTGCCCAGGTGACCGACTCCCCTCTCTACCAGCAAAGACAGAGGTTAATCATCAGTGGATATAACTGTAGACCCCTCTGATCCCAGAGATGGCAGCTGAAGAGCTGCATGAAAGAGCCTACTGACTGTCCTTTATCTTCATTCCCCCATGTTTGCCTTTCTGCATTTTGTTGCCCTAGAGAAAATCCTTTTCCTGTAACTTGTCACTATTCTAAACATTAATTTTCTTTTTGATGATGCTCTATATGCCCAACTTACAAGAATCCCTTTGCTTGCTCATCCTGGAGTTCTGCCATGTGTATGAACAATGAGTATGTTAATAAATCAGTTTTTTCCTTGTTAATCTGTCTTTTATCAGTCTAATTTGCCAGGCTCCAGGCAGAGAAAGTAAGAGGTGATAGGGAAAAGGAGTTTTTCCTCCCTTATATCCACAACATCCATTTAGAACTGAGAAGTAGACATTTAGGCCCTGGAGCAAGATTAAAAATCCCCAGGACTCTGCAAACCAAACCAGCCTTTGCCTTATATCACTAAAGGACTGTAAAGCACACAGCCATGGAAAGAACAAACTAGAGAAGCTGCTCAGTGCAGCACAAGGAGGAATTGGCATTGCATCAAAAGCAGGTGGGGGATAATGATCATCACCATTTTTATTTCCACTTTGTTTTTCACCATTTATTTTCCTATGATGATATTCAAGATATATCAGATCTTTAGGTACAACTGACCCTAGAATTCCCTGAAATCACAATACATGTGCAAAGTAAACTTTAGATATTTGACATCATTTTTTTTTAACATCTCTTTACTATTTACTCAGTTCATTTTATGTTTCCTTCAGGATTTGTGGCATGCTTTTTTTTATTTTTAATTGGCAACGTGGTTTCCTCATCTCTAAAATGAGATTATTTACCTTACAAAAATATTAAAAGAATATAATATGTTCGTGGGGAAAAAATGCAGAGGTCTGAAAGTATCAGGTGTTGATAAAAGTAGACACCTAAATGTTGGTAGGACTGGACACTTGCTTTGAAAAAATTAGTAATAAAGCTAAAAATACATGCCTTAAAGATACACATATATACCATCTGACATAGCAATCCCACATTGCCTGAGAGTGAGCCGGTGGGCACCAAAGCACATGCAGAAACCAAAAAAACTGTCATAACATAGAGCTCCAAACTCAGATGTAATAGAATGACATTTTAATGTGGCATATTCATACAGTGGTCACTATATATCAATAAAAATAAAAGCATGACAAATATATTCAGCAATGTAGATAAATCATGAAGATGCACAAAATGAGATCAGCACAACAGGATAAACAGTGCTTGCATTTATATGAAATCCACAATATGGAAAAATGAAAGTAATTATTTATGGATTGACTTATTCATGGATAGAGCTAAGAAGAAAAGCAAGGAAGCGAGTATTATAAATAGCAGAAGAGTTTCTGTCAGAGGAGAAAGTGATGTGGGATGAAATGGAACCTGGGAAACATCTGGAACGCTGGTCATGTCATGATGACTTGGAGGGGCGTTTTCTGGGTGCCCATTATACTGTCATTTACTAGGCTATTTGTTTATATTTTTAAAAAAATTCTTTACTTTCAGTTTTTATTATAGTTTTTATTATAGTTTTTATTATAGTTTTTATTATAGTTGCTATTATTATTTACAATATGAAACTGAAAAATATATACTCCTATGAATAGTACACCTAAGATAGTATGTAGTAACTATTAGCTGCCAAAACAAAAGAAACAAAAAAGAATAACAACTTCCTCCTCCTAGAAATTAAAGGACAGCTGACAATAGAGCACATGTCCCATTTTAAAGATTTTCTTTAATGAGAATCAATTGACTCACTTGGTTGCTTCTAATGAAGGGGTAATGAAATCTACATATTTGGGAGAAAAAAAATCTATGAGAACCCACTACTTGGGGAAATTCACTGTGAGTCTCATCACTTGATTTTAGGCAGAGCTTCAACCTCATTGAGAAATCTTGACATTCAACATTCAGAATTCATGTAGCAAACAGGAACCTGGGGTTTGCAGTAGTGGATTAGGAAAGACGCCCACTCCCCCTGTTTAATGATACTGAGCAGCTCAGGCAGGCTGCAGTGCTCAGAAAGGTCGCTGCTGCTTTTATTTAAAGGAGATTCTGGTGCAGGCAGGGGAATGAACAGTGAATCAACGCCTAAAGCAGAAATCTGCTAAACATCTCTGTGACTGTGAAACCCCAAAGGGCTACATCCCATTCTTTGTACATACAGCCATTAATGACTTCTAGAGGAGCAGAGCTAGGGAGGGACAACAATAGGTGAGAAGTCAATTTAATTTTCATCCCAGGCTGATGTATTCTTAACACGACCCTATGAGAATTCATGTCAGATGCAAATTGTATATTTGTTGCTGATTCAAACGGCAGATCTAGTCTCCATTTCAGATTCATTCTTAGGACTTTAGCTGCATTTAATGAAAAGTGGCTGTATTCACTATGAACCAAATTTCCCCTTGAGTTTTATTACTGAAATCATCAAAATAAATCACCTAGAATCCTCAATCCTACCCAGTTTGAAAGCCCTGGGTGCAGAATGAAATCCTAAAAACACACATACTAGAAACATTTTTGTATGCTTCAGACAATGGACTAGTGGTTAAAATGAAGGTTGATGCTGTTGTCTTGCTCTGTATGTGGGCAGTATTAAGTGTTCTTTTCCTTTAAGTTTAAACTATTTATGATGACTTATTTTTACATGTGGCAAGGAAAAATCCTATTTCAACAAAAAAGCACTGGGACAGAGGAAGGACACCCATCCTTAAGATACTCATCTGTCAACCAGAGGATAATAGAAACACAATTTCTCCCAACTAGTTCTGGTGTTTAGAATTGGTCTTTCTTTTCTGTTTGTTTGTCTGGCTCAGGAAAAGCCACCCTATAAGAGCCCTTTGGTAACACTGTTCACACCCAGGCAGAAGTGTTGATTCTCCTACCCAGCTGTGAATCTTCACTGCTGCTCTTTACAGACTCCAAGAACACTCAGTTTGCAAAGTGGATTTGAAAATAAGGCCAGCCTTAGGGGGCAGAACACAGCCAAAAGGAGCAGAGCCTTCACTATTTTTGTATTCTTGCCTCTAGACCCTTCTTTTCAAAAGACAAAGATCTTCTAACTTTTTTCTCTACTAGTTGTATCCCAGATCTTATTTTGGCTAATAACGATGACCACATCACCCCTCTTCCCTCCACTCTGATATGTCCCTTGGGGTGTGCACTCTAAAGGTCGAGTTAGCTGCACTAATCACATTAAGTGCTCATGGTTAATGTTTTCATGTGTCAGCAGTCCAGGACATTTTGATTTTTAGCTGGGGGCAAAGGCTTAAACTAAAAAGCAGAGCTGTGATGGGAAGATTTCAAGATTCATGTACAGGGAGGTAATGATTTTCTGAAGCAATTCTGTGAGGTTCCTAAAATAATCTCATAGGGAACACAGTCTTTTACACTTACTCTGGCCCTTGGTGCCAACAACAAAATAGGTCATCTAGCTCCCCATCCTCACTTCCACTGCAAAATCTCAGAATCCAGGTTCTAGTGAGTTCCGACCAAAGCAAGTCTCACTGTATAGACAAGGAAAGGGATGCCCATGACTTGATGGTCCTCTTAGCTACCTTCAAAAATTCAAGTCTGAGTCCTCCAAGAATAGTATCCTAGCAGCCTTTCTTCTTGACATATACCTGATAATCAATGAACTTTCTGAGAAGGAGCTGATCAATGTACTTCACAACACTATCATTGAACATTTCTCTTGACAATGCCCATGGCAATCTATTACACAACCTAATTGAGAGAATAGATTAAATATTTCCTTATCTCTTTACCTAAAATGTACAACTGTGGGATGGGAGCACTGTATAAGGAAACTAACATGTAGTCTCACAAATGAACTGTTTTTGGGCAAATTTTGCTGGCTGTATTAAAATTATTTTCCTTGGTAATTGGCTGTGTTAATTGAATGCATGCATTGCCACCTGGAATTCAGTGTAGCACATGTGACAGCAGGTGGGAGGAAGTCTGGCATGGGACTTAAAGCCAGACAAATCTGGGTTTGAATCCCAACTAAGCCACTTCCTAGCTGAGGAATGTATCAGAGATGGTCACAAAAGCTTTATCAAGGATATACTAAAGAGTGAATGTTATATTACAACTAGAGTCCTAAACACACTGACCAGCACTCAAATACTTGAAGAAGTGCAGAAAAAGAGACTCAAACATTTACAGAATGTCAAACAATGGCAGCGATCAGTTACTGAGTGCCTACCATGTCCAGGTAGTCCATGTTTACCATCAATAATCCTCATAACCTTTTAAACAAGGAAGGAATCATAATGCCTTATCTACAGGTGGGAAAAATGAGGAATATATTGAGGAACTGGTAAGTAGCAGAAAAGAGACAGAAGCTCAGAACTGTCTACTTTACCCTATATCACAAGGCCTCCTGCTGTGTGTAAGCAGATAGGAACTGTTCTGTGTTCTTAAGATTTAGCTCTTATTCCAGAGAACCTCCCTTTCTAATCTAATGGGAATGCTGGAAGTAAAAAGATAATGCTGAGAGATGGGAGGCTGAGATAGCAAGATCCCAGATTCCAGGCCAGTGCATGGTAAGTTAGCAAGATCCTGTAACTTTGTTTAAAATAAAATAGGGCTGAGGATCAGATGCAGAACACCCCTGGGTTCAATCCCCAAAAACACATACACACAACAACAACAGGAAAACAGAGAGAGAGAGAGAGAGAGAGAGAGAGAGAGAGAGAGAAGAGAAGAGAAGAGAAGAGAAGAGAAGAGAAGAGAAGAGAAGAGAAGAGAAGAGAAGAGAAAGTTATATGAAGGAGAGAAAGAAAGACAAGAGGTAGGAACCCTAAGCAGCAAGATTGAGAATGGGAAAAAACTATACATACATCAGCCTACATAAAAGACCCTTCATAACATAATCTTACTTAAATTTTCAAATGGACCTGAGAAATACGAATTGTCATCTTCATTTTAGCACCCTATACTCAGTAATGTTAGCACAGCTTGAAGGTGGTACTTAAACCCTGAACTTGTAAAGACATCTCCCAAGCAGGAAATCTTAATTCATAGTACAAGGTTTCTGATTTTCCTCCAGAAACTGAGGAGGACTTTCCAAACTCTCACAGCTAGGACAAACCAGAACCCTGTTCTTCCCAGACTCCCAGGGACCTTTCTCTGGTGACACAAATTCCTTAGCAAACTCGGTGAGTATGAGTTTCCAGAAGAACTTTGGAGAATACTTGCCCAAGGATAGCCTAGTGTGGGCTTGGGACTCAACTCACGGTCCTTCCATCACTACCCGTTAGCTGCTTGCTTTCCTGAGGGTGGTAATCAGTGATCCTCTGGGTCTTGGCCACATATCAGCTTCACAGGGATGCTTGCTTTATAAACTGAGGACAACTGAGACCTAGTGAATCTTATGCCTCTGAATATTAGGCCCTGATAAAGACATTTTAAGTATCCTATATAAGTTTAAGGTGCAACCAAGTAGTCTGAATCAAAAAATGAAACCAAACCTCCTTGTTGAGCCATTACACAAGAATCTAAATACTCTCCAATATCAACTAGTGTTTCTTCATAAACAGCCCATTTCTCAAGTACAGGATTAATATAGGAAAGGTAAATTCACAAGCACCGATATGAGGTGTTCAACTCTCCATAGCCTTGACAGATGCACTCTCCCCAATCAATCAGCATGAGGTGTACTTATTTATTCTCATTTCTCTGGAAGATAAGGATGATAGGGATATAAAAAAGAGTGCACTCTAAAATATTATTTATTACTGGGCCAATAGATTTTCATGTGAATCAGGTTTTACACTTTCCATTTTCTACTGAAACAATAGAATGCTACATGGCTAATAATAAGGCACAGGCCTTGATTAAATACCCAATCCATAATTCAATAAAGAGGCTGTGCTGACATAATCACCAAAGAGGGACTCTTATGAATACCCAAATAAGCCCAAACCTGAAATGCACAAGTCAGCACTCACCCCACAGAGGCTTATAATTTGTAAAGTGTGCAAAACATTTTTCTTCCAGTACCCAACTTCTCAGATTTTATAATTAGCAAAATTTTGTTGGTGGAGTAGGACACATTATATTCTGAGTAAAGGCTTACCAAGAGTCTTAGAATGCTTGGCTGGAAAACAAGCTATTCTGTGTCAGCTGCTTAAGGAATAATACATTCACTTTCTTTGAATGATATACTATTAGTTGAAGAGGTCTGGACAATTTCTAGAAGCTCAGCTCAAAGTTTATTGATTTCCAAGTTGAACCAGAGTGTCAAAGTTTGGTGGTTATTGTCACCCCCAAAACACGAGATTTTTAAACATCCCAAGATATAAAGTTTCCACTTTTTAAATTAGAGTAGTACTAAAACTTCAGATTGCATACGAAATTTTAAGACATGCACAGCCATAAAGTGAACTATGCACCTTCTGTGATTTCCCAGGCCAATTTTTTATAGATATATGAATTTTAACACTGGTTATCTTGTCTTATATTCCTGACTACAAGGAAGCTCAGAACCAAAGCTATAGCCCAAAACAAACAAATAAATAAATAAACCTTGTATGATTTTATCTATCATCTATTTCCCTGTTTCAATGGGAGTTACCAAATATACTTCTTATAATGAAAGCTTCTCTATAAAACCTTCATATCCTTTTTGTCACAGAGTATAAAACAACACAGTATCTTATTATAAAGCATCACAATCTACGCAGCAATTTACATATGATTTTGGAAAGAAGTTTAGAAGAAAGTCATGATGAAAAGCAATAATTTAATCGCATTAAAAATGAGGGCATTAGAGGTGCTGCTGCTTTGAGATGTGAACCCTTTAAGGGGCCACGTCTGTAAAAACCACCAATATCCTGTAAGGGATGTAATGTTCAGCGCCAACTGCCAAAGACCCATTTCCTTCTTCCTTTAATCTAAAGATAGTCATGACAACCAATCATGTGTAACCCAGTGATAGGCAGCCCAGTGCTAAGATAACTTTTCTGGACTAGCCACCTTCCCTTTAGGAGGTGTATAAAATATTGTCTTCTATTTTTCCTCTTAAAAGGCCCACACAACCAGAGTTTCTTGGGAGCATTCATTCAAGTACTTTGAGTTTGTGTTCCTGAAATTGCAATTCTCAAAAACCCAAATGAAGTTCTTTTAGTCTTAGAGTTTCTGGCAATGAACTGATCAACACATAGCAAAGATATGAATGTGTTTGTGGAGTCCTGGAATAGGACACTGAAAGGGAATCTGGGGCATGTGCTGAGGGCTGGCCAACACACTTCCCTCAGGGATGACAAAACCCTCAGTGCGTTGCTCTTTTATCCTTTGACATCTCTGGGCATCTCTCAGGGAATGCTCTGCAACTAGATGGCATGCATGGATGGTCCAAATTCTGAGCTGAGGCTAAGAAAGAGGCTGAGAAACCTGCCCCAAACTAAACTTGTCTCATAGCTAGAATTCTATCTTAAGTTTGTCTGGCTCCTCAAAATGAAGAGAAAAAAAAAAAAAAAGACCATTTAGTCCTCTTTAGGAAAATGTCTATTATCCCTTCATTTTCTTTTCAGACTATTTGTATATAAGTTGTATATAAAGTTCTCTGCTCCTCAGCTGACCCTGGCTGATCTCTCAGCACTGACAGGATTAGACAGAGTGGCACTACACCGAAGAAAAAGTCCTCTTCAGATGCAACAGCATGCTGCCTCTGCAGGCAGGCACTGTTCCTACAAAGCCTTTCTGAAGGTGCCTCATGCCATGGCTGATTACCGTGCTGAGACTTCTCCAGGCAAGTTGTCTCATTACTAATCCACCTCACAATTTAGATCTCCCATCCGATTAAATGAATTGACCATTTCTGCTCTGAATTGGAAATGTTCATCATAAACCATCCCTATATGATAGTGGTTCAATATGTGTGATCCGCAGAAGATGGCAGAAAAAAAATTTTAATGGGACTATGAGGTCCTGTGAAAATAAAGCAAAATCTAATGAAAATAAACAAGATTGGAATTTAGTTCATAGCTAAATGCTGTGTTTCATGATGATTTAGTGAAAAGACAGAGCTGTCCCTGGCATATTCCCTCACCTTGCTTACTTGATGTCATCACCAAATAAATTGTGTGTGTGTGTGTGTGTGTGTGTGTGTGTGTGTGTGTCTGTGTGTCTGCACATGATCTCCAGAAAAATAATCAAAACCCCACTGCTTTTCCTTTGCACTGACATTGCTCCTTTTTGCTACTCTCTGGTCTTGAGGTTTTCTTCCATTTTTTCCCCTCATTACTAAAAGTTGTTTCATTAACCACCACCTTGAGAGAGAAACCTGAGCATACATAGTCCTAGACTTTACTGTTTACTGCCTCCACATTAATTCACTCCTGCTACTGTAATAAAAGTAATTAGTTGCAACCTTTGATAAGTCTTTACTGTGTCTAAGGCACTGGCACATAGATCATATTGAAACTGTTCTCACTTCATCTTCATGATGCTTTGGGGATGGCTATCTACTGTCCTTCATTTTAGAAATGGGGGTCTCAAAAAACTTTAAATAATTTGCCCAGGATCTTATAGCTCAGAGGAACGGGGGGAAGGGCAAGGAGCAGATAGAAAAATCCTGGCTCACTGGACTCCACTTGAAAAGCTCACTTCTCTGCCTTAATCAGCAACCCCATTATCACTTGTCTTCATGACCAAAATAACCTTCTAACCATTAGTCCTCTTTCCTCCTCTTTACTGCCTGCAATCTGCTTTTTTAACTCTTGAACTTGGAGGCTGATGTTGCAGAAGCATCATACTCCAAGTGGCTCCACTGTAAGACATAATAGATGATATTTGGAAAATCATATAAATGTAGTCTTTTATCAACATTTATCAGAGAAAAACAAGTACACAGCTTTCTTTCAATCAAAATTGCTGAAACCTTGGTCTCAGAGATCCTATGTTTCCCTGGGGAATGTAGCAACCTCGTTATCTACTAAAATTATCCTGACCTTCCAAGGCCAAGTCCTGTTAGCCCTCCCTAATCCAAAAATAATTAGTGGATAACAGACCCCAGCTTGTTGAGACAGAGAGTTATTTGCAGGGAATTTCTTGGCTGGAGCAAATGGTTTTGCAGAAATTGCTAACTCTAATAGATTGTCCTAAGCTCTTGCCACCTGCTTTCCTGAGCCCCTGTCATCGCTGACAGTAAAAGGGCTCACAGGTCATGACGTGGAGACTGGAGATACAATGTCACCAACATGTTGTCACTGACCAGGGGAAATTAGGCCCACCCACCAACCATCTGGAGAGGAGACTGGATGGTCACAGACATCTCAAGGAAGCAAATAGGAACATGGATTAGAAAGACAGGGAGGTTTTTCTAAAACTGGGGTCCTTGGCCAGTTCCACAAAGTATTTTGATATTTGTTGGAAATTTTAAAGGAATAAATATGAACAAGACAAAATAATTACAATGGCCTGTCATGGTGCAGGGAATTCTACAGAATGCCCAGGAGCTATATGGCAGCTGATGCTAGCACTGAAGAGCATGGGATGTTCTGGGGCAGGGCTTGGAACCTAAGGCACAATGTTCTCATTAATGTTCGTCATTGCTCAACATCTGGAAACCATCCTAAACAGAGGTCACTTTATAGCAGTGGTTTTCAAACTGGAGTGTGTATCAGAACTGCCCGGATGACTTGTTAAACAGATGGCTGGACCCCACCCCAGAGTCACTGATGCAGTAGGTCTGAGGTGGTAGCCTCAGAATCTGAGTTTCTAACCACTTTTTAGATAAGTCTATTCCTGCATAGTCCAGGGGCCATATTTTTGAGAACCACTGCTTAGATAAAAGAATTCACAGAAAAGGCAGCTAGGGAAGAAGCTATCATCATCAGTAACCAATATATGTAACCATTCCATATATATCAGTGACCACTACATAAAGATGGTATCATCCAATCCTCATAATAAACCTGAAAGTAGGCTTTATACCTTTCTGCAGATGAGAACAGTTAGGTCCAGAGAGGCAAAGTAGCCTAGTCAAGATCACACAGATAGTAAAGGGTAGAGTCAGGATGAAATTCAGATCTTCAGAGCCTCAAAACTACCCTACCTGTTCTCTAGGAAAAGGTCCAGGTGGTTTACGTAGAATTTAGGGAGACTCGGAGGTTCCTGCATCTACTCTGTATTCAGTAAGATGCCTACTCAGACCTTTCTACAAGAAGAAACAATGCAATCTATTTATACACATCTTTATTGCCGAGTTCCAATATGTCTAAGATGTAATGTGTGGAGGAATAGACCCCTTCGGAGATCATCTCAAAGGGAGGGCAGAGAAGCAGAACCACATGCAATTCAAAATTGGACTCTGAGTGAGGTCTCAGGGATGGTGTGCTATTGTGCTGGGAGGTTGTCTAAGATAAATTGGTCATATGAAGTGTTGATAGGGGAATACTTCACAATTACAAGTCTTTTTTTGTGTGTGTGTGGTACTATGGGTGGAACCCAGGGGTTTTTCTACCTCTGGGCTATACTCCCAGACAAATTTAATATTTTATTTGGAAACAGGGTCTCACTAAGTTGCTGAGAGCCTACCAAGTATCTGAGGCTGGCTTTGAACCTGTGCAATCATCCTATCTCAGCCTCCCAAGTGCTGGGGTTACAAGCATTCACCACCACGCCCAGCGTTATAAGTCATTTTTATAGAGGACTTCTGATCAAAAGAGATTTCACATCCAAAGAAACTACTATTTGCCAAAAGACCATGGGAAAGTCTATTAAGTTAACTGAATTTTAGTCTCTGTTCCCCCAAAACTGAACCATTTATATCAGCTTACTTTATATCACAGGACCCTCTAGAACACAGAGTAACATTATGCATCTATATACATGGTTGGTGACTTATTAGCTGTCCTAATAAGTAAAAGTAGCCTAAGTCAAGAGCTTTGGTAAGTATAGGCAAATGAGGGAGAAACTTGAAAATACGTGCTCTTCACTTGCAACCTGGTCCTGGCTTCCCTACTGGAAGTTTTGCATTTTATTCAAAGCTATTAGCATCCTGGCCATGGTTTCTTTCTCTTAGATATGAAAATGTTCATACCTGGGAGACCTCACAGTGCTGGTGTAATGTTCCATATATTTGTTGGTAATGTACTTTCAGATGTCATAATTTATAGGGAACATTTTAATGGATTTAAAAACTCAAAATAAAGCACTAGGACAGTCTATATTGGAGTGTCCTGTTCATCAGCCTTCCCTTTTACAGTGTCTAGAATTTCTTGAGACTCACCTAACTATGCCCTTATAGATATTCTGAGACAAAGCTCCAACACCCATGTCTTCTGCTGAGACATGAACCTCAGCCTCCCTTTCCCCTCTTGTTCACAGAAAGGTGAACAGTATTCTGCACTCACTGGTTAATGAGCTTCACTCCAAGTTTTGTGCCACAGATAGTCCATCATGGTAGTGCCATGGGGTGGAAATTTAAATTTTCCGCCCTGATCAAAATGTTGGAGCACACTTAAGAAGGGTTTGTAGTACACCACTTTGTAGGGCCAGTCTGATCCTCATAGGGTAGTGACTCATTCTATTTGGGCCACTGAGCCCCAATTTTCTTATCTATAATATGTGGGTGACAATGCTAATTCTTACTGATCCCCCAGAGTTGTGGGACTTGAAAGGCAGGATGGATGTGACACTGAATAGAGGGCCATACTATAATAAAAATGCAGCAAGGCAAAAGCTAGCACATACATGGAATAACTGCTGTTTGTGTCAGACTAATGGCACAGCACAGTGGTTAAGAATACTCTGCTAAATACAGGCACTGGAACTACATATGTGACTTCAGGTCCCAGCTCTTCTACTTACATACTGGATGTGTGCCTTTGGATGAGTGACATAATTTCTCTAAATCTCAGACGTCATCCATGTAAGAGGTACAAATGAGTGAAAACAGCAAAAGCACTAAGAACTGTGCTTTCTTAGTCACATAGTGAGGGCTCAATAAGACTGAACTGCTGATACCATACCCATCCTCCTAATCAGCAGCATGCTCATTCTGCTTTGGCTCTTTTCATTCTCAAAATAGCACTGTGATCCCCCGTCCCATGTTCTCCTCCTGCACCATGTCAGTCCCTTGCTAGGCATCTTCCAGTCCTCTTCCACCAAGGGTACAAAGATAGAAAGACACACAGATGTGCAAGTCAGCCCTCCTTTACAAAACCAACCAAAATAACAAACCAATAAACAAACAAAAATTTAATTCTATTGTCATGTTTGTTGTTGATTTAGGTAGTAGGGATTGAACCCAGGGGCATTCTACCTCCAAGGTATACCCTAGCTATTTTATTATTTAATTTTGAAACAGATTCTCAGCTAACTTGCTAAGACTAGCTTCAAATTGGCAATTTTACTGTCTTAGCCTCTAAAGCACTAAGATTACAGGTGTGTGCCACCATGCCCTGTTCATCATGTGGAAATTTTAAACTGAGATTTAATTTACACATCATAAAACACACCCTTTTAAAGTGTACAATTTAGTGGATCTTAGTATATACAAAAGGTCATGCAGTAATCATCAGTATTTGATTCTAAACATTTCCTTTTCTAATTTTAAAATTTATTTTAAATTGAAAAATATTATATAGTATGTAAAACATGATGTTTTCAAGTACATATACATTGGGAAATAGCTACATCAAACTAAACATATGCATTACCTCCAATATTTATCATTTTTTACAGTGAAAACACTTTACCTCTACTCTCTTAGAGATTTTAAAGTATAAAATACATTGTTATTAACTATGACCAGTATGTTATACAAGAGATCTTTTGAACCTGCCATATATCTAACTGAAAAAAAATTTTTTTTTGATGGTACTGGGGTTCCTGGAAACCCTTCTACTTCCAGGCTATACTCCCAGATCCATTTATATATATTTATATTTATTTATTTGGAAACAGGGTCTCTTAAGCCAGCAAGGCTGGCTTCGAACCTGCGCGATGTCTCCGCCTCCCAAGCACGGGGATTATAAGCGTGCGCCACCACGCCTGCTCAAACTGAAATTTTGATTCTTTTGACCATCAACATTTCCCCAAACCCCCTCACCCTACTGAGGCCCCTAGTAATTACCATTCTACCTTCTGCTTCTATGAGGTTGAATTTTCTAGGTTCTACATGGAAGTGAGACAATGTGGTATCTGCTTTTTCATACCTGGCTTATTTCACATAATCTCCTTCAGATTCATCCCTGTGATTCATATTAAGTTCCAATTACCTTTTTTATATGATCTGCTAAAGATTTCTAAATTTTCTTTTGATTGTTTATTTAATGAATCAACCTCCACAAATACATTTGCTTAAATGAGAAGCACCACAAAATGAGGTAGGGGCATGGTTGTCACTTGAGCCAACTCTGGCCACATCCTGTATCCAGCCTGGGCTGAGCTAATTTACCTCTCCGTGCTTCCATTTCCTCACCTGCAAAATGGGTCCAATACTAATTCTTAGTTCACAGGATGATGTGAGGGTTCAATAAGTGATTTCATGAGAAGTGCTTAGAATAACCCTGGCATATGTTAAGTCATCAATAAGTGCTATTGATTTCAATTTTAGACTCTTTGCCTGATATTTTAAAGATAATGACCAGGGTAGAGGCTTTGAGGGCTGCTGCAAGAGGAAAGAGCAATCCTTTGTTGCAAGGGCCTGAAATGGCTCTTTCTTCATCACACTGTGCCTCTTTGGAAAAGCCCCCTTCCTTTGCTGGGTATTTGTCAAAAAAGAAAATATTTGCTAACAATTTTAGGTATACACAATTCTTTCTTCTCACTGAGCCTTAGCAAATCTCCAAATCTAAGTGCCAAATTCAAATTCTTGGACCATGTAAAATCCACTAGCCTGGCGTGCTAGTGGCAACTGTGGGTCATACAGAGAGCCTGATTCAACAGGAAACATGGTTGAAGCATATGTTTTTCCAGTCATCGGAAACCCTGAGCAGTGCTGGCCCCAACAATTAAATACAAAGATGAGATGAATACAGCAACCTGAGCTTTTGCAGACAGACAGATGGTACAACGAGGAGCTTTTCCTCATCCACGTGTCTGTTTGTCATTTAATTAGTAACAGTGGAAAGTATAATAACCTTGAATTTTAGGTCTTAGGATAATGAATACAAAATGACTTTGCAAGTCCCATCTTAGATGGGATGTATGCACATAATATCCCCTGGGGTGATCTGGGCCACTCTATCTCTCTGATTCATGCTGGTGCTACTGTTGACATAGCACGCTCCTTCCTTCATCCCACCATCATTTAGTCATCAAATATTTATTGAGTCTAGTAGAAGCCAGGGAATGATCTGCTGGGTCAAATGGCAACATAAGGTTCAATGTGACTCTCTACCTTCTTTTCCCCTCTTTTGTGATCCTTAATACAAGACACTAATATAAAGGGAGTCTGTTTAATGCTAAAAGGAGTGATTTTTTTTCTACCTTCCTTCAACATGTATTTATTAAGTATCAAAGCACATTAACAATAATGAAGATAGATAACATTTGTGGAGTGCATAGGACTTAGCACTAGCAATCATATTTACTTCTCCCCAAAACATGTTGGTCTTATACAATTGTGTTCCTTTTTTTTTTTTTTTTTACAGTGAGGAGATGATATCAAGATGCAAAGTAGTTAAGTAACATGTGCTCCATCAGGATGGAGGTAAGATAGTCTGGGTTTGAGCCCAGTTCTCTCTAAAATCACTGTCAGGCTTGATTCAAAGCCTGAACTGCTACTGTCTGCTCTTGAGATAGAAGGAAAGTACTTGGGCTTTAAGTTAGAATTAACTGTATTCCAGTATATCCTAATTGTGTGACTCTGGGTCACCACTTTTTTCCACTTTTCACCACGGAATTACAATAAAGAAGAGGGTTATAGCTGAGCATCATAGAACATACTTATAATTCCAGTTTTTAGGAGGCCGAGACAGGAAAATCTCAGGTTCAAGGACAACTTCAGCTATACAGAGAGATTCCCAAAAGCCTAGAAGGACCCTGTTTCAAAACAAAACAAAACTTTTTTAAAAAAAGGCTATAAGTATAAAGTAGAATGTCCCTAGGTTCAATCCCCAGTAAAACAAACAATAAGAAAAACAACAAAAAGAAGGTTGTTGTGATTTAAAGAAATACAAGTGGGGATTCCCTTTAAAATCAGGAACAAGACAATGAAGCCCACTATCACCATTTCTTTTCAATATAGTCACTGAGACTCTTGTCAAAGCAGTAAGACAAGAGAAGGATACCAAAGAAATTCAAATAGAAAAATAATAATTCAAATGATCTTTGTTTGAAGATGACATAATCCTATATCTAGAAGACCTAAAAAACTCAACCAAAAGACCACTAGATGTCATTAACAAATTTTGCAAAGTACCTGGATACAAAATCAACCTTATAAAATCAGTAGTGTTTTAATATGCCAACCATGAACCCACAGAAAAAGAAATACAGAAAACAATTCTATTCACAATAACCTCAAAATCAATAAATTACTTGGGAATAAACCTAACCAAAGTGGTAAAAGTTCTCTACAATGAAAATTATAAAACTCTAAATTAAAAAATTGAAGATGATCTTGGAAGATGGAAAGAAGATCTCCCTTGCTCTTGGAGAGGCAGAATAAGTATTATTAAAATTGCCATTTTACCAAATGTACCCTACAGAGTCAATGTAATCCCTATGAAAATATCAATGTCATTTTTCAGAGACCTAAAAAAATGAGTTACAAGTTTTATATGGAGGAAAAAAAGACCCAGAATAGCCAAAAATATTCTCAGCAAAAGGAACTATGCAGGAGACATCACAGTTCCTGGCTTCAAATTATACTACAGAGTTATAGTAATAAAAACAGCATGACATTGGCACAAAAACTAACAAATGGACCAATGGAACATAATGGAAGACACAGAAACAAATCCACATACTTAGAGCTAATTGATTTTCAACAAAGGAGCCAGATTCTGGAGAAAAGAGAGCCTTTTCAACAAATGATGTTGGGAAAACTAGTTATCCATTCATAGAAAAGTGGAACTAAAACATTGCACAGGAATCAACTTGAGATAATTCAAAGACCTGGAAGTTATACCAGAGACTGTGAGGCTACTGGAGGAGGGCATAGGTTCAACACTTCAATATGTAAAAACAGGTAGAAACTTCTTCAACAAGACCCCCAAAGCTCAGGATATTAAAACAAGAATTTATAAGCAGCATGGCATTAAGCTAAAAAGTTTCTGCTCATCAAAGGAAACCATCAATAGTCTAAAGTGAAAACCCATGAAATGGGAGATCTTTACTAGCTATCCCTCTGACAGAGGACTAATATATAGAATACAAAAAGATCTTAAAATATTTTACACTAGAAAAACAAAGAACCCAGTCAAAAAATGGGCAAGTGAATTCAATAGACACTTCATGAAAAAAAGGATGCAAATCAAAACTACACTGAGATTCCATCTAACCCCAGTCAGAATGACAATCATCAAGAAGTCAAGGATATGGAAAAATAAGAACTCTTCTACACCAATGGTGGGACTGCAAATTAGTTCAGTCACTATGGAGATCAGTGTGGCGATTCCTCAGAAAACTGGGAATGGATCTAACATATGACCTGGTTAGTCCACTACCTGGGTATCTTTCCAAAAAGGGTGAAACCCAAGAACTACAGTAATATATGCATACCTAGGTTCATAGCAGCACAATTAACAATAGCCAAATTATGGAACCAACTCCTGTGTCTATGAACAGATGACTGAATTAAAATTATGAAAAATGAACACAATGGAATTCTACTCAGTAATAAAGAGAAACAAAATTAAGTGATTTACAAGAAAATGGAATGACCTGGAGAACCTTATGTTCAGTGAGATTAGCCAAGCACAGGAAGAAAAAGGTCATATATTTTCTGTTATATGCACAAGCTAGGGAGTAATTGGGATATAAGAGGAACTCCAGATAATGGAGGAGAAACCTTAGTGGAGCCAGAGAGGAGACCTAAACGTAGGGGAGGAGGAAGACGGAGGTTCATTAATGGAAATACTATCATTGACTATATGTATATATGTGAATATACCAAAGTCAATCTCAGTACTCTGTGTTGGGAAGGAAGAAAGGGGAAAGTGGGGGGCACCAAGTGCTGTATGCATGCATCTCACTGTCAACATAATTTATGTTTTGATGTGAGACTATAATGCACTCAAAACACATCTAAAAAAAGAGATAAAAGCCTGGAATACATACAAGTAGGGAACACACAGTAACTGGTGGCTATTACTAGTAATGGTCCAGTACACAACAACTTTGTTGGTGGGCAGCATGGCTCCAAATTTGTCTTAAAAAGATAATTATGTCAAATAAAATGAGCCAGATCAAACTAACAGTGTGTGGCTTATGAGTGTTTAAATATAAAATTATGCAAAGTTAAAACTAAAGTACAATAACATCAAGTGGATTAGTATATAATGGCTGCACAGATGTACACATAAGTCCAAATATATCAAATTGTATACTTTATGCCCAATTCATTCTATATTATACATTAACTATACTTCCATAAAGCTATTTTTGTTGTTGTTGTATGCTGGCAATTGAACCCTGGGTCTCATGCATGCTAGGCAAGTGCTCTACCACTGAGCTACAGCCCCAGCTCATAAAGCTGTTTTCAAAGACCACATCTGAATAATCTAGGCTCAGGATAATGAATATTATATGTTCTCCCTCATTTATGGAAGCTAAAAAAGGTGATTGCCTAGATGTGGTGAATAAAATAAGGGTCAACAGAGGCTAGGATGAATGGGGTTAGAGAAAGGGTATTAATATAAGAGTTAGATTAAGGAAATAGTTTTAATGTCCCACAGCACAGTGGAATAATAATATTCTATAACAATTATTGTATATTTCAAAATAACTAGAAGAGTAGTATTTGGTGGTTCCTAGCACAGAGAAGTATATAACACTGCAGGAGATGAAAATGGTAATATATTCCTGATTTCATTTTTATAAATTATATACATATAACAAATTATAATACTCTACCATGTAAGTAAGTGAAAAATTATAGGTTAATGGCAAATAAAAAATGGAAAACTAAAAAAGCACTTTTGGATTATATAGTGTATGTCAGATCTCATATGTGGGAGCTAAGGAGGAATTGGAATATAAGAGCGACTTCAGATAAAGGTAGAGAAACCCCAGTGAAGAAATGGAGAGGGTCTCGAGGAGAAATAAAGAATGGGAAACTTTCAGTGATGCTCCATACATAAACAAAATTATCAGTGACCATCCCAGTGTCATGTGCAGGGAACAGAAGGGAGTGGGGCAGAAGTTGGGGCCAAGTGAGGTTGAGGGACTGACCAAGTACCGTGTGCATGTGTCACTCTGAACTTCATTATGATGTGTGATTACAATGCACCAATTAAAGTATACTAAAAAAGGAACTTCAGACACAAGAGAGTACAACATTTGTGTATACTCCATTTGTGGAGGAGTCAATTCTGTCTATACTAGCTCAGTGTGGCCATTCTCATTCTCAACATGGTACACCATGGAGAAGAGGCTGTGAGCTAACTTTCTCAACAAAATTCCCCTTTCTTTCCTAGTTCTTGTATAATAGGAGACCATAAGCTTGCAAGGAAAAGCAGGTGGGTGCTTGACAGGCCAGGGGTGTTAGAAAATCTCATTAGATTTTCTGATAGAGTCCTGGACCAAATGAGGAAAGGCTTTTGTTAATGTAAGGGCTTTTGTAATTCTGTTTGAGCTTCACATGGTCTAGATAATTCTGTTTAATCGAGGTAGTTTTCATCACTTGACTTCATTGGGCACATTTCAGTGGCTTAACCAAGCTAACAGGCAACAAAAACCTTACAGTGCCCATGAAAAAGGCAATTGTTCAGATAAATCAGAAATTGAAAATATTTCTAACTCATAGGCACCTCCCATTATGTGAGGAATCAATAATATCTGATATAGTCCTTTTTGCTTGGGAAATTCAACACTTGGCCTTACGTAATGGAAAATTTCACTTTTATTTGGTGTTTGAAAACAGAGGGCAACCCTATATGATAACAGATACTATTCGTAATAGAAGCTTACATTTACTGTGGATTTTCCATACTTCAGGGGCTTCCTAAGTACTTCAACATGCTGGTTCATGTGCTTCACACAACACATCTATTAGGTAGACCACCATCGTATCTCTATTTTAGAGATGAGGCAGTAGAGGAACAAAATGTTCAATAACTTGAGTTAAGTTATAGAGGAACAAAATGTTCAATAACTTGAGTTAAGTTATAGCCTTTTTTACCTGTTAATAATGAGCTACTATTTCTTTATCATCTTCTATGGGCTAGAATTCTGTAAAGCGCTTTAATTTTTCTTTTAAAAGCTGGTATTAAAACCACAATGTGAGTGGGGTACAATTATCCTCATTTCACAGACAGGGCAACTGAAGCTTTTTTTTTTTTAATTTGTTGGTAATGAGGATTGAACTCATGGGCATTTTACCTCCAAGCTATTACCTCAGTCCTATTCTATCCTTTTTATTTTTAAACAGAGTCTCACTTTGTCACAGAGGGCCTCACAAGTTGCTGAGGTTGGCCATAAACTTGTTCTCTTTCTGTATCAGCCTTTTAAATGTTAGGATTACAAGCATGTGCCACCACATCCACCTTTTTCAACTGAAGCTTTAAAACACAAATTGTACCTTGTCTATAGTCTCAGAGTTAATTAGTAGTAATGCAAGATTCTAGTACTATATTCATCTAGTTTCAAACCCAAGGACCATTTGGAGGAGCACACCTGGTCTTCTACCTCCCTTTGAATAGCTTCTCTTCCCTCTGGTCAGTGGGTTCCATTACTCACATATAAGACAGACACAAAACAGTAGAAGAAGACAAAACATTTGAATAATTTTACTTGTATATTTTAGAGCCAGGTATTTTTTTTTAAATGCAGGGAATGTAATCTTACTCATAGGAAATGCGTTGGAAAGCAATAAAGTAGATTAAATTAAAGTATGGTTTGATGCTGATGATTTAGCAAACTACAATGATGTTAGTAAAAATGAAATAGAAGATATCTTTGCATATTATCTCCCTAAAGAGTGTCGCCTAAGAAACACTCTTTGCACATAAAATAATCAGGATATATACATATAATAAACATAAACTATAATAAATGAAAATTTGCTTCTTCCATAAACTCTCTCTGCCAAACCCACACCAATAAGGTAGAAGGACATTAAAATATGAGCTGGAAGAAATGAGAAGGCATGTGAGCAGCTTCTAGCATGCTTGGGTTTGGAAATAAAACCAGTTTATTAAAAGAGCTCTCTCTTCTTGTGTCTGCTCATTGTACTCATGAAACCCCCACTCTGTGACAGAGTGAGGGATATAGAGTGTGGGCCTGGTGCTGTTCTCAAGAAATTCCCATCAAACAGGGGAGAAAGACATGGTCCTAAAGCAGGAGAATCCAATGGAAGGTGATAAAGGCTTTCCAAACCTTCCTAGGACATTTAGAATAGAAGTCAGAATCTTGAGCACCTCCTAACCCCCCAGACCCTAGCTATGTCTGAAGACACATCTCTTCCCACCCTTCCTATATACCAGGAACATTAGCCTCTTTCAGTTCTTCCAGGGCACTAAGTGTGCCAAAATCTGTCCCCTCTGCATCTGCTGTCCCTCTTCCAAGAATGTCCAATTCCACTGATATCCTGGCTCAGTAACACTCTCTAGGTCTGTGTGTCTGCTGTGCATCTGTGTTTCTCTCTCTCTCTCTCTCTCACACACACACACACACATACACACACACACACACACACACACACACACACACACACCATAAACTATTCCTGGAGGAGAGAAGGAAGAATCTGAAGAAGATGAGGTTTTTCAAAAGGAGATAAAGAGGAAAGGCAAGACTGGAAAGAGAAGCAGTAGATGAAATAGTGATGTGTTCTAGGAGAATGGTGGGAAGAGAGGGGTGCTGGAGTGCATGGGGCAGAGAATATGACAAGAATAAATGTGGAGGCCCAGGTCCCAAGGGTCTGCCAGTCAACAGCAGCAGCCAACAATGGGTTATACACTCTATGGGAATGCTAGAACATTGACTGTAAGAACATTTATTTTTAAACAAAAGTCTCTGGCAACTATATAGAGGAAAGACTTGAATTTCCAGACAAAGAAACACACTTGAGAATGAAGAGACTTGCTCAAGTTTACAGTTCACGAGGGACTGGTGCCTGGACTTAAATCCACCACAGCATATGACTACATGGTCATGTATCAAAGCCTCTGGCCAGTGTTTGTCTGTTTTCATCACCTTGTTGAGAAGTCTGCTCTGAGATGTAATTAGAAAGATAGGGTTTCTGCACTTCCTAACAACTTATCATTAAACTAAAAATTATAATTACTACTTTTTGTTCATTTTTCTAAAGGAAGATCAACTACTGGATCCTTTAAGAATCCAATAGGAGCAAGATGTGGTGGCACACACCTGTTATCCTAGTACTTGGGAGGCTGAAATAGGAGGATTGCAGATTAAATGACAACCTCAGCAATTTAGTGAGCCCTTTAACAACTTAGCAAAATCTTGTTTCAAACTAAAAAATAAAATAGGGCTGGGGGTGTGGCTTAGAGGTAGAAAACCTCTGGGTTTCAATGGGGACCTGAACAAGGCATAAGGAAGCAAAACCTCCTCTTACAGAGGCACAGCCACACAGGGGCTGTCCCCAAAAAGGTGTACAAATGCCTGATAAGAAGCAGTGCTCTGTCACCTCTACTTTGAGGGCATGGTGGGAAGAGACTGCTGTCTTGCTTCCTGATGGCCAAGCAGCCACTATTACAAAAAAGAGTGTCAGAACTGGAAGAAATGTGTGGTCATAGAAACCCTGTGCCAGGAAAGTACTGCAGGCTGTGGGGCTGTGCATGGGTCATTTGTTTCAAGCCTCCTGGTATAGAAACTGTGTCCACTGTGAAGTCATGGATCGTCGAAAGGGACACTGCAGATGTTTGGGGAATAAAATGGTTGTTATGAAAAATTCAGCAATGCTAAAATTCAAGGTGTTTGGAGTAGTAGTCAGGACCCAGGTGCAGCTCTGTAGTGAGCTCTATCACTCTGAGTTAACCATTCTCACCTCTCAGAGCCCAACTGTCCTTGTATGTCAAACAAAGAGACTTGCTGAGGCTCACCAGGATGATTTACAGGGATAAGTGACCTAAGTGCACATGCAAAGTTTCTAAACTAGAACCAAGCCATCCTACCAAGTGGCAGCATGTTGAAGGGGCTGCAAGAATCATGGTTGTACACCAGCAAGCTATAGGAATGGGGCTCCATGACCTCAGCCTCTCCACACTCATTACTGCCAATGCAATGGTCCTAAGAGAACTATGGGCCTCCAAATCATTAGTCCATTTAATCAAGTTCTTATTTCAAATTAGATAATCAGAAAGAATTTAGGCAAAGAATCCTCTTTTGGAATCCTGTTTCCTGGAGATCTGAAAATACTGGTGACCCCATCTGTCCTTTACCACCTTAAACCTTTTCAGAGACATGGTTCTGTTGCACTTTATTCTGAAGCCATCTGGTAGAACCAGTCAGTGCCTACTAGAAAGCATTCATCTAGAGTTCCAGAGTTTATCTGTTGAGCACATATGGATGCCAGGCACTGAGCTAGGCATCTTGGGTAAAAATCAATATAGTGTCACCCTCGTGAAACATGCACTGTGTATTCTGTGGGAGGAAGGTGGACAGTAAGCAATGACTAGTCTCTTGAAGAAATAACAAATTTTGGCGCTGTATGTTGTATAGTACAGAGATTATAAGACTATGGTCTGGTGGCAGGGTCCTGGCTCACATCCAAGTCTGCTGCTTCCTACAGTACCATGTGGGACAAGTGCTTAATTTTTCTGGGCCCCGGTTTCCTTATAGGAGTACGGTAAGGAATAAGTGAGTCAGTAAATGTATGCTTGGTGTAGTTCCTGGAATTTCCCAAGAACTAAAGTAAATGATAGCTATTATTTTTATAATTGCATTTCATACAATTTGGTATACCTCACATAAATGACCTGAAAAGCATTTTGTAAATAAATGCATGAAGGTAATCAATGAACTGGCAAGAAAACAGAACAAACGCTATTCATGTTTATATATTATTTTCCAATTTACAAAACATTGTCATACTTACTCTTACTTGGTAAGCAAAATAAGTTACCTGTAGTAGGCAAACAAGGCAAGAAATTTTTCTTAGTGTCTCAATTCATAACAGGATCCTTATTACATAACCTAGGCATGAAATAAATGTTGAATGCATAAAGGCATAAATAAATGTTGAATGCATACAAGAACTGAAGCAACATTTACTATGAGATAATCAGTGTGCTTGATGCATTACATACTTTTAATTCAGAGATCTTAGGTCACTAAGTCAAGGCCACACAGCCAAGTGGTGACAAGAGTTAATCTTTAACTAGCAGCCACTGCTACTTCTGCAAAACCATTGGAAAAAAGTACAAAGAGATGCCCTCCCTTACTGTAGGGTTTCTGTAACTTTGCCCATGTTTCTCTTTCTGCCTAGCACACAATAAGCATGCATAAGAATCTATGGATTCATTGGTCACAAAAACTATTATTTGCTATGTCTCCATCATGCCATTTAGAATGTCTATAGCCGTTTCTGAATGATGACATCCATTAACATTCAAATAATTCCAAAGAATCAACCTTTAAAGACCCAGTGATGGCACTGTGCAGGAGAGTTTTCTGTGTTTCAACAGCAAGACTAACCTAGAATAGAACCCCCTTTAGCACGAGTGTTTCTTGACCATAAGTTTCAATGTCCTAACAAATTTGGCCACTACAATTTCAAACTTTCTCTTCAGTCTTTTTCAAGACTCCAGCTTCTCTCATCTCCTTGAAGGTCAGGATTTTTGAGGTCTTCTCACAAGCTCTTCCTTCTCTCAAAACAGTCTCCATTCTCTTTACCCACTGTGGTGCCAACCCGTAGTTAATTTCTTGTCCCAATTTAGCATCATCCTGGACTTTACTTACTATGTTAAGGCCCTCTCTGCAATCTAATACTTCTTGTTCTTCAACAATTCACACACACACAAAAAAACATCAGGTTTGTTCTAACAACTGTGGGTCCAACATGAACAAGATAGACCAACTTTCTGCCCTCAAGAAGTTTCCCTTCTAGTGGAATATGGTATGTTCTCCCAGAGTTCTTATAATTGTAGTTAATTATATGAGTGCTCATTAGCTGGCTATCTTTTGTACTTAACTGAAAAATCTAGAAGAATAGGAACCCGTTCTGTGTTCATCACTAAATCCTCAGAGTCAAGCACAGGGACTGAAATTTAGCAGGTGCTAAATAAGTCCGTTTTGTATGAGTTTTTGGAGAAAGATGAATGTATGCATGCAATGAATTTTAAATTTCCATAGCATCTTACCCAGACTAAGTAATTTTAAAAATGGGCGAAGGAAAAGGGAGGCCTTTGTGTTTCCATTGTCAGAAGTTCATGTAATCCACTATCTTTAAGGATTCCCTTCAATCTCAGATGTGCGGCATACACATTTCTGCCAAGCAGAGGTATTTCAGAATAAGCCACCAGATAGCAATTATCTCCCCCAATATTCCTATAAATAGTTTTTTAGGCAGCCCTCCATCCCATTCTTGTTTCATTACTAGGTTTCTGTGCTGAATTTGAAAGGCAGATTTTTTTTTTAAGCCTTGGCAATTTGGAGGCTATCATTGGCTTATAGAGACTGTGCTTGCAGGTGCGAAAAGATACATTTTGCATACATAAAAAATACAAGGGGACTAGGCTGAATTCCTTTGAAAATGTGGCCTTACATCTTTTTATTTTATTTTCCTGAATTTTTGATGAGGACAGATTTTATTGGTCTGCTGCCCATTTTAATAGCATGGTGGAATTTGGCAGCTCCACTTGGGGACCCATTGAAATGCAAAGAGAGGCCAGGTCTGTCACTAGGATCCCCTTACCTGCATTCACTCAGGGAGAAGAGAATATGTAAAGTGGGATTAACCATTCAATTACTGGTTAAATGGGGATTAGAAATTGGAGGCTTGGAGGGAAGGTTCACTCACTGAAATACTAATTCTGAGCTGTAGGCTCCAAATAAAAAGGGTATAGTGGCTAACCCCTCCATTTGGATGAGCACTTTACAGTTTAGAAAATCTGTTTTGCATCCATCCATTATTTCATTTCAGCCTCACTGAAACCCTGTGATTAAGTCATCACGTTGGTACCAATTATCTTTTTTTCTGCGTAAATCAGATCATGTAATTTCCCTACTTTAGTAAGTTCAGAGGGGTCTTGTTACTTGTAGGATAAAGTCCAAAATCAGGGCCCACCCTAGCCGTGGTGTCCTCTCTCTGCACTGGGGTCTCTGGCAATAAACACTCAGGTACAGATGGGCCTTGCTTACCTAGATTTTCCAGCACAGTAAAGAAGAAACCATCACTGCAAGTGAAGAAGTGCCAAGAAGTCCTGTAACAGGGACTCCTACAGGAAAGGGCTTAGAGGGAAATCTCTTGGTAGAGATCTAAGTTTGGCAGAGGCACTGTGGAAGAGTGGATTGGATGGTCACACAGAAGTGATCTGGGTAGATGACCAGTAGGGACAAGGAGCAAAAAATGAAGCATTATTCTCCCTACCTGCAGCACAGGAGCGTAATCACCTCACAAACTTGCACATCTCTAAGTTGTGGATGATCTAAGGAGCCCTTTGTTCTTTCTCCTCTGCACAAATTCATCCATACCTCAAGCTCCCTCTCTGTTGTCATTTTCTCCTGTTTCCTCTGCTTCTCCACTAGGCCTTGCTCCACTCTTCCTGCTAGACCTGCAGACAGGAAAAGTGAAGTGTGCCAGTTGACACCCTGTGGGTGAGCACTGCAGGGACCCCAGGCCCAAGGTAGAGAGAGTAGGGGCTTTAGTGAGATGAGACCCATTGTCCCACAGGACTGGCTGCCACCATGCTGCCCACTGAAGCTGCTGCTCTGAAAAAATAGCACCCGTGGCAGCGGCAACCCTCTGGAAGACCCAACATGCCAGCTTTAAGCTAAGCTGACCAAGAACAAGGTGAGCAGTGGGGACCTTGGACCAGCCCCACTTTCAGCTGAGGATGACCTTACATGTGTTTACACCATAGTCAAGCTTATAGAACTGGTGCCACTGCACTAGACTGCCCATCTCCATTGCAATCCATGTCCACACCTGTGTGCTTTTGAACTACGCCCATTTGTCTCTCAGTGCCCATTTGTTTGAAGAACATTAAGCACCTGTGCTGGTTTTGGATGACTGGCTGAGACAAGGAGGTTTGCTTGCTAGGTGTGGTTTCACTCTTCCTTGAGCAATGAAATACAGACTTTTTCCCCCTAAAGTAAATAGTACCTGGGGCTGAAAGTATAGCTCAGCGGTAGAGTACTGGCCTAGTTATATGCAAGGCAATGTTTTCAACCCACAGTAAGGAAAGAAGATAGGAAGGGAGAAAGGGAGGGAGGAAGGAAGGGAATATTATTATCTGGAAGCTGGTTTTGCTCTGCAACTTAGTAACTTGGAAACATTAAAATCCAAGATTAAATGGCAGTTCTTTTGAAATGAGAGCAGGCCAACACACCATTTATTCAGCTCTTCCCTGATCTTTCCCTGCTGAGGTACCTTTGCAGACATGAGTTCCCATGGAACACAAAACTCAAAACACTGGACCAGAAAACCTCTGTTGATACCAGTTGGTTTAGCAGGTTAGCTCTAAGTTTGAACCAAAAATCCCGAGTGGAAAGGCTTAGGTTCAACATCATCGGATTCGATCCTTGACCTGGGCACTATTTGGTAGCATGCTCTTTGTGGTTACCATCTCAGCTTCCTGAGCCTTTGTTTCCTTGTATGAATGATAGGGAACATACTAAAGTCTTTGCTGTAATCGTCCTGAGGATTAGATAAAATGTATGGAAAATATTTCACACAACCTCAAACAATAAATACAGTCTGAATTAGCAATTGTGATTAAGGTTGAAAGGCTATCTATTACTACCATTTACTTTAACAAAGTACAGTTGTACCTTTCCCCTTGGTATTTGCAAGGAAATATTTCCAACACCCCACCAGTGCACAAGTCCCTGATATAAAGTGTAATATATATATATATATATATATATATATATATATATATATATATATATATAAAATGATTCATACATATCTTCCTATGTACTTAAAATTACCTCTAGGTTGCATATGATACCCAATACAAAGTAATTGCTATGTAAATGGTTGTTTTACTGTGTTGTTTAGGGAATAATGATGAGGAGAAAAAAGACTATGTATATTCAGTATAGATTTTAATATTTTCCATCTACAGTTAGTTGAATCAGAATGCAGAGCCTGCAATAACTGTAGTCCTTTACTGGCTGTGTCCAGAGCTTCTGCCAAGCAGTCTCTGAACAATGCCAATAATTCTTTAACTCCCACCTACATTAAAATACAAAGGGCAACACTGATTTTCAAGAGCTTTCAACACAGAGCTAAAAGATGGTAGAAACAATTTCTCACAGGAGCCTCTCACCTCCAGAATAGAAGAATGTTTTGCGGGAAATTAAAGCCTACCCATTTGAGAGTGTTAATGGAATTTCAGCGACAGACGCTTCTCTCCCAAGGCACTGGACTCTGTGTGTGTTCGCCACACATTGCAGCTTCCCTCAGTATTTAAAGTGCAGGGGGAAGGAAATCCATCTGCACCCAAAACAAAGGACACCCAGTCCAATGAGAGGCAGGGTCCTAGGGAGGCTTGGAAGCCAAAACTTCCTAGGACATGTGGTTTCCTGGCTCTCCCACCTCAGTAGTAATTGGCTTAGTCCACCTATTGCCTTTCATTCTTCCTTTTGTACATGCCCCACTCCCAGTACTTCCTAAGCACCTTACATGTGCCAGGCACTGTGTGTGTGGATCAGTGAGGGAAATGAGGAGAGGGTCTGCCCTTGCGGAGCTTAGCTATGGGGCAAGCAGAGGGTGGCTTTGAAAAGTTCTTCCCACTAGCATCCCACCAGGTAGGCAGAAGAGAGCAGAATAGCCATTATCAACGAGTAAAGTGTATTTCTGCTAAAATGTGGACTATGGAATCAGTAGTTTTATTTATAAATAGAACCAAGAGTGATAGATCCACTATTTACGTGGCAAAGACTACTTATGTGGCAGGATGCATACGTGCATTATCTCCTACAATTTCTGTCACAATCATATGACCTAGGTGTTATTGTCCTTCCTTGTCTTACAGATGAGAAAACAAAGGCTTCCAAGAGTCAAAGACTTTTGCCCAAGATTATATAGCTCGTGAGAGGCAGACCTGGGAACAGATCTGAGACTGTCGGATCTCAAAGTTTAAGCTCTTTCAGTAGAACCTGTCTTTCTAGCACACTAGCTTAACAAATCTAATTTCATTAATAGGTACGACGTCTCCGAGTACATTTGAACAGTGCAGACCAAATGACGGCCGCCAAGAGAAATTAGGGGATCTACATTTAGAAACCTCATGCCTTTATTGGCTCTTCTCCTTCTCTCGCTCTTTTAATGCTCTCTCAGATACCAATTCACTTTATTCTTTTCAATGAGCATTTAACCAATTTAAAGTCAATGAAAAATAATGTACATTTTTCAACAAGTTTACATTAAGCACAGTGAAAATGCTTATGTGCTATTTAGTGCTGATGGTGCTGGAGCATGGAACACATTTGAATATGTCTGTAATTGAAATCCAAAGGGGTTAGAGGGAAGCTGGCTTTGTCCTGTAATTCAGGCACCTAAGAGCTTGTTAGAAAGGCTTTGGGGGAGGGAAGGGAGGAGGCAGGGAGTAAAAAGGTGAGAGACAGACAGAAAGGGATGCTTAGTGAAGGAAACTACAGATGTTAAAACAATAGGAGATGATGTTTCACCACTGGTTTCCTCCATAGCCTGGAAGACAAAACAGTACCTCCATCTGGCAGATAGATTTATCTGTGGAAGCCAACAAATGCAGGTTCCAAGTCCAGTCCAGCTCTACAAGTTCCCAGCCCTCACTATATAGCTCTGAAATGTAGTCCCAGATGAGTCTATAAAAGAAGGCAGGAAGCTGGGTGGAGTGGCTCAGGTTTATAATCCCAGCATGCGGGAGGCTGAGGCAGGAGGATCACTGTTCGTGGACAGCCTCAGCTATTTAGGGAGGCCCTTTGCAACTCAGTGAGCCCCTGTTTCAAAATAAAGAACAAAAATCAGGACTGGGTGTGTAGCTCGGAGGTGGAATGCCCCTGGGTTTCATCCCCAGTACTACAAAAAAGGTCGGGGGGGGACTTCAACACCAGAGGGCTTATGTGGACCTATCCCTTAGATTTTAGTCAAAAATTTAAGAACATGTACTTCCTCCAGTCTCTTCCTTTTTTTAAGTTCTTGAGACTTACTCAAAAAAACAGTGCCATTCTCTGCCAGGCTATGACTTGTGATTCTTTTTCTTAGTGTTGAAGTTTAAGTCTGAATTTTCAGTTACTCTTGTTTCTAAAACCCCATGTTAAGGTCTATACTCCTTTTGGTTCTTCTGCTAGCCAGGGGCTTTTGCAAGAGGCCATGTGTGAGAAAAAGACAGTGCTTTTAAAGTCAGAAAGACCTGGGGCTCAGCTCTACTTCAACCCCTCGGAGTCTGGCATTTAAGACAAAGGTAATGTAGCAAGTATCACACTGCACATAAGATGTGTGGCACATACTATCCAACTGCATGACAAACATATGGTTATTTTTATCATTAACAGATATTATTTCAGACATCATGAGGATATAAGTGCTAAACCTTTGAACTCTTCAGTTTTTGAGTTTTCCTGGAACGAAGAGGAGAAAAAAAACAAACATCCATTTGAAAAAAAAAATGAAATGAATTAATTTATACCAAATTTCTTTCCAAAAGAGAACTTAAACTCCTTTTGGGTGTTTATTTCTCCTGGCAAGGCATCAAGTCCTGGGTTGGATGATATATTTATATCTTAAATAGTTTAACTTTTAAAAGTTTAATAGAGTCACTATTTCAAACAATTTGATAGCTGATTTGCCAGGTCACATAAAAAGTACCTGGGGAGATCAAAATCCTTAAAATAGATACATGACTTTTGTGGAAACAAGCTAAGAAAACACTCTGGTCTTAGTGTAAGTTGTGCTAAAGCAGGCTCTTAAATATGGATTTCAGTGAAGTTTGTTACTTGGGAAATAAAAGGAACACTGGCTGGGAGTGAGGGAAGGATTACAGGAATGTAAGTCCACCAACACAAGTTATATCCTTAAGCTAAATGCCAGGAAACTCTACAGATAGCATAAAAGACACTACTCAGAATTCATAACCAAAGAGTGAGAAGCTAGCACATATTACACATTAATTCCTAAGAGTCTTATATATCAAGACCTGCTATTAGGGATGTCAACAAACCCTGAATTTGCAACTTGTGCTCCAGTAGGCAATTGTAGAGTTTACACAGAGATGCAGATATGGGCAGTGGTCACTGGGAAGGCAAAGACCCAGGTAGGTTGGAAGCTGAGCATCTTCCCCTCCTAAGGAGGCCTCCTGTCTAGACACCATGGAATCCACAGTTCCTTAGTCACAAGACCTTCCCCTTCGTACACTTCAGCAACCACCCAGTCAGGCAGACCCTCTTTAACACTGCATGCGATAGTACTCCACTAAAGCTATTGCGCTTTAGTCATCTCTGCCGTCGAGGCACCTAGAATAGTGCTCACCTAGAAATGTGCTCACTGCAGTTTGCTAATATATTCAGTCCATTCTTACTTGAGTGTCCTCTAAGGACCAGGGACTAAGGTGAGTGACTTGCATTGCATTTTTTTTTTCTAGTTCTCATGATAAAATCCTGTTTATTAATTCTGTAGGTGTAACTGAAGCCTAGAGAAATAAAGAGATGAAAACGCAGCAAAGTAGAGATTCATGTCTAGGGTTCTTTGACTCCAAAGCTGTCCTTGTCTATGCAGCACTGCCAGATAGACACCCCGAGGACCACGGCAGGTGCACTCAGTACAGGTCGCAGGGAATTCTGAGTCTACTGTCATTTTCTTAGACAAATGCAATAAGTCACAATTTGTTGCTGTGGATTCTACCCAAAGGCTGGTTTCCCTTCTGAAGGTGAGATCCAGCTGGCTTAGCCTTCCACATCACTGTTTGATACCCAGTACCTGGTCAGGACTGGGCACACATGAAGAACCTGATGGCAGTCTGCTGAACAGAACCAGAAATCCCGTAAGTAAACAGGGAATGAAGGCGATAGTGAACTGAGATGTGCGGGTTCAGAGGGGACACAAGGAGGGTAACTCGGCAGAGAAGTGGCCTTACCACACTCAGTGTCTCTGGCTTCGGTTTTTATTCATTCTACCAGCATTTACTGAACACTACTATGTTTACAGCAAAATGTGGCAAGCCCGAACCATATGCTTTTAAACACATTGCCTTTTCTGCTTAAAAACATGCTCTCCCTCTGCTGCAAAGACAGCTAAATGAATTGAGGGAAGTTTGTACTTTGTTACAAAGTACTGGGGATTCATTGGAGTAAAAACTTCCCCTGAAAACCATCCCTCTACTGCAGAGTGCGCCTGTTGCTGTCAATAATGCCCTTTACCTAATCACAAGGAAAGATGGATGCCTGGCGGCCAACTTCAATTCCACTCCACACCTTTGTTTTCCGAGCTCAGAGGACCACCCTGTAATATAACTCACATCTCCCGTCATTGAGCTGAACAGATCTGACAGCTAACATTTTGCTGTTTTATTTGACCTTAATCTGTTCTTGAACTTTGTCTATTGTTACTGGATAACCAGCAACTGCAAAGTGGGGGGAACCAATGTGCGTAATGCCTAGTCCACAGCGCCAGTGTCCCTTACTGTGGTTTAATTCCATGCTTCACGATTGTTTCCCTTCTCTGCAAGATCTGTGTCCTGTCTTCCAAGCACAGGCATGCACATTTATTCTCTTAGCCTACCTGCTGTACTGTAAGATGAACAAAATGATATTTTATAGGAAAAGGTATTTATATGATTATATAAAAGCTGCATGGCTTGGACTAAAAAGACCTAAATTGAAATCTTAGTCCAGCTTCTTACAGATTGTATGACCTTGGCCAAATGACTTCACCTCTTTTTTTTTTTTTTTCTCTCTTTATGTGCTATTAGGGATTGAAACCAGGGACATTCTACCTCTGAGATACAACCCTAGCTCTATTTTATTGTTTTGTTTTGAAGCAGGGTCCTGCTAGGTTATCACAAATTGCTGGCTTGAACCTGTGATCTTCCTGTCTCAGCCTCCCAAGGACTGAGGTTACAGGCATGAACCACCATTCCCAGCTGTATTCTCATCCTTAAGTCTTGATTTTCTCATTAATATGAGATAATAATGTTTAAATTCTAGGATTATTATAAAGACTAAATGGGAAAATAGAAAAAAAAAGTCTGAAATAGTGCCTAAACACTTGACTATACATGTTGCTCTTGTTAATATTAGTAGTAATATTAGTATTAATGTTAGTTAGCATTGTGTTGCTAGTCATCATCACTGGATGATCAAAGGACATACAATTTTCATTAACACCTGAGAGAATACATCTATGATTTTAAAGAACTAAAGATGTACCCCCCCCAAAAAAAAAAACATAGCTGGAACAGTCATTTAAAATTTTCCCATCATAAAATTCTTGTAAACAAACTGTTCTGCTGAATAATGATAAAAATCAAAAGCAATAAATAAAACATTTCAGCCCATGTGCTGGTAAGTGAAGTCAGCAGGAGCTCATATACCCCACTTGTTGGGGCATGGAGATTGTGGGATAGCAATTTCCCACTAAATGTTTTAAAAGCCCCACATCGCCTACACTGCTGAGTCTCATCAGTGGTATACCAAAGGCCTCATTTGTCAGCTTGCTATATGGAAAAATAATCTGCATTTTGAGGAACTCTGTAAGAAAATGTAGCTAAACATATACTCTACACACAGATATAAGTTCATCTTAAACCACTGAGCTTAATAACTTGATAAAAAAAAGTCATGTGGAGCCAATCAAATCTATTTGGCTTCAAAGCAAAAACAACAAAAAAGGCAAAAGAAGAAGTCTATATTTTATAATGGGTGCCAAGTCTAATTACGAATAAAAATACTAAAAATAATAATGGGGAAAATGAAGTGGTTTCGCTGCCTGTGTGCGTCATGCGCATGTGTGTGAATACATGAATATACAAATGATACATTTTGCTCCCAACCCATTAAAGTTAAAGCATCCATCTTCATCATATCAATTTCATAATATTAGACTCTGCCATTCTAATCTGGTATTGATAAGAATGAACAAGGCCTGGAATTTTACACCTGGGTGCATTTCGTTTTGTTTCTCTTCAGTGACAGGATTCAATATGACACAGCTCAGCGTGACAGCATCAGGCTGGGACTGTCACCTTAGGGGCTTATACATCTTTAAAATTCTCACAAAAGTGAAATTGACTGACAGCGAAGCAAAATGATGCTTTTAACTTGAGTTGGAAGATCAGAAAAGTCAATGAAAACACTCAGAGTTCGTTTAGGCTCCTCAGCGAGGGAGCTTTTGGAGGAAGCAGCTGTGGCCTCTCAAGCACTACACTGCTGCAACCTGGTGGTACAAGAGAACAGCCTGGGGGACACCTGCACCTCCACGCAGAGGCCCTGATGTCAGGTGGTGGGGTTCAACTGCACCTCCATAACCAGCAAAGCTTCCCCTCTTCTCCTTGAATGGGGAGAAGAAGGTGTGGCTGGCAGTGGGAGGGGCCACATTCACATGCCCACTTTCCCCTTTCAGATGGACGATCAAAGAGACTGATGTGTTTTTCCATTTATTCCTCTCCCAAGTGAAGTTATGGCAATACTTCCATTCAAGTGATAGTGAAATGCCAAATCAGAAATATTATGTATAAAAAAAAGTTAAATTTCAATAGTCTAGCCGGGCGTAGTGGCCCACGCTTGTAATCCCCGCTCTTGGGAGGCGGAGACAGGAGGATGGCGCAAGTTCGGAGCCAGCCTCGCTGTTTCCAAATAAAAAATATAAAAAATTAGGTCTGGGAGTGTAGCCCGTAGGTAGAAGGGCTTCCAGGAACCCCAGTACCAAGAAAAAAAAAAATTCCAATAGTCTATATGAGGTTCAGTTTTGTTTTGTTTTGTGTGCTCCTAGGGATGGAACCAGGGGTAAACTTTCTCTGAGCTACACCCCCAGCCCTATTTTTTATTCTTTATTTTGAAACAGGGTCTCCCTGAGTTGCAAAGGGCCTCACTAAGTAGCTAAGGCTGTCCTTGAACTGTGATCTCCTGTCCCAGCATCCCAAATTCTGGGATTACAGGCATGCACCAGCACACCAGGCTAGGTTAAGATTTTAATATACATATATCTATGCAATGCCATTCTTCACTGTTACCATCATTACACAATGAGTCTTCCAACAGGCCAAAGAATGTGAAGGGCAAGAAAGATTTAGCCCTCCGTGGTCTATCTCCCCAAGTTACATTCTCTATATGGCAGCATCCTGTATCCTGTCATAAAACTGCAGAGCTGGAGGGATATCTAGCCCATTGCCCTGCTTTACAAATCACCAAACTATCTAGAAAGGAGAAGCAATGGTCCAAGATCAGGTGGTTAAACGCTGGAAAATCACAATAATGCATATGATATAAAAGCTAAAGCATAGCCTGGCAAGGTGGCGCATGCTTGAAATCCCTGTACTTGGGAGGCTGAGACAAGAAGATCATGGGTATGTCGCCAGCCTCGGTTACTTAGTGAGGCCTTCTGCAACTTTATGAGACCCAGTTTCAAAAGAATGTATAAAAAATAGTGTTTTATATTCTTTATTTTTATAGAGGGTGCAGCTCAGAGGTAGAATGCCTATGGGTTAAATCCCCAGTACTACAAGAAAAGCATAATTACTGGTAAAGCTACATTTATTAGTTATTTCATGATCTATAAAGCACATTCATATGTATGAATTAACTCCTTTTGTGTTTTCAATAGTATCTTTTTTTTTTTTTTTGGTGGTACTGGGGTTCCTGGAAGCCCTTCTACCTTTGGGCTACGCTCCCAGACCTATTTTATATTCTTTTATTTGGAAACAGGGTCTCTTAAGCCAGCGCGGCTGGCTTCGAACCTGTGCGATCCTCCTGTCTCAGCCTCCCAGTGCGGGGATTAAAAGCGTGCACCACCACGCCGGGCTGGTATCTTTTTTTTTTTTTTTTTTTTTTTTATAGTCAGTGCAGTATTAAAACTCAGATTTCAAAGAAGTGGGCTAACTTTCCCAAGGCGGTGCAGAGTTTGGACTCACGGCTGGACTTGACCCGACCTCAGCTCACCTCAGCCATCCTCACTGATCTGTAAAGCACAAAAAAGGAGCATCTGGCTTGTGAAGTGTGGCTGGAAGGGGGCCAGGCAGAGGCTTGCTGTGACCTAGGGCAGCTGGAGGGCAGTACAGGAAATGGGTAGGGGTAAATTTACGTCCCAGGTACATTGTGGGGCCTAAGGAAACCTGGAAAACCTGGAACAGCTCTGCCCCAAAGAAATACTATGTAAGGTACAGATAAAATTTGAAATGTCTGTTCTATTAGCCACATTTAAAAGGTAAAAAGAAACAGGTAGAATTTTACTAATCTATTTTTCTTAACCTAACATATACAAAATATCATTTCTACATACAATCAGTGTAAGTCATTGTTGAGATATCTCACAATCTTATTTTTATATATGAAGGTATTTAACATCCAGTGTACATTCTACACAAGTAACACATCTCAATTTTGTTTAGCCACATATCTGAAATTCAGTGGCCATGCACGGGCTAGTGACCACCATGCCAAACTAGGAAGATTCAAAGAAAGGAGTCAGAAAACACATTTCCTATAATTTACCTGGATCTACAGTCACACAAAATAAAGGCTGTACCCAGGAACCCAAGTAATGGAGGAAGTGGAAGTAGAAAACATTAAAATCACACAACAAAGTTTGGGCTACACTATGTTACAGGAGAGATAACCTTGAGGTACTATTGTTTCACCTATAAAATTAAGATAGGATAGAAGACATAAGGATAAGTAGAAAGAAAACAGGCAGGACAAAATGAGAGTGGCCATGATTAAAAGTCCTGATTCAAAATTCACTAGCACATGTTCTTATCAAAAATAGCATAAGTAAATCAATTACTAGGCCTTATCCATAGGCTATATGATTATTTCAACTGTATAGCTTATCTTTGGGTAAACCTCAGTGTTACATCAATGTAGTATCAAACTCTCAATATTATATAAATGTAGTGGCGTTTTTAAGTTCACAAAACAAAACAGCAAACCCCCCCTAGTAGGGAAATTGTATTTTTTTTATCAAGAACAAGAAAACAATCCCCAATAGGTAATAATTAATATATCTAGTCTCCAATACAAAAGAGAACCAAAAACATCTTCTAGGTCATGTCCCTGTACTGTAGATTTCACATGTATGAAGATGCCTTAAGACGTAACCCACTCTCTGCCCTGACTCAGAGTCCATACTTCTTTCCCTCTCTCAATAAAATCAGTTTGTTCCAGCCAGGTGTGGTGGTGCACGATTGTAATCCCAGTACTTGGGAGCCTCAGACAGAAGAATTGCAGGTTCTTGGCCAGCCTCGACTACTCAGTGAGACTCTGCAACATAGTGAGACCCTGTTTCAAAATAAAGAATAAAAATTAGGGCTGGGGGTGTAGCTCAGAGGTAGAATGCCCCTGGGTTCAATCGCCAGTACTGAAAAAAAAAAAAAATCCGTCTGTCTCTCACTGTGAAATGTCCTTAACTTCCTTTCTGTGATGACATCCTGAGTCCAGGTCCATCTCCCCTTTGGGAACCTCCTAAGGACCCATGTCTTAGTGATAAAACAAGAGACCTTCCATGTCTGCTTTCTTTTGATTTATTATTTTCACCTCTCAATCTCTTTCTCTCCTTGTACCTTCTCTCTTTGGTCTTCCTCCTCTATAAACTTGCATGGTCCATTGAGTGTGTGCTGAAGGCATATCCTACACTGGGTGCTGGGGTCTTAGAGGTGAGTCTCATGCCGTCCCTGCCCTCAGGAGTGACGGCACAGTAGACATGTGAAAAGGTAATTGCAGAAGAAAAGGTAAGTGCAGAAGGATCAGCCAAGTATATCAGGGTCACTGAGGAAGACTGCATGTCTTAGTCCTTGTTTGCTGATGCTACAATGTACCTACAGCTGGTTGATTTATAATAAACAGAAATAATAAACAGAAATCAATTTCTCACAGTTCAGAAGGCAGGGAAGTCTAAGATCGAGGCACAGGCTTCTGATCAGCTGAGGTTCTTTTTGCTTAGCCCTTATGGAAGAAAACTGAAGAATAAGCTGGCCTAAGTTTGCAGGGAGTCTGTATCACAGGGCTTTAGTTCCATTAACAAGCAAGAAGCCCGCATGGCTTAATCCTCTTAAAGGTCACTCAGTTCATACTACTACACTGACACCCCTGAGTTTTGGAGGGGACACATTCAAATCAGAAAAGCACAAGAACTTTGGTTGGAGAGAAATTAGAAATGGCTTCACAGAGGAGCAGATCTGTGTGTTGTACCACAGTAACCAAGGCATAACTTGTTTTCCCAACTTCTCACCAATGTAAGCAGGGGCCACCCAGTGTGGTCACACTGAGCTGACTAATGGCACTTGAAGCAAAGCAACTTGGCCTTTCTGCTGGCCTGATCAGCCTAAGAGGGAGGAGGTACATGTTCTGTTTCAGATTTGAAAAACAAAATGAAAGCACACACAGTGGAAATTATTCAGAGACTTATTATATTTGAGCATCAAGAGAAATGCAGAATTCCAGACAGGAAGACAATGAACTCAGTAACCACTTAAGCATTGCTGATACCCCAGGACCAACAAAGAGCCCTTTCACAGCTCAGAGGCACACTGTGAGAAGCCAGTTACCCACCGAGGCAGGTGTATCTAAAGTTTGATCCTGAGAAGTGATCTCACGGATTCCCATGCTGTGATGAATGCAGAACACAAGCTCGATGTGAAAAATGTAGGAAAAAAGCAATGTTTTCCAAATCAGATGGAGAGTAAAGGCAATCAGAGAAGAATTTGCAAGTAGAAGCTTAATAAAGGAAACATTTGTTCCCCATGACGACTTGCTAGAACAAACCAACTGTTTCCATTATTTAACACTGTTCTCAGAATGCAAAGGGAGAGGAAATAAAAGTGGCACCCAAGAATGCCAGCTTCAGCCTGGATGACTGCATTTGAAAATTCTGTATTCTCATTTATGTCCGATATTAGCTTCCTAAAGCCAGAAACTTTCTAAAACAGTTTCTGAGATTTGAAAAAAAAAATGTCTTTGCATTGGCCTATGAATATTGCATTCAAGCACTCTTTATAGAAATCTACCAAATCCCCATTAATCCAGTGTCTAGTCAGCTCTGACGATCTCTAATAATGATTCTATAACCTTCCTGAGAAGGTCATCCTACTTCTAATGGAAACACAGTGATCACTGAAAGTTAAAAATTGCCTCCTATTCCCTGCCAGGCAGGTCTCATCGGCACTGGGATTCTTATCTGCTTTCTTTCTTCCATACAAATTCAGACTGGTGCTATAGAATGACCCTGCATTTCAGAAAGTGTATTTTTTGGACATGGATGAACTCAGAGTAGCAGCAATTCTTGCAAACGGTGGCAGGAGGAAACAGCTCAGTTTGTGATTAGCAAGTTCAAAAAGAAACCCCGGAAACCCCACTGTTATCTGAAGTTCAACCCCAAAGTGAGCTGAGACCCAGAGGAGCCAGGTGGTGCAGGAAGAAAGGAAGACACTGACCAAAATTAATTGAGGCCTCTGATGTCAAGTTTTTGCACACTCCTACTGCTGTCTGCATGGGTGCCATATGACCATTTAGAGTTGCTACTTGGAGGAAAAAAAAAGAGCTTTAAAAGTCTAGTAGGTGGACTTATGTTTTATACTTCAGTTCTCTAGCTGTGTGACCTTGGAAGGTGACATCCCTTCTGAGTCCTTCAGATTCCTCACCTATAAAGTGGAACAAATACTCTGTGGAATTGCTGTAAGGATTAATGAATTTTGGGACTGTTGCATGGTATCTAGGGCATACGATGTAGTCAGGAAGAGTGGCTCCTTTGTATAACTATATACAAATCGAATTCTATCAACACTCTCAAAGGTTTTGGCATTATTTTTAGCCCTTTGGGTGTTATGGGTATGCCCTGCATATCCTACCTACAATGGTATTATTTTCAAATATTCTCTTTAGTTTTCCTATACATAAAATTGGTTCTTATCAGATGATATGTTGCCGGATTTAGCCCTAGATAAGATTGTCACTCCATGGTTAAGGCAGACAAGGACCTTGTCCCCAAAAGAGTTTCTAATCTAGTTAGGGAGAAAAAAAAACATACTTGGAAACACTTATAATTAAATGCAATATAATCACAGTCAATACATTAACAATCACTTCTTTATATGCCATATCACAGTTGACAAGGTACATTTATATAAATTTCCTTCCAAGATTTTATTATTGATAAGAAAATAGAGAATCAGAAATGTTTTAGAAGCTTCCCAGAGAATTAGAGTACTTGACATACAGCAGGACCAGGGCCAGGATTTCTACTTGGGTTCCCTTTATTCTTAAACCAGTACCTCTTCTATTTGCTTTTTGGAGACTCCAACAGAACTTCAGGCTTAGTGAATTTTACTCCATCATTCCAATGCATATTCACTGGGCCAGCCAGGAACTTCCTGTCCCAGTATGACAGTGAGGCTCTTATTCAACCACCTGAGCCCTACATCTCAGGTGGGCTTGTTCTATCTCATGGCCTATAAAACTGGTCTTCTCAGGCTGGCATAGAACAGAAACACTAGAAAAGTGTCTAAGAATAGAAACTACTGCTCAGAAAGGAGGTCCCATTCCTAGTTTCTGTTTATAACAGTGCTTATATGGCCTAATATCTTGTTTGGCTTCTTAATCTTTCATGAAGACAAGACATGTAAATAAAAAACATGTTCTTTAAGTTATACATTGAAATGGATTAAAAGATCTGATTTTTTTTTTTTTTGTAGTACTGGGGTTCCTGGAAATCCTTCTACCTCCGGGCTGCACTACCAGACCTATTTTATATTTTATATTTTTATTTGGAACCAGGGTCTTGTAAGCCAGAGAGGCTGGCTTCGAACCTGTGCAATCCTCCTGTCTCCGCCTCCCAAGTATGGGGATTACAAGCGTGCGCCACTGCACCCGGCAAATATCTGATCTTAACTCTCATATTTTTGGTCAATCTCTTGGACCTGTGTGAAGTCAGACTATTAGAAGGGGCTGTACGAAGCCAGGCTACACAGACGGGGGCGGGGGCAGCCCCAGTGACACATTCCTATTGGCTCAAAAATGACATTGCGCTAACACCAATTTGTGTCACCCTAACTTTAACTGTAGGAATACGGAGGAAGGAAGAACTCTGTGGAAGAAAAGAAACCGTGGCACTAAAACACATCCCTAAATTTTTACACAAATTAGGCCAGGTCATTGAAGCAAAGTGATGGGAAGAGACTTCACAAACCATAGGCCCAAGTAATGTACAAGCTAGTCAGTTTTAACTTTATTAATAGACTTATTTACCCTAAATCATAGTCTAATGGAGTTACTGCCTTTATCATGGCTAGCCAATGACCCTCCAATCTAAATAAAATATTATTGCATTTGCATTCAAATTTTTAAAGATCTGCTGCCATTACCCCTACTATTCAGCTATGCTATATATTCAAGGTGCAGGGACAGAATCAGTAAGCATTTATCCAGATAAGGATACAGGTATTAGACACTATTAGGCACAGAGGACAAAACCATGAACAACATCTCCTGGATTCCAAGAATCCACAGCTAGTCAGGGGATCTTCTAATTTCAGAAATGTGACAAAGACTACAAGGCAGTAATGCAGTGGATGATTTCCTGAAAGGTTGTTCAACCGGGTCTTAGAAGTTAGTTACGGTATCCACCATGGGATAGGTTGGGGAAGGTGCCGAAGACAGAAGGTGGAACATGTGCAAAGGCACAGAGGAGAGAAAGAGCATGCCTTGGTATTGTCTTCTCAAGATTAAAAGCCTGTATCTGCCACACCATTCCTCCCCAGGTTCTATTTGGTAAGGCCCAGCTCAATCCACACCTCTTGAATGGAATCTTCTTTTCTTGCTATTCTGGGTAGAAGTGTTCTATCCTAAGCCTGCATGTTCCCTTGACACATTTCTCAGCACATCCTGTAATCTGCTCTGGCTTCTCAGTGACTAGAAAATAAAGTAACTAAGTCTCCTAGAGAGAGTTGGGCATCAACGCAGGTGGGAGAGGACAAGGAGCGGTTTGACAGAATAGCTTTGGTAAGTCAAAAGGTGCTAGATTTCCCCCTAGGAAAAATATATGATGAGGGACTCATCTTGCTAGATAGCAATGCCCTGTTCTGGCTTGAGTTAATGATACAGGGTGAAGGGTAAGCTTCATAGGCTACAGAGACATGCTGACAAAAACATCGTTGGCCAGTACGTAATCTAAGTAAATCACACAAAACACTCCTTTTTTAATTTCATTTGTATAAGATAGTCTATGTCTCTAAAATAAATTGTAATTGGTAGCTAGGAGTTTACACTAGTAGTTTTAATGTTTTAGAATTTCATGAGCCAGCTATGGTGGAACATACTTGTAATCCTAGTACTTGAAAGGCTGAGACAGTAGTTGTCAGGTTCAAGGCCAGCCTCAGCAAGTAGTGAGATTCTCATAAACCTAAAGGGACCCTGTTTTAAAATAAAAAAAATATAGGGCTGGGGGTATAGTTCAGAGGTAGCATGTCCCTGGGTTCGGTCCCCATGTCCAAAATAAAATAAAATAGAATTTCATGAATTAGTGAAATTGAAAAATAACAAAAATCTCACAGAACCATTATAGGGTTGCTGCTTTCATATTTAGCCATTTAAGAATATTTTCACAAATATCATCTACTATCACTTTATTTTTTAAAAGAGAAGACATTTCAACATTAATAATGGAAGGATTGTATCAGTATAAAGATAGATTTTCCATTCAATCAATGTGGCTTTATGAGAATCCTGCAATAGTGTTCTTATTTTTCTCATTTCATATTAGGACTAATTAAGATTGGGTAAAATGGTCCTTTAAAATGTGTTTATTTAAGAGTAGTTCTCCCACACTATACATGGCGGGCTCACTGTACGGTGACCCACTGAGTCATGTCTTTGTGTTACTCTTACTTCTTGAGTGCTAGTAGAACCTGTGACATGCTTCTAATTAACAAAATACAACAAGAAGACAGAACTATGTAATTATATGAGATTATGTAAATTATATGAGATTTTGTTTTAGCAGATAGGAGTGATAGATTGTCCTCCTGACCATGAGAGGGTCTGCAATGGGACCTCTAGGAGGTGAGCTCAATCCCAGATGATAGTAGGCAAGAAAATGAGAACCTGGGTTTTATAGTCACAAGGAACCAAAGCCTACTTTTGACTTCATGTAAGCCTTACTTTTATCTGGAGTCCTGCAGAGTTCTTTTCTAGTGGGATGCAATCTCTCCTGTCTTTTCTTCAAACACGCTTGTGGGAAAACATCCCAAGTAGCTGACCTATATATGCCCTTAATCAAAGGATCCTACTAAGTTATGTGCAGGCTCCTGACCCATGGAAACCATTAGATAATAAGTATATTTTTTTAAGTCATAAGTCCACAGCAATTTTTTTAATGCACCAAGAGCTGGCTAATAAATTATAGTGCATGCCTCTTGAGGGGAGATCTCACAGTGTCTCTGGTTGTTTGCACATAACTGCTAAAGAGTAACTGCTTCAGATTGAACTGGTCTGGTACTATCTTAAGGTGATTGGTCATAGTGCCTCTGTTTGTCGGCCTCAAAGCACTGGAAAGCATGTACTTGAAACTACATGAGACATGGGGTCTTTGAGGCTTCAAAAGTCCTTTGAAGGGTTCTTGGGGACCATGGTAATGTTGCTGCAATCCTTCTGCAGGAGGGTCTTCCCAAGGACACAGTGGAATGGCAGCTATGGGATGTATGCTCTGAACGATGAACCAGACACTCAGCTGCATTGTTTCATCCTATGATCTACAACAAAAATCCCCAAGGGATACATGAAAAGTGAGGCCTGAAGTAAGGACCAAGACACCAATAACCATGACCACAACTGAAAATAATACAACACACAGATTCCATAAAACACTTCCCATCCATCATCACATGGAGCCCTCCTAGCAGTCTTCTGGGTGCAGTTATTATATTAGTATATCCACTGTACAGCCAAGGAAACTGAGGTTTAGGGAAGCTGTAGGACATGCTCAAGGTCACACAATCAGTGATAGGAGAGGCATTTCTTTATCCAAATATTTTCCCAAAACGGCAATACCCTAAAATCAAACTTCCCAGCACTCAAGGGGCTTAGACACATGACTTATGGAAATCATAGCCCCCATGCATTTCCCTCTTGAGCAAGTGTCACCCTTTGAAGTCGACACCTCAAGGACACTCGATCTGTCCTTCAGCAGTTCCACCTGCCCGACTATGGCTCAGAGAACTAGAGACACTGCGTGTGGTAAAATCTCTCTGAGAAGGATAAAAGATATCTGTAGCTTTTTCTTTTCTGCCACAAAGTGCCCCAAGACATCATTGTCTCCTAACTGTAACATTACTCTCTGTTCATATGTAAAGAAATGAAATGTCCTTTCCTAAAATGGGCAGTAGTCAAACTTCTTTTTTTTTCTTTTTGGTTTTATAGACTTTTCTTAGTTCCTTTCATATAAGTTCCTTTTTATTTTTCCTTGCTCACAGTGATTATTTAGAAGAAACCATCTAGGAGCTAGTATTTATTTATTGCTTTTCAAGGGCCAGGCACTGTTAGGACCTTTACATGTGTTTTCTTATTAAGTCTTTTGCAGCAATTCAGTAAGGGTAGTATCACTGCTATTGTTATTCTTTTCCCTCCTTAGTGAAATAAACAAAAGGTCAAGAAGTGAAGAAACTTACTTGGGATGATTCAGAAAAGCTACAAATAGGTTTCAAGTTTATGTGACTCTTAAGCCTGTCTATACTTTGGTTCTTCCTTCTTTTCTTTTCTTTCCTTCCCACCTCCTTCTAAATATATGAACAAGTTTATGCCTCCGGAGATAAAAGTTCTTGTCCTGTCTTAAAAGTTTCAATGTGGCGGACAACACAGTCATCCTAAGATGGAGGAAAATAAGTGCAATGGATGTGTTGCGGTCATGAGACAGCTGTCAGGGAAGACTCACCCAAGCTAAGTTTGCCAAGAGAGCAGGGGACAGGGGCAGACTGGGCTCTGGGTGGTACAGTCCAGATGTTGGTGAGCTGAGTGGGTGCGTACCTTGCCAACGGAGCACCAGTGTGCCTGGGGTGAGAACATGAGGAAACAATGGCAACAGAATTCTAGGAGATGTGGTGTAAGCTGGTCCTCTATGCAGCTTGAGGACCTTGGCCTGCCTGCAATGACTGCAGACTCACAAGAGAAGAAACCTTCACATATGGCATTCATTCTCATAGCTGCAAATATAATATTGGATGTAACTGTAGTTCTATTTCATTCCACTTAAGAAATGAAGGAATCAAGAGTCTCAGGAGTTATGACAGAGATGACCCTACATCAGTCTACCTTTTCTTTAGGAAGTAAATGATCTCCAATTATTAGTTGTTATAAAAATGACACGCTGACTCTGGACATAGGTGCCTTGCACTACATGCCTCTGGGGCACTGGGCCCTTTGCCCCTACTTCCACCTAGAGCCCTGTAGAGTTCTTCTGGTGGGCTGCAATGTTTCCTGTATTTTCCTTGAATGCTCTTGTAGAAAAACATCCCCAACAGCAAATAGCAAATATATATATATATATACATATATATATATACATATATATATATACATATATATATATATATTTCTTATGTCACTTTCCAAAATATATTCCTTCTGCGCAACAGAAAGCAAAAGGCTATGCCATTGAGAGGTGCGGCCAGTATAGTTACTTATTACAGATGCAAAAGCAAAGAAAGACCAAGAGGTTGAGGAAAATAATAGCACCATAGGCAGTAGAAGTTTCTCTAAAAACATATTCAGTGACCCCCATAATGAGTCACTTATACTTTAAAAAGAGAAGAAAAACAGATACAAATAGCTATTTCAAAATAGTAGAGGATAAACTATGTTTTAAAGACAATGCTTTGGTCTACAACAATATCTGCCAGAGCCATGCAGCCCAAGTCCTTCTCCAGAAGTTGGAAACTTGTAGTCATAAAAATCTGTGTTCCATGCCTGGATCTATCTCTTACTATCCACTCTGAGTCACATAATACTATCTTCCTCATTGCACTTTCAACATCTGAAATTGCACTTAACACACTGGATGGTTGTTATTAGTTTGTAATTATCTTAAGTTAGATCAAGAACTCCTTAAAGAGCAGGTACCACATCAGACTTATTTGCAGTCTTATCCTCAGAGCTTAGGACAGTGCCTGACACACTGGAGTAGCTCAAGAAGTATATGTGGATGACTACTGAATCATCAATGGATTTTTGCAGCATGGTTAAGGAACCTGGTGAAGATGCCTTGATTTAATCCCTTAATAAATGTTATTTCCATCATTTTACCTTGCCTCTCCCTGATCACCACCTGAGTTCTGCTGGGATCATGGCCATTCTTGACTATAGTACACCAGATGCATCTTACCTACCATTGTCTCTGGAAAACAAGTTAGCCAATCTTTGTCCTCCTTTTGGTACTGGTAGAAGGCTTTCTTCAAAAGGATGAACTACCCCGAGCCAAGGTGCTGCCAACTCACCCACCTATGCAACCTCCATTTCCCACTGGACCCTGCCAAACCGCCAGAGCTGCCTTGGTCATCAATGCCAGCCTGGGTGGTCTGTATTACTTTAGGCAGCATCTCTCTTTGGGAAAAGTTTGAAGTCCTGTCATTTAATAAGACTACTCTGAGTTTTGTCCATGGCTTCTGGCACAGAACTTTAAAATCCCTTGCAATTCCTCCGGGGGTGGTAGTGGCTTTGCTATGCTAATGAGGTGATTCATGACAGGACCCTAGAGAGCCTCAGGATGGGGCTGGTCACCAAAAAGGTCATAACATGATGAGAAGCCCTCCTGACTTCTGGGAAATTAAGTTCAATTACTGGATAGTAGTGGAGGACACTCCAGCTCCACAGAGACAGAAGAAGCTGCCGTGGCTCTCCTGCCCCAATTGCTCCATGCCATGCATCTCTCCAATGTACTAAGCATTTCTTCATTGGCTGTTCATTTGCGTGTGTGTGTGTGTGTGTGTGTGTGTGTGTGTGTGTGTGTTACTGGAGATTGAAACCAAGAGCATTCTACCTCTAAGATACACCTGCAACCCCCTTTTTTATTTTTATTTTAAAATAGGGTCTTGATAGATTGATAAGAATCTCACTATTTGCTGAGGCTATCCTATAACTTGCAATCTTCCTTTCTCAGTCTCCCAATTACTGGGATTATAGGCTTGTGTCACCCTGCCTGGCTTTTATTTGCATGTTTAATAATAAAAAGAATAATTAGAAACTTTCACATTTGTAGTCAGCTAAAGGGAAGGTAGCCTTGGGGATAGATACCAAACACTTGCCACTGGGATCTTCAGTGGGAACTGACTTATAAGACTGAACTCATAGCTTGCGGGCCCTGCACTAAATGTGGATAGTGTCAAAACTGGACTGAGTAATAGGACAATCAACATGCATTGGAGTGCTGGCCTTGAAACATAATCACAGATTCCACCTGTATCTAGACCTTACAGTCTAATAGAGACACACGGTAAAACAAAATAGATAATGATGAATAGCAAAAAGTCATGAAAATGATATAGCTGGGAAGGACATAGGGAGCAATAGAGGACTACAGTAAAGAAGCAGAATTCAGGGAGTTGTGAAAGCCATTTAGCATCAAGAGGCCAGCTGTACTGAACTGAGCAGCTGAAGGAAGGAGTCAGCATTCTATTTCATGGTAGATGGTCAGGTTGGAAACATTCATTATAGCTCGCCATATAACGAGGAACAGATATGGCAGAAATTCTTGCTCCTGAAGCATTAAAGGAAATGCTTTTACCTTTTACCATATTTTAATTTCATACTATACTAACAGATTCAAGAGCCCATAACAGTGCCTGGCACATATCATATTGAGTAGTAAGCCTTAGTATTTAGAAGGATAATATCTGCAACTCTGTTCTCCTTCAGAATAGTCTTCACTATTGTTGGCCATCTGCATTCTGATACACACTTTAAAATCTACACAGTTACACACACAAACACATCGACAAATGATGAATGTCGATCTGGATTGCACTGAATCTACTGTTTCATATACAGAAATAATGCTCATCATAGTACCAAAATATTTCTATATGAAATACACAAAAAATAAAGTATTGATACAAAAAAGGAAAACAAAAATAGGATGAAGAAGGTGAATATGAAACTTGGAAGAAAAACTCTATCCATGGGGTCATATTCAAGAGACTGGCTACTGTTTGAGTTAGGCAGTTAGCTCCTTCCTTATTTGGTCTTCATCATCAAGACCTGTTTACTGAAGCATACATGTCCCCTTCCTAACACGCAAAAAACATACGGCTATTGCATACATAACCTTCCATATTTCAGTTCTAAACTCAATGAATGCCCAAGTAATCTTCCGTGTGATTACAGATGATTTCTCAAGCAACTTAAAATTGAGCTCTTTAACTCTCATTCTTGTCAGTGTCTATTTTATCTTTTTATGCCAGCTAACAACTACTTTGAATTGTGTAAGCTACGACTCTGCCATTGCTTAAACCATTCGCTTTGTTTTCAAGATTGGAGCTGTGTTAAAAAAAAAAAAGGCAAAAATTATCCCTAGAGATTATAACTACTCCTCCTTTGGAAAAAAAAGAAGACAGTGGAACAGCTGCTAAAGATGTTAAATTAAATGACAACAAAGATATCAAGTGTACTTAGCAGATATTCAAAAAGAATGTTATCCTGATAAGGAAATAGGATTATTAAAATTAAGTGATTATATAGAAGTGAACCAACATCATTTCTAGTTTTCTATTTTGGATTTGCTTATAATAATACTAAATCATGCAAATTTTCTTTTCTAAATAAAAAGACTTCTAGAGGCAGCATAATATTCTCATAAAAGTACATGATCATTGAATGCCAGACAAACCTGGGTTCAAGTTACAACTCTACCAAGTATTAACTGATAGCTTTTCAGGAGTACTTAATATATGTTTCAGGTTTCTCTTTTGGAAAAATAAAAGCATCGATACTATGCAAATCTGGGAACAATTAACTGAGTTGATGAAAAAAATGCTTAGGAAAATATTGTCAAATGTTAAAGATAAATTATCAATTTTTAGTCTGAGTTGTGCATGCCTTATCGAAAATACTTTAAATAGGAAGTGTGTCAAATTTTGAATTTGTTCATGTATGTCACTATTATTTATGATTTATATTATGATATAGGACTATAATGTACCAATAAAAGTATATTTAATTTTTTTTATTTATTAGAATTTTAGAATATTTGCATTTACATAAAATTAGATACTTAGGGATTCAACTCAAGTATATACACACAATTCAGTCCTGTTTCATGTGTACCTTATACATATAGCCTGAAAGAAATTTTATAAATTTTTTCTGTTTCTTCTGTGTCATAACTCTATCCCATTAGATAAGGTCAGGTGTGAAATTCTCTACTTGTGGTATTATGTTGGCACTTGATGAGTTTATAAATAGGAATACTTGGCCTGTATTATTATCAGTTGCCATAAATGTTGGTTCTTATTGTCATTTCAATGCTCACTATTGGCACACACAAAAAGACTCATTGCTATTTTTAATAGCTCACCAACTACGAGTTCCTGTTTCCTAAAACTTAAGTAAAACATTTAAAAACTTTAAAAGGAAGGTTGACACAACAACATACAAAATATTAGGGAACATTTTCTTTCCCTGAATTGGATCCAACTTAGGCAACTTCAAAATATTTGAGCTGGAGTATATAAAAGGTGCTTTCTTGGGTTCTCCAATACAGCATTGGGCATTTCTTTTTCTGAATACTCATAACACCCATAATTCATGAGTTTGTGTTTCTAATATAGATATAACTGCACTGTATGGTCATGTGCTATTTTTCTGTCGGCTACATGTTTGTGTTTTCTACTCCACTGAAAGAGACAATCTCATCTCTCACGGAGCAGAGTCTCTTTCATGTCTGTATCCCTCGTATCAAGCACAGTGTCTATCAAACTTTGGTTGGTCAATGAATAATTAACGAATGACTAGGAATGAGAAAGCAAGCACACAAAGAAAGTGATTACTGATTAGCTGCCATGTGCCAGACACAGAGCTAGGTATTCTTGATCCAATTCTTTTAATACTAAGAAGGAGGCTCTATTTTCATCTGTATATCAAAAATGGAAAAACCAATATGTCTTTCCAAGGTATGGAACTAGATGATGATAGCAGCTTTCAAATTCACTTCAGTCTAGTTGTAAAAACCCTCCTTTTTTTTTTTTTTAGTAATATATATCACTCATGTTGTAGAATGAACTCTCTTTAAGGAGAAGGTAGGCAAATGGGCCCTTTAATGATGCAGAACTCATGCGTGGAACTCTAGAGGTGAAGCAGTTTTTTCTGATTCATTCAGTCCTGCTGATGACAGACTTCAACCAAGCCCCAAATCTCTTTGCTGCGTTGCCTGAATTTCTGACTTGAGAATTGTATACTCTGTCTTCCATGAGTCTCTCCACTTGGCCTAAGCTGGCCTCTTCAGATTTCAACTCTTGGCAGCTGACACCTGAGCCATGAGGTACACCTCTGGATTCCTGTGCTTTCTTAGCATCCCTGGTGGCTACTAGCATCCAGGCCCCATCAGGGCATGAGATTCAGAGACTGGTTGATAAATTTTAAGTTTTTATATAAAACACAAGATCCACAATAAAACTAATTGCCTGGGGTCTGATGAGCCCAATAATAGCAAATCCATAATATCTTTTGCATTAACCCAGGTAACTGACTTGTCAAGGTCAGTGGCCACATTTTATTTCTTAGCCCAAACTCACATCAAAATGGACGTAGAATAATGCATGTTTTTTTCTTCACCAGCTTCATAGACATTCATTCACTTATTTAATCCATTGATCATTTATTCAACAAAATGTTTATCATGCAATTGCTACCTGCAGTACATCATTCTGGGCAGCAGGAATACAATGAATGATACAGACATTTCCTTATGTTCCTGAAATGCTTTTGAGTTCTAGCAGAATAAATGTACCTTAGAGATTATCTAGACATATTTTCCCAATTTTAGGGAGGAAACCAAGACCCAGACGTCAAACAGCCAGCAAATGGCAGTTTCCCTCTCATCTCCCAATGAAAAGCTCTTTCCAATACACCAGATGGTGCCCATCTGAAGAGCAACATATGAGCTGACATTTATTAGACGCCATGAAAGCAAGGACATTTCAAAAGGCTTGGCATTCAGGGAATGGGAATATTTTTTTGTCCGTGATTCCATTGTCAGCTGCTCAGCTAGAAGCAATGGAAACTAATTTGACAGTGTAGTGAAATTTCTTTGGGAAGACAGCAGAAACCATATAAATTTTTTAGAACAGGTCTGTCATTAGCATAGCCATGTCCAGCAGAATATTTGGCAAGGCAGCCTCTGTTTCTGAGGAATTTCAGCCATCTTCCCTTCTCTCTTTGAAGGTTTTCATTTCATGATATATTATGAGTAGAACTGTGTGGGCTGTTGTGAAAAACTATTTTAAAAATAAATCTGAGTAGAAAAAAGCAGAAAGACACTGGCCACTCCAGAGAGTAAAAAGAAAAAAACCCAGTGCCAGCACTCCAGGTTGGGATCTCACTCTGAATTGTCATGTTCCTTCTGCACACTGTCTTTTATTTGCCTTTCTCCAACAGCTCTGCCCACTCAGGAAGGATTTGCCTGTCTCAAAATGTGGCTTTGAGTTTCTGCTCCTATTCTTAACCAAGTTATTTTAAACATGCTGCTGTCAGGTGAAAAGCATGGTCTCCTCCACCAACTAAGAAAAGAAACTACTTGGAGATAAGTGGTGAGGTAGGGTGCTGGGGAGTTGATTCATATACTCTGAGAGCTATTAGATACAGATTTAGGGTTCACTCTGCCAGCCACCAAAATGGGGTGATTCAGAAGAAAGTTAGGAACTCTGAGGTCGATGGGAATGTAGTAAAGGCTCTGTAACCTATCAGAAGGATATTAAAAACACAGATAATTATGGGAAGGATACTATTCCATTTTGCTTCATTCAACAGAGACTTTACAAGATAGGTACCATGCTCTGTTGTAGGCTGAAATGGGATTTAAAACACACTTGACTCAAGGACTTCACAGTCTGGTATAGTGAGTGACTCTGCAGATGTGTACATTAAAAGCACCCATCAAGCTTTTGAAAACATAACTATACAAGAACTTGACCCATACTGATGACGATCAGGACATAAAACCCCTATTTTCATAAGTTCTACAGGTAATTCCACTGGGCAATGGGATGAAGAAATGCTGGTCTATGGATAAAGAGCCCCCTTTAGATAAGGCAGCTCTTTCATGAATATGCTTACCTTGACTTTCACTGCCTCTCGGGCTTTGGATGTGTTATTTAACACTGTGAAGCCTCAGTTTCAGTTTTTATCAAGTAAGCATTTTGATAAAAATGAGAAGTTTTTAAAATACTTCCAAGTCGAGAATTGTGCTAAGTACTTTGTAAATTTTCTTTTTTGCTTTCTACTGCTTTCATAAAACAACCCTATCAGGTAGGTGCTATTAACTAAAGCAAACTAGTATGAAGTATTTGTATTAGTTTCCCTTAACCATGTAACAAGTCATCACAGACTTAACATGATACCAAATTACTATTACATAGCTCTGTGGGTCTAGGCATGGGTCTTATTAGGCCAAAGTCAAGGTGCCGAGCAGGCTGGGCCCTCATCTGGAGGCCCTGGGGAAGAAACAATGCCCAATTTCACTCAGGTCATTAGCAGGTTCAGTTTCTTGGATTGCAAGACTGAGGTCCACTCTTCTTGATGTCAGTTGGGGTCACTGGCTGCTCCTGGAGGCCACCCACAGTCCTATTACTGTGGTTTCTCCAGATTCAAGCCAGCAACACCACATCAAATCTCCTTTGTGCGTTGAATCTCAGACTTCTTCTTTTGCCATTAAATACATCTCTCTGCTTTTAAGTTCTCCTATGATTGGATTATACCTACTGGATAATTGTTCTGTTTTAAGGTAAACTGAAAGATCTAACCTGATGTGATCACTGGAGTAATGTTTACCACTGTCACAGATTTCAGGGACCAGGCCACACACATGTAAAGGTTGTTTTGACAGCCAGAAAAATGAGTTGCAACTGTCACAGTGTTAGTTGTAATGTCAGACTTAATTCTACTCTCAACTTTTTCTGTGTGTTTCTAGGCAAGTTACTTAACCTCTTGGGCCTTTATCAACATGAGTAAAACACAGGGCATTATTACCTACCACAGAGGTAAATACATATGCTTATCTCAGATCCTTTATTCCTGGAGTATTTATGATTTAAATGGTTATGTATCCTCTTATTTAATCATCACAGTATTTACATGAAGTAGATAAGGGTTATTGTTTTCTATATTTTGCAGACAAAAAACCTTGAGGTTCACTTAACTTACTTGAGATCCCTCTAACTGAGAGCAGATCCAAAGCTCAAACCTAAATCTGTATTAGTCCCTGTTCCTGCAGCTTCCATTAGAAAGTTAAAAAAAACACAACAACAACAACAAAAAATGAACAATAACAAATGCTGGTGAGAATGTGGAGAAGTGGGAACTCTAAAACATTTTTGGTGGGATTGCAAATTAGTGCAACCACTTTGGAAAACAGTATGGAGAATCCTCAGAAGAAGGGGAACAAATCTACTATTCGATCCAGCAATACCACTTCTGGGTATCTACCCAAAAGAAAGGAAACCAACTACCAAACTAATGCATGTGTATCTATGTTCATAGCTGCACAATTCACCATAGCTAAACTGTGAAACCAGACAAGATGTCCATCAACAGATGAATGGATTACAAAACTGTAGGATATGTACAAAATGGAATTTTACTCAGCCATTAAAAAATACAACTGCAGTATTTTCAGGAAAATGGATGGATCTTGAGGACATTATGCTAAGTGAGACTAGTCAGTCACAAAAAGTAAGGAATCGGATGCTTTCCCTAATATGTAAAAGCTAGGGTGAAAGGGGTCATAGGAGAAACTCCAGGTGAAAAAGGAGATCCTCTAGAGGAGCAAATAAGACAACCTAACTGTGGGGATAGGAGGTGGAGAGAGGGAAACGCTTTAAAGCACATGATGTACTTATTCATATCAAAGTCAACCACTAAACCAAGCATGGGAAGGAGGGATGGGGAGGGAGAGAGGTTGGGACTGGGTGAGGGCTGGATGTGTGATGTGTGCATTTATGCCTACATAAGTTTTTACCCCATTATGATGTATAAATACAATGCACCGATAAGAAAATTAAAAAAAAAAACTCCCTGTGCATGTTAGAACCACACCCATTGCATGAACCACAGTAAGCACAACGGAATGGCTTGCATTTTAATCTCCTTAACACTAAACTAGCAAAATAATGTAGACTCATCACAATGCAGGCACTCACCTTGCTGCAGTGTGCAAGCTCAGAATTTATGGCCCACTTCATTATGAGTACACACAGAGCCTATTAGCAACATCTGTCTAAAGAGAAGTCAGTTTGTCTCCTTATCTCCTGACCCTGCTTTATTCACAGAATGATTAACTCATGCTAGGGGCGGGGCTCTGGCAGCTAGGTTAACATCTTGAGTTCAAAGGTATTTGGCTTTGGACATTGAGTGATGCCAGCCTGGGGTTTCACAGAAAGGAAATTAAATGGGACTGGGGATCCTAAGGCTCTGGCAAAGCTCTCTAATCCTCATCTGGCCTAAGGAGACTAGTTTCTTGATCATTCATTCATTCATCCATTTCCATACCAATTATTCATTCTGGGGGAGTCCATTCATTCCAGGTATAACTTTCAACTTTCCACTTTACCAGGGTCGGGGAGTCAAAGGTGATCAAGTCAAGTTCTTACCTTCAAGGAGGACACAGTCAAGTAGGAGAAGAGATATGTAAAAGATCATGACAGTAGGACCTGAAAAGTGCTACCTGAGAGTCACAGGAGCCCAGGGAAGAAAGAGGCCAATGCTCACAGATGCTTCAAGACCAGGGTCTTAAAGGACAAGTACAAAGACTGAGGAGAGGACAGGAGAAAAGGATTGGGGGGGAGGGGTCACGTTTTAGTCAAAGAGCTAGAAGAATGAAACTTCAAAATATGATAAAAAATGGTTTAAATTCAATTCAGCAGTAGCACACATGGGTCAGGGAGCAAGGATACTATAGGAGGGTCAAACCATAAGTGGTTAAACCATGGCCTTTTATACAAAGAGTCTTTTTTCCTCAAGGGCATAGGGAGCCACTGAGTGCTTTTTCATCCAGCATGTTAAATCTTGATATTTGAGAGTGGAAGCCATTGCTTTACGGCAGAGGGAATCAAACTGAAGGGATGGAGAGCTAGTGGGACACGAATATCATTGGCTTTGTCAGGCCCTGATGTTTCCCTATAGAATGCGTGGGAATTGGATTCAAAGAGCTGCTTCCCCACAGGATATATTGTCATGGTCACAATAAAACTATTCCTTGTTGTTAAATAGCCATTGGCCACCTGCAGTTTTTGGGCATTTGAAATATGGCTATTTCAATGTTTAATCTAAATTCCAATTTCAGCAGTACACGTGGCTAGAAGCTACCATAAGAGAGAACAGAGCTCCATTTTTTCCTTTAACGTGTTCTAGTCTGAGTATGTTGTGATGAGAGTGGTTGTGTTTTGGGAGACATTTCTGACACTCTACTTACTGTCTCTCACTGGACTTGAATTCTTTGGAGCCAGGACTCTGTCTTCTCTGAGTAAGCCTACAGTGCCTGGCATGGGATGCGACTGGAAGATCATTTGTTGCAATGAAGCAGGCATCTTTCAGATGAGAAGCAGCCTTTCCTATGGGGAGACAATCTATCTTTTATTAGGGAAGCCTTGCAATTAAACACAAACCACTTCCTAGACTTTTTAATAGCCCAGAGGAAAGTCAGATAGAAAAATAAATGATCCCTGCTACCTTTATCATTCATCCAGAAGAATTTGTTTACTTCTTTTCAGTATCAGGACTTTATAGATTGAAGTAGACAGATTTTATTTCTTTCTCAGAATGTCACTCCTATTTTCTATTGCTAATGAGCTAAGCAAAGGCATTAATTATAAATTTTTCTAATATCCCTGACAATAACAAATAACTCTCACTAAAAATATACTAACCCAAATAACTAGTATATAATTGTCCTTCAAGGCTTTGAAACTCATGCAAGGCTTTTAGCTCATGCACTGACAGGCTGGGCTTCATTCCATTATGGCCTTGTATGTTTCAAATCAGCATCACCACTGTACAGAAAAGCAAGCGACAGTCCAGAGAGAGAGAATCAAAGTTGTTCAAATACATAAAACTCCTAAGAGGTAGAGTTAGTTGTAAACACCAGATTTAGCCAACAATCTACCCATTATGAATAAGAAACAAAAAGTTTGAGCCAATGTAAAGAAATATGAATTCTACATAGATACTAAAGAGTGGATTAATCTGGCTGTGGCGGTGCATGCTTGTAATCCCAGCATTCAGGAGGTTGAGACTGGAGAATTGCGGTTCGTCGATACCCTCAGCTACTTAGGCCCTTTGCAACTTAGTAAGACCCTGTTTCAGGGGGGTGTAGCTCGGAGGTCAAATGCCTCTGGGTTCCATTCCCAGACCCGCAAAATAAATAAATAAATAAATAAATAAATAAATAAATAAATAAATAAATGAGTAGATTAGATTTCACATAAAATTAGTGGAAAGAAAGGAATTTCAGGACCAGTATGAGAAAAAATAAAATGATGAGCCACAGACATGTGTACTGACAATCAAGTATCTCAGATGGGAAAATGGAGTTGTGGAGCATACATACAAAAGGCCCATCCCTGACCTAGTGTGTGTGTTTGGGTGGAGAGGGGTTGCTGACTTAAGAGTTTAGTCTTGGCTCTACTGTTTATAGAAACAAAAAGTTTTGGGAACAAGGAGATATATTCCCAGACCCAGAAATCAAGGCCAGAGCTTAGAGCAGTGGCTCCCAAAGTCTGGTCCCTAGACTAGCTACTTAGGCCCTAAGTAGCAGTAGCAGCAGCACCTAGAAGGTGATAAGAATGCAAATTATCTGTCCTGGCCCTCTCAAAGGAGAAATACTGGGGGCAGGGCCATGTCAGTTTTGGCAAGTGCTCCAGGTGATTCTGGTGCCCTGAGGACCCCTGACTTAGAGGCGCATATCAAGAGGCCATAAAGTTTCTGAACTTACTTAACAAAGTCATTTGCCAGGACAACAGAAGTATAGAAGGGAGAACCAGAAAAACAGGGACTAAATCTACACAGTCATCAAATCAAACCCTCTTGCATAGGCACAAAGACAGCAGCAACCTCTGTTCCCAGCTCCTGACATCTCTGCAGACTGATGAAGACATACTCCTATTCTCTTCTCTCTGTGGATTTTAGGAATGAACTCTATCAAGTTTATGAAGTAGCACGAGCTTGATGAAAGAGGCCACCTGTATTCTCCTAAGTAAAACTGTTTGCATCACAGCCTCCTCTTCCAGAAGTCCTCCTTTCGTGTCCTAAGATGGATTTCAGATTAGCCCCACCAGATACTTCCCTAAGGGTGTCTGTGCTTGGCCATCAATCACAGCAAGGAGGAGAAAGATAAGTGAACAACAATCAGAAATGTTCCTCCTCATCCCATGTAGGGAGCGAGGAGAGAAACACACACACACACACACACACACACACACACACACACACACACACTCACACACGTGCACATACTGCAATGGTCTCAGTTATAAAGATGAGGCTCTGAACAAGTTAATACCTGAGATACTAAGATTTAATTTTCTATAGCTCAATAAGATTTTTCTCTAGAAATGCATTCATCAATCAAAAGAGAAAAGTTCTTTGGCCCCATTTTTGGTTTAGAAACTATGTGTTTCACCAAATTCCAAGCCACACTTTTCCTTTCCATTGCTCAAGACCCCTAAGCCTTTTGCCTTTGTGACCCATGTCACCAGCCAGTCTTTTGTTCCAGATAGACTTTCACCTACATCTTCATGAATCAGGCCCCTTGTCATTCAAGTCCAGAGTCATCTCCCTCAAAATGTCTGCTGAGTCTCCCCATCCCCATGGGCATTCTTTGTCACTCTACCATCTGACTTTCTTCTGAGCACTTACTACCATATTCAATAACCAAACACATTTCCTCTTCAGTGTGCATCTCCCCACTGCACATGAGCTCCATGAAGCAGGAAAGATCTCCTTCTTGTTCACCAAGTAGCTCCAGTGCCAGGTGGGGGCCCGGCCAACAGCACATGACCACAGTGTGTTGACTGAACAGTGTCCACTGACTTCAGCATGGTCCTGTCTACCTCAGTCCTGTAACTGGCCCTTCACACTTCCTGCAATTTTAACCAAACTAGCTGCTGAAAGGACAATGCAGGTACCTCTAGAGTTCTGCCTGTTCTGTGTTCTCTGCCTACAGAATTGTGGTTTTTTCTTTCTTGCCTTTTTATTTACCCCAAAGATGATTTCATGCTGAAAGAATACAAATTAATAGTTTCCCTTACAAAGCTAATCAACACACTCAACACAACCAAATTCTCTGCCTTCTGATTCTCAAAGACTTTTACTAACCATCAGACCATCAGACCATTTGTCAGTTAACTAATTAATTTATCCATCCATCCAAGCACTTTTAAGGAGCTCCTGGTGCAAGCCAGTCCCTCCACTTCACCAGGAATTCACAAAGAGGAAACAGTTGTTATCCTTGAGAAGCATTCTTGTCTCTTGAACCTGATTATCTGGCATTGAACCTGTTACTCATTTTTAGGTTTCATTTGTCTGAAGCACATCATCCCCCACCAGCGGCACTAAGCTCCAAAGGGATATCTTTACATGTAATGATGACATTTATTAATGGGTGATAGAGAAGAAATGAGAAACATGGCATTATTAGTATTTGCTGAGCATTTCTTACATGCCCTACTACCCAAATAAGCCCTAGAGCAAGAGAAGAGGATAAAAAGAAGACAAGAAAAAGGCACTTCCATAAGGAAATGAGAATCTAATGAGAATAACAAGACATTTAAAAAATACAGGTTAAATTTTAAGGAAATATAATACCTTAAAAAGACAAACTAGGCTTGAATAGAAGAGATCCATCAAGTACTGGCATGTATTCAGGGATCATCTCTAACAGCAATATACTATGATGATACAGGTTTACAAAAATTAGCTGAAGTATTACACAATTTTCATACATCATCTGACCGGTCCCATCACCTTCAAAATGCCAGCCATATTTTCTCTACTTTATATATGAGGATAACTGAGGCTCAAAAATTGTTAGCTTAATCAAAGTCAAAGACAACTGGATGCATCCAGACTCAAACTCACAACTTCTGATTACATGTCCATTTTTCCTTCCATTGCACAGCAGTGCCTTCATTTCTGTGCCTTAATGGGTGAAAGATAAGAATGATTAACATGGCCTAGAGTGAGCTGAGGAGGCTGGCTTACAAAATGAAGGATGGATATGATACTACTACGGAAATTAAAATTTTAGTCATTAAATTGAGCTTACTATTGCAGATTCAACTTATGTGATTAAACCATAAGGAACACTCTTACTATCAATGCTTGGTTAATTATATCACCCTTCCCTCCGGGATTTACTCTTGTTCTGAGAAGGACCCCACTTAAGATAAATGCAGTCTTCTTGCCTTTTTGCATTCCATAGTAGATTTTTTTTTCTAGCTATACACATTTGATTATATAAAAAATGTGCAAGTTAAATTTTTATGTATCTGCACTATATATGAATCAAGAAGCAAAGTAAATATGTTGAAAAAGAAGACCAGAGATAAAGCTTAGAAATCTGGCAGAGGCTGTCTTATTCATCATACATCTCCAGAATTTAGCAATGTACCTGGTGCAGATTAGATGCTCAATGTGTACGAAATTATTGAGCTTAATGACTTTTTATCCCTCTTGTCAACTATCAGTCAAAACAGTTCTGATCTCCAGTGCACAGACAGCCAAAAGGAGATACACAGACATCCAGTATAACTAAGAAGGGAGAAAAGAGATTAAAAAAAAAAAAAAAAAAAGAGAAACATACTGTTGTATATTGTAACAACTTTTGTTGGCCTGCCCCTTCTATCTCTGATTGTGACATTATAATCTTGGTATAAACTCCCAGATTCCTGACTATTAAAGTCTACCAACCAGAGTAGAAAACTGATCATTAGCTTCACTAGCAAAAAGGACCAGAAATGGTTATATTGCCATAGAACCAGTACCTGCTGGACTGTTTTACTTGGCTATTTTTGTCGCTATGACCAAAATATCTGACAAAAATAATCTAAGAGGAGGAAAGGTTTATTTGAGCTCATGGTTTCAGAAATTCAGTCCATAGTTGGCCAACTCCAGGTAGAAAAATTACGGTGATAGAGTGTGGCATAGGAAAAGTGTTCAGCTCAAAGCAGCTGAGAAGCAAAAGAGGGAAGGAAGGGACCAGGGACATAAAGTCTCTCACAAAGCTTTGCACCCAGTGACCTACCACCGTCAGCCACACCTTACCTGTCTACAGTTCCCACCCAGTAAATCCCTGCAAATTATTAATCCATTATTGGATTTATTTACTGATGAGTTTGAGCCCTGGTTCAAATATTTAGCCTTTGAACATTTCTACATTGCTAACACATGAGCTTTTCTGGAGGACATTCCATAGACCATTAGGATTCTTCTGTGTATTCGGACAGTGTATATGACCACAATTTACCATTGTTTGCAGGTATACATTGTTATTTGTCACTAAAGTGGAGTCTCTTTATCTGAGTCTTGTCCTTGCCAGATGTAGTCCTAAGAGTAAGATCATTATTTCCCTTGCCACGAGTTCTTGTTTAGATTCTTCCATGAAAGGGATGCCATGGGGTTAGTCCTCTAACATGCTGGACTTCAAACATCCATGGCTCATACCTTCTGCCACTAAGTTCTATCTACCATATCCATCCCCTTGCATTCTGCCAGCTGAAAAAAAGCCCAGGTTCCTAGTAGCTCTATGAAAACTTACATGTCTTCTGTCACCACCAAGTAATTTTCTCTATTCTTATATTTTTCGGTTACATATTAAATCTTACAACATTTCATGTAAGAGTTGAATTGCATTATGATAATCTCACAGCTTCTCTTTTAAGGGGAGCTAGTTTATCTTTTTCTAGGAACTAGATATAAAAAGAGACCACAAGTAAACATTTATAGGTTGGTAATGTTTGAAACTAATAAAAGTAGGAATATAGCATATTTTATAAGCCAACTTCAAGATCCTAGGGGAAAAAAAGCAACCTTCACCATACTCTGAACTTTTTCTGAGAGTTAAAAGCATCTTTAGAGTCCTCTTGCATCTCTACTTAAGGGGATTCAGGGCGTTTGGGTGACAAAAGCATTTGCAGGTGCTCCTTTTTCTGCCTTTAATCTTCTAAGTCTGGGCGAAAAGGTCATAAAGGTCTTTCCCTAGGCAAAGAGAAAAAGAGACAAAGAGACTTCTACAGAGGGGAAAAGTGTCATGTCCTTTTTGGGGGGGGGCAGAGAATGGTGTTGACTGGTGGAGTGGGTAGATAGATATCAGGGGCACCTTCATTTCTAAAGGTGCTCAGAACATTCCAGATAAAACCTATTGGACTTTATGGTAGGTTTCATTTCTAAAAGCAGCAGCAGAAACAGAAGACAAGACGCAAACACATGCATAACAGCAGCAATATAACTTCTTGGTCTCTAGACAATCCCTTGCTCATGACTTTACAGTTTATGCATGCTCCTCTACTTATTTCCAATTTTTCCCAACTCTTAATGTTTCTTTCCAAATTATTGGGATTAAAGAGCCTAATATTTAACAGAAAATACTAAACATAATAATCTACTGAATATTCTTCAAGCACCTTTTAAACCTCTTTTACACTTAAAAGCCAAAACCTCTTTTCTCTAAATATTTCAAGACATATTTAAATGGAACTAGACAGTTGTCATTTGTTATTTCCTACAGTCATGATTTAAATACAATAAAACAACTGGAAAAAATTCGAGGAGAACATTTTAGATCAGAATCCTTTGATCACCACTATTCTGGGAGCACAATTGTGTACTTAGTAGATACTTATTGAAATTGCTTGAAATAAGTTGCAGTCAGCTGCTGAAAGATCCTAAAGTAGGTGCACTGAGGTTTCCTCTAATTTACTCCAGTAAGCATGTGAGTCCACATGGCTGTGAGTACCAAATACCCACCAGTCTAAATGGAAAAATATGATCGATCAGCCATGACAGATCAATACTTACAAGTTTATTATTACTATTTTTTATTTTAATCATTCTTAAGGGCTGCCTTACCTGCTCTAATTATGAATCCTCCCTGAAAACACTTTAAAAAGGGAGAAAAAAAAGCCAGCTGAGATGGACTTGGAAAAATCTATGGAGGATTAGAGGTTAATGGTGCATTTCTCCCATGTAATCACATGTGCACAAACCTATTGGACTGTGATTTTTTTCAGTATGTATTGCCCTCTAAATCTGTGTTTCTTTTTTTTCCTAACTAAGATAACTAGATACTAAAGATCCATAAATCCCTAAAAAGCAGTCAGTCACCTCTCTCTCTCTCTCTCTCTCTCTCTCTCTCTCTCTCTCTCTCTCTCTCTCTCTCTCTCTCTCTCTGTGTGTGTGTGTGTGTGTGTGTGTGTGTGTGTAGTGAGAAAGAGCACCAAGAGCCATGCTAGAAGCTAAAGCTCTGCCTCTCCATACCTGGGTCTCCACCTGTTTCTCATGTAGTGTCTACCCAGTGTCTGACCTCTAGGACTCCTCCTATTCAGCATGTCAGGCTTGCATTCTGCAACAGCCAGTTTTTGATGCACTAGAAATTTAGTCCTTCTGGATTCCCTTTCTTCACTTGGATCTCTGGAGAAATCCACTGGAGCAGATGGACCCTGGCACCACTTGCCAGGTGACATAAGCAGTGTTGGTGGTTGCTTCTCCTGCACCCTGAGCATAGATAGACCTAACAATGACACAAGAAGCCCTAGTTTTAATGGAGGCATAAAGAAGTACATCAGCCTAGAGGGCATAACTTCCTTAGACTTTTAGAACCAATGCATCCAAACCTCTAGTTGTTCCTCACAGGCACATTCTATGTGGCCTTTTTATTGTTATTATAATTCTAGGATATACTCCATCCTCACATCCACATTCCACTTATCCATGCTATTTCCTCTATCTGGAATTTTCTGCCTGTTACTTCTTTAACTTAAAAGGGCTTTTCATTTTTCTAAATCTATCTCATCTCTTGTGCCTCCTCTCATGGACTGCTTGTCAGCAGACCTGGCTCTCCTATTTATTAGTCCAATTGTATCATCTTTCTTATATCCTTCAAAAAACCTACAACATTTTAGTTATCTTCTTCCATGTCTCAGTCCTGAATGAACAGTGAATTTGCTGAAGACAAATCACTATATTTCTGGGTGTTCCAAAGCACTTAATACAGTGCCAGGCATATTCAATAGGCACCATAAATATTAGACACATTCGACAGAGGAAGGAATGGATGAACAAAGGAATAAACAAATGATGTAGAAAGGTGGATAGATGAGGAAATTAATGATTGAGCGATGAGTTTCTACTACAGAGAATTGATAGAGTTAAGTATCACCAGCTAAATCTTTACTGAGGAGTTGCATAATCAACATTACACCAAAAATGTGATAAAGGAACCAGGAAAAGAATAGGGCTGATGACTTCTAGCTGCAGATCAGAAGTAGAGAACTCTGCCTTAGAAGCACAGAATACTATTCCTTGCATTGTTACTCTTGACTGGTAGAAACAATCTTAATTACCCTGCAAATGAGCTAAAAAGGGAATGGATCAAACTTTTTTTTTTTCACTTTCCATCAGTGGCTTCACATAAGTTCCATTAAAAAAATGATCCAAAATGCTCTGAGTCTTCATTTCTCCTTATAAAATGAGGTTAATACATATCTTATGAAATTAATTTTGAGACAAAATGCCATGGGCAAATAAGGCAAGGGGCATATTATATAGTAATAGTGGTCATAAGCTAGTAAAGACATTCTTTATCTTACCCTAAATTTTAACCTCACTTATAGTTTGTTGTAATCTAGATAGGACTGAGACTGCAGATATTCCCCAAACCTTATATACAGAGCTCTTCTTCTGGGTTATACAGTTAGACTACATTTGCTAGCAACCTTTGCTCTTAAATGATGCCTTCTAATTACTTCTAGTCCATGTAACCTAAGTGGAAGGGACTGGACTCCAAAAGACCATGTATGGTTGCCCTTCTATGTCTTTTGACTTTCTAGTTGCCTGAAATGAAGACCAGCCCCAAGAAGACCTTGGAAACTACTTGTAAAAATTTGCCAGAGCTTCTTCGTACCTTTGCTCCTGAATCCTGAATGGATGCCTGCAAAAGAGATGCCTGCCAACCAGTTTACCTCCCCAGCACTGTTATGTGAACAACAAATTTACTCCAATTTTCTGTGAACGATAATCCATTTTTTATATGTGTGTCTAGAATTATCCTACCTCATGCAGCTGCATACTCCTTTACAGAAGGAACCATAGTGCTGAATCTACTGTAGAATGAGGACAGCTCCTAACAAAGAGTATATAATCATTAAGTGCTCCTAAAAAAAATGAACAAGCCTATGACAGTATCAGCTAACAAGTGCCAGTGCTAAAAATGTGTCCTTGAATTTGAATTCATGGACTTTTTCAAAATTGACTATAAAAACAGTGTTCAAAGTATTCTAGTGCCTGGCCTTCCTGCCGTGTAATTCTCAGCACATATTGATTTTGAAGCTCAAATCTTTGCAATTCCCTGATAATGCTATTGCTCAGAATAATGAAGCAGGAAGGTCCCCTACGCCCACAATTGTGCTGGTTGTGTAGGAACTGTGATTTCCTTTAACCACAGGTATCTGCATTTGCTCAAGCCCTTATTATAGTATATAGAATGTTATTTAATCTGCAATGAATCTTTTCCTAACATTTCCCTCCTCCTCACAAGACCCAGTTGAGCCCCTTAAAGTTGCTATGTTGGCTTCACTATCAAATTTCCCAGGTAATTATTAGAATGAAGCCACCTGATTTTTGCTGTCCTTCAAACAAAGGAGGCACATTAAGTTCATGATCTCTAGATACAGGCAATGCCAAGTCAGACCATCTGTAAGGCTTGTATCCAATACTTCAGGACTGAACCAATTATTCAACTGTCAGGTATCTACTGAAAGCTTCCAAGTGGTTTATGCTGGTGAGGAACTTATAATTCTAGAAATAAGACTCAAAGTAACATTGCAAATGAATTTTGATGTGGAGCTTGGATCTACAGAGAAACACATTTTGCATTAGGCCAGTTTATTTACTCCATCATTCATGTGGTGTCATATTCTACCTCTTATTCTAGGAGCTGGAGTTATATCAATGAATGGTCTCATAATCACATAGCTCTCGAACTAGTAGTTTTTATAATTTGATAGGAACACACACTCTGCCTTTGCATAAACTACTCTTCCTCCTAGAATGCCACAGTGTTCTTTCTACTTACATTGCATTGCCAAAGCTGTGTATGTCTGACACCTACTATGTCGAGCACAAAATTATTTCCTCCCAAGTACTAGGATTTAAGGCCATTATGCTATTCTGATCACTTGTTTTCATATTAAAATCTATCCTACTCTGTGTTTCTTGCATTAATTTTATTTGGCATTTGTCTTTGTGTTTGACCTATCACAATTTGAAATAGACTAGTCCGTCTCTCCTCTAAATATGTGGTCTTGGAAGGCAAGCCCTTCCCCACAATAATTCCGCACACTTTTGCTCTATCAAACTCAACTGCAGAGGAGGAATCAAAACCTAAAGGAATAAGAGTTTCTACCCATGACCACAGAACTAGTTTGGGAGTCCCAGAGCTGAAACTAGATCAGTGCCCTGGTATAGATGAATCAGGTTCATGCCATGGCCCATGTGATTTGTGGTAGTTTTGCATGCAAACAAATGTAAGTTTCTCACTCACCTCAGGTGGTAGGATATCATACACCCATCTATGTCTGGTAAGCTATTTGCGTAAGTAATGTTTCAACATATTTTTATATATTTGGGCTACGACTACTGAGGAATGAAAGTATGAAAGTCTAAAGTAATATCTATGTAAGGAAGTTACAATCTAAAGAAAGAACAGCAACCACATTAAGAACTGCAACATTGTGTGTGGGTGTGGGGAGGTACTAGGACTTGAACCTAGAGTCATTCTACCTCTGAGCTACACACCCCCAGCCCTATTTTATTTTTACTTTATTTTTATTTATTTCATGTTATACATATTTTTGTATTGAAAATAAATGGTATACATTTAAACTGTACTTGGTACCCTCCCCCCCATCCCCGTTTTCCCTTCCCTACCTCCCACCAATTATTGTGCAGGGTAACCATGCTATATTCATACTTTTACACATATACAGATGTAGACCCTCATTAATAAAATTTAGCTTTATTTCTCTCCTATCTTTCAATTCAAACTTTGCTGAGATTTCCTTTCCATTATCTGGAGTACCTCTGGTATCCCCTATGCTCCCTAGTTTGGGCATATTAGAGAAAAGATATGTCCCTACTCTTTCTGTGCTTGGCTGATCTCACTTAACATAATGCTCTCCAGGACTTTCCATCTTCTTGCAATTGACATGATTTTGTTCTTCTTTATAGCTGAATAGAATTCCATTGTGTGTATTTCCCATAATTTTGCAATCCATTCATTTGTTAATGGGGACCTGGGTTGGTTCCATATTTTGGCTATTACGAATTGTGCTGCTATGAACATAGATATGCATATGTTGCTATAGTTCTCTGATTTCAACCCCTTTGGAAAAATACCCAGGAGTGGTAGAGCTGAATCATATGGTGGATCTATTCCCACCTTTCTAAGGAATCTCCACACAGACCTCCAAAGTGGCTGAATTAGTTTGCATTCCCACCAACAGTGTAAAATATATCATACACCCTCTTTCCCTACATCCTCACCAGCATTTGTTATTTGATTTCTCTTTGCTTGCCACTCTGACTGGGGTTAAGGTAGAATATCTGTGTAGTTTTGATTTGCATCTCCCTAATGGCTAATGATGTAGAGCATCTTTTCATGTATCTATTGGCCATTTGTTTCTCTTCTTTTATAAAGTGTCTTTTCAGTTCAATTGCCCATTTCTTGATTGGATTGTTTGTTTTCCTAGTGTAGAGTTTCTCCATCAATTTTGAATAGTAGTTTTGTTGGTATAGTAGTTTTGGTTGGAAGTTATTTTCTTCCAGGGTCTGAATCATGTCATACCAAATTTGTTGTATGTTTAGTTTTTGTTGCTGTAATGACTTCTGTATACTGTTGACTGTGTTTTCAGTTTTGGATGAACTGTCTTCTAACAATGAAATGTACTTTCCATTTCATCTAATCTTCCAGAATTTCTTTCTATTGCTGTCTTCATTTCATTTATTGACTCTTTCATTTCATTCCAGACCCCTTTTTGATTCTTTCTTAGTGTTTCTAATTCATTGTTCATCTCCTCTAGACTTGTTTTAATCCTTTCATCATATTGTAGATCAAGATTCGGAACACCCCTTCTTGCATTTCTTGTAGGTCAGTATTCGTGACTTCTGTCATTTCTCCACTATTTTTGGTTCTCATATTTTCAAAATTCTCATGCCTGTTTTTCTGATATCTTCCCATTGTTTGTGGGTATTATGTTTAGTCCAGTCCTAATAGTAGGAATTTAGAGGAGTCAACAGGTAAGCAGTACTTTTTCAAGTGGTGAGGGTTGGGTGATGGTGGAGTAGATAGCGTGATGGGTGCTGGAGTCAGGTAAGGTAGAGGATATAATTAGGTTGTGGATGAATTTAAATATGATAAGGCTGAATCAGGTTGAGATTGGGAGAAGGTTAGATAGTAGGACTTTTGTATTTATTAGAATATTTAAATATGCAGATGTGAGAAACTGTGTTAAACAAAGGGATACATTTAGGGGACAAAGAGAAAGTTTTGAAGGAAGATAGTTGATAGTCTAAATTGTAGACTTCTGTAAAGGAAGTGGGGGGAAGAGCAGACACAAACAGATAAAGTAACAAAATAAGGTACAAAGACTATTATACATCAAATACAAACAACAACATTGAGGAAACAAAAATGGCCTGCCAAGAAAGAACAAAAAGGGTTAAGGGAATAAACAGGATAAACATACAATAAAATAAAACGAACTAACAACCATGTGATATGAAGTATAAGATCCAAACAAACAAGAAACCCAAAATAAAAGTTAAAAAAATAATGATCCCCCCAAAAACTGAACACCAAAAAACCCAAAGACCAAAAATAAATAAATAAATAAATAAATAAATAAATAAATAAAATAAAACAAAACAAAAATAAGCAAAAAAAAAAAACAGTCCTACTATTTTACTAAAATACAGTGTATATGCCAATGTCTCGTATTTGCTTGGAGCAACCCCTTGTGGCCCTGTGCAAGTATCATGCCTTAAGCACCTTTGCTGTGTCAATGAAGTTGAAGCTGCCCCCCTAGGTGCACACTGGCGCCCTCGGTTATCACTGTGTCTGGTGGCACTCACTCTGTGCGCACTGGCTCATGCCTCATCTGAGCTCACGCTGTTACCTGGCAGCCCAATCTGGGCTCTGAAGGGCTGGCAGCTCTTCCATATAAAGCTGATTCTCCGGGGGCATGGCAGGTCTGGTCTGGGTCCCTGAAGGTCTCCCAAAGGCGCTAACTGTGCTACTCAAGTGCTCCAGTGAACTCACAGTTTAAGATGTTAGAGCTCTATGGCTTGCCAGGACTGCAGTGCCCAAAAATCCTTTTGGGGCGGACGGCTCTATATGGCGCAGGTGGCTGCCTCGTCTGCAGCTCGATTGTGCTTTTTCTGTGTATTTTGCGATGAATATCGCAGGTCAGAGTTACTGGATTTCTCCCGCAGTATTCCCGAGTCTGTTTGGGTCGTAACCTGGGCCAGGCTGCGCTCTCTCATGGCCCGGCCTTGGCTGCCCAGGTGGAACACGCAGGCTCAGTGCGGGCTCTGCCGGAGGTGGCGGCGGCCGAGCATCGCTGGGCAGAGTGGACCCCAAGCCTCCTCCAGCCCCAGGTGGCTTACAGGCGGCCTGGCCTGGCGGTGGCTTGGCTTCCTGTCTCCCTGGGTCCCCGAAAGACTTTTGCTCTTGGGTTATTTTGCCAGTTGGTGCCAGTCAGGTCCAGGGATTGTGGTTTGGGCAGGCAACCCTCACTGGCGCGGGCAGCCCAGCTCTTTTATTTTTATTTTGAAACAGGGTCTCACTAGGTTGATGATAGTCTCACTACTTGCTGAGGCTATTCTTGAACCTTTCATCCTCTTGTCTCAGCCTCCCAAGTATTTTGATTACAGGTGTGTGCCACCACACCTGGCTCACAAACTGCAATATTTAATAATTATCATTTTCCTCCAATTACATAATTTTTTTAATGAAAAGACTAAAATAATTCAGAGAGTTTCCAATTGCCCAGTACAAAAAAAAAAAAAAAAAAAAAAATTGGGTTCCGTTCCAGGCATGGTAGCACATGCCTGTAAATCTCAGTACTTGGTTGGCTGAGAGAAGAGGATCACAGGCTTGAGGCCAGCCTCAGAAACTTTAGCAAGACCCTAAAAAATTTAGCAAGACTCTGTTTCAACATAAAAAAAGAAAATAGAAATGGGGTTGTAGCTCAGAGGTAGAACATTTCTAGGTTAAATCCAGGAAAGAAAGAAGCCCTTTCAATAGAAAGAAAACTGAATTCCAATAAATTTTATTTAAAAAAGTTCACAAGGACTCTTTGCAAGATTTTCTATTTTCCCAAACTCTACTGAAAACCAATAGTTTTTCATAATTTCTACTGACCTATGATTACAGCTAAGATTCATTCAATAGAATAAATTCATTCCTATAATTTTTCACCAATTATTTTGGTAAACATACTATTTTTTAACTTCAATAAATGAATAAATCCTTTATATGCATATTTCCACTTCTATTAAGGAAATGTTCTTTTAATTTTCATTTTAAAGATGAGAAATCTGAGAGTCATGAGATGAAGTAATTTGAATACTATCATCCAGATACCATATTCCAGAGGTAGGATCAGAACTTGTATCTTTTTGGATTCAAAGCGCACATTCTTTTATCATCTCAGAGCTCAGAGGTTGTATCATCGTCCTGTGTGTGTTGGTGTGTGTGTACCAGTGAGGTATTGCATACATTGGAAGAACACATTGCGGAATTGTTGAATTTATAGAAAAATCCCCTATTATTATAAATGAAGACTCTGAAGTAGCTATTTACCCGGATGTCACGTAAGTCCACCCAAAATGCCCCTAGCTCTTGCCAATGTGGAATGATCATCCCTTGAATATGCTAGTTCAAAGTATTGCCTGTGAAATATATTTTTAAATGAATGATATTGTTGCAAGAAGAGAAAGAAGAGCATTAGGGTTGCCAATTTACAAGGCCATTCTGAAAACCCAGTCATTTACCTGCTTTGATAGTACTATTCGTCATGAGAGTCCTTAGAACATACTAAAATGCGGAGACTGATGGAATATTTCGTAGGGAGGTATGCAGCTTCATCTTATACCCACATGGCTCTTTAAGAGACCAACCTTTTAAAATTGTCTAGGCTGTGAGAGCAGAGTAATTTTGTAAAGAAGTATTCAAAGGTTTAGCGTTTTATACAACCAATCACCTCAAGTACACTGAGACAGCCGTAAGAAGCTTAAACACACTCTTGAGGAGACAAAAAGAGACCTCATTAGACAGTGCTTATAACTGCTGCCCCTCGATTCTCACTTCAGGACTTTCATCAGCTTGGTTTCAACAGAAAGCAACAAGTAAACAAAGTACCCCCCGAAAATCTTTCTTTTCAACTCACTTACTGAAATAAAAAGGAAGTTTGGTTTTTGTTTTGTTTTCCTTGCTAGTGTTTGAAAGCTTTTTCTTTCCAAACAAACTCTACTGGGCCAAGTTTTCATTCCTAGTTTGGAGATAATAATTTAGGAAACAGAAAACTATGAAGTGACCAGAAGATTTGGAGTGGTTTGAGGTGCCCTGGTGTGATGGCGAGGGCCTTTGTCCTGGTGACCTCCCTCCCCCAGCTCGTGTACTGTATGAAGACATCCTGAATGATAAATAGATACAAGGCAAGATGAAAGCCAAACATACCTCTGGCTGCCTTCTTTTTTCCTTTAAGTCCTTAAGGATAAATCATAGCCATTGCTACCTCAATATTAGCCAGTCAAAGACTTCAAAGAAGAGTTCTCTATTACTTAAAAGAGTAGATTTAATAAAGGGAAATTTTCCATTTATAGCCAGTATAAAGTTATATTCATCTTTCCTTTCTTTACACTTAAAAAACTTTCATCCATCGCTGATTAGTTATCAGTGCAAACCTGGCCTATAGCCCATATTCCTCTATTTGATTCTGTAGCAAAATGGATAAAATTTCAGCTATGGTAAAACCCATCCTGCAATCTAAGTACTGGATTAAGAACTCAAGGTGGCTTACCCTGAAGGACCCTAGATAAAGCAAGGGCTCTTATACTAGCTGATTCCATTGGTAATAAGAAAAAAAAAAATCCTCATGACTACTTTCAGGCAATTTTAAAGTAATGAATAATTACATTAAGAAACATTTATTTTTATAAAAATAAAGAAACTAAAAAATTAAAAGTTAGTGTGACAACTTCTCCTTAGTGAATTCATTGTTTTAAAAGATTTACTGCTTAAAAATTCACATACATATCTAAAAATGAGCACTTAGTATGTGCTAAACACCGAGTTTCATGTATCTACTTAGATAGACAAAGAAATACACCAACAATGAAAATGTGCTGGTATAAATAATACAATGAATATAAAATAAATACAGATGATTTTTTTCACTGAGAAGGCCAGCACCCAAACAGAATGAGGTTGTGGACTACAGAAAAAAGTTCAGGGCAGAGAGAAAACAGCTCTGCTTAGGGCCATATCAAGATCTGGGTCTAGTCAGAGCTTTATTATGAAACAGGAGGCAGATGGCAGCCAGGTCAAGAAGGAGTTTAAGACCATGCTAACCTAGGGAGTGGAAGGACTGGTTTTGTGTTTTAGAAAGAGGAATTCAGACACCCAAGGGCAAGAAAGATGCACAGGATGAATTAAAGTGGATGTGAGAGGCCAGCAGCCAATTGCATTGGAGACCCTTGCTCCCTTTTAATTAACAGGAAGGAAGGTGGCATCAACTTTCCATTCCTCCCTACTGCTATGAACACAGGAGAAGTGAACTATCTGACTCCGAGAATGGGAAGAGCTGGAAAGTAAGAAGCTGAGCTTACTTGGGGTTCTCCTGCTTCCAGATGTGCATGTAGGTGTCCAGCACGCTGGCGGCAGCCCAACCAGGCAAGCCCTGCCCCTTGTGAGTGCTCAGGGGGAAAGAGTAGAACTGTCCTCCCAGTGGCCAGTAGGGGGGACTGTCAGCCATGCAGGCTCCATTCTAACTCAAGTAGGTCTCCAGGTATAGACTTGGAGAGCTCTAAGCCAAGTGTGCCAGCCCAGCTTTGCCAGCAATGCCTGGGATGATTTCATCTCTTTTTGGCTCCTTTGTCTGGTTTACAGTTGGCTCAAAGTACAAAGGGAGAAGGGAATGGCTAACCAAGCCTCCTGCTGACTTCCCAGTAAGAATCCAGTCACACAACTGACAATGAGGAGGAAAAGAAGAAAGAGATTCCAGATATAAGAAAGGCTGGATTCAAGAATCCCCCAGAATATGGGATCATCAGGAGAGGAACTCATCAGTAAACAAGATCGTCAAAACATTCTTAATATTGAATAAGAGAAAACCCTATGACTTAGCCCCCTTATTTCTATATTCTTGTTATTGTCAGTGTATTTATTTTTTGTAGAAAACTTCTCCATGTTGAAAGACGTAGTACAATCATCCTCTACTCATATAATTTAGTCTCTGATGAAAAATAATTACTTTGAAGGGGGAAGGGTACCATGTTTGGACACCCTTAATCAGTGCATTACCTGATAGGACATTTATTAAGGATAAAACATTTCTTTTATCCCAATAGCAGCATCAGCAGTTGTTAAGATGAAGAGGGGGAGGGGAATGAAAGCCTTTATCATTCCCTGATCTCTCTAGCAAATTGCCAATTTATGCACAGAATATTACAAATACTGCTGAATTATTTGAGCCTGGAATTAATTTTGAGAATCTTTCCCTTCTTTAAGTGTCCAGGGATTTGGCTTATCTTTATTTGCTGAAGGAACCATGTCACTGAAAGCAGTCTCAGGATTATTTCAAGTGAATGAATAATGAAATGGCCCAGCTTTCTAATGGTTTCCAAATTCCATGACTACCTCAGTGTGCTCATGTGGGCCAGCTCATCAGCTGGGCTTTCTCACTGTGGATGAAGCACACTAAGCTCAAAACAGAAGCTTCTGCACTGAGTAATTAAGGCCAGTGAGAAAAACTCAATGTCACCTGGGGTTCCTGAAGGTTGCTTCAGCAAACGGAGAAAATATATTTCATCCTTCAGATAGTGCCATTCGAGTAACACACATGCACACACACACACACACACACACACACACACACACGAAAAACAATTACCAAAAGCAGCATTTTTAATGATTCTATATTCGTGTAAAATCATTAATTACATAAGAAATCATTGCTAATTGCTAGAATTAAGTACACACCAAAAAAAAAAAAAAGTGTAAACTTCTTGACTTTAAAACACGGAAAAATTCAGGGTGATAAACCAAGAACCCAAATAAGTCACTCTTCAACACAAAGTTCTCTATGTACCAAAGTGAACTATCTGAAAATCCTTTACTTACTCCTACTGGTCAGCCACCTTGATTACTAACTTCATTTCTTTTCTAGCTAAACTGTATTTATTGTGAAAATATGAAAATATAAACACAATGATGAGAACAAAATGCATGCTTAATCTGCAAAATCAGATATGTGCATATTTAGTACTTAGAGTATTTTCTTCCAGTGAATAAGATTGATTAACTTTTCTGTTAACCCTTAAACTATTTCTCTCTCCCTCTTTCCCTCCCTCCTACATAGATAATAAGCATCTTATTGTTTCCTTAAAGTGAATACACACATACATACAGCATACAATACTCTCATGTTCATGAAATAGAATATAAGAGGTAACCTTGAATTTTTTGCTCTGTTGAATCCCCAACACTCAAAATATGCCTGGCAAATAGTGCTCAATAAATATTTCATGAATGGGTATATTATATAACACGAACAAGTGAATGAGTGGTTTTTCTTCTATAAACAGTCAAAAGTAAAGCTAGATAAGGACACTGCTTCTCCAAGAAACTGGTATGTCAGAAGCAGGTTCCACTGCTGTCATCTTCCAAGTTTATGAAGTTTGAGTCAAATCTGGCTGAGATATTGTCTTAATTTGCTTGGTTATATATAGTCAGCTTTCTGTATTTGTGGGTTCCACAGCAACAAATTCATTATGAGAACTGAAAAGAGTCCTGGGATTTGGCTTATCTTTATTTGCTTTCTTTTCTATATTTAGAAAAGAATGCACCTATACTGAACATGTATAGACTTTCTCCTTTTCATGATATCCTAAACAATATAACAACCCCTGACATACCATTTACATTGTACTAGGTCTTGTAAGTAACCTAGAGATGATGTAAAATAAATGAGCAGATTTGTGCAGGTTATTTGCAAATTCCACACCATTTAATCTAAGGGATTTGATCATTCTGAGAATTTAGTATTTCTGGGATTCTGGAACCAATCCCTGAGGATACCACAAGATGACTGTACTTCACCTGTCTTCTATTAGACTCAACACATTTGTAGCATAAAAACTACTATCTACTTCCTCTGAATTATTAAAATCCCCCCAAATAAAAAGGACTTTTAAGAGTAATTTAATGTCTTTCAGAGTCTACCAACTAAATCAGAATGTTAGTCTAGCATATTCACAAGCCCCTCTTAGAATACTTCTGATAATTCTATTGAGCTACCATTTCAAGGAATTAAAAAATAGTTGTAAATATCTACTGATTAAGCATTAAACGTAAGATATCATAAAATGACTGTGCTTGAAGAACTACCATTTTTTGACTCTTCAGCTTTTTGGACATAATTCAGATATACTTGCCTTCATATGCCAATTATGAGATGTATATCTTAAATCAGCAGTGATGTGAAACCAACATCATGAATTCCCAAAGACCCAGGGAGTCACCACATGTATTATCCAGCCTCATGCATCGTTATCAGCATGTTACTTCCCATGCTGGATATTACAATTGCTTGATATTATCCCTTATTACTTTAAACGCCATTTTACATTTCACATCCAAATTAATGGCTAATCTCCAAAGACTTATTATGTTTAATTACTTTTTGTTCCTGAATCCTCCCTTTCTCCCTGCACATTCTTTCCTTAAATGATGCTCAAAAACCTTGAGGTGTAATCAAGAGATCACAAAAGTTGCTCCACTGTGGATGCTAATTAGAACAGAGGCAGGATCTCGAAAATAATCTCTCTAAACTCAAGAGAAAAGGGTCTCTGAGACCCATAGAAAGGTCATATTTGTTCAGTTTAAAGGGTTGGCAAAGGACAAGGCTTCTAGGTAGTGCTCTACCTCTCAAAAGCCATGTCCTTAAGCAACTTGTTCCATTTCTTTTTCACCTTCCATACACACCTATCAGAGCTGCAGCAGCACCAGGCTCATAGCCAGAGGAAGCCCAAGCCCTTATTACGTCCACAGCCTTAGCCTGGAGCAGCTGGCTGCACACTGACCGACTTCCTCAACACCACTGCTCTTTGCAGATTCTGATTTCATGCCTCCCACTCTCTCACCAACTTGTCTTCTTTCTCAAACTCTTGAATAAGGTTGTTGCTGGTTCTTTGTGTATATGTGGGGGGGGGAGGGGATTGAACCCAGAGGTTTTCTACCTCGGAGCTACACCCCTAACCATATTTTGATTTTTAAAATAAGGTCTCACTAGATAACCAAACACTGTTGGCCTCAAATCCATGCTCCTCCTGTTTCAACCTCCCAAGTGTTTGGGTTCAGGAATGCACCAGTAGAGCTGGCTATGAAGCCAGTTTTGTATTCTCCATTTTCTTTCTGCTCAGTTTGCCTGTTTCTTGAAACAGGGCGAACCTTGGCTTGCTCCAGAAGCTTGTCAGCCTCCATTTTCGAAAGCCCTATTTGGGGACCCACCTCAGTCCCAGGCTTGTTCTAACTGAGCAGAACTAACAACATGGGCTGCAGAATTTCAGGACTTAGCATTGAACTGGGTGTAGATACCTGGGACATCCCTCGGCCAGGCTGTTTTCTCTGAGCTTCCTTCACTCACAGTCAGTCCTGGGATCAAGTGTCCCCAGGATGACTTCCCTGCCCAAACTCTGCTTTCCAAAATTAAACTCTACCCTCTCTTGGCCAGGTCCCCACTCCTGGGCTCTTTTGGATGCCTTTTCCAGCACCCAATCTTCTCTGGGACAGAAGCCCAGCTTAGCTCCTACCTGTGGCTGCAGTTCTGCCTCTAGCAAACAAACTGTCCAATGTCTTGATCACACACTTCCAGAAGACAGACACGCCCTTTCTCCACCATCCCACCAGGAGTCACCCCAGAGTCCCAGGTCTGCTCTGTGTATGCTCTGCCTCCACCCACTCAAGTCGGACTGTCTGTGCTTCTCTTCTAACAGACAGACATCATGGTTTCAACAAGCTTTTCTCCCAAATCGTTTTCCTCATCCATAAACTGTGTTACTTTCTCCCCTTGTAATTATTCTACATTTTTGTACTTTGAACTACATTTACCATCTGTTAGCCCAATTACGCAAATGATCCAAATCCTTTTGAATCTGGTTAAATTATTGGACAGAATTTGCTCGCTCCCCACTTCTAAAATCAGCTGTGAACCTGGATGTGACACATGGAGTCCTGAATAGCTGGGAAAGGGAAGGTGGGAGGTGGGGGTGTGGCAGGGGGTGGGAGCAACCTGTCAGAGGATGTCAGGGAGAGAATGGGAGGTGCTGCCTCAGAAGAGGCATGAATTCTGTACCCATGTCCCCAGGAGGTGGGGAGCTAATTGTGTCAACTTCTGAATGTGCAGGTTCATCACCTTTGATGTCTCATTTTCTCATGCTAAGAAAAAAAATGAATTCTACTTTCTCACCTCCTTGGAAGATTTTTTTTTTTTCTGAGGATTAATGAGATGGATTTGATTAAGCACCTTGGAGAGGAATGGTGCGTAGATCATCGGCATGTGGATAATGTTACAGTTAGCTGTTGTGAAATGAAAGCTAACATCAAAATTCCCTGTGCCGCATTCTACCCTTTGGTCTCTGCCTTCTCTATACAGAGTCCTCTTTGTGTCCAGGCCCCTATTTGCCCTCTTTGGGTTCACTAATCATTCAGCCAACCAACTACAGCAAGCACCAGCTGGGGAGAGAGGCAACAGGAACACAGCACTGTCCTCAGAAGACTTACTTAGAAGGGAGGTGGATTTACAAAAAGGTGAATGAAACACTGTGAAGTCAGGTCCACAGGGAGGGAAGCAGAAAATGCTAAAGAGGAGAGAAGAGGGCAATTCACACCAGGTCTGGTTCCCAGGACACAGGATTGCAGAGTGAGGAGTGAGCAAGTGGGGCCAGACTTGAGAGATGGAGAAGACTCCCAGGCTGAGCAGGGTATGTGCAGATGCCTAAGGATGAAGGCAGGGAACATTCTCGAAGGTTGGAGGCCTGCTGGCTGCTGGTAAACAGAGGCAGACAAACACTAAGGGACTGAAAAGCACACAGAGTCCATGGTGCATGGGGGAGGCACCAAAAGTGTGGCCCTGACACAAGTCATGGAGTAAAAAAAGAAAAAGAAACTAATCTGAGCATGGTGGCGTACGCTTGTAATCCCCGTGCTTAGGAGGCAGAGACAGGAGGATTGCGCAGGTTCAAAGCCAGCTGTGCTGGCTTAAGAGACCCTGTTTCCAAATTTAAAAAGTATAAAATAGGTCTGGGAGTGTAGCCCCGAGGTAGAAGGGTTTCCAGGAACCCCAGTACTACCAAAAAAAAAAAAAAAAAAAAAAAGAAACTAAGGTCAGAGTAACTCTTCCTTCTGCCAACTGCTGCCTATGATTTCTGGGCTTCTGTGACCCTACCTCAGGTACTGGGTGATTAAAAATAGAGCAGTATGTCAAGTGGTATCTTAGGGTCTTCACAGCTCTCTGGATAATTAAGGTTTCTGTTTTGGTTGTTGTTTTACACTGACCTCTACTCCTTCTTAATTGCTAATTTCTTATTTTTCCTGATTGTTATCTCACAACTAAAATCATCCTTGGAAGACATTCAGAACTCTACAATGCACGAATCAAGGAATGAATGCTGGGCACACAGCACACTCAGCCAAGATCAGCCTTAGGGACCCACTCTGCAGCGGGAGAGGCTTAATTCGCAAACTCTTTGTTCCTTCACCCCCTATACTCACCAAGGCCCACAGCACACCCAGGCTTGGTATGGGCAATTAGACACTGAGATTAGAGGCTAACACAGCCCTTGCCTTCCTTCAAAAGGGGGTACTTAATGTGAGTGATCCACAGGGTACTCACAACACTGCAACAGACAAAGCTGCCATCTACTAGGTGTGTATAGGGTGCCAGGGAGTTGGGTCAAAGTGCTGCACATTGTCTCTCTTACTCTTTGTGATCACCCTATGGGGAAGGTCTCTTGGCATACCCATTCACAGTTGTTGAAACAGTCTGTATTTGCTAAATGTTAGCTACTTACTCAGCCTAGTTTGAATCAAAGCTTGGAGCCTTAGCCACTGAGAACTAGACAGTCAAGAGTCAAGAAAAACTCACAGATCCTGAGGCTACATGGTGCAGGATAGGGCCATCATAAGATCCCCTAACTCAATCCCCTGTGGTATAGACACAGAAGGTGCAGAGAAGTCAGGGGGCTCATGCAAAGCCACAGGGGCAGGTTTGCAGCACCTCGTGATCCTGGGCTTCTCACGCTCAGAGTACTTCACCGTTCATCTGATCCTATTACTTGGTCTCAGTAGGACCCAGGCATTCTTAGGCCATGTTGTGCTGGCTTTTTAAAGCTGGTTTCTCTGAGAGCAGGGAAGCATGGTTGAGAGGGCTAACTCTGGAAACAACCAGCTGGGGTTCAAATTGTAGCTCTACCATCTTTTGCTGTGTGAGGTTTGGCAAGTTACTAAACTCTATTCTTCTTTTTCTCTCCATTCAATGGTAATAACTACCACAATGGGTTGCTGTGTGAATAAAATGAGTTATGTGTACATGGAAGTTTGGTCCAGTGCCTCCTCCACAGTAAGCAGTGGGTAACAACTACATTTATGATAACTATTCCTATCCTCCTGATTTGTTCATTCACACTGGCAGACAGTGGTCCTCCAGTAGCTTTCTGCAGCACCATCTGCCACACTCGCCTTTGCAAAACACACCATCAACTTGGATTTAGTCCTTCTCACCCTGAAATGAATTTCCTTGGGGTGTAACATATGTTTATCAGATAAACCTGAACAGTATCTCTTTTGGTTTAAATGTGGGATGTCCCCGAAAAGCTCATACACTGAGTGAAGATGTGTTTCTAGTGCAGGAAGGTGCATGGCTGGAAGTGGTAAGTCACTGGGATCTTGGCCTTGAGGATTATATCTGTTCATGGTTCCTTCTTGTATCTCTGTCTCTGCTTCCAAGCTGTCATGAGCAGAGCAGCTTTCCTTCATCCTCTTTTACCATCATGATATTTCTCTTGGAACCAGCTGACCTTGGACTGAACCTCTGAAACCATGAGCCAAAATATACCTTTCTTTATCTAAATTGCTTTTGTGAGTTTTGTCACAGCCATGCAAAGCTGACTGATTATAGTATCATTCTCCACCTAATGACTAACAGCATTTGTTTCACAATGAGAGAAGCTAGTGGCTAAGAAGTCTTTCCAGAGGTCTCAGAACTGCCTTCCCCACTCACCATCCATTTCTTGGTGCAGTCAGTCTCTGTTCCTTTTCTGTTCCCAGTAGTTGAATATCATCCTCATAAAGGCAGTGACCATGTTTATTTTGGTATATCCCAATCAGATAGAAGAAATAAAATATTAGGTAAAAAGGAGAAAAATACAGTTTTAAAATCTGGAAAGTTTGTAATCTTTAGCTCCATCCTATAGGGTGTGTTCAGAATAAGGCAGAGGCCTCAAGAAGCCACACCCTTAATCACAATGGCCCTTCTTCCCACCTGAGATTACTGAGATGCTCAGTAAACAAAGGGACCACGAGGAGGACAAAAGTAGGATACCAGCCACCCACCACCCTCCTCATTAATGAGGAACCTAAAGATTTAGAGGAAGTCCAGACCCCTACTGTACAATCCCAACTACCCCCTCATGGGGGTTGTGTAAAAGAACTGAAAAAGCCACCAAGACTCCCTTGCTTGGATGCTCTCCACCTCTTAAGATGCTCTGCCTTCGCCCTCAAATCCCTCACTTTCCTAAATAAAGCCTCTGTGTTTTCCCTGACTGGCATGTGTTGAAATTCTTTTCTGCCAGTAAGCCAAGAACCCTACAGAATTGTCATGTGTTTTCCATGATACAAGCACTTAGAATTAAATGTGGACCTCAGCAAAACTCAGACCTACTTCCCCATGGGAAGCAATCCAGAGGAAAAATAAAAAAAAGCTTCACTTATTACTTGATTAAAGGAAGTACTCAAGCACACCTACTGACCAATGAATGAAGAACATCCCACTACCAAGCAGGTGACTCTGAAAAGTCCCTTCCACCTGAGGCACTTTCAACTTCCTTACCTATAAGTGATAGTCACGCTACTTGCCTCAGAGACTGTTTATGTGGATTAAATAATGCTAAGTGGGCATTAGAAATCCTTTTCTAAACTTAAGTGTACAGAGATGTTCTCATTGCCATTATGTATAGAAAGAAGGAGACATCCTTAGTCATTCACTCGTTTGTTATTCATTACTCATCTGTCCACAACCTGCAGTGGGCAAATAACAGTGATAGGCTTGCAGCCTTTGTCCTCAAGGAGTTTACTTGAGGGTGAGGGGGAGAGAAAGGTTAAAAAAATGTAGGGATAGGAAAAGGTTTCCAGCTAGTCAATAGGAGACAGGACTCTGTCAAACAAATGGGCCCTAGGAGGAAAGAGAGGGTACACTGGAAGTGAGTTGAGAAGCTACCCACTGTGTAAGCAATTTATAAGTTTATATCTATTTATCATTGAAACTGGTCTTGTGACAAAACTGAGGTTCAGGTGGATTAAGTGACTTACCCAAAGCCATACAGCTATATGTGGCAAAAGCCACACTTGAGCCACATGTGTTGGACTGGAGTCATGTCACTTAAAATAAAAAGGTAAATCAGTCAAACGGCAGGTTTGCTTGTCTTGGGGAGTTCTTTTCAACCTTGAGTGCTGTGATTAATACTAGGAGTTGGTACCTCTGTACCCAGAACCTGTACAACTACCCTAGCTGTCTTCCAGAGTCACCCAAGGATGAGGACTGAGTACCAAACCCTTAGGTTTATATCTGCAGACAAGCCACCAAGCAAAGCTGCATTGCTAAATAGGTGGCAAGTTCCCAAATAATTTTTTTTTCCTTTCTTTAAGTAGTCAATGGTTTTAGTTACACATCCTTTCAGCTCTGACCCAGAGCTCTTTGTATAAATCAATTTGCATCTGTAAAAGGCTTATTTGCATCTAGCCTCACCACCTCTGGTACTAGGATTCCCTTTGTAAGATATTGAATCCATTATAATAAAATGTGGTCCAGGGTATCTCAGATCCCTTCTTCCAGGTAGCTGGTTGCAAGGATCTGGAGCACACCAACCTCCCACCTTTGCTTCCAGCCAGATTCTAAGAAGCAAAGTGTCTTGGAAGTGCTTGCCAATCTTGGAAATAAGGGATGAATAATAAGCCCTTGTTATTCTATACCCCAAGAATAATAAGGGGTGGGTGACCCCCTTCCAGGTTGCTTAGAACACAGCAAACATTAGGGTGGTATTGGTCATCCAGAGAGAAAGACCTATGGGAGCTCTACCTATGGGTTAGGAACCCTCTACCCTCAAAGGGCTCATAGATAATGAATGATTCTAACCAGCATCTGAAGTCTCTCAAGAACAGTGTAATGTAAGGCAAGTTTATTAACTCCTTTGAGTCCAGCATTCATCATTTAGAGAATCAGAAAAAATCACTTTTTTCTCTGATTGGTTGTAATGATTAAAGAAAATGTTGTACATAAAATGCTTCTTGAAGCATCAGGAGCTAGTCAGAGCTCTTTAACAGTAGCTGATCTTGGTAGAAACAGCAGATACCAATGGCAGCAACAAAGGCAGTAGTCATAATGGTGGTAGAAGTATGTAGCTACAGAGGTTGGAGCCACAGTGGAAGTATTGAGATACTATCCCTCTTCAGTCATGAGCAACCAAGAGGAAAACCATCTCAAAGACAAATCAGCTGAAAAAGCTGCAATTCGTTCAGTGCTAGAGAGAAGAGTAAAAGGAGAAAGGGTAGTGGGCTTGATGTTACTTACTGGGAGCCAGCTTATGAGCCAATAAATTTCATTATACTTGTTATCTTCTTAAATCTTGGCAATAATTTTCAAAAAGAGAAATTGGGACTCTAAAATAGTTAGATGACTGACTCAAGGTCACAGCTGTTTGATGGAGTCTGGATACAAGCTCAGCTGTGCCTCATTCCAAACCCACATGCTATTCAATACCATAGGGATGAATTGTAGATACCAAGAACAAGGCTCCTCAAGAGCCCCCAAACCCCTCAAGATCCTGGCCTGGAAGAATACTTTCTTTTATGCTCCCTGACTCCTGTATGTGCATGTATGTGTATGTGTGCATGTGATAATATACATATGTCATGTTGCACTTGGCATTTTGCATTAAGCCCAACTGGTAATAGGTCTGCCCTCTAGCCTTTCCAAACAAACCATGAACACTTTGAAGAAAATAGCATCACTTTTTCTTTTCTGTACCTCATCCTCATAGTACCTCATATCAGAGTGCCTAAAATCAAATAGACTTTGTTCACTTAACTTTATTTTTTCTTTGCAGTCCTGGAGATTGAAGCCAGGGCTTTACATATGAATTGCAAGTGTTTTGCCACTGAGCTATATCATCAGACTCAATTTATTGTTTTCTTATTTTGTTTTGTTTGTTGAAGTGTCCCAAGCGTCCCAAGTACGTAGAAGAATTCCAGCACTGGAAATTGTTTTAGGCATTTGGGACACCTCAATGAATCAAACATACAAAAATATACCATCTTTTCAGAACTTACATTTTACCATGGGACACAGATACTCAGCAGAAAGCAGAAGAAATGAGTAAATTAAATATATGATTATTGAGTGGGGTAAATGAGTGATAGAGTGGTGGATGGGAATCTGACCTACCTTTGATTCCTTCCCAAACCTATCACAATTATATTTTTAGTTGCAAATTTCCCAGTGGTATTACAATTTACATGTGAATATCCCTGTTTTTATTTGCTATCACATCAGTCCTCAGGAGAGGAAAATTACAGAATCATGTGCTCAAGGCAACACGATCAGAGATCTCATGTGTCCTATACAAGGTTGAACCCTTAAAGATTGAAGACCCTGAGCATGGAGCCCAGACACTAAGAGCAGGTCCACGACCATCCCCAAGCCCACCCACTCTAAGGTCCCAGGCTTTCACCATGGCTGGACTCCTTATTAGAAAAGTCGGGGAAAACCATCAGTTTTTGTCTAGCATTTCTCTATAATTCTCTGAGGCCTTGGTCTTAGGCATGCTTTCTGATCACCTACTTAATGTTCTTGGTGCATATATAAATGTCTCAGTTGTCAATATATACAATAATAGTCTTATTAATTAATAAATCAACTGCTTACATACAAAGTCTTTTTCAGCTTCCAAAGGAGTTTACCTCTAATTTCATTTTATTCTCTGGACAAACAGCCCTTAGAAGTAGAAATAACGGATGTTATTAATTTCATTTTGATGGAGAAACAAACAAGGGAGATGAGGAGACTGGCCATAGCTAGCAGGAGAGACCCAGGGGAGAAGGGTGCACCTCTGGAACACCAGTGGACTTCTTCTGGTGAGCCTGGCCCACATCTTCCTGGATGTCTACAAGGATCTAGTTCTCTGCCTCCCCATCCCCCTCCGTGAGTCAGCCTCTGCCTTCATGCTTCTCATTTCTATGTGCCTGAGTGGTGCAGGATGTGTGTTCTTCTGTGGAAGCCTGTAAAATCTATTTATGGACCTAATTGTCAGTTTCCATGAGTGACAGACATACAGTGCTTTGACTACCCTGCCTAATGTGTCTGTATCTGACATTTTAAATAGAACTCCCTCTCTCCCCCCTCCTTGTTCTTTTAGGAAGTAATTTGAGATAGCAGGTATTTTATATTCATATATCTTTAATTATATCTATACAACTGTCAGAGATTAATGATTTCCTCAATCTGGCTCTTCTTAAAGGAGAGAATTCAGGACTCATGAAACAGGGGGAAAAAAAAAAAGAAAAAAAAAGAGCTCCAATGGATGCTGTCTGTAACAAAGATATTCCTGAGCAAGGGGTTTGGCTTTAGTCAAGTTTGAGTTCTCGTTGTAGATTAATTTTGTGCGACATTTCTATGAATTATTGAAAAAGCAGCACTCATGTGGATGGCAAACATAAATAGATCTATACATGTAAACCAATAAAAAAGCATGTGACAGCCAGCACGCAGGCTGTGAGTGGAAATACACCCCTGCCCCCGGAGAAATCAGTAACAACAGTTCCCAGGTGGGAGCTATGTACTTTGACCCCAAAAGAAAATAGTACCTTTCCTTGTAAGCAAACCCGATCAGAAGCATGAAGTCAGAAAGAACTCCATCTGCCTCTCCTGCTTGGTGCCAGAATTCCTGCTCAGTAAGACTTATCTAACCATGGCCCTTATTTATCCAAGGCAGGTTAGGGATGAACGCTAGGCCAGGCATAGACCCTGGAATCAAGGGTCTCTCGATATACAGGGAATAAAGAGAAGCAATAAATTATCTGCAAACAGGGGAAGAAAGGAACCAAGGGAAAAAAGGGGAAGCAGAAACCTGGGCACGAGTCCTCGGCTCTCCAGGTAAGTGATGCTGGGAAAAGCAATTTCTCTTTCTTCCCCAATAAGATGGGGTTGGTTGTATTTCCCCACTGTGAGCACTGAATGAGGTCTGGCTTTGTTTCCTGGAGCTCGTTTTGTTTCCATTGCTGACCTACTGGAATCCTGTGATCCAACACCCCTAATTCCTCACCACTCCTCCAAAACACTTTGACTCCTGTTGTCTCCCTATGTGGAGATTCCCACGCAGCTCATGCACATCGCCCCTCTGTGCAATAAACTCCTCGTCAACAAACTTTCACAATCTCACTTCAATGCCCCCCCCCCCCCAGGAAGCCTTCTCCAGTCACCCAGGTGCCTCTGTGATTCCTCTAATCCCTGGAATATGCTCCCATCAAGGTGCATATCACACTGGTCTATAGCGGTTCTGTCCACTATAGTGTGTCCATCCTCACAGCCAGTTTGTGTTTCAGAAAGCAGTGCTTTATATCCTCAGCATCTGGCTAATGACAGGTCCCTGGAAGACAGATGCTCCAAACACAATTGCTTAAATAAATGGTGAATGGATGGATAGGAAGTCAAATAAGTGATGAACAATATGTGTACATACTTCACAAACCAAAGAAATCACTGTTTACCCTATCCCAGATGCACAGGTACACTCATTTAATTTCTAACATCCACAACAATTCCTCAAAATAGATTTAGTCTAAGTAAATGTAGGGACTTGAATACTGATCGAACTGAATTCATGCCAGTGACAGAAAATGCCAGCCTTTCAGACACCAGAGTAGGTTCAACACTGGCCCCAAACAGGTATTGGCAGGCCCTAACCTGTTGATTCTGTGAATGTGACTATCTTTGGAAAGATCTTTGCAGATGTAATTAAGGATCTTGAGATGAGATGATCATCCTGGGTTATTCAGCTAGGTCCTAAATACAATGACAAGTCTTCTTAGAAGGGACACAGAGCAGAAGACCATGTGAAGGCAGAGTACAGAGAAGGCATTACAAGGCAGGAAAAGGTGACGGCCCCTACATGTTGGGCCCACACCTCCCAAAAATAAAATTTCTGTAGTTGTGAGCACCAAGTTTGTGATAATTTATTATAGCAGCCTCAGGAAACTAAAACAGAAAATTAGGAAGAATTTTCTCCAAGGTACACAGCTCTTCATCAGCAGATTCCTTCCATGGCTGGTCCTTGGAGAGAAACACCTCCAACACTGTGATGCCAGCCTCTGACACATAGAGGTACCCTGGCCCTGCCTCTGCAGATGCCCGATTACTGAATATGGGGTTGAGAACCACAGCATTGAGAGGGGGGAGTTTACTCTTTCAAAATTGTATTAATATTCACTCCAAAATACAGAAGGGAAACTAAATGAACTAGACCCCAACTTAAAAGCTGAACTCTGAGTTCTGTCTCTTCCATGGGCCTCCCAAAGTCTTCCATGCTATAATGTCTGGAAGAGTGGGGGTTGGGGAAACAATTAAATAAAAGAGTTGGTTTTAACTACAGACACCCCAACTCCCCATAGGATTTAGAAAAACATTTATAATTCCAGAAAGCTGAAGTAAATATTTAATACTTGATTCTTAATCCATAAATATTTACACATAGGCGTTTTTCCATGTTCGACAAGCCCACCAGAGGGTTTGCACTTTAAGCCAGTGTGACTAATGAAACCTTACAAGTCCCTATCCCAACACAAGGAGCAGCCATTTCTTCAAGAGCTGTGATGCAGGAACAGACTGCATGCACCTGGGTTGAGCCATGAACAACAAGAACTGATGAGAGATTTTTCACTAGGTGCAACCCTGAGTAGGAGAAAGAACAATTGCAAAGAAGGCAGAAGCAAAGAGCTGCTGCTGCAAGTGAGGACTTCCTAAGGTTGCTGCAGTATTTCCTATCCGTTGACTTTATGGCAATTAACATTTAAAACGGGCTTCCAGCCATGCATGGTGATGCACACCTGTAATTTCAGTATGAGGGAGTCTAAAACAGGCCAGTCTCAGCAATTTGGCAAGACCCTGTTTCAAAGTAAAAAATAAAATGGTTCTGGGAGTATAGCTTAGTGGTGGGGTGTCTCTGGAGTCAACCCCCAGGTACGGTGTGGCATGCCTGTAATCCAAGTACTTGAGAGGCTGGGACATGAAGATCACAGATTCGAAACCAGCCTCAGCAATTCAGCAAGATTCTCAACAACTTAGTGAGGTCCTATTTCAAAATAAAAAAAATCAGATACTGCAGGGGGTGTAACTCAAAGGCAAAATGCCCGTGGGTACAATCTCCAGTACCAAAAGATAAATAAAAATAAAAGTCATAAAATAAATGGGGTTTCCAATATGGCTGTACTGATATAATGGCACTAAGAAGTCTAGGAGACGCTCTGAATTCTCCTTTAGGAATCTTGAAATCATACTGGCTGTCTCTCAACTTATCCATTCTGTCAAGTTATGTAGTCTTCTTAATTATATTTATTTTAGTAAGTGTGCAACATCTAGTAGAATCTGAAAAATGACAAGATTAGGTTCCTCCCTTGAGAGGTTCATTCTTCTCTTCCTAGATGATTTCTAACAAAACAAGAGCTGTCACCCTTTTAATCCCTACTATGTGCAAGGCCATTGGTCAGTTTCCACACAAGTACCATCTCTACTTCTAAATCTTGATTGTATGGGTGAATTGAGAAACTGCAATTGAAGCTGCTTGTCTAAAGTCCTATGTCGTGTACATTATGGAGCCAGGTTTTGAACACAAAGGTTCCCACAGGGACCAGTCAGGCTAACTGAGCACTTGCTTGCTATTCAAGGAGCAAATTTATGTGAGAAACACAGAGGCCATGGGAAGACTGAAAAGCTATAAAACCAGGGGAACATGAAGGGATTAGTGAGAGCAGAAAGCTGCTACCAGCCCTGGGAGTAAACCAACAAAAGATGGTGTGATCAGAGCCCAGCCTGGACACTGGGCTATGTTGGTGTCACTCTGGGGGCCAAAGCTAGGGGAAGGGGGCTGCTGCCAGGAGATGGATTCTCACAGGAGACTCAGCTACTGTCAGAGCTAACAGTAATACCAGATTAAGAAGGAGAAACTGGCTACTCCCTTTGCCACAACTTCTGGTCTCACACCAGGGCTGCCTGCTGGCCGGTGGTAGGTACCCCAAGCCCATCAGCAGCACAGTACAGGAAAATAGATTTTGTGGGTGTGGGCTCCCAGGATACACAGAGCACTGTCCATCACAATGGATAATGAACCAGATCAAAACAAGCGAGGAATCAGTCTTCCAGATCTGCCCTACATATTGGCTTTTTCTCTTGCAAGTGGAAGGATGCTCTCTTAACAGAAGGAGCTGGCGTCTAGTCTTGAAGATGCACTTGTTCACACTGTGGTCTCAAGTGAGCCACATGACCCCCAACCTGTTTCTCAAAAAGTACCCTGCAGCTGTTATGTCCTGCCCAGCCCACTAGCAGAGCTGATAGCAGGGTAAGGATGGCAAGTGTAAGAGGGCTTTGCCCACCCTCCCTCCTGTGAGGCCATCTGTCAGTATGTCCAGGATACTTCTGCTTACATGAGCCTATGGACAGGTTTTCTTTAGCTTTCAACACAGAATATCCAGATTTACCCCCTACAGACACACACACACACACACACACACACACACACTCACACTCACACACACTCACACACACACTCCTTTCACCCTCGCATGTTGAGATGCCTCTCGCCCTACCCCAGCTATCCTGCTCAGCTTGTTCCTTCCTGAGTGTATTATCCAGACACCAGAAAAGGTCTCACATCAGGGAGTGGCTGACTGGGGGGAGAAGTAGGTTAGAGAGGACCGTGGTTGCTGCCTGGTAATCCTTTATAAATCACATATGGCAAAAGGTAGCAGACAATCATTTCTTGTGAGTGAGATAAGATCAAAGGATTAAGGGGGTTTTGGTAAAGAAGGCTTGGCGTTTGGTCATGAGAATTATAAAATTCAGTCTGCTGAAAGCAACCGCTTGCTAGGTGAAAGCCTGATAATATAGTCTGAGGTCCTCTGCAAAGGCCAAGTTCTTTCAGGGTGAATGCACAGGAAATACTGGTATGCCTGTCTGCCCTGAAAGCCCCTACCACACCCTAAGGCTGAAGATGAATCCCTCTCCAAGCCTGCCTCTTTCCTTCTGCAGAATGCTTTGGGAATTGGCTGGGCATTATCTGAGCCCTAAAATTCTTCTAATGGTGATGACATCATCTATCTTTTCCTGAGCCCTGAGCTCATGCCAGACATTCAAATGCTGCAAGTACCATATTATCCTCTCTTTTCTTCTTTACTTTTCTTTTTCTTTTCTTCTTTCTTCATAGTACTAGCATCAAACCCAGGAGTAATCTTCCTCTTACCCCCTTGTAATTTTTTTTTTAAACAAGGTGTCACTAGGCTGCTGAGAGTCTTACTATGTTGCTGAGGCTGTCCTCAAACCTGCAATCCTCTCATCTCAGCCTCTCAAATACTAGAAGTGTGTACCACGACATCTGGCTCATTATTTCTTCTAAGAGCACTGTAAGAAGAGGAAATTATTTCCTTTCAACAGGATGTGGGTATGGATCGATTTATTTTTTTCCACTAGTTATAAAAGTTACTGAGAATAGCTATTTGCTGAGTACTTCCTATGTGCCAGGCACTGTGCTAAGAGCTTCAGAGCTGAGCCTCAAACCACAAGAGGTATTGCTCTTCCCAAAAAGAAACATGGACCAGAGACTGGAAAAGAAAGCAAATGGATCATTTTCACTTACTATGTTAAGAGTCAAGACTCAAATTTTCGTCTCTTTCCTGAGAGCTCTTAGATACTATTCATCAACTGTTCATTCATTTATTCAACAAATATTTATTAGACACCTGCCATGTACCAGGCACTGGTGTGGGTCCCAGTGATACTGCTATGAACACAAGTGTGTCCTTGCAGAGTGGATATTTTTTTTTTTTTTTGGTGGTACTGGGGTTCCTGGAAGCCCTTCTACCTCCGGGCTACACTCCCAGAGCTATTTTATACATTTTATTTGGAAACAGGGTCTCTTAAGCCAGCGTGGCTGGCTTTGAACCTGCGCGATCCTCCTGTCTCTGCCTCCCAAGCATGGGGATTACAAGAGTGTGCCACCACGCCCGGCTTAGAGTGGATATTCTTAATGTGGCATCACAGTCTGCTGGGAGAGACTCTTCCACCACTTTTCACTGAGAACTGATTAGTGGATTAGTGCTGGGCACCTTGAGTGGTCACATCATGCTGATCCTATGTGTAAAGATGAGGACTCCAACTCGGGCCTATCGGGGATGTCTTGCCTGTGCTGTCTCTGTGCTTCAGAGCATCAGCTCTAACAGGCATTATCTGGGTTGAGGAGGCAGTGTGATATGAACCCAGGCTTACAAACATTTTTGCTCCAAAATCTTTAGGTCAGTCACCCAAAGTAAACTGAACAGTGGAAAAACTAAAGCGAAGAGCCTCTGTGAGTCACTCCCCCTGAAAGGTTAAACCTGACACCATTGTGCTGGCTTAAGCAGCTTAAAAGATGCAGCCAAAGTGCTGAGTGAACAGGTGCCAGCTCAGCTCATTAAGTCCCCAAAGTTTTCATCTTTCCCAGGCTAATTGGCATTAATGCATGGGGCGCCGGATAGCTATTAAGTGGGTAGCAGCCGCAGGCTCTTTAAGATTCAAAACCTAAAGGAGTTTGGGATCAAAGACACAGAACATGACTGTACATGAAAAGCCACCATGGGAGCGCTGCTTCTGTCCTCAAGGATGTTTACTGCACTGGGGGAGGGGGCACTGGATTCTGGCAGGATGATTATTTCGTGTTGCCACCAGGAAGACCTTCTTGTCACACACTGTAACTCTTTGTCTTGCTGAGACTCAGTCCTGTAAACATTTACTGAACATCTACTTGGTGGCAGGCACTGGGTTACAGGTGGGCTCATGAAGAGAAGCTGGATCCCTTCCTGACCTCAGGCCAGGGAGATAGACAGGTGAGGAGGAGAGCTACTGCAGCAACTGCCAGCTCAGGATCCAAGAATCCCGGGGCAGGAGGGGCTCACAATCTCTCTGGCTTGTCTAGGAGAAGTGACATCTAGACCTAGGTTGGATCATTCTGGTAGGTGTGCTTGTACAGCTATCCTCTAGACACCAACAATACAGACAGTAATAACTACTGAGATATTATATGTCCATAACATATGTGGTACAGGGGTTTGAATGCAGGGACATTTTAGCTCCTCCAAAATATACCCTCAGCCCTCCTTTTTTTGTTTTTGAAATGGGATCTCTCAGGTTGCTGAGAGCCTTGCTATATTGCTGAGGCTGTCCTCAAACCTGTGATTCTCCTGTCTCAGCTTTCTAATACTGAGATTATGACACAAAGCCCAGCTGTGAATATCTTATAGTAGGTGTATGTGTGTGTGTGTGTGTGTGTGTGTGTGTGTGTGTGTGTTATTCAAGATAAACCCCAGGGACATTCTACATCTTAACTACGCCCCCAGCCCTATTTTATTTTTTAGTTCAAAACAAGCTCTCACTAAGTTGCTGTAGCTGGCCTCAAACCTATGATCATCCTATCTCAGCTTTGTATGTGCTGGGATTACAGGTGTGCACCCTACGCCTGGCTTGTGCCTTGAGTAGACCAGAGGTGGCTGCGGTGAGAGTTTGGCTGAGCTTCACAGAGGTTCTCTGTCAAGAATCTGGAACTGGGACCTGTGACTCTGTCTTGTTTGAAATCTTGAACTGAGAAGCCAGGGAAGCTGGTCTTTAGAACGCCAAATCAGGTATATTAAAACAAACAAACAAACAAAGCAAAAAGCAGATGCTCCATAGAGATTCCTAGGAATAGCAACAGTGACTGCTCTTCAGGGCAGATGCCAGGTCCTGGGAATACTCAGCCTTCCAGGCTGCTGCTTTCATGAGTAGGTTCTGTTCCAAGCAACTGCATGACTCCAGAGGAAAGCCCATGTCAGGCTGAGCAGAGAACTTCAAAGCAGCAGTGTGCCTGAAAACCAAGACACCCTGCAGTAGTAAGCTGTAACCTCCTGGGGGCAGGGACAGGGAAGGTACAGCTGACACCTCCCACTCTCAGTACAAAGCCAGGCAGCCCTGGACACAGGCACCAGGCAGGCACATGCTACTCTCTGAATCCCGAGAGCCAGCCACACTCAGTTTTCTCATCTTATCAATAGCAGTAAGCTAGTACTTCACCATATCTGTGCCAACCAGTGTGCCAAGGGACTTATGTCCATTATTATTATTATTATTTTTTTGGTTAGATTAATGTCTTTGAGAGATGGGTCCTACAACTTCCATTTTACATGTTAGGAAATAGAGATATAGAGGATTTAAAGTTGTCCAAGTTCACACAGCTTAAGAAATACATGGCAGAACAACTTGTAACCATGAGGACAGCCATATCGTCACTAAGCTATGTGACAGTGAGCAGAATTTATTTAAACAAGATCTTATACATGCTGGTGGCCCAAAGTTGTTTAAGAGACAAGGCTCCTCTGGGTAGTAGAGGGATGGACATGCTTTTGTCTGTGACAAGGACAAGGGTACAAGAAGAACACCATAGATTCCTTCTTGGGTTGTCAACCTCATAGCTCCTTTCTATGTCTTCTTTCTCAGCCCTTGTGGACTAAAGGTGAAAATGTTCTGTGAATTACTAGATAACTAGCCAGAGAATCCAGGACCCCAGCTCCCACCAGCACTCCTTTATAACCTGTATTTGCCCACCTTTGCCTGTGTGATATAGGTAGGCATGAGGAAAGGAATCTAAATTCCTAGTTTCTACCAGGTGGTGGCAAGTTGGAGAAAAAGTGATGTCTCATGGCAACTTCTAACATTCAGGTGTAGTTTTTATCAGTGTTTTCAATATTGGGGGTCATGAGAATTCATCTATAATTCTCTCAGAGCAAGAAGAGAACTGACACAGAGCCCCAGCTGCTGCTATCAGATATCTACTTCCACATCTGCACAAGGATCTCATCCCACAGGCCATGGCCAGCCTCAGACTGAACCTGGCAGGACCTTTCTTGGGAGGCAAGGGACTCCCCTGATGAGTGACTTTGGCTCATGGACACTGGTATAGTTTGAAATATCCCCGGACCACCTCACTCACTCTCGAGGCAGCCATGTTCAGTGGTAGGACTCTAAGTGTACTGGAGAGTAGACCGTGTGTGTGTGTGTGTGTGTGTGTGTGTGTGTGTGTGTGTGAGAGAGAGAGAGAGAGAGAGAAGAGAAGAAGAGAAGAGAGAGAGAGAATGTGTGTGTGTGTGTGTGGGAGAGAGAGAGAGAGAGAGAGAAGAGAAGAAGAGAAGAGAGAGAGAGAATGTGTGTGTGTGTGTGGGAGAGAGAGAGAGAGAGAGAGAGAGAGAGAGAGAGAAGAGAGAGAGAGAGAATGTGTGTGTGTGTGTGTGTGTGTGTGTGTGCGCGTGCCCCCCCAATCTGGAGCACCAAGCTCTATCCGCCCCCCATACACTCTGGCCTTTTGCTTTCTCCCTGCATCCTGGCCATCATGGCCTAAGGACCTAGAGCCCAGGCTCCTGCACTGAAGTCTAAGATGCTTCACTAAGCTTTTTCCCCTTCCTTCCCTCTCCTTCACCCAGAGCAAACCTCTACTGTGGTCTGAAGTCTCCTTCCCCATTTTTTTCTTTCTCATAGACATAAGAAAGTGTTCTCACCTCCTGTATCTGACTAGAATTACACCAGCCCTTAACTGCCCTGTATTCAATTGACACTTGAGCCTGCAGAGCAGAGACTAAATGAAAAAAAAAAAAAAAGACTTTGAAGCTCCTGTTATAAATGGAAAAATCTGTGTAGTTTTGATTCACATCTCCCTGACTGCTAATGATGTTGAACTTTTTTCATGTATCTATTGATCATTTGTATCTTCTCTTTTGTGAACTGTCTATTCAATTCAGTTGCCCATTTCTTGAGTGGGTTATTTGTTTTTCTAGAGTAAATTTTTAAAATTATTTTTATATTCTAGATATTAGACCTCTATCAAAGGGAAAGCTGGTAAAGATCTTCTTCCATTCTGTAGGCTTTCTCTTTAGAATCTTGATGATTTCCTTTGGTGTCAGAAACTTTTTTGTTTGTTTTAATTTCCTGAGCTTTGGGGGTATTGTTGAGGAAGTTTCTACCTGTGCTTATATGCTGAAGTATTGAACCCATGCATTCCTCTAGCAGCTTCATAGACTCCAGTCTAACTTCCAGGTCTTTGATTTATCTCAAGTGAATTTCTGTGCAGGGTGAGAGATAAGGATTTAGTTCCATTTTTCTACAAGTGGATAGCCAGTTTTTCCAGCACCATTTACTGAAAAGCCTATTTTTTCTTCCGCATATGTATTTGGCCCCTTTGTCGAAGATTAACTGACTGTAAGTGTGTGGGTTGGTTTCCATATCTTCTACTTTGTTCCATTGGTCTGTGTGCCTGTTTCTGTGCAAATATCATGCTGTTTTAATTACTAAAGCTTTGTAGTTCAATTTTAAGCCATGAATTGTGATGCCTTCTGCATATCAAAACTACACTGAGATTCCACCTAATCCCAATCAGAATGGCAATAATAAAGAAGCCAAATAATAAGTATTGGTGATGGTATGGGAAAATAGGCACTTTTCTACATTGTTGGTGGGATTGCAAACTAGTCCAGCCACCATAGAGATCAGTGTGAGGAGTCCTTAGAAAACTGGGAATGGATCTACCATATGAACTGGACATATTACTACTATGTATCTTTCCAAAGGGGTTGAAACCAGAGAACTACAATAATATATGCATACCCATGTTCATAGCAGCATAATTCACAATAGCCAAACTCTGAAACCAACCTAGGTGTTCATCAAAAGAGGAATGGTTTACAAAATAATGGGAAATACACACAATAGAATTTTACTCAGCAGTAAAGAAAAGCAAAATTACATCATTTGCAAGAAAATGGAAGGACATGGAGAACATTATGTTAAGTGAGATTAGTCAATCACAGAGAGTAAAGGGTCTTATGTTTTTCTTAATGTGCAAGATAGGGTGTAATTGGGATAAAAGAGAGACTCCAGATGATGGGGAGAAACCTCAGAGGAGCCAGGGAAGAGATATAAAAGTAGGGACAGAGGAAGACTTGGGTTCATTAATAAAAATAATACCATAGACTATGTGTATACATGTGAATATATACCAATGTCAATCTGGGTACTCTGTATTGGGAGAAAGGGAAATGGGAGGGGGACACTAAGAACATGTGCATATATGTCATTGTCAACATGGTTTACATTATGATGTAACACTATAATGCACCAATAAAAACACAAAAAAGAAATAAATGGGAAAATCTCATACAATGGATACAGTGGGACCACTTTTAAATGTGGGTCTTCCAGAAGCAAACTTTATCCCATTAATTTTCATGACTGAAGATACTGAGTACCACAGGCATTTTCTGAAATGTACCAACCTCTGGAGCCGGCTTCAGAAGGATTTCAGAGATGATTTCACCCATCGCAATGGATAATCCTTCAGCTTTGAAATGGAAGATCATAAAGCTTTGCCAATCGACTCTGATCCCAGAGAAAATGGACCGATAAATGAAGATGATATCAAGGTTTAAAGTCACCTCTTCTAACCCAATCTGCTAAAAATTAAAACTCAGCAAGGCATAGTGAGAAGGCTTTCAACTTGTCATTCTTATAAAACAGATACCAAGCAGACCCCAAATTCTCTCTCTGAAAATAAAATTTGAGGCTAGCATGGTAGACAATGGCCTAAGTCAGAAGCTGGAGCTCCATCTTGCTTGGTCTTAGGTTCCAAGATAGGTATCTTGCATGTATTATAGTTTCCTCTTAGAAATCCAGATGATAACCTTAATGCATTAGGACAAACATACAGGAGAATGGGATCTGGTGAATAGTAAGTGTTTAATAAATATTGAGCATCACGATTTTACTAGTAGCATATTACTGTTGGGTTTTTTTATGCAGATTCACCAAGATAAAAGCACCTGGCATATTCCAGGCCCTTGGTGAACAGTTTATTTCTTCTGGTTCTAAGCCATGGCTTTAAAGACTTAAAAAGAAAGTGACTAATGCAAGTTCCCCCCTTAAAAGGCAAGGGAAAGCTAAGAGGAGGAAGAAAACTAATGTTTAAGTAAGATCTGAGATAAGGTGTTTGTCTCCATTTCCTTTCAAGATCTTTATTGCATTTTTTTTTTTGTTTGAAAGCAAGTAGTTCTGATTTTTCTGATGGATATGTGTGCTGTTCTCTCAAGAAGATAAAGAGAGAGAACGAGATACAGAGAATATAAAACCACATACCCACAAGCAATGATGGATGCCAAGGACAGAAAATTTCCAGTAGACCTGGTCTATAAATTGTCATTTAAATTTGCAATTTAAAAACACTGTCTGACTTTTTGATTTAGCTGACTGTATATGAGAGACAAATAATGGAATCCTAATAAGCAATGTTTAAATGACATCTCCAGTCTCCCAGACAGAGAGGGCGGCAGCAGAATTCTAAGAAGAGAAAATAAATCTACCAAGAATAGGAAAGACAACCAGAACTAAATAGTTGCACTAATCACTTGATGACAGATATCAGGAAAATGTATTTGGGGCTGTTTAAAATTCAAGTCCTTAAGAAACAAAGAGTAGGTTACTGGCTAAAAATCCTTAAAGTCATTGTGGGGGGACAAAACCAACCTTGATTTTTATTTTTCATCACATTAAATCAGATGAACCAAAAAATCAAGGCACCAGGACAACATATTAAAGTTGATAAGCCAAGGTTAAAAGATTTGAACTGCAAAAAGCACTGAAGCTCACAGACATCTGTTGGCAAAACTTAATTCCAATGCTTAACTAGAGTGGTAGATCCCACAAAGGGAGCCCACTCCAGAGTCTCAATTTCTCCTCACTGCAGGAGAACAAGTTAGGATCTCCCCTAGGCCACAAGATATACAAGACAAATACTGTATCAGCTCAAGGATGAAAAGAAAAACCATCAACTACTAAAAACAGTTGATTTTGAAATAGACTGTTGAAAAATGGGAGTAATGGCAGAAGAGTTGAGAAAAAGATTATATCAGAAAAGAATAATCATTTTATAAATTACCTGTAAAGTTTTAGGATAGGGAATAGCTTAAATTTTGAGGTTTAGAGAAAAACCAATGGAGAACTAAATATGCAGTAGGATCAGATTAGACTGCATATCTTTGCATGTTTATTTTCATATATTCATGTTCATGGAAAAGAAAGGGGCATTGAAAGAAATTCTACCTGAGAATTAACTCTGCTCTCTGAGGGCCAGAGCATGACTGCAGAATCTTGCAGATAGTGCTGGAGGCAGCCAGTAGAATTGACCAGAATTGGCAAATTACACAAAATTTATTTGCAATCTATAACACTGAGAGCAGGAGGAGAAACCACAAAAAATCATTAATTCAAAACCTAATGAAAAACTAATGGAATATAAATTACTGATTCTAAAAATATATAGGACAAAAGCCAAAGACTTATCTAAGGCATTCTATTTTAAATAAATGCTTAATGAACATATAATATGTACCTGATCTCATGTATGTTATGACATGAATGAAATATGATATAATTTGAAGGCGTTTTTATTCTAGAAGAAGGAGAAGCAAGTTATTGGTCAGGGTTTCGATCTTCTAGTATTTCCTTCACTGAAGGATAGGGTAGGATTTGTTTTGCCAAGGAGGGATGCAAATTAAATAGAGAGTTTCTATAATGGTAGAGGATAATTAGAAAAGACCTGAACCCCAAGATTATTTTTAAAACTCATAGATATTGGACATCTTGGATCTTTGGTTATTTCTGCCATGAGATTTTTAAATAAGTGAAACAAATTATAATTATTTCTGGTTTGGCCATCTTTCCTATTGTATCTATGAATTTCTCGGGCCTAGGAGTTGTACACAATCTTCTGTGCCTAGCATTCTGACTGCTTTTATAAAATGCTCAAAACTCAATTAAAAATAAAGAAGGAAAGAAAGAAGAAAAGGAACTCAGACAACTCTAATCATCATGCAGCCCTAAGCAAAATGGTGCTTGAAAATTTCTTATTTGACTAGCATATCTTGCTCACTGACTATGTGTTGAAGGCTACAAGAGGCATTCAGGTATTTTATATCATACTGTTCTGAACTCTAAGGAAAAAGTCATTTACTAGAAGCTATTATGGTCAACAAAGCATAGACTCTGAAATCAGTGTTGAGGTTCAAATCCTAACTGCAGGTTTCTAGCTATGGCCAATGTCACTGAACCTCTGGCCCCATGTTTTAACCTACACATGTGAAAATAGAATGAAAGTATATTTTTTAAATGCCTGGCACATGAGTCTTCTTCTCTGTTTGAAAATAGTTTTATGTCTTACAAACTTATACTATATACTTTTTACTATTTAATTACAACCGTGGCCTGAACAAAAGCCATTGGGTACTAGCTAAAATAGCAAAAATATTTCTTGAAGCAAATGCTAAAAGAGACCTTAGCAAGTTGCATATTTTGCACCTGCTTTCAGGCATCAAGCTACCTTCCCTAAGTCCAACCTGATTTCCACTCATGGTTATCCATCACTGCTTCAGCACGACAACCAATGTCTTTAACACATGCTTCCGCATTGCTGTTAATAAGGGATATGGGGATGATCATTTTCCCAATGATAGGGGTCCTGATCCTTTTTAGGATCACATAATAAGAACATTTTTCATTGTTGGAGATAATTCCCCTTCCCGTGCACATTTGTCAAAGGCAGTTTCCAACAGTCCCGTACATCATCCTGAAATACATGATAAGATTCAGGTGTGCTATTCATCATCTACTTGGCTTCTTCCAATGCAAGTTCCCGACTGGCTTTTCTTGCCTCTCTTTTTTAACAATCGGGATACAAGTTTCACCTAGAGCAATACTGCCAGGCACAGGAGGTGAAAGACTCAAATGGCAATGGCCCCAAATCTGAGGGAAGAGAATCTGCAGTGATGATATATAGATTATATCATGTAATCTATAGCTACCGCTTTGCAATAGGAACCAGAGCCCTATGAACTGAACTTTTGCTAAAGTTTTGGTAGCCACTATTGGAAAACAGTAGTGAAAATATCCTGTGCATTGGGTCCTTTAGATCAGATTTTTAAAAATTCCATTTATATGATGGGTCACCTTGAATATATTCTGATGAGTTCGTTTCCTCATCTGCAATATGGTAGGATTATCAAACTCACAATTCTCTTATGAAGATTTTAAGTTATTTTATTTTCTGCCTGACATTGAGTAGCCACATCATTAAACATCATTTCCCCACTGAAAATAATAATTTCTTCCTCTCAGCTTTGAGAGGATGTAAGGATAAAAAGACTTAGTTCCTGTCATCAAATCAGTTTAATACAACCAAAGAGGGAAGAAAGGTATTGTTATAGCCTAGATTTAAAATCCCTAAAATTTAAAAATCCCTAAAATCTCATGTTTTGAAATGCAACAAGTGTCATAGGTAGGGCAATGCTAGATGAGATGTCTCACTGGGTAGTATGGTCTTGGGGACTATATATGTCTGCAGGTCTTGCTCTCTCTCTCCCTCTCTCTCTCTCTTCCTCTCTCTCTCTATCTCTCTTTCACACACTCTTTCTCTCACTCTTGTTCTCTCTCCCTCTTTTCAGCCACTATGATGTGAGAGCCATCTCCCTCTGCCCTACTGTGGCCACAGAGCCAGCCCTGGCCCTATGGACTGAAACCTCTAAAATCATTAGCCTCAACAAACCTCTTATTCTTCTAAGTTGTTCTTGTTAGGTATTTTAATCGTGTATAAGTGTAATTCTAATAGAAAGTAAGAAGTGAGAGCTTTATCTGGGGTAAAAACAGTATGCTGAGAATCACAGAGGAGAGTCACAAGAAGAAGAGGGACACTAGAGAGGAGCTTTATGCAGTGCTACATGAGAGGTGTCTCAGAGGATTAGGTGGGCCCTGACAAGAAAAAAAAAAGACAGGAGGATGACTTCTGGGCTGTGAGGAGAGGTGATACAAACTTATACATACTGCAGGAGAACCACACAGCTTGATGTGTTTGAATATGCCAGATGCATACAAGAAACATGAAACATTTGCTGCAATGGTGAGTGAACAAAAACTGCAGGGTTCTTCAAGGCTTAGGTTCTATCTTACAGCACTGACTTCGTGTTGCTTCTCTAACTTCTTGCACTCCTCATCTGTAAACTTGAGAATCATCTACCTCAAAGGGTTGTTCCAAGTGAAAAGATATATGTAGATGCAAAGGTTTAAGAACACTGTCTTAAGCAGGGTGTGGTGGCACACACTTGTAATCTCAGCTTTCGGGAGGCTGAGACAGGAGGATGGTGATTTGCAGACAGCCTCCACTACTTAGTGAGGCTCTTCTCAGTGAGACCCTGTTTCAAAATAAGGAATAAAAAATAGGGCTGGGGGTGTATCTCAGAGGTAGAATGCCCCTGTCTTCCATCCCCAGTACCACACACACACAAAAAGAACACTGTCTTGTATTTTGTAATTAACGACCCTAATCACTAGCATCCACATCTTCATTTCTGGTAGAGGGATTCCAAAGTGGGCTGATAATCTTCATAGACTGAGGAATTTGCAAAATTTCCTGGGCTGCACTTTTGGAGTGCTTGTCCCAAAATAAAATCTAAAAATGATGTTATCCTCTAGTATACATTTCAGTTTGAACACCATCAAAATCCTTCACCTACCCCTTTTGTTCATATCTAGGAAACAGAGGAATTGGCATCATCCTTAGTAGAAAGATGTTTTCTTGTCAATAACGTGAAGCCTCACATGTGATGGGCTTCACAGGCCACAGAACAGAGAAGCGCCAGTGCTCCCCAGACTTCCTAACCACATACTCTTTCCTGCCTTCCTTTCTCTCGCTGGTGAGGCCACCTCAGCCTAAAGGTTCTACTACTGAAAACTGTAGTAAGATGTCCTCCAGTGTAGGTATGATTTGGTATTTGGTAAGAGGACACATCATTCAGTAAGAGACTCTAAGTCTGGGCTCAGAAAGAACTAGGTGCAAAAGGGTTCCTGTCCTTACAGGTGGTGTGACCTTGAGCAAGGTGCTTATCTCTCTGAGCCTGGGTTATCTCTCATATAAAGTGGGAATACTTGTCTAAAGGCTGTTTTCAAGCTTAAATTGAAAAAACATGGACACCTGGGTGTGTGGTCAACAGGCATCAGCTCCTCTTCTGCCTCTACCACCACCCCCTTGATGGACTGTGCAGACACACTTGGTCTTTCTTACAGCAGCTATACACTGCCCATCCTAGAAGGTATGGTACAACAGGAGAGAGCTGCTAAAATTCCAGCACACCTGGGCCCACTGTCTGCTTAGCAAACTCAAATGCCTAATAAAGCCCCATACTCTGGGTCATTTGCTGATTATTTGCAAAGACAAGATTCTCCAACTCTGACAAGGAACACACACTTAACCTGACTCAGAGCTATATCAGGGACCGAAGGGCTCATGTGAAGGGCTTTGTTCTTCCAAACATCAAAATTCAGGCCCTGCCACTGCCAGAGGCAGCACGCTGAGCTTAATGAAGCAGTGGGATGAACTAATATGGCAAATCTTATAGCTCTTACTACCAATATGGCCCACATCACGCTAAATTATGGCACCAGACATGATTGGACACACATTACAACAGGAGAGGCAGCCTGCTGAATGGTAGGAATTTCGATTGCCTTCAGAATAAGAATCTCAAGAGATTATCTTCGGGGAGATGCTTGTGCCTTTTGAAATTTTCTTTTCTCCTTGTGCAAATCATAAAATGTGTTCTCCTGCATGCTTTATGATAATCCAACAAGCATGTCCTAAGCACATACTATGTGCCAAGTTCTGTGCTAGGACCTCAGCTAATGGCAGAGACATAAAAATAAAAATGAAAAATCTTAAGAGAAATGAAGCAAGTGTGATTATTTCAGTAGGTACAAGATGCCATGGGGCCCTCCCCAGATCCAGAGAAGTCTGGAGGAGCTCTTTAGCCCTAAATTCATTCACCTGTAGATTCTACAAACACTGCTGTACACCTACATCTTTCAACATCAGTGCTTAGTGGTAGAAGTGACTAAAAAAAATAGAACTCCCAGACTAGTTAGGGAAAAGAGGAGTAAAAATACACATAAATTAATTACTGTATTATTAATATGAGGTGCTTTGAGAGCACATAAGGTGGTAGGAGTAGATTGCAATGGTTCACCAGAACGTTTCTGGATATAGCAACATCTAGCTTGTAATTAAAGAAAAAGAATAAAGGAAAATATACTCCTGGGAGAAGAAAAAGCATGTACAAAACACCAAGTGTGAAAAAAACAACAGTAAGGGATAGGGAACTGAAATTAATTCACTTATGCCACAGGGTACAGTTATGAAGAATGGGAAGAGATGTGCCCAGAAAGCTAAGGAAAGGTCAAGCGGGACGTGGCCTCTTAGAAGCTAAGATAAGCAGACTCTATCTTGAAAACAGTGGCCTGATCAAATCCTCACATTAGTGAGCACTAGGCAAGGTAGCCTGGAGATGGATAATATTAAAAGCTTCTAGACTATTTAAGAGGGTATAGAATGATTCTGATGAGAGATGAAGATAGCCTTTTTAAATTTTTCTTTGAAGAAGGGCAGTGAGGAGAGAAAGAATGAGCGGGTTGGAAAGAGGTGTAGGAGGTCAGATGAACTGATAGTCAGTGATTGATAAACCGAGGGCACTAGTGGGCTAAAATGTTAAGGATGGTTACTGAGTGTTGAAGTGTAACCAGGCATAGCCAACTGACGAGCGTAAGAGTGATGAGCCGAGGTGAGGGAGCCGTTGCACGGGAGCCAGAGGTGCGTCCTGGGAGCTAAAGGTCAGTGTGGCTCAATCTCAGGAGGCAGAGATGGAGACAGTGTCAAGGGACTTGGTGAGTTTTCCTATGGGCTGTTCTGCTGAGGTTATAGAACAGATTCAAGGAGGAAGGAAGGGGTAAAGGGGGGCTAGAGAAGGCCTAAATTCTTGCCAAGGAATAGGTAAGAATGAGGTCTTGAACCAACATTCCAATTATTCCTGAAATGAGTTTGTCTTCAGGGAATGACCTCACTGAGAGTGGTGTTCTGTAATGAATTTAAGACCGTGTGGCCACAGAGAACAGAAGCCTCTTCCACTGCACATCATATGATCTGATAGTCAGCCTCACCATAAAGAACTGAGCTTCTCGGGACAAATACATAATTCCCTCTCCCCAAACCCTTCAGCCCGAGACCTTTACTGACCAATCTCACAGAAATTTATGTTTTCTTGTAATCAAATCCTTGATTTTGAATTTTTAAAGCCTGCAAATCAAAGTCAGTAGAGAATGATTAGCTCACCAAGATAAAAATCCCTGCCAGAACAAAATGGTGCCATAAATCTACATAATGTGACCAATCAGCTTCTATGCCTTTTCATCCCCAAATGAGTACAGCCCCTATAATTTTTCCCATCCCTCAACCCTCCAGCACAGAGCTGCGGGGCAAACCCACAGAATGCATTCAGGCAAAATAGTACAGGCTTTAGGGGCAGATCTTGCACACTATGCCTCTTGCAGACAAGCCATGCCACCTGAGGGAAGTCTCTCTCGATTTCTCTGGACATTATTTTCTCATGTATTCACTGGGGTGATGTAAGAGTTAATCTCATTAGGGGTAATTTATCTCAAATGCCCAGTATGCACGAAGATAAATTATTAATAAATATTTGTAACTTGACAACAAACTCAGTTTGCCTTTGTATTTCTGGCTTATGTTCTCAGTTATTTTTGGAAGAGGTATCCATTTGAAGATATTTCAGTTTCTTTCTTTCACTAACCACCCCATAAATCCTTGGTGAAAAAGGTACCTTCTACCTCCCTTGATGTCCAAAAGCACGAAGCCAAGTAAGTACAGCCTTGCAGGGTTGGTGGGAGTTGGAAAACAGGAAAAGAGACCCTTCTTCATTTGGATTCTACGCACAGCGTATTCTGCTAGGTATCTTATACTTGTGAGCTCATGGAATCCTCATTGCTATACTTTGATATAGTGCTAGACTTAACTTTATTTTACAAATAATAAATCTGAGGCTTAGAAAAATTAAGTAGTTAGCTCAAGATGCAGCAGTAGAAAGTGTTCTGAGCTTTGACTCAAAGTGAAGTTTATCCAATTTCAAAGCATGAGTTCTTTCTGGGGGTCTTCATTGTAAAGAACATTCAAACACACAGAGGGGTTAGTGGGGTTATCCCTAGTAGTATAAACATTTGAAATTTATTGAGTTGAAGGAGTTTAGCCTGGAAATAATTCCTGAGTTTTAACCTGGATCAGCCAATGACCAACTGAAGGACTGTCAGCAAGTCATTCTCTTCTTGAGACCTAATATTTAAGAACAATGCTTTATACTGCCTCCAAATGCTAATTCAAACTCCTCCTATGCATTTCATACTCTAGAGAATTTATTCATGTTTTGATGAATACATACTTTCAGGGTATTGTGCTACTAGTGTTTAATAAGGTAAATATTCACTTGATTTTTGTCAGAAAGGGAATACAAAAATTTTTCATAAGAACTTCCTTCAATATGATATTCAATATACTAAAAAAACTTTGGAATAAAAATACAGTGCATTTTATGAATAGTAATAGAGAATGAATAAAAATAGCAAAGAATAGAGGTAATCTATTTCTTCAGGGATGTATGAAGATGAAACTCAGAATGGCCTCACTCAACTAGAAGTTTCTAACTGCAGCATATACAGTCTAGAGTCTGAATCTCCTCCCCAGGTATTTCTCTCTTGGCCAGAACCTCAAGCACATGCTGGGCTTGTGACTGGGGCTGTGCAATATTTGTGGATAAAAAAATAAATAATTAGCTATGCTTCTCACATGCTTCAAATTTGGCCAAGCAAAAATTATTTCTACATGTATTTTATGGCCAAAGATACTGAAGCTCAAAATCAAAGGTGGTTTGGCTATAGATTGAAGTGGCTGGCCTAACATATGAGCAAAAGAACAGTCCCTTGACTGACTATGGGCTGTCCCTAGCCTCTGCAGGACAGTAACAGCAGGCAAAAATAATGATATATAAGCCTGATAGAAAAGACTCTTTTATCTGGGCACAACAGTGAATACCTGCAATCCTAGTACTTAGGAAGCTGAGACAGGAGGATTGTAGGTTGAGGTCATTCTCAGCAACTTAGCAAGACCATTAACAACTTAGTGAAACTCTGTTTCAACATAAAAAGTAAAAAGGGCCAAGATGTACTTTGGACAGAGAATGGCCCTGGGTTCAAACCCTAGTATTAAAAAAAGATTCATTTCTTGGGGGGAGGGGGTATGGGGATGAAACCCAGGGGCATTCGACCTCCCCTTGCCCTATTTTTGTGTGTGTGTGTGTGGTACTGTGGATGGAACCCAGAGGCATTCTACCTTCAAGCTGCATCCCCTGCCCTATTTTTTATTCTTATTTTTTGAAACTAAGCTGTGGAGGACCTCACTAAGTAGCTGAGGCTGTCCTCGAACCGCGATCCTCTAGTCTCAGCCTCTCGAATGCTGGGATTACAAGCATGAACCACCACGCCCGGCTAAAAAAAAAAAAAAAAAAAAAAAAAAAAAAGATTCTTTTAAAAAAATTATTCTCCCAGGGTCCTGAGGATCCAATGGGATAATGAATATACTTAGGAGCATTTTAGAAGTTCTTAAGTGGAAACCCGTTATTAACAGAAATTATTTCCTGGAGTTTAGTGACCAGTTGAGTAGTAAGGACCCTGAGTATGGCATTACCAGAACCATTCCTTAAATTAAATAACTAGGATCTTCTAAGAAACCTCCAGAAACCTCCAAAAGTCAGCACAGCTACTAAGGTAGAGAGCCAGAGTTCAAACTCAGTTTGCATACAGAGTTACACTCTGAAACAGAGGCATTATCAAGTGGCCACCAGCTTCACCAGGATCCCAGCAGCACCTTGATTCTTGGAGCCAAAATCCTCTATGGAGGAAATGACAAAAGTAAGCGTTAGTCATGTTGTTGTTTACTGATAGTCTTTGGGAACTCCTCAAATGCAGATATAAGGAGAGATACGCCTATTTGCAGGCAAATCAAGTAAATAGGGAGGCAATGGTGAACTATTCTTTCAAAGAGGAGAGAGAGCTATCACTACTAAGACAATCCCATGTTGCAAATCCTAAGCTATCTCTCCTCATGCTTCTAATTATATGCATCTGTGTGAGGGAACACTCACCTTTAAGGGTAAATCAAATTATACTCAGAGAGGCCAAGTATCTTGTCTCTGGTTACTCAGCAGTTAAGGAGAAGAGTTAGAATTAAAAATCAGGTCTGCCCAGCTCCAAAGCCAGGGCTTTTTCCACTACACTAAGCTACCAGATGGTGCTGATTGAAAAGCCACAGGCACTATCCCCCAAAATAACTGTGTCTGTTCACCATGGGACCAATTCCTCCACCACTGTCTTTAATTCAATCCTAATACTGGAATTACTAATGACAAAAATTACATCAACTGATTCTCTCCCTTTGATGGCAGATAATGAACCTGAAAATATACATTCTCTTTCTCTGGCCCTCCATCAAATTCCACTCCTGGAACAGGGACAGTTTGACAAGCTGTATGTGTAGTGACACAATCCAATAAAATGAAATGAAGAAAACAACTTTATTTTTCACTACTTCCATTCCTTATTTGAATTGTGAATACTCTGGTTAGATTTCATACACAGCCTGTCTAAAAACTCATTTTGTGATGAAATATGCCCCTATGTGACTTGTATTTGAAACTGCCTGGCTTGCTTTCAACAGCTGGGTTAAAGAAAGAAGGTGATAGGCTCTTGAGAAACTCTGAGAGGCCTCTTTTTTATGCCACTGCCACTCCTTCTTATAGCAAATAGCCCATGTTTCCAGGAATTTCTTTTCAAGAAATAAATTATGTGTCCCAGGAACCATCTAAATCATGGGGGGGGGCAGCTCTCTTCTACTCTATAATATCATATAATAATACAGGAAATGTACTTATGATACAATGTCAAATAACAAAGTAGAATGTAAAATTGTATAAATAATATGATCTCAACCATATATTATTCTAGAAAGTCCAAAATAGCATAGAATCTTAAGGGTAGCTATTTTTTTTTTAACATGGAATCATGCATTTCTTCATTTCACTAATAAGTACATATAGCTTTTAAATAAAATTACTAAAAAAGAAAATACTATTTTTCCAGAAAGAAGCCTAAATATTATTCAGTGTTTTCTTCCTATCAACATCTTTATACAAGAATATAACTTTAGCATCAGACACCAGGTTTTCCAAGAAAAGAAACTTTTATACTCATTTTTCTGATGATTATATATTTTAAAATTCTACCAAAACTAATCAAGCCCAGCAATGTACGTAAAATAGTACACTATGACCAAGTAATCGTTTACCCTTGAAATGAAGGTAGAAAATACATATCTCAAATACACCACAATAAAAATTTAAAAAGAAAAAAACATTTAAAATCATTTAAATAAGTACAGAAAACACAGCCAAATGCAAGCATAGAAAAAAGCTTTCTAGAAAATAATACATAAAAAGAAACTAATAGTCTTCAGTAAAAACTTAAATATCACATGTAAATGTAATTTAGAAGCATTTCCATTAATCCAAAAACAAGATAAGAATACTTACTACCATTAAATAGTGTATTGAAAGACCCAACCAATATATAAGATAGAAAATCAGGTACTTAAAAGACTGGAATAAAGATGCTTCGAAGCTTATTGCAGGTTCAATGTTGTCTCTATAGAAAGTCCAAGAAGAATTGAAAGAAGTATTACTAAAAGAATTTAACAACAGTATTATATTCAAGATTCATTAATATAGAAACTATTCCCTTTAAAGTTCTATTAATTGTGGCCAAGTTGGCAGCATTTATTTAGTATAATATTTATAATTCTATAGTCAAAAACTATAGAATAAGAAAAGATTGAATGGATGAAAAATATTGGAACTGTATAACAATATGCTAGGTGAAATTAGTCAAGGAAAGCAAGAAATCGGATGCTCTCCCTAACATGCAAAAGCTAGAGAGAACTCTAGACAAAGGAGGAAAAACATAGATGAGCAAATAAGGAGGCTTAACTGGGGGTGATGGGAGGGGGGAAGAGGGAAACCCCAGTGTGATGGTATTTGGAGATGGATCCACCGGTAATTTATTAGGGTTAGATGAGATTATGAGGGTCAGTCCTCATGTTAGTAATAGTGGCCAAATAAGAGACAAGAAAAAGAAAAGAGGTAGAGGTAGAGAGAAAGAGACAGATTAATTTTGCCTTCTTTGTTCTCCATGCAAGCCAGGAAGAGCATTCTCATTAGGAACAGAATTTGCTGGCATCGTGATCTTAGACTTCACAGCCTCCAGATCTATGAGATAAACATTTCTGCTGTTCAGCCACCCCATCTATGGTATTGTATCCCAAGCTGACAAGGCAGGATGAATGATGAAAGAAGAGAGAAGAGGAAGGAGTGTGTTAGTCAGCTCTTGGTGGTTGTGACCAAAGTATCTGACAAGAACAACTTAGAGGAAAAAAAGGTTTATTGGCTCAATTTCAGAGACTCAGTCCCTAGTCATCCAGGGCCAAGACATTTCACAGCAGCAAGAAGTGGAAAAAGAAAGCTTCCCAGCTTATGGCAGCTGGGAAGCAGAGGAAAATAAAATGACAGAAAAGGGCCAGAACAGGCAAAGTCCTCAAGGCCACACCCGCAGTGCGCTACTTTTTCCAACCATGCCCCTTCTCTGAATCTTGCTGCATTTGGAAGTATTCTTTGCACGCATGAGCTTTTAGCGGGACATTACATTACACATCTAAACCGTAATAGAAGAAATAAAGATAAGGAGGAGGAGGAGTGAAGAAAAGAGGAGGGGAAAAAGAAGAAAGAAGAGGAAAACAGTTAACCATTGTTAAATATTTAATATGTACCAAATATTTTATTTGCAGCATTTAATTAATCATTATAGTGAGTCTTTGAGGTCTGCAATATAATCATTCCATTTTATAGGACAGAATACTGAGGCTCAAAGAAGTTAAATAACCTTCTAAGGGCACATTCTGAAGAAGCGGTAACGGCCAGAATTTCAACCCAGGTCTGCATGTCCAGACTCCACAGTCTGAGCCACTCAAGAGAGGACATTCATTACATTTATTTTATGCTAATTTCAGAGCTTCTTAGGACATGAAGATAAGGAGGTTCTAAAAGGGTCATCTTTATGCTCCAGTCACCAAACCCCAGCTAAGCCAGTGTTCTGAAAAACTGAATCCTCTCTCTGGAATGCATTTGGTTTTGTAGGTTTAAATTAAAAGTGACAAATGCACACCACAATTTTTAATTCATTAAACAGTCAAGAGCATGGGTTTAGCGGAGAGCTTAAATTTGAAGCAAAAAATATAACTTGTCAATTTCTACTGAAAAGTGTTCGAATTCTAGTACGCAACCTGCTTCACAACCTTTTCTTCCTTGCCCCACACAGCAGTAATTCTCTCAAGACCTGTTCTCTCCACTTGCTTTCCTCTATTATTCTTAGACCATAAAGTATAAAAAAAATGAGGCTTACATTAATTTTAGGGAATAAAATAGACTGTTTTCAAAATATTTGTGTTTCTTTTGAAATATCAAAAGCAAAATTGATAGTCCTTCCTGGGTTTTGTCAGTCCAAGAGTTGCATATGTATTACATGTATGCCTTTTGCTTTGTAAACACTGTCACACAAATACTATCACCAAACAGGAAGAGGTAAGCACAGAGAGGTCTTGGAAAAATCACTGCCTATACCAAGTAACCAAGAGTCTCCTGGTTTGCAAAGCCCTATGGGCACATTTTCAGACCTCACAAAGAACTGTTTTATTATTCTATAACTGGGGATTGTACCCAAGGGCATTCTACCTCCAAGCTACACCCCCAGGATTTTTTAGTTTAGTTTTTTTTTTTTTTTTTTGAAACAAGGTCTCACTAAAATCGCTAAGGCTAGCCTCAAACCTATGATCCTCCTATCTTATCTTCCTAAGTAAGAGGGTTCTTTTAATCCTCCTCCACATAACTGAGAAGACCAAGGAAGGTAAGTGCTGAAACTACTGGGAGAAACATACACATACACACACACACACACACACACACACACACACACACACACTCGAAATGGCTTACTTCTAATTAAAACAGAAGGATACATTTACTGAAAAGTTGTTCATAAAGCCTTGGGACCAAATTTTCCAAAAGCATGAAAAGTGATAGAATTATTTTTCTATCACTGTAAGCCTGCCAGTCTTCATTGCCTGTTAGCTGTGTGCCTCCCGTCTGGCAAGGACCTTCTACGTGTTGAGGCTCAGCAGGTGAACAAGAGGCCTGCCTCTAAAGGAGTTTACAGTATAGTTGACCCACAGAAACACAGGGCACTTTTAATAAAGTGAGATATTAACACAGTGCTACCAGAACAAAACAAACAAAAGCAACTAAATTGGAAAGAAGGAAAGGTTCTCCCAGAAGGCTCCTCCACTAAAGTCAACTTGGAGAATGAGCAGGAATTCGTCTAGATGAAACACAGTGCAAGAGAAAGACGTCTGACAATAGTCCAGGAGTTCTCAAAGGCGGCATCTGGACCAACAGGACCAGCACCACTGAAGAACTTGCTGAAATGCAGTCTTGGGCTGCTCCACAGTTCCAGAATCAGAAACTCTGGGATGGGACTCAGAAATCTGTACTTGCATCAGCCCTCCTATAGACTGGTGCTGTTGGAGTCAGAGAAGTGCCATATGCAAGGGTAAACTGGAACAGACAGAATGCTACAAGTGTAAATAGGGATGAGGAGAGTTAGACATAGCCAGAAGCGCTTTGAATTCTATATAAAACAATTTCTGATTTTAGCTGGAGAATAATAGCCAATAAAATATGACGAGTATAAAACATACCAAATAACTTTTTAAAAATTTATACATCATAAAGATACTTTATCTCATTCCAGATTCGAAAAAACTCATTCCTACACAGAAAAGTAGGCATGAACAAGGAAGCAGATTCAGCCCTACCTTTCTTTCTGGAGTCTTTCTTGGCGCTGGTTTTCACAGCTACTTGAAGTTCTGTCTCAGTTGACATCCTACTTAATCCTTAGTCCACTTCACACAGATCCCGGGCCTCGGCCAGGCTCATTGAGGACTCCTCTCCAAGAGAAAGGCTCCTCCCTTCAGAAATGACACCCCAAGCTGCACATGTCATTCACTCTTCCGGAGTGCTGCAAATCAAGGCAAGAGAATGTTCAGAATAAGCAACTTTTTGAAGCCAAACTGAAATTATGGGGAGGGTAGAAAGGAAACATACAAAATCAAGATAGCCATGTTCTTCACATACAAACTGCGCATAGGATTTCATGAAACCATTGTTAGCAAAGAAAATGAGTGGCTCAACTGCAAGACTGCTCTCCAAACTAACTAGTTCAAAGTAGACTGCTAAGCTTTGATTTTTCAAAAGGGGCAAAACCCAACTCTTTGTTTCCCAGGTTCTTTATTGTCAAGCAATAGATGCCACCCAGAAAATATCACAAAGACATATATCCTGACCAGCCCCATCAAGACATTTCCAATGATAGGGCACCCATCCATCAGCCAGGCTTGATCAGAGCCTGGGCAGCTAAAGCAGATCATAGGGGAGTGACCTGTGTTCCGTCCTCACTGGCAGGCATCAGAGAGGACATGGAGTCGACACACAATTGGGCTCCAAGGGTAAGGTGACAAATGGGGCTGAGAAACTTTCCGGCAAGCCAATTTTTATGTCAGCCTTTTCCCTAGTGGTAAGAGCAGACAAGCATTTAATATGGGGAGAGAAAAGGAAAAAGAAAAGAATAGAAGCAGGCAGTTGCACAGTTCATTCATTCATTCTCTAATAAATAGCATTGCACAAGACTAGGTGCTATTAAGTTCAAATACTGCTAGAAGGAGACTAACGATAATTAGGATAACATGGCCACTTCAATCACAGCTAGGATTTACTATGCATTTACGAGATACTATGCTCTCAGTTACCCCTTCATGTCAACGACCTCATTCAATCTCACTAAAGTTAAATAAGTCCATTCACTGTCAATAGTCTTCCCCAGTGACCATCATCTGAGAGTTGCATCTGAAAGTTCTGCTGAAAATAAATATTTCCTGAGTTATCCACTTTTAAAGAATATTAAGAAAAAGCCACTCGAAATGGAGGAACGAGTGTTCAAATTATGCAGCTAGTTGTTAGCTCATTCCACAGAAAGAAGTGTTTAAAAGGACTGACCTTGGATGTCAGTTTCAGCTCAAAAAAGAGTAATGACCCAAACCTCTTAATCATGACAATTAAAGATGGCTTAACTACAAGGGCTATTATAAAAGCCATATAAAATTATAGTAAAGCTTAAATATGAGAAAATTTCTACTTTATTTTTTGTTTTAATAATAAGCTAATCACTTTTAAAAAGGCAGCAATCCTGAGGAAAAGTACTTGAGCTAAGAGATCAAAGACAACTAAGGAAAATAAGACTTATCTTTGTAGAATGGGGTCCATGCAATCATAGATAAAACATAAGAACCCCTGCCTGTTTGTACTACCTTGCTGTATCATTCCATTAGGTCCTTCCCAACTCCTCCTCCCCAAAGACACCTTCCCATGGGAGATGCTATGGCTGTGCATGGACAAAATTAGTTTTATTGATATTTATCATCTAATCATGACATATGTTTTCTAGCACCTACTTTGGACTAGGTACAAACACTGATGCCTTCCTGCCAACAGATATTTCTGGTCCTGAGGAGATCCTCAAACCTGGTTCTTGTCTGCAAAAAAGCTCCATCTCAAGAGGAATTAGCCATTGGAGGGAGAGCAATGCGCATACATGACCAGGCCTGAAACAGGCATAAGTACCAGGCATACTGAGGACCAAAAGAATGAGTATTCATTCACCTTTGCCTGGAAAACTCAATAAAGCTGCAGAGGAAATTTTGCTGTTCTGCATGTTCTTGAAGGATAATGCTTCTGATAAGTGGGTAAAGGAAAGAACAGGTTCTCAGTGTACATATACAGAATGAATGAATGAGAGAATTAATGGTTGTTTCAGTAGAAAAATTGGCACATGCATAGTCAAGGAGGCTTGAAAACAACCACCTAAATAATCAATGCATAAGTCTAGCAGAGAGGTGATGCACCTTCCCCTCTTCCCATTCCTTCCTGGTGCTGATCTTTCCATGGAATAAGCCTTGGAAAGTCTGCCTTGACATTCTACAGACCCCCAAGGTTCAGTTCAAAGAGGAATTTCAGGTAGATAGATATTCTGATCAATCTTTTAAGGTGGACTCTCTCCCTACGTGAGTTATGACCTGATATTTGGCCAAATTCATTGTTTTAGTGGCTGGACCAGCCATGTGACATTGAGGAAGTTATTTAACAACTCCTGCTTCTGTTTCTTGGTCTATACAATGGGACTAACATTGCCAAATCCATGGGGGCAGTTATGGAAATTAAGCAGGGTCACACATTCAAGGTGATTGAAAGACTGCCTGGCATGTTTCTTGGCAGGAATTTAATAACTATTAGGTACAAAGCTTCCTGTATCACTTCTCAAGGCCACAGGGCCTTGTGACCATGTGTCTACATTTGGACTTTACAGAGGAGGAGACTTTGCTTTCTGAGAATAAGCTGCAGGAAGCTATAGAATCTAAGATTCTTCCATCATTCTGGTCCTGAACACAGTGGGTATCTAAGTAGCAAAGAGAGAAAGGAGCTAAAATTTATAGATTTTTTTTTCACAATTTCAAGAACACTTAAAAGATAATATATAAAAATTGATTTAATTTGGGCTATTTTCTCCCCCTCAAATTTAAAAACAAAAATGCAATACCTCTCCCTATTCTGTGAGTAGATCCAGAGCCCCTTGTTTGAAAAAATATGATTGTGTTCATGTGCTATAAGCATTACATATAATTTTCTGAAATATATGCCTAAAGCAATATTGAAAGGAAACACCAGCATCATTCTAGTAAAAACTTAAATAAGGCAGCCATAGTATGAAGAACCTAAATGACAAAGACCCTGAAATACCCTTTCATTTTCCAAAAGCAAGAGGTTGAGCAAAAGCTGTGAAGTAACTCCAAATTATTTAGGAAACTCATTTCTTTGTAATTAAGGAGATTAAAGTCCTCCAGGGCCAGAAACCATGTGACAACTCAAATCATTTTCCCCAGTAAAAGCTGTGAAACCCTATCAGTTAAATTCAGGCTCGTCTGGAATTTTGAGATGCTTCAATAATGTTTCTTTGCTTCATACAATCTTCAGTAATTTAATATTCCTGAAGTGTGTCAGGTTTTTTATAATGAGCTCTTCAAATCTAAATGTGAATTATGTAACATTCTACTACAGACATGCTGTCTAGTGAAGTGCTTCTAAAATGTAAAATTCCATGTTCAGGGACAGGGTGGAACACTGAACCACAAAGCAGAGAAAACAGATATGCCTTTCTTAAAAACAAAGCATGAAGGTTTGAGCAGCTATAACGTAACAAACATACACTACTACACAAATCTGTATTCCCTCTCCCCCACCCACCACTCTCCTCTGATCCTATGGTAAAACTGCTACTGCCTATTGAGGGCCTGCTATTTGCCAGGCCCTATACTGTGAGCTTTTCATTCATTTCTGATTCATTTCTGTAAAAATCTTGAAGAGCTGGGTATTATTTTTATTTTCATTTAACACATTAAACTAAGGCACAAGCAAGTTTATGAGCTCATCCAGGAGCATGTGTCCAGTAGACAGCACAACAAGGCATAAACCACTCTTTGTCTCAAGTTCCCTGAAACCATCCCTCAGATGCCCATTAGTGGTCTTACTACACAATGGAATATTATTCAGCTGTCAAAAGAAATGTAGTACTGATACATGCTATAACATGGATGAGCCTTCAAAACATCAGGCCAAGTAAAAGAAGTTAGACAAAAAATGTTGCATATTATATGACTCATTTATATTGAATATCCAAAACAGATAAATAAAGGTAGAGGAGTGATGGCTAGAACTGGGGTGAAGTAGTAATGGGAATATCTACTTAATAGGTACAAGGTCTGCTTTGGGGTTCGTGAAAGTAGCCAAAGATGGTGATTGCACGACACCATCTATACTAAATGTAATGAATACCATATCAAAATGATTGATTTTTATTATGTGAATTTTATCTTCATTAAATAAGTGAAAAAAGCCAGGCATGGTGCCGCATGCTTGTAATCCCAACATTCAGGAGGCTGAGACTGGAGGATCATGATTTACGGACAGCTTCAGCTACCTAGCGAGGCCCTTTGCAACTCAGTGAGACTCTGTTTCAAAATTTAAAAAGCCTAAACCGGGCGTGGTGGCACACATTTGTAATCCCTGTGCTTGGGAGGCTGAGATAGGAGGATTGCACAGGTTCAAAGCCAGCCTCAGCTACTTAGTGAGACCCTGTTTCCAAATAAAGTATAAAATAGGTCTGGGAGTATAGCTTGGAGTTAGAAAACCCCCTGGGTTCCACCCTCAGTACCACACACACACATTAAAAATTACAAAGCCAAAAAATATAGGGTTGGGGGTGTAGCTTGGAAATACAATGGCCCTGGGTTCTTTCCCTAGTAGCGCAAAAAAACCCCAAAAAACACAGATGGTAGGGGTTATGTGATATGCTAAAGACAAGGCAAATTCCAGCCAAATAAGAGCAGCACTGACCTGAAACCAGACAAGGAGATACTCTTCCCAGGACCAGGACTTACTGCATGCATTAAAAACTGCACACCGCTACCTACATGTTTTGCAGTGTGGGTCTCACTCAGCTTCATTCAAATTTTAAAGCATAAAAACCAGGCCATGGATCAACAAGTTTCAAAGGCTGAAATGGTACAGGCAAGGGGCCTCAGTCTCCTCACCAAACAAATGGGAATACCACTCTCAAGAATGAGATATTTGGAAGATAAGTTAAATTTGGGTACTTGAAAAGCTGAGCTCAATCTCTTTTAACATTTTTTGTAAGAAAGAAAAAGACATATCTGCTTTGCCTTTTTCAAAAGAAATGCAATACAAATATAAGCCAGAAACCAGTAAGGCACTTCTCTATGTGAAGAGGGACTGGGTGACAGGCTGCCTCGGGTGGTGGTGAAAGGAGCAGGGTAGGGCGGAGGGCGGTTGTGACAGTTTGCATCTGGACTGTCCCCCAAGGGCTCCTGGGTGAAGGCCTGGTCCCCAGCACAGCAACAGAGGTTGGGCTCTGGGGAAGTGACTGGATGATGAGCAGCCCATCTCAGATCTTATCAGAGGATTAATCCATTGAGAAATTCATAATTTGAACGAACTACTGGGTAGATTCCCATGGCAGAAACTGTGGGAGGCTGGACTAATTGAAGGGAATAGGTCCTGGGGGAAGGTATGCCCTTGGGGATATGTCTTGTTCCCCCACCCTTCCTTACTCTCTGGCAACTCCATTTGCCTTGTGTTCTATGCCTTGATGTGCTGCCTCACCCCAAAGCAAGGGGGTCATCTGACCAAGGATTGAAACCTTGGGACAAAAAGAAATTCTTCTTCCTTAATTTTCTGAGGCATTTTATCACAAGGAAAAAGAATTAACTAACACAGTGATACTTAATTTTCTGAGATATTTTGTCAGAGTAAAAAAGAGCTAACACAGTGATACTGCTCAGAACACAGCTTTTTACATAATTTCCACGTTAGAGAGTGTATTAATGCTCTATATACCTGAAAAAGCAAAATGGTTTTAACAAGGATAGGAAGTTGGGGGTGGGGCTAAAACTGAAAGGAGACTGAAGCCAAGTAACCTAATCATATATTAAAGGAACATCAAAAGTACAGTCAAGGAAGGGGTGGGGAGAAAAACTAATCAAGTAACTTATGAACACAGAATTGGACTGTATAATTCAGTCTTGAGCAGGAAGAACAACAGACAAATCCCTAACACTTTTGGTAAGCGCGCTCTCTCTTTTTTTTAATGTTATGGGCAAAAAAAATACTCATATGATTTTAGAATACTACAGCAGTGAATAAAAAAGGTAATGCATTGATGTTCTTGAGAGTCAACTTCCTTATTATGGAAGAAGAAATATTAAATTATGGAAAGATGAAGGCAGGAAAAATACTATAGGGATAGATCGGAAATTGAAGGCTTCAGGGTAAATGCATGCTTTATAAAATATAAATGCATTTGTATATGAATGTGTATATGTATGTGTTTACATGCAAATATCTCATAGTTCTGTTGCACATAAAGGGCCTAGAAGCAAATGTACCCAGTTACAATGAGACTCTCTACTGAGAGTATGGCTTTTCTTCCACTCTCTTTTAAAATGAACTAGAACTTTTTGGAGAAAGAGGGGATTTTAGAAGTTGTGCAGGCAGATATAAGATAAGCCTAAAATGCCTTGTTATTCCAGAAACTAAGTTAGTGGTTAAAATAAACAAAAATGATGAGGGAAATGTTATAAGGACACAGAAGCCATTTTGAAGGGAACAATCTAAATAGCAATATAAATAAAGCTGGTAATGAATGATAAGCGACTGGAAAAAAACAGAAGTCCATGAATCCTAACTGGCAATAGAAAAAGTCGTTGGGAAGAGGCAAGGCAGCTTTGTAAGGGGCAGCTGCTGACTGGTAAATACTAGGGGTGTGTTGGAGTCATAAAATCAACATTCTGCAGCCGCCATAGTAAAGGTTGGTCAGGTAAGAATCACCAACAGATGCTAAATCCAGGGTATATAAGTTGTTGATGAGAAGGAGGCCATTCACAGGTCTCAAAGTATCTTTCCAATGACTGGCCGATCCAAGGGCAAAGTGTGTAATTACACAGTGAAGATATTAGACAACACCTTGATGAGGTTTATCAAAATTAACGAAAACAAAGAGGGACAGATGGATAGCATGCGATACACAGAGAAGAGCACATCACCACGCGCTGTTATGGAGCAGCCTGGCCAGGAACTTAATCAGATCATGCATTTAAAAACAGGAGGGAGGGAAGGCTGTATTTTTCAGAAATGTAATAAAAGATAAAGAGAGGCTGTGGGAAGAGCTGAGATGAAAAGAAACTGAACAGATATAGCAGCTAAATACAACAGATACACAGAATCCTGTTCTGGGCGGAAAATAAATACTACAGAGAAAATTACAGGGTCAACTGAAAAAATGTGAATGTTGGGCAAAAAAATGTTACGTTAGTTTTAAACTTGATTTTTAATACTTTTATGGGTTCATATGTTTTCACATTATAACATAGTTCTTAGTGACATACATACACACAGTTTGATATGGCTGTGTAAGAGAGTATATCTGTTCCATAAGAGAAAATACCTGATCTTAGGAAATACATACAGCATATTTAGGAGTAAAGGGCCAAGCTATGTGCAACTTGCTTTCAAATGATTACAAAAAATAGAAATCATATACATTAATACATGTATATGCACATATGTTTGTGTGTCTGTTGGCATAGATAAAATGCTCAAATAATGGATCAAATGGAATAAAATATTAGCAAAAAGTGAATCTTAAATAAAAGGTACAGGGTATTCTTTATATTCCCTTATTCCTACACTTTTCCTTAATTTAAGATTATTTCTAAATACACATTCTAAAATCTTGCCCCAAGCTGTGGCACATAGAAGTATTCAACTAAGCCAATTCTTGCTGTACTTTTGTTGTAAGTGCAGACCCATCCTGGCTCCCTAGATGTTATGTTTCCTATTTCCCAAGGCTACCTGAGTTTAAAATTAGGTTCTGGCTGTCAGTTCTTATTACAGATCCCAATTTCACCCCTATATCTGTCCAGACCACCTGACTTGGCAGAAGTCTCTGGGCCAGGGTTGCTTGGAGCAGACTTTTTCCTTCCTGAGCTCTAAACTTCCTCTCCTGTCTTTTCCTCTGCGCCCACCCACACCCCAGCCCATGGACCATGCAGGCTCCTTTAATAACAGCTGAATGGTCTTTCACAGACGATATCTCTCTCTACTTTGGACACTCTTTTTTTTTTTTTTTTTTCTGGTACTGGGGATGGAACCCAGGGGCCTTTTACCTCCGGGCTATACTTTCAGACCTATTTTATATTTTATTTGCAAACAGGGTCTCTTAAGCCAGCTGAAGCTGGCTTTGAACCTGCGCGATCCTCCTGTCTCAGCCTCCCAAAAGTGGGGATTACAAGTGTGCGCCACCACACCCAGCAACCTGTCAACCTTTTAATTATATGCTATATCTGTAATCTGATCTAGCCTATCTGGAAAAGGCCTAACATGCCCCATTCTGCACATTTGGTGTTTTCAGAGACAACAAACTAGGCAATGGTGAGGTTTGGCTGGGAAAAATGGCAGCACTTCATAAAAGTTGCTGTGGACATGAGAGGTGCATGTGTCATAGGAACTTTGGGCAGAATAATGTTCATAGATGTTGGATATTTGTCTAATAACAAAAGGTCACTATCCTTGTATTAAATAAACAAATATCATTTGCTTTGACCAAACTCTTTGGGAAAAATAATACACAGATTGAATAGATCCATGGCTTTAAAACTCTAAAGGCTACAAAGCTTATACAACCTCAGTGTAGAACAAATGAAGGACTTCTCTCCATAGCCACATCTTAAAAAGATGGGGACAGCTAAGCTCGACTTGTGAACGCATCTTCACATATTGCATTGCTGGTTATGTTTATTCTACATTATGGAAAAAATACAGAATTCCAGGTAGCTTATAGAAAGGCCTTATAGAAATCCAGTCACTGTAGTAGGATTAAATAAATAAGGGAGGAAACCAGAGTGAAAGGGAATAAGGGATTGGAAACACAGACAAAAGGATAAGGCACAAGCAGTCCATACACTTGGACTTTGAGCTTCCTAGAGGCCAAAACAAGAGAAGAAATGATCAATTAGGTATTTCACAAAGTCCATACTAAGACAAACTATCTTCCCACTCCAACTTTGGACCAGAAGTAGTGAATGCAAAGTACCTTTGGGGCTTCATGAAATCAGCAACACGTTGTGGTATCATGGATGTTAACTTAAGCAATGTCTATACAAAACTCCAACAGGGAATGTTCAATGTCCCTTAACATATGCTGAGAGCATAAAATCAACACTGAAAGCACAATATGAGTAGGAACAACTTCAAGTAGGGAAAAATAGTGTAGCAAGAATCTGTTTAAAATTGTTTATAAACAAGACATATTTTCTTTTCAGTGTTCTGTGGTGTTGGGGATTGAACTTAGGGCCTCACACACACTAGGCAAGTCTCTACTACTAAGCTGCATCCCCAGTCCCATATTTTCTCTTTTGTGACTAAATTAGAAGTAAATGAGGCCTTGCTAAACAGTATATAAAGGCCTGGCTTTTCTAGAATAAAATATAGGATCGCAGTTCATGGATAGCCTCATCTACTTAGTGAAGCCCTTTACGACTCCATGAGACCCTGTTTCAAAATAAAGAATAAAAATCGGGGCTGGAAGTATAGCTTAAAGGCACAATGCCCCTGGGTTCCATCCCTAGTAGTGCAAAATAATGTATATAAGTTATTTGTAAAATGGGGAAATCTCAAATTGGAATTGAGAGCAATAAACGTTATGTGAAAGCATTTTTCAAAAACTAAAATCCTATATCTCTGGGGGCAAATGCTTTTATTCAGATGTTGGTCAACCTCCAGTAAGGTGAAGGTGCTCAATTCAACTCAAAGTTAACAAAAGTCAGAACCATATGATAGCACTATTAAAGGAATTTATGTGACCACAACATAGTATACTCAGGAACATTTCATTTAATTAATATATCACATAGTTTAAGTATTTATAGCATCATGAAAATTCATTACACAAACTCTGAGGGTACTAAACAAATGTATAATAATCCAATGAGTATTCTCAATACTTGGGACCTTCATGTCAGCCAACTTTCTAAAATCCTCACCTCTGATTTTATAAAACTCTATCAGTAGGTGGCAGAATCTAAAACACACAGCAGTCCAGGGGGGTGGGTTAGAATGCCTTACTCTATCACTGGTTGAGTGTTTATGAACTTTAGGCACTGAAGCTATTTAACTACCCTGCTACTCAATTTTTTCAGCTTTAAAATGGAAACTTTTTCTATTTTGTTGGATTTATCAAAGGATGAAACAAGTTGTAAAATGTCACAGGTGCTTACCTTGGACTCACACTCCTCTCTTTCTTTTTTCATATATTTAATGCAGCTGTGTGTTGATACCCTTAGTTAGGCCTTAACTTCTCTCACCCTGAAAAGAGATGTGCCTACGCATCTGCCTTTAAATCCCACCAAATACTTGCAAAAGGCCCGGTACATTATGTAGGCAGGCTGCAAATATTTATTTATTTATTTATTTATTTATTTATTTATTTATGTATTTTGGTGGTGCTGGGGTTCCTGGAATAATAGAGGACTTTCGAAAAGAATTCAGAGAGAGTCAAAAAAAGATAAAGGATGCAATCGGTGAAGTAAAGTCCTCAATTCAAAGTATAAACAACAGACTAGACCACATGAAGAAGAGAATTTCGCTCCTAGAAGATGAACACTCCAAAAATGAACGCATAGTCTCTAATTTAGAAAAAAAAAATCTGGCAGCAGGAATTTGACATTGAAGAAATATGGGCCCATTTTAAGAGAGCTAACCTAAGAATAATTGGAATAGAGGAGGGAAAAGAAGGTGAAACCAAAGGGATCAATAATCTCTTCAAAGAAATAATAGCAGAAAATTTTCCAAACATAGAGCAAGAGGTCGATACACAGGTCCAGGAAACTTATAAAACTCCCTTAAGACAGGATCAGAGAAGAGGATCCCCACGCCACATAATTGTCAAAATGACTAATGTGAAAGTCAAGGAGAGAATCTTAAAGGCAACAAAAACAAAAAGCCAATTGACATTCAGAGGCAAACCAGTTAGAATCACTCCAGACTTCCCAAACCAAGTCATGAGAGCCAGAAGGGTTTGGAGTAACATATTCCAAACTCTGAAAGAAAACAACTTCCAGCCAAAAATTTCCTACCCAGCAAAACTCAAAGAATGTATGTCTTCAAAACCAGGGCTAGAGAAAATACTTAAAGAGATTAACTACAAAGAAGAAATAGGTAATACATGCCAGAACCAAAGAAACAAGATTTTTCATCCAGCAGACAAATAAACAAAGAAGAATAAACACTATCTTAAATAGAAATAAAATCTTAACATGTTAGGAATTAAAAATTATCTCTCTATAATCACACTGAATGTAAATGGACTCAACTCCCCAATAAAAAAAAAACATAATGTGGCAAAATGAATTAAAAACCAGAATCCATCTATCTGCTGCTTACAAGAAACACACCTTACAAGTAAAGATAGGAACAAACTCAAGGTAAAGGGCTGGAGCCAGGCAATCCATGCTAATGGAACTCGAAGACAAGCAGGAGTAGCAACTATGATATCAGACAAGTTAGACTTCAAATCCAAACTTATTAGAAGAGACAAAGAAGGTCATATTTTACTGGTAAAAGGAATAATCCAGCAAGAGGAAATAACAATAATCAACATCTATGCCCCAAACATAGGTGCAGCTACTTTCATAAATAAAATTCTTTGTGACATGAAGTCACACAAAAATCCCAACACAATAATACTGGGAGACTTCAACACACCTCTCACAATACTAGACTGATCTTCCAGACAAAGGGTCAGTAAAGATGCCTCAGAACTAAAAAGCACCAGTAACCAAATGGACCTGTTGGACACATATAGAATATTTCACCCAACTACAGCATACTTTACATTTTTCTCAGCTGCTCACAGAACATTCTCCAAAATAGATCACATCCTGGGACACAAAATGAGCGCTAGCAAATTTAAAAAATGTTACATACTTCCCTGTGTCATTTCAGACCATAATGGAATGAAACTAGAAATCAATTATAAGAAGACCCAGAGAAACAACATAAACATGTGGAGACTGAACACCACACTTCTGAATGAAGAATGGGTTATAGAATATGTAAGAGGTGAAATCAAGAAATTTATAGAAATAAATGAAAATAAAGATACAATATATCAAAACCTCTGGGACACTTTGAAGTCAGTATTAAGAAGAAAATTTATAGCACTAGAGTGCTCACATAAGAAAAACAGAAAATCTTCAAATAAATAACCTAATGGCACACCTCAAAGCCCTTAAAAAACAGGAACAATTGAACCCCAAAGCCAGCAGAAGACAGGAAATTATTAAAATTAGAGCAGAAATTAACAAATAGAGAATAAAATAACAATACAGAAAATCAACAAAACCAAAAGCTGGTTTCTTGAAAAAGTTAACAAGATAGATAAACCACTAGGTAACCTAACTAAAAAAAGAGAGAGAATCAACCCAAATTATGAAGATAAGGGATGAAAAAGGAGAAATTACAACTGACAGTGTAGAAATCCAGAGGATTATCAGAAACTACTTTGAAAAACTATACTCCAACAATATGGAAAATCTGGAGGAAATCGACAACTTCCTAGATAAATACAACCTTCCTAAACTGAGTTAAGAAGATATAGAACACTTAAACTAAACAATAACAATCAAAGAGATTAAAACAGCAATAAAGAGCTTACCATCAAAGAAAAGCCCAGGACTAGATGGTTTCCCAAGTGAATTCTATAAAACCTTTATAAAAGATACTCCTCAAACTATTTCACGAAATAGAAAAAACCAGGGCTCTCCCAAATACATTCTATGAAGCCAACATCACACTAATACACAAACTGAATAAAGACAGTTCAAGGAAGGAAAACTACAGGCCTATATCTCTGATGAGCTTGGATGCAAAACTATTAAACAAAATACTAGCAGCACACATTCAAAAGCACATCAAGAAAATCATACACCATGACCAGGTAGGGTTCATCCCAGGGATGCAAGGCTGGTTCAACATACAAAAATCAATCCATGTAATTCACCATATAAACAGAACCAAGGACAAAAATCACATGATCATTTCAATAGATGCTGAAAAAGCATTTGATAAAATTCAATATCCATTTATGATAAAAACACTGCAGAGAATTGGAATAGAAGGAACATATCTCAACATTATTAAGGCAATCTACAATAAGCGCACTGCCAACATCATATTAAATGGAAAAAGCTTCAAGAATTCCCCCTAAAATCAGGAATGAGACAAGGATGTCCATTATCACCACTTCTCTTCAATATAGTACTAGAGACTCTAGCCAAAGCAATAAGGCAAGAAAAGGAAATCAGAGGAGTACAAATAGGAAAAGAAGAACTCAAACTTTCACTATTTGCAGATGACATGATACTATATTTAGAAAACCCAACAAACTCAACCAAAAGGGTTATAGAACTGATCAACAAATTCAGCAAGGTATCTGGATACAAAATCAATCTTAAAAAATCAGAAGATTTCCTATACACCAACCATAAATCCATTGAAAAAATAATTCAGAAAACACTTCCACTCAGGATCTCCCACAAAAATATAAAATACTTAGGAATAAACTTGACCAAGGAGGTAAAAGATCTCTACAAAGAAAATTATAAAACACTGAAAAAAGAAATCGAAGAAGATCTTAGAAGATGGAAGGATCTTCCATGTTTATGGATTGGCAGAATAAATATCGTTAAAATGGCCATCCTTCCAAAAGTGATCTAGATTTAACGCAATGCCCATTAAACTACCACGATCATTCCTCACAGACATAGAAAAATCAGTCCTTAAATTTATCTGGAATAAATAACAAAACCCTCAGAATAGCCAAGGTAGTTCTCAGCAACAAAAACCATGCAGGAGGAATCACAATACCTGACCTTAAACTATACTACAAAGCCATTGTCATAAAAACAGCATGGTACTGGCAAAAAAAAAAAAAAAAAAAAAAAAAAAACAAACAACAACAAAAAAAAAAACAGATACGTAGACCAATGGAGCAGAATAGAAGACCCAGAAACAAGTCCACACACATTCAGCCAATTGATTTTTGACAAAGGGGCCAAAAACATACACTGGAGAAAAGATAGCCTGTTCAACAAATGGTGTTGGCAAAACTGATTAACCATATGCAGAAAATTGAAAATTAATCTCACTTTCTCACCCTGTACAAGAGTCAATTTAAGATGGATCAAAGACTTGGAAATCAAACCAGAGACCTTGAAGCTCCTTGAAGAGGGCATAGATCCAACACTGGAACACATAGGCACAGATAAACACTTTCTCAAGAAGACCCCAAAGGCACAACAAATTAAAAGGCAAATCAATACATGGGATTGCATGAAACTGAAGAGCTTCTGTTCAGCAAAGGAAACTATGAAGAACCTCAATTGAGAGCCAACAGACTGGGAGAAGATTTTGCCACCTACACCACCGATAGAGGACTAATATCTAGAATATACAGAGAACTCAAGAAACTTAACACTAAGAAAACAAAGCATCCAATAACAAAATGGGCAAATGAACTAAATAGACACTTCACAAAAGAAGAAATTCAAAAAATGCTCAACATCACTGGCAATCAGAGAGATGCAAATCAAAACTACCCTGAGATTTCACCTAACTCCAACTAGAATGGCAATCATTCAAAATACAAACAACAGATGCTGGTGAGGATGTGGAGAAGTGGGAACTCTAAAACATTGTTGGTGGGATTGCAAATTAGTGCAACCACTTTGGAAAACAGTATGGAGAATTCTTAGAAGAATGAGAACAAATCTACCATTTGATTCAGCAATACCACTTCTGGGTATCTATCCAAAAGATAGGAAACCAAACTACCAAACTAAGGGATGTGTATCTCTGTTCATAGCTGCACAATTCACCATTGCCAAAGTAAGGAACCAGCCAAGATGTCCATCAACAGATGAATGGATTACAAAACTGTAGGATATGTACACAATGTAATTTTACTGAGCCATTAAAAAAACTCAATTACATCATTTTCAGGGAAATGGATGTAACTGGAGGACAATATGCTAAGTGAGATTAGTCAGTCACAAAAGATAAGAAAGCAGATGCTTTCCCTAATATGTGAGTTAGGGAGAAAGGGGTCATAGGAGGAACTCTAGATGAAAAAGGAAATCCTATAGAGGAGCAAGCAAGGCAACCTAAAGGAGGAGAAAGGTGGGGGGAAGAGGAAAATCTCTAAAACACACAATGTACTTAAACATATCGAAGACAACCACTAAGCAAGGGAAGGAGGGAAGGGGAGGGAATGGGCTGGGAATTGGGTAGGGGTTAAATCAGTGATGTTTTTTATCCCAATATGATGTATGAATATAATACACCAATAAAAAAATAAAAAAAAAGATATGCAGACTAGCCATAATACAGAGCCATGGCTTGGAAAAGGTTATCCCATCCAAAAGTCACGTTGAAATTCAGTCCCTGATATAAAAGAGCTGAGAAGTGATTTGATGTCTAGGAGGTGTTTGGGTTTGAGAGGTCCCTGGGACGATTCTTGCCAAAGTGAGTTCTCTTTCTGGTGGGGCAGGGTTTCTTGCAGGGAGTGGGCCATTACAAAGCAAGGCCACCCTTCGAGTTTTGTCACTTCCACACATGGCCACTTGCCCTTCTGCTTTTTCTTGATGTTATCACACAACACAAGACCTCCATCAGAAGCTGAGAAGATAGACTTTCCATGATTTTCCCGGCCTCCAGAACCACAAGCCAAAATAAACTTCTAGCTTCATAAATCACCTGCTTTCAGGTCTTTGTTACAGCAACAGAAAATGTACTAAGACTCAGAGGTATGAAAACTCATATAAAAATTCATACATTAATGTAGACCTCAAGAATTATTTGACTGTGCAGAGTACCTATTGGCTGGTGAGGTAATGGTAGTGTACAGTTCAAGTCGCTTCAAGATGGTGTTAGCCAGGAGTAACAGGGCTGGAAGCCAGTAGCACTGGGACAGGAAGGCCAACTGGGACACTCAGGATTAGAGTCACTCAGTTTAAAGGCTTATGCTCTTCAATTTTCTGTGCCCAAGAGGATCTAGATGGATGACTTGTCAGGAAAAAAGTCAAAACCAAATGTCCCCATCTCCTTGAAAACATAGCCATTAATCACAGCTTCTGTCAATCAAATCAAGTCAGTCCAACATTCCTTTCCTCAGCAGCACTTTGTGCAAAGCTGACCCTCGAGGTGCTGGAGTTAGAGAGAGACAAGCAAGGCCTGGCTCCTGCTGCACCATTGAGGGAAGTGTCTGGCCTTCACTGACCACTGCACCGGTTCCCCATCCCACTCACCATTAAGGGGAACTTTCCTCATGGCCTTATTAGACACAGTGCAACACCATGTCCCACTAGCCAGACATGGAGGTGGGGTACAATGTGTTTATCTGTTCTTCATGACTGAACCTTGGCCCTTTATACTATCATGCTTGGTTCCTTACTACAGCTATTCCTTGGGTCTTGTAGAAAGAAAAACATTAACTAAGGACCTCCCTAGGATGAGGATTTTAAATAAATGAATGCAGTGTTTTGCAACTTTGCCTGCTGATTAACTTAACATACAGACAGCCATTATTAATTCTACCTTTTTGGAACTGTATTTCATTATCTTTAAAGTTAACAAAGGACAAGAGAACAGGGAAGCCAACACCTGTAAGAAGGTGCAATAGATGTCCCTGACCTGCATGGCTTCAGGGATGGCTCTAAGCAGAGACTCATCCCAACACTGTCCACATTCAGAGGCTGTCCAGATCACAAGGGCCATCAATCTACTCCTGCTATGAAAGCTCTGTCCCACACAAGGTCCCTGACAATAGATTTCACTTTCTCCCCACAGAGTCAAGAGATGGTGGCACACTAGCCCCCATCACTGATATCCTCATTTTCTTCTCTCTTATCTAAGACATCAAATTTTTACCACCTTCCTCAAAAAAAAAAAAAGCCATCATCTTCTTTGCTTCATTAATGATTTGCTCATCCAATCTCAATTACTGCAAAGTGGGCTACATGGAGGGCTGGAATTTTCTCCACAAAAAGAGCATCACTTGACAGGAAGCAACCCAATTTCCACAATTATGTCCCTGACAAAAAGCACGCTCAACAATGATAACCGTGGGGCCGTGTTTTCCTGAAGCCCTAAATTAGGATGGATGCTCTGACAAAGAATGTCTTTCTTGTTGTTGTTTCCCGATTTGTGAATGTACACATTTGAACCATCTCACAACAACAGAAAAATTCAATCACTCTTGGCAAATACTGAGCAAACCAGTCACATGCTTTGCCCTCCATAAAGAGCCTCCTCCTATTTTCCCAGTAAAATCTAACCAGTCTCCATTCATGCTCCACTCCCTGCTAAGGTTTCCTGACCACCAGCCTGCACACTTACCCTTGCATGTCACACCTGTTTCTGAGGAGGACAGCATGCATGCAGCTCCCAGGTGTTTCTGCGTTTTCAGTCACATGGAGAATGACCCTCATCCCAGTTCTCATTTCACTGGTCTGAGGTGCATCCTGGCTATGAGGATGTTTGAAAGCTCCTAAGGTGATTCTGCAATGTAGCAGTGTTTGGGAAATGGAAATAATGATTAAGAGATGTCACATGAGCCTCAGGGCCAGCATGATCCCCTTCACTGGTCAGGTAGGGTTAGCCGGCTACTTAACTCCCTTGAGCATCAATGTGTTGATGTAAACTACAAGGACTCACAATACATATTACATAAAACCACTGAATTAGATTATATCATCTAAATAAAAATGTTTATAACATAATGGTACAGGCTGGTGATAAGCAGAAAAATACCCCCATAGGTTCATGTTCTAATATCTGAAACATGATGTAGATGATTTAGATAATGAAAACTTGGACTCATATGGTTTAGATGAGATATATTTTGGACTTGTGAGATCATAGGGTCTTGAAATGAATAGAATAAATGTATTTTATGTGTATAGGATGGATGTGAGCCTTTGGGGCCAGAAGGCAAACAGTGGTAGACAGAATAATGACCTCCACAGATGTCTATTCCCTATTCCCCAGAACTGTCAATATATTATGCTATGTGAAAAAGAGTTGTGTATGTTGCTAACTTTTCCCCTACTGCCCTGCATCCCAGCTAACTGAGCCCAGAATAGATTCCTAAGGATAATTTTCTGGCTGGCCTGCAGCCACAACTCAGCCTGGCAGGAAGACATATATAAGAAGATTTTCATATTCTTTTTGCCAGGGGTTAGACTCATTGATATAAACTGCCCACTGGTAATGGGACAAGAAGTAAAACGATGCACATGGAGGATTCAAAATGCAATAAGAAAGGACTTAGAGTGATATGAGTCTGAAGAAGTGAAGACCAGCTGAGCCACTAGGTAGAGAAAGTATGTAGGAGGGAGGGAGGGAAAAAGGGAGAGAGAGGGAAGAGGAGGGAGAAGGGAAAGAAGGAGAGGAGGAAGGGAGAGAGAATGAGAGAAGAGAAAGAAGAGAATAGGAGAGAGAGAGAGAGAGAGAGAAGAGAATAAGAGAGAGAGAGAATAAGAGAGAGAGAGAGAGAGAGAGAGAGAGAGAGAGAGAGAGAGAGAGAGAGAGAGAGAAGAATATCACTAAGCCAAGCATAGGAAGGAGGAGGGAATGGGGCAGGCAGGAATTAGGTAAGGGCTAGGTGGGTGATGTGTGCATGTATGTTGCCACCATCTTTTATCCCATTAAGATGTATGACTACCATGCACCAATAAAAAACTAAAAAGAAAGAAAGAAAGAAAGAAAGAAAGAAAGAAAGAAAGAAAGTAACAGTGCTCAGAGTCAGAGTAAACAAAGTTCCATGCAATGAGAACTTGATAACCTAGTCCCCCATAGGTATGAAGGATGCTTGGATACTTCCTATTAGGAAATAATATGCCATTTCCATGATGCCAGGCTGCAGGGATGTTCCTGGACTCCAGAATAATTCCTCCCTTCCTTCCTTACTGCAGTTAAGGCCCTATGATGCCACACCGTCCTCACTGTGGGAGCCAAGTGTGGGCCTGAGACAGATCCACAAATCTACCAAAGCTTATACTCCAGCATATTTGCCTATGCCTGTCACCTGAACCCTTAAGCACACCACTATCCATATCTTGTGACCAGCAAAGAGAAAACATTCTCAGGACTTGCCTTGCAATTTCAAACCATAGTGCCACCCAGTCCCAGATGTCTGACCTTTGGCAAGTTTCTTATAGTCTTTGAATCTCATTCCCTACCTCTGGGAAGCTGGGAAATTGGTACTTTATCCATAATGGTTGCTGAGTAAAATAAATAAGGTAATATATGCAAATTACCTAGTTCTAGAGGAAGTATTCATTATATATTGTTTGCCTTCCTTTCCTTCTATTTCATTTGCATATAATTCTTTGGAATGAAAATGGAGAGATTTCCAATATTTATTTTCTGTACCCTACACCTATTGGTTTTTCAATGAACACTTGTCAAAATGAATCAGAAAACAATTACCACAAACTTATTTCTGATATGATATGAGATGCAATATGTTAACTTGCCTGACCTTGAGGCTCCAATCCATGATCTCTCCCCAAATTCACAATTCAATGCTTCATCGGCACATGAAATACAGGTTACAGACACTAGGTTGATCACAGACCCAGTACACACTTGATCATCCAATGCCACACACCTCCTCACCTATTCAAACTCAGCTCACCCTTTGAGATCCCAGCAGGAAGCAGATGATAAATGCACATTATGATTATTCCAGAAGACTTAATAAAGGGATTACTTACACAAGGGTAGGTTTCTTGGAAGGAAAACCCCAAAAGGACAGTGCAATATCCCTGGGACAGAATAGCAAAATTGTAACCTTCTTTCTCCAGGCCTGCAGGGATGAGAGAAGGGAGGAGCTGCCAGGCCAGGAGAGCACCCTGCAGAGAGGTACATTAAAGGGAGCAAAGGTATCCAACAGCAGTCCCAAGGCTGCCCAGCAGGGAAAAAGTAAAAAGGGTGGTCAAAAGCATACCGATGATTTTACTCTTCTTTCCTCCTTCTGGGGCTCAACATGGGACAATTTCAATAATTGGCCAAGGAGGCACAAGGACAGACTAATAGACACAGTCCACAAGGCTCAGCAAAGGTCAAGCAGAAGACAGCAGCTCAAATACTCAAGATTGTCCTCCATGAAGAATTTTCTATCACAATTCATTCTTCAGATCTCCTGAGGAACTACAAAAATACATGTCTCCTTGGGAAAGAAAATAAGGAAGAAATGGCAAAAGGAAAACAGAATGGCATTAATGAGATCCTACTAGGGCCAAGATCTGGGTTCAGCACTGCATACCCCTCAGGTCATTAAATCTTTGCTGACCTGGGATGGCAGGCCTATTAGCCCCATTTTGTACTATTGGGGATTCAGGCACAGAATCAATGAAATATTGCCCCAGGTCCCACTTCCCGGGTGGATCTGGACCTAGAACCCAAGTGTATCTGACTCTGAATATTAAGTTTCTATTAAACCATCCTGGGTTGCACACACTGCCACTCTTTAAAATCTATCTGCATTTTGTCCCTTGATATATCTGAAGGCCACCTGAGGGCACAGATGGTCTTCTGCATCTTCCTTTGTCCCTGTGCTAATAAGATGCAAGAAAGCTCCACATGTATATTAGCTGGATGAATAAAATCACAAAATCTTTCAAATCTCCACAATCCTATTTTTCCTCAGTTTAAAAATAACCTGTTTTTCTAAACACGCAGAAACTTCTTTTCTCTTTTAAAACAGACCAATTTTTTTTTCTTTACACACATCTCATATTGGATTCACAACTCATCACTCCCACAAGAAATCCCCCCAGGCTCTTTGTCTATTCAGGCAAGCACTTGGTAAATTCAGAAAACAGTTTAGATTAATTTCTGTCTGCCAAGTATGAACATTCTTGGGTAGCCTTCTCTAGGCAAACTTTTAAAAGAAATAGTGTGCTCATTTCCCTAAACAAAACCAACTACATTCTTCAAAATTGACTCTTTGGGCAAAGTTGTGATTGCTAATAATAAAAGCAATAAAATGATTAATAGTACAACTATGGCAGCCCTGTCTATTTGATAATAAGTGTGATGACATCACCTGGTGCCTCTATCTAAAAGCCTCCAAGTGCCTTCCTGGCATTTTATCATTAAAAGCACCTGCGTTTTCTGCAGGGTTGCAGAGGGGAACTGAGGCCTAGTGCAGGCTGAGGACCGAGGCTCAAACAACTCACTGCCCCCGCTCCACCTTCACCTTCCATTTCCACTTAATGGAAAGATGGCAAGCCTTGTCAGAACTCAGCAGTAGTGAAAGGGAGGAGGTGCAGTTTTCTTAGGAGGGCCTCCCAGGTCTCTCAGGGTGCACTCACTGGACATATCATTTCAAACAGGGACTGTCATGATTTTCCAAGTCCCCCCTTCTTTGCATTCTCATTTCACTTTCAAGACAATTAGACAACTCATATTTTGTTGTCCCCCTTCTACCACAGTAGAAAGAGAGGAACCAACGTTTTCCCAGCAAGTCAAGTGTTGAAAACAGAACTGGAATTCATATCTTCTGGACCCTGACATATTTTTGTATACCTTGCAAATAGCACCTGACTTCTGGCTTTGAATTATGCCTCCTTAATGAGATTATCATCTCTAGGGTTAAAATCATGGTGGGGGTTGAGAGGGGGTACAACACTGCCATCCCAAAAGACACTGAAAGACCAGGGTCTGTTGCCACTAGCTGAGCTGTTCCTCCTCACTAAGCCCCAGCTGGGAAGGCCACCAGCCTTTCTAACCTTCAGAATCTAGAGCACACCTCCTTCCCTGTGTGCTGAACATCTGCACCTTTGCCCAGCCACCTGGGCCGAGGCCTGTGGAGGTCACTGACCTGAATAATGATGCCTTTCTCCTCTCTAGAGGAGACTTCAACCTTTGGTCATTAAAATTTACAGTCCAAATTATAAATAGTTTTTAAGAATTAAAATGATCAAGATAACGATAACAAAATGAATTCTAGAGGGTTCCAGGAACCAAACTAGCAAAGTGATTTTTTCAGATTTTTAACTAGGTTAACACTTCAAGGTGAGCTAGTCTGGATTACATGCCTATTAACTGGCAGTTTCTAGAGAGCAACTGGCTAGTCCTGCAAATTCACTTGGCATTTGCGATTCTCTAGGTTTTACCAGTTCATGTCCATTCAAGAAGGGAAGGATATATGATCAGAAAAAGCATGAAAAGCTCTCCTCCCCTCTGGAATTCCAGGGGGAAACGCCCAGAGAAAAATCACAGAGTTGAAAAAGCAGTGATATCAAATATGCCTTTGAAAAATTTCATGAAAGCTCTGAACTCTTTCCCCAAGCTCAAGTCAAGAACTTAAAATGTAAAGTGGAGATGTAAAAGAAAATTCAAAAGGGATACATAAACCAAATACATTTTAAAAGCACATTTAAAATCGTCAGTATGATGTGCAAAGCTGTTTCATCTCTTAGCTTTTATCCCACCATTTTGGTGGTACATTGTCATAAAATTACAATAAATTAAAAAATCACCTCTAATAGTCATAGGACCCTAGGACTAATAAATTACTTTCACATCTGTGTGTCCAAAGAAGATTCCCCCCATGCCCCTCAGAAAATACAAAGTAGGAATCTTGATTCCCATTTTTTTTATTTTTTTATTTTTTGCGGGTCTGGGGATGGAACCCAAAGAAATCTGACCTCTGAGCTACACCCCCAGCCCATTTTTTTATTCTTTATTTTGAAACAGGATCACACTGAGTTGCAGAGGGCCTCGCTAAGTAGTTGAGGCTGTTTGTGAACCACGATCCTCCTGTCTCAGCCTCCCGAATGCTGGGATTATAAGCGTGTGCCACCATGCCTGGCTTGATTCTCATTTTAAAGACTGAGTGATAGATGCTCTGGGGATGAGGCTAGCATACCCATAGCTCCAACATTCAATCCTGTCTGTCACCAAATTAAGATGGAAGTCTTCAGATTTCCAGTCTAGGGCTTAGAACTGGGAAGGATCTTGGGTCTCATCTAGAACATGCCCTATAGTCTTCAATTTATAGAGAAAGAACTGTGTTTTAAAGAGATTGAATAGTTCACTCAAGTTGCCCAATAGTAAATTACACAGAACAATCAGGTCACCAGATTCCCAGTCCATCGATGCCACCACTAGAGTCCAGTGAGTGCATCACTTATAACACCCATCACTGAAAGCACTTCCCTATCATTTCATATTATTAATTTCTAATTTACTTTAATAGAATTCCTGCTCCAAGAACAAGTTTTCTTTTAATATTTCAAAAAGAAACATTCAAAAGAATTAAAAGACACTAAGACTTTCTCCCCACACTGTAGAAGGAGCCCTCTATTCAGAACATGATTTCCCCAACTTATCTGCACAGACTAGAAAACATTTCCCTAGAACTTGAGTCTCAGGCAAGAAAGAGCTCAGACACTGTGGCACAGGGGAAATACCTCAGCATGCTAAAAGCAAACAAAACCCAATAACCTGAGCAAATTAATTTCTAATAAAGAGCTCTACTCTAAAATAATTAAATTAAATTAAATATTACATTACCCGTATTAGTCATGCTACAGAGCAAAAAGCCTGGAAAGACAGCTGTTCTGGAGCGTGTAGGAGCCCAGAGCTGCCCACAAAGAAGGAAGGACAAAGTTCACAGCTGAAATCACAATTAGCAACTGCAGATTAGGAGAGGAGTCAGTGGGGCAGGGCGTAGTCACATGGGGAGACACAGTTCTCGGCTATAACCAGCATCAGGGGCAAGGGGCAATCCTGCACAGACCCCTCCGCTCCAAACACATGTATTGCCCCATTCAGTCCACAAATAGCTTCATGTCCTGACTGCAATGCCATGCACTGTTCAGCTCTGGGATACAGCTTCTGTCCTGGAGGAAGGTGGAGGGTAAACAAATCAAGTACACAGTATGCGAGATGCTGGTATGGAGAGGGGGATGAGAAGTGCTCTGGAGGATACACTTTTCCAATGAATAGTCAGGGAAGGCAGAACTAAGATGATTTTAGAGTAAAACATTTCAGAAGGTGAAAGTGTATGGTAGGCAGATAGATATGGGGCTGGGAGAAGGCACTAGAGGCAGAAGGAAGAGCAAGCCCCCAAACCCTGAGCTCCCCTATTCAATAAACACTGTACTGTTCATTGACTCTGAGATCATTTAAAAATGCTAAATGCTTTTATTTCACAGAACCACATTGACTTTACAATTATACCTGCATGCCATAGCAAAGAACCATTAGACACACAGTGAAGTTCTCACTCAAGTATAGGTTAGCCAGGCATGGTGGTGCAGGCTTGTAATCCTAGCATTTGGGAGGCGAAGGCAGAAGGATCTTGGTTCAAGCTACATCCCCAGCCTCAGCTACTACTTAGTGAGGCCCTTTGTAACTTGCTGAGAGACCCTGTTTTAAAATAAAGAATAAAAAATAGGGCTGAGGATGTAGGGCTGAGGATGTAGCTCAGAGGTAGAATGCTCCTGGGTTCCATCCCTAGTAACACACACACACACACATACACACACACACACACACACACACACACACACACACACTATACAGATAGAGCTGGATGATGTGGTGGTACATGTCTGCAATTGCATTACTGGGGAGACTGAGACAGGAAGATCACAGGTTTGAGGCCAGCCTCAGCAACTTAATGAAGTCCTCTTTCAAAATAAAAAATAGAACTAGGGATGTAGCTCAAAGGTAGAATAGCACTAGGTTCAATCCCAAGAGGGAAGAAGAGAGGAAGAAATGAGGGAAGAAGGGAGGGAGAATAAAAAGAAAAGATGGAAGGAAGGAAGGAAGGAAGGAAGGAAGGAAAGAAAGAAGGAATGAAGGAAGGAAATCAGAACCAGGATCTAGACACAGATATTTGTGACTCCTGAAGCCCATCATGTCCAGTTTCTTGTGTGATGGCCTCAGAAAATTATGGCTATAAATGACCCAACCTAAAGTAGCCACTATGTATTCCTTCTACTAGTTACTTTCTATCATTTCAACCTCTATTTTACAATATGTACTTTATCTAAGGTCTATTAATAATGTGTTTGTTGTATCTATCATAACTCCTTGATTTTGTTTACTGTGCTGTCTTATCCCACTTGTTCATCTCCTGTAGCCACAGGAGTGAGAATGGCATGCCGGAGAACATATTCCAATAGATATTTGCTTGATGGGTACATGGAAAAATATTTGCTAGGTGGCTGGGTGGGAGGGTGGGTGGAAAGCTTAACCACTGGGTTATCCTTAGGAAACATTTAAACCTTGTGGGCTTTAGATTCCCTGTGCATGTTGGAGGACTGTTAGGCACCTCCTCCATCATCATGATTATATACATAGAAGCTAGTAAGACAGTATTTATTAAATATCTGCTATACAGCAAGGAACTTTTCCTAATCATCCTTGTTTAATCTTTAAAACAGCATTATGAGATGAGTATTACTAGCACTACTTAAAAACCAAAAGAAACTAGAAAAGCTTGAATCCCCTTTTCGTCATTGACAGAGCCTATTGTCCAGTCCTAAGCCTGTGCTGTTTCTACATCATGAATCTATCAGACAGAAGAAAATAGTGGCTCTGGCTGTTACAGAAGAAATATGATTTGCAAAGGAATTGGAGAGAGGGAACAGGTGAGCCACTTTGCACATAACTCAATTTATTCTATATTATTTGATGCCTGGAAAACAAGAAGCATTTCCTGAGTCAGTGGATTTCAAAAAAGCCAAACCTTAGATCTATACAAATGTCTTCTGTTTTTTAAATGAAATCTCCTGCACTTTATTTGCAGCACTCATTCTAAATCGTCTCTACACTTGACAATCAGGCACCATCCACCTTCCCCCTCACGTGAAGAGTTTATTTTCTCTTGGAGAGCAATTACCGGACCAATGCCAGGCTACAGAAGGTGTTTCTCCAGCAGCAGCAGCTGTCTGCTTGGCAGCTACCTCAGGCAATTTTATTGGCAGCATTCAAATGGCCAGAGGGTCAGTTGGAGCTCGGCTGCCCACCAGCTCTCAGGTGGCCTCCCAGCTTCAGCCCCAATGTCTCACAAAGAAGAAAACCAACTTGAACCCACCTTAAAAGCTGAAGATTGGCCAAAGCCAACTCCAGTTCAGTCAGAACCATTTGGGCTAATCCTGGTTTCTACCCAGAGCCAAACATTCCCATGATACTCTTTGCCAAACAAACTGACAGCAAGGGCAACTTACATAAGGCATAAGATACACAGGTAATCAACTCTTGTGGTAGGCAGGCTCTAGAGTGGCCTGCACTGACCCCCACCTAGTGGTCATTCAGGCCTTTGGTAACTCCTCTCCCTTTAGCACAGGCTAGACCTAGTGGTTCATTTCTAATAAACAAAATGTAGTAAAAGTGATAGGGTGTCACTTAATAAATTAGGTTGTAGCACAACTTGACTTTCTTCCTATCCACCATCTCTCGTTTGCTTCTCTACGTGCTCTGGAGGAAGCCAGCTGCCATACTTGTGAACTGCATTATCAGGTGACCTACATGACAAGGAATTGAGGGAGGCCTCCAGCCAACAGCCAGGAAGAACCGAAGCCTGTGAGGATGTGGGGACTTCAAGTGCCACGAGAGTGAGCTTAGAAACAGATCCCACCCTGGCAAGCCTAAAGACTGCAGTCCCATGAGAGATCCAGACAAGAGGACTCAGTTGGCCGACCTTTGGAGACTATGGGACAATAAAGTTTGTTGCTCTGAGATGCTGTGTCTCATGGTTTGGATTTAGAATGTCCTCCAGACTCTGTATGGTAGACAAGGCAGCCATGTTGAAGGCGGGACTTGGTTGCTGGGGAGCTGGGGTCATCAGTGTCATCTTTGAGCTAGGCCATTAACCTAGCTTTGGATCTTGTTGGAAATAAAATCTCAGAAACCATTCTGATCGACTAAGTCAAAAATCTACATGTTTGGAAAATCTGTAGGTTAAAAGTTCTTTTTTATTAAAATTTTTTTCTCTATCTTCCATCTTCCCACAACCCCAGTGAGAAGTTAGATGTGGAACATACTATTAATCCTGATTTCCACCATTTGGAAGTCATAGTCTGCCTTTGTGAAGATATAAACAGGCATAAGAAAGAGCCTATGTTTCCAAAAGTTTTAGAATCAAAGCCATTTTAACTTAAACTCACTTAAACTGGATTTATATCCCCTACAGTTGGGAGTATTCTCAAATGGCAGGATCAAAGTCATTAACAAATCTTACATTATATTCTCACTTTGTCACCAGGGAGGTGCTGACTGCAATCTCTCTTAGCTTAGTTCAAAATAATCCCATGAAAGACTCTGATTGGTCCAGACAAAGTAATTTACATACTCCCAAACCAATCAATTATGTCTAAAGGGGTGGAGCTAAATGGCAGCTCCAATCCAACTATTCAATTCAGGGAATAAAGAAATATCTCTGGGGGAAAAAATAGACATTTTTTGTTTCGAAGAAAGGTTTGAAAGAAGTCCTGAATAAGTGCAATGTCAGATGTTTATTGCTTTTGACGCTCTTTAGATCTGTTCCTCCACCTGGAAGATCCTGCCTAGAATCCCTGACTCAAGAGTTACCCCCTTTGTGAGGCTCTCCCTAATTCCTAGGGGAGATAAAGAAATAGCTTTCTCACTGATATTATTGTACCTTTCCGTTCTTTATTAGAGAAAATAATTATAAGGAATTTTAACTCCATATGATCAATGTTTTATTAAACTTTCAGCCTTTTATTTACCAATTAATTCCCTAAAATAAAATGAATGTTTATCTAATTCTCAAACTTTGGCTTGAGAACAGAGAAGACATGTCAAGGCGTGGGCTTGTTGTATCACGTTTTCCTGTTTTGTGTGTTTATTTGACATAATTGCACCATCACCATTCTATCCTATAAGGTAGCAGTGTGTCATGATCATGTAGAAAAATGAGCTCTCCCACCAACAACAGACATACAGCCTCCTTGTCCACCTCTTCTGCTATTGTCCCACATCTCCTGACTGATATCCTCTAACAACTATAGGTTAAAGGCTCCCATGTCATTAGCATTGGAGGTCCCCACCTGTCTCTCCATCTGGGTAACTCTCAGGGGTTATGACTGATCTTATTGAATCTCCTTGTCTTTTAAGAAGTGTTGTAAGGCCCCAGGGCTGCTGCTAATTACTAGACCTGTTACTACTGTGTGTGCTGCTCCCTTTCCTGGGAAACAGCTTGTTTGGAGATTGCAGGGAGCTACTGAGATCGGCATCTTCATCCCAGAAAAGCACATGGTTCAGTTCCCAAAAGGATGCATCGGTACCCAGCAGCTGAGGATAGGGGGAGGGCAGATTTGGGTCAAAGTCAGCAGCTGCAAACAAGAACAATTGGCTGCCTCTTCCATGACAGTTTTTCTCCCCACATATTTGGAATCCAGGCACTTTCTCTGCATTAGTCACTGATGGATGATGCTGTTCAGGACAAGGCATTTGGAAAGCCCTTGACACCCTCCTTCACTTTTCTGATTTTTTCACTGGATGCTCCTTTCTCAATTAAAAAAAAAAAGCCTTTCTACCCCCCCCTAAATTCAGGTACTTTGTGTGTTCTCCTTCTCTTATGTCATTTTAACTCTTATATTTTCATTAGTGCAATGATGTATAGAAAGCTTTTTAACTTATTCTGCCTCTCCTGCTTTTCTACCTCCCTTAGAGATGCTAAAAATGTAAATAAACATAAAAAATAAAAACAAAAACAGACACTTGCTTTCTTGGCCTCCCTTTTGGCTGGAAGTGGCGGTATAATCCAGTTTTGGCAAATAAAGACTAAGCAGGGGGTGGGGGGTGTCTTGCTTTGTGGGAGTTTCTTGAGGAAAACATTTTTTTCTCCTTTGATTAAAATATAAGAAGACAAATACGTCTCCATCTTACCATCCTGGATGCTCTCGCTTCCTCCTGTTGTCAATGAAATTGTGTAAAGGTGTGATGCTTGGGTCTATGGCAGCTATCCTGAAACCACGAAGCAATTAATCCAAGGGTGACACAGAGCTACAACAAAGAACTTGAGCCTCTGATAACATCTTTCAACTACTACACTGATCAGGAACACCCGCCTCTGACTTGTTATATCAAATAACAAGATAATGTCATTCTGTAAGTCACTGTTAGTGAGATTCTCAGTTTCCTCCAATAGCCTCATGTTCCTCTGCAAGCATGTTATGCACCCCAGCACATCTGAACTTTGTAAGGTCAAAGAATGATGAAAGAAAACCCATCTTCTCCAGACTTGAATTTCTCAAGTCATGTACAATTTCATGAGGATCATAGATGCCATATGAGCGTACTCACGTGTATCCACAATACATGACTCTATTGCTCACAGGGAAATCTTATAGATGCATCCACATATATAGGTTATATAACCAACGACAATGTATAAAAGACCCCAAGACACTGCAAGTTTAAGATATACATATATTTATACATATACATGATATATATGTAGTATAAGTGCTTATATAACCTATATGCTTATATTCTGTGTTACATTTTACATATATATATATATATATATATATATATATAGAGAGAGAGAGAGAGAGAGAGAGAGAGGGGCAATCATTTGTTAAATATTTACTATGTTGAAGATCCCTAGGCACTATTTTAAGCACAGTATATAATCTCATTTAATCTCAAAACCATATTAGATAGGTATTACTATGGTGTCTATTCTATATAAAAGAAACTGAGGCTTACACAAACTAATTGCTCAGGTCATAGGAATAGTAAATGGCAAAGCTTAAACATAAACCCAAGCAGTCTGACTGTAGTCCTTCTTTTAACTTTTACTTCATGAGGCTTCAATTCTGTATAGTATGCTATGTATTATAGTGAAGAGGTACATTAATACCATTCAAAAATGGCAATAAAATGGATTGATAAGGGTGAAATGCCCCTTTGTCATCATTGTGCATTTTTATTTTTTAAAAATCCAAGCTGGATTCTTATATTAGGACTGGATCTGAATAAAACAAGACAAGCAAATTATGTTAGCAAACTCTTCCATTTGTGGTACTGTATGTTTTATTTACCTCCAATAGCTAATCTGAACAGAAACTCTAGCTAAGGGCTTGTCATGTGTCAGCCACTGGCTCAAGTCTCTTATTTGAATTATTTTACCTAACCTGTAGGAGAGGTGTTGTTATCAACCCCATTTCATGGACGATGAACTGAAGCAGCAACAGCAATATCGATGGATCCATAGCTAGGGTATAGAAGTGTCCCTACTGCAACCCAGGCAGAGGCCGCTAGATCCATACTGACTGCAGTATGAGCCCTAGACTTAGTGTAGTCCCAATTCACAATGAAGATTTTATAGAAGCATTCACAGTTTACTGGGCTATTCCCATGTCTCTGAGCTTCCCTACAGCACAGTCACTACCTCAGCAGTCACTCTCTCAGGAATCTTACCAGCCCGATGGTATGTATTCCTTCTCACCCAGTGGCAGAGGATGCTTAAGTCTGCATCTGAGATCCTGCCTCTCTCAGCTTTCAAGCTTTCCCAGCCAGCTCTCTACAGAACCTTTCCCACTGGGAAGCTCCAAGTCCAGGTCTCTTCAAGTCAACTGCGGAATACTGAGTAATACATACATATATATAATGTTGAGATGGTCAGGAACATAAAAAGCATGTATGTGAAGAAACTGCAGGTAAAATCTTTGCTTTCTTAGTCAAAACTCCCAGGATTCAAATCTTATCTCCAGATCTATTTCTTCTATACAATGAGAGTAGAGTAATAGCTCTCATTTTTATTCGGCCTTTAAAAGATAAAAGGTGATAATAAATGGTTAGCGATGTGCCTAGCACAGGACCTGCACTTCATCAGCACTCAGAATATAATAGTTACATCTACTATGATCATCATCAACAACAAAATTCCGTTCATTTAACAAATGCAGGAATCTTTCCACAATACCCACAACAGATGGCTATCCAGTCTCTGCTAGAACATTTCCAAAGATAGAGAGCTCGTTCACTCTCACCATCTCCCTAGGCAGCCGGTTCTATTATTGGACGGCTCTCACTGGCACAGAGTCTTTCCTACACTGAGCCAAAACCTGCCTCCATGAATCCCATTGGCCCTAGTTCTGTCCTGTGGAGCAGCACAGTACAGCCCTGCTCTCTTTTCACACAATGGTCAGCCCTTCTGAAAAAAGCAATCATGTCCTCACTACATCCCCTTTTTTCTGGGCATTCATTCCCACATACTATCCTCCTTCCATAACACGATTTCCATAATATCCAGGGTACTCACTATGTCTTCAAAATGTGGTACCCAGAGGAAATATAATAGTTCAGTACCTCCCATCTCCCATGAATGATAACTGTACTTTCATTAATGTATTCAATACTTATATTATTTTCTTATCAGCTATATATATGGATGACAAGAATATATATATATATATATATATATATATATATATATATATATACAGACAGTTATGTCATCCAGGGCTCAAAGGTAACTGAACCTGTAACTTCCTTTTTCTATTCAAAGAGAGCAAACTCAGTCTTCCTCATTCCATCCTATTCTATTCCTGTGAAATCTGAACACCAAAAACTTAATGATCCTGTTTACTTTAACTTTGGCCAATGAGATCCTTTTGAGTTATTTTTTCTGTAAATTATGACTTAGTTTTTCAGTTAAATTTCTGATGTACTTTAGGGGGATACTGGGGATTGAACATAGGATCATTCTACCTCCAAGCTACACTATTTTATTTTTTATTTTGAAACAGGATCTTGTTAGGTTACTGAGAGTCTAACCACATTTCTGAGGCCATTCTTGAACCTGGAATCCTCCTGTTTCAGCCTCACCATGCCTGGCTATTGATGTATTTCATATATATATTCAAATTATCATCACCAAAAGCAGCAGTATAGTTCTCCAGGCAAGTTCACTTCCATTCACTTTAAGAAACAAGTATGAAGTGAGAGGTACCATGTTAAAGTCTCAGGATATGAAAATATAGAATTGTTTAAGAGAGAATATAAATGAAAATGACAATATAGCACACAAGTGTGATGCCAGGGGAAAGTTGGAGAACACTACCTTACCTGCAGCTCTCAGCCATGGCTATATATTAGCATCACCTGGACAGCTTTTAGCTAGGAGTCCCACCAATTAAACCTGAACATATGTAGTTGGGACCCAAACCATGGTCTTTAAAGACTCTCAAATGATCTTGATGTCAAATCAGCCCAGCACTTCTCAAACTTTAACATGCATCGAATCACCTGTGCTGTTAAATTTGGATTCTGATCCCACATCTGAGGTAGGTGGGATTTTGCATCTCTAACTCACTGCCAGGTGATGCTCATATTGCTAGTCCATGGGTCACAGGTTACATGACCTGGGGCATACTACATAATTCTTTCCTAAATTCTCTCAGCATTCTTGCCTCCCTATATGTTGTTAACTGAAACTTTTTCTCTAGCTGATAGAGAAAACAAATAAATGGGGAAATAAACACAATGCTGGCCCATTATGGGGGCTCTGAGACCCCAGATAGATACCTCACCACCAGTGTAGTGGCCAAAGAAGATTCCTCAAAGCAGGCTGTGAGTTCATTGAATTAACAATCCAGGAAGTATGAGCGAAAAAATCAAAATCAGAATAAGGGGAAGAAAACCAAAACATAGGGCACATTTGGGAAAGTTAAATATTTCTTATTCTCCATGGATTCCATAATTTCTTATGTATTACTCACAGTTGACCTCCAATTTTCCCTTTACGTGTTGGTTTGCAACTTTATTTAACTTTTCACATATTTAAGCCATATCACCAAAACCAGACAGTGACCTCCTCCAGGGCAAGATCAGATCAACTATGTTGAATACCCTCAGTACGTAGCAGGGTGTTGCCCCTTATAGAGCTCAGTGTGTCCTTGTATAATAATTAAAAGCTGTATCTAAAAAAATTGATTTTTCAATTTCAGTATGTTTCTTAAGGCACAGATTGATGTAAAGAGTTAGAGTTATTTACCAAGAATTTGAATGTGATGTAGACCAGTGAGATTGGGGTGGAGAAATGTTACCAAGGGTAATTAAAAAAGAGGAACATTTCTGAGAGAGGTGTCAAGCGGTGTAGACAGTGTGAAGATGATGGGTATTTGTATTTGCAGAAGGCTGGTAGGTTTCTCTCTAATCTGAGAGCAACACAGCCTTGCCTGTTCAGATGATTGGCACAGAGGAGAAAAACGTTACACGTGTTTGGGGCAAATGAAATCACAAAAGGCTCAGATAGAGAAAACTCAGCCTAATTCAATCAGACATTATAGTCAGCCCTGGTTAATGTGAAACAATTAATACAATTCATTTTTATGCAGATTAAAATATTTCAAATTAACAGGTCAATAACACTCGTATGTTTTGAATTTGGGCTCGACTGCAGCTGGCTGACCCATCAAGTGAACCGATTGAAACTTTATCACAGAGGCAGCTCCGGATTCTCAGGCATTTACACTAAACTCAATTTGGAGTTTAATCACTCATGTTTTTTTCCTCTTCTACCATATATCCTAACTTCAGGCAGACCAGCTAGGCTTCCCTTCTATGATAAAAGACAAAAGAGACATGAATTATTCATTAGCAGTAAGAGTATCATTTTATCTGTTTATTTTCTAATTATGTGAAATCAGATAAAGAAGCAGCCGATAAAACCAAGAGATCGCTTCCATTGTATGGAATTAAAGGTAGACAGTGTTAATGTGCATCTTGGAATCTATTAAAAAACATCCAATTAGCAGTATATAATAGGAAGGCACAAAGAAACACACAAGAGACCGCAAACAGTCCAAAGCGTCAGTGTGGCGACTGAGTCCTTCAGAGTGGGAACCCTCACCTTTCACCCCCCATCACAAACTACCCTCATCCCAACATACACCTTCCTGCATGCCTCTCAGCTTTTGCACAAGCCCTGGCTGGGTCAGCCTTCCTCCCCTCTGCTGCTCAGCAGCCCTTCATTTCTTCCGTAGGATTCAGCTCCCCTGTCAGATTGCAGCCTCTCCTAAGGTCCTGACAGTACCTGCAAACTCCTGGAGGTGGCCCCCCTACTCCCAGTTCCCTAGTTCCTTGAGAACTGCTCTAGAGCTGGGATGGAAACTTTCTCCTTTTATATCTTTGATGCCCTGTACAGAGCAGGCACTCAAGACTATCAGCTCCCTCCCCCAAATAAACTACATGCATCCCACAGAGCCTAAATCCTGCCCATCTAAGGCTCCTTGCTCTTAAGTTTTATGCTCCAATGGCCTCGGATTTTCTTGCACTTCACTCTTGAGATTTTTTTCTGGCCAGCCAGGGGCAGAAGGCAGGCAAAAGGAAAAAGGAAAAGAGCAGCGTGCATGAGTTCGGCATGCTTCTGTGAATTTTTTTTTGAACCCCCTTCCAAAAATCATCTGTCCTCTTCCTTTTAGACCCTGTGTTGATGCTGCCTCTCCGGGGTCAATGTGCTTCTGTAAACATGTACACAAGTAGAGAACACTTATGGGCCATCAAAGCCCAGCCTGATCTCTTTGAGCCAATCACTTAACCTTTCCCCACCTATAAAATGGGGCTAATGCTCACCTACCTCCAAGACTGAAGTGAGAACTAAATGAAGCTTTATATGTAAAATACCTCACATGGAACCTGGTTTGAAATCAGTGCAATTATTGTGACCAAATGTTAATATATCTGCTTCTTTGCATAGTGTAACTAGGTGTTTGTTTTCCCATTTTACTATCCACAGATCTTAAAGGATATAGACCCTGTTTTATTTATCACGTTCTCCCTTACAGTTCTGGACCTAAGCAATCATTGTAAGTCAGTGAATTACTTTAAATGAAATGGGTCAATTCTGTGGTAAAAGAGCAAGCTCCATGCATTTGAAATGCCTGTCTTTCTTCCCCTTCCCACCCCAACAGAGGGCACACTCCCTCTCTCGAACAATTTATGAGATCTAATACTGATTGGACCACGTCATTCATTTCACATCCTCACACCAGGGCCGTTTCACCAGCCCAGCACCGATCTCCAGCAGATGCTCTTCCTCTCTAAATCTTGATTTTACTATTTCAAAACTGAATTTCAGTATCTGTTTGGCTTCATTCCAGCAGTAGAGTTTTATGAACCTATTATCACCCACGAATGATTTCACTTATTCAACAAACATTTACTACTGTGTTCTCTGGACTCTACACTTTTGCTAGCATGGGCACGATGAACAGAACATGCCCAGCCCTCAGCAGGCTCCCCATCTATCAATGAAATAACAGGGAATACTTAGATCTACACTGTGAACTGATTGTCTCAGTCCTTTCATACATTTGGAAGAATATTTTGTTTGCCAAAACTAACACACCTGTGATATCCCTAGGCATATAACTTGGGATCACTATTGTAAATGTGATCTGTCTCTGACCAAAATGTAAGATATATGGCCCACATCTGTAAACTTCTATTGTGTAAACTATCCAGTCTCTGGTGTTTCATTATGGTAGCCCTCACAAAGTGAAGCTGCTGCCTACTTTATCTTCCTTTTTAAGAGTTTCAGCATGTGATTCAGAATGTCAGGCCAAGCTCAGCATGGTGGTGTATGACTGTAATTCTAGTACTCGCGAGGGTGAGACAGAAGGATCATGTGTTCAAGGCCAGCCTTGGCAACTTAGTGAGATCCTGTTTCAAAATTAAAAAAAAAAATGAAATGAAATAAAGCTGGGGGTGTGGCTCAGGGGTAGAACACCCCTGGTTTCAATGCCCAGCATAAAAAAAAAATCGTCAGGCCGTGCATGGTGGCGCAAGCTTGTAATCCTCGCACTTGGGAGGCTGAGACAGGAGGATCATGCAGATTTGAAGCCAGCCTCAACTACTTAGTGAGGCTCTCAGCAACTTAGTGAGACCCTGTTTCCAAATAAAATATAAAATGGGTCTGGGAGTATAGCCTGGAGGTAGAAAGCCTCTGAGTTCCACCCCCAGTACTACCAAAAAAAAAAATATATATATATATATATCATCAAGCCATACCAAGTTCCTCTTCTTCTCAGTGCCCAAAACATGTTTGGACATCAGTGTAAGGACAACTAGGCACAAGTTCAAATAAAAAGGAAAAGTTCAGGTTTTGCCTTGTTCAGATTCTAAAGATGACAGGGAAAAAAGGAAGGCAAACTATGACCTAATCCATCTTTTCCCACATAGCTTCTGCAGAAAACTCACCCACAAAAGGGCTTTGAAAATGGATTCTGTGGACACTGAGTATACAAAGCACCCTGTCCATCACAAACCTTCTCAGAGTCTATGATAGAGCCACCCACACTGTGACTTCTCCTATCCTCACATGATGGACAGAGAGCACTCCCTCTCTTTCAAAAGGGCACCAATCCCGCCATGGGCTCCATCCTCAAGAGCACATCGAGCTTTAATCACCTTCCAGCAGCCCACCTCTGAGTCTCATCACCATGAGGGCTGGGGCTATGGCATATGTACTTGGGGGACACACACAGGCAATCCTATCCCATCTTTTCCCACACAGAGCCCTCTTAGCAAGAAACATGACATGAGGCCCAGATCCTTCCTGAGGAACTAAGAAAGCTTAAGGAATGAACCATCAGAGACAGGTACACTCCACACTACCACCCTGCAGCTCCAGGTGACTCCAGAGAAGCTTGTTGATAATTTCTCCAAGTGTGTGACCTCATCTCTATCTATGTGACCTGCAAGAAAGTGAGGGGCTGCAGATGGGCCCAACTCAGACCTGTCAACAAGCTTCTGGCAACTGAGCTCTCCCAAACAACCCTGCCATGGAAGATGCTGTGGGAGAAAGTTAAGAGACTACAAAAATTATGCCATGTATCAAAACCAAATTCTGGGCCTTGGCAGGAGATGGGAAATGTAAATACAGAGACAAATCCTAAGCAAAGCTTGCCAGGGAACTGTTTAACTCATTACCAAAATGAGGAGGAAAGGACGCTCGTCCTGTGGGCTGGGTAGCTGCCTGTGGCCTCTTAAGATGCGCATGGACAAATCACTTACTTTCCTAAAATTATTTTTCCTTAAACCTGGAGATATTAAAATAAAAATAAAAAAAGAAGAAAAAACCATTAACACAATTATGACTGATCTGAAATTTAGGTCATAGGTATGCTTATGATATTTAAAAATAACAGTGATATCCTTCTAACTGGGGCCTGTAAGGACCCCAGCAGGACATATTTTGGAGGACAAATCCAATCACTACACAGCAAGCACTATTGAATCTCTTGGGTCTAAAAATACACATCTCTGGGCCTTGCCAGGCTGTTTGCTACCCTGATGGTTGCTGCATCCTGCAGGGTGATATTTCTCACAAATGCTACCTAATGAGTAGCATGGAGCATTCCACGTAGCTTCTGAAAGGTGGATGTGTTGGCAGCTTTTCTGGGTCCGATCATGGGAATTAGGGATAAAGAGAAAAGTCTTCCTATGGAAAGGAAAATGGTCGAGGGCAGATCCTAAGTCTAAGAATGGAGTGAGGGCCAAGACGGCACACAGATTCTCATTTTGTGTGCCAGATTTGATCAACTGGTAAGTGGCAACCAGGGGTCTTATGTTGTAAAAAATTACTGAGGGTACACTCCAGCTCATGAAAAGGATGCTACTACTGATGAGAGGTATATGCCTGGAAGAGGCAGGCACTTGACATGCATATGCTAGAAGAATCGCACACGTGTGCACTATATTTCATACACCTCATTCAGTGATATGACCACATCATTTTCTAAGTCAAGTTTATTAAATGTTTCAAACTTCATGAAAGTAAGACTTTCGTGAAGTTTAGATGATGTAATGATGGTAACAAAACACATAATTGGAAATGGCGTGAGTCAATGCTTCTGACTCCTAGTGAAGCTGGCCCTCTGTATCTGGAGCTCTACATTCATGCATTCAGTTAACTGAGAATCAAATGTGCTGTTAAAAAAAAAAAAAAAAAAAAGGTATGTCAGTACTGAACTGGAGCAGGCTGGCTTTTTTCTTTTTCTTAAATAGTATTTCCTAAATAATGCTGTAAAACAACTATTTATACAGCCTCTACATTGCTTCAGGTATTCTATTTAGAGATGACTTAAAGTAAGTGGGATGATGTGCATAGTTACATGCAAATGCTATGCCATTTTATATAAAGGTGTTGAGCATCCATGGATTTTGATGTGCGTGTGGGCGGGGTGGGGGGTTCCTAAAATCAATCCCCTGCAGACACTGAAGGATGACTATACTCTCTCCACATCACAGAGTCCACTCCTGACAACCAAAATAGGATCTGTGTTGACAACATTGACTTAAAATTACTGGGAGAAACATCTCAGCTTGGAAGCTACCCAGAAATAACATGCTAACATGAAGCAAAGGCCTAAGGAAAAATGAATAATGCTTACCACGGTTCAAGAAACAAATTCCAATCTGACCATCCTGCACTGGGAACTTTGTCTTCCCTATCTCCCACCTGTCCATAATTCTTCACTCCACAGTCTTCATACAGCCTAGAATGGTGCTCTGAACCCCCCCCCCCAAAAAAAAAAAAGCTGCTGGAGCCCAGCACAAGGTGAACTGAACTCTGGTTAAAAGATTTGGTGTCTTTGCAGACCAATTAATCCCAAGGTCAAAAAACTAACTAGGGTCTGAAGAGATAGCTCACAAGCAGCTTGCCTCCCAGCCCCCTCTTCCTGCCTTTCTGCTCAGCCTGTAACACACCCCCGACAACCCCCTCACTGTGGCCCATCACACAGCTAGATGGGCACAATTCCCCTTGGTGTTCTAGTTCTTGGTTAGGAAGTCAGTGATAGATACGCTTCCACAGATCATTACTTATCTCTGACACTGTCTCTAGTTTTGCAACCTGCTTCTCCCTCCCAGGGCTGCCGTTTTGCTCTCTGCATATTGAAACAGTTATTCTAATTGCACAGGCTTGATGATCTGCCTCTTGGAAACTTTTCCTCACTATCATCTGCACTTCGATTTTTTGTTGTGGTTCGATTTAGCTAGGCTCTTTATGCATCACGTTCATTAATTTTAAAATGATCTGTAATTTGTCTCTTTCAAAAAAATTACATACCCATAGAAACACATACGTGCCTCTATCCTCATGAGTTGGTCCCCAGAGCAGGAAGACACTTACACTTATAAGAGCAAAGGAAGGGGCCTTAGCTATCAGCATTAAATCTTCTGAATAGTGAAAAATCTACCACTAAACAAACCGGAAGAGGTCAATCAATAAAAATAACTAAATAATAGATGATGTTATATTAGGGTAAAGTATAACATATGGTATCCCATTAGCCCATTAAGCAATATCGCTTGAGTTAAACCACATCTCTCCAATGAGCATTTCTGGTGTTAATTCAAAAGGCAATAGCAGTCACCCAGGGGATGTTTTTAATGCTTTATGTATTCACTGTGGTGGTGTTTATAGAAGGGTTAGCAGGGCAAAAAAGATCATATTTGGGAAGGCAGTAATGACAGTGGTGGCACTGAAGTACAATTACGTCATCTGCCTTCACTTACGCAATCCAATGGCTCTCCTTCCAGTTCTCTGTTTATCATCCTGACTGAGAAGAACCAATGCACTGGTAGAAATTTACCAGGGATATAAAGAAAGGGCTTTTCATGTTCTTAGTAAGTAAATAAGTCCATCCAAGCACTTGGTATTTGTGCTCTCACACACTAATTCCATTTGATCATTAGGGGTGGTGCATGTGTGCACTGCCGGGCTTCTGGAAGGAGTACAGTGTGCAGAACACACAGGCTGCTAAGTCAGAGCAATTTCCTCTGTGTCCCAGCTGTATTGCATCCTAGCCAGTATCCCTGGGTTCCTCCTTCCTCACCTACAAAAGGGAGAGAACAATATTCACCTTGAGGCTCAATGAGACAATGTCCACAAAGCATCTAGCCCTGAATCAGGCATAGAGGACATGGGTAGCAAAATTTAGGACTTTTCATTTTTCCTGTTTGGCAAATAAAAAACAGTGTCAAAGAGATGTACATCCTCCTGAGAACAAGAGTTACACATCACTCCTCCCTGTGTCCTGAGTACCAGGGTAGTACCTGGTATGCAGGAGGCCTTAACCTTTACCTGGCTGGCCTTGAGCCCCATTCCACCTTCCAGCCTGCCAGAAACACTTGCGGCTCCTAAGAGGCCACGCAGTAGCACCTGCTTAGCATACACTCTTCCCTCTGCCAAAAACATCCTTTTTCTCCTCTTCCTAGTGAGCCTGGCTCATCTCCTTGATGCCTTTTACAGAGCATCATCTCTCAGTAAGCACCATCCTTTTACCCTGAACCTCCTCACCCTTGGCCTGTCTTCCAGCTCAGTTCCAGACTCCTTGCTACTACAGCCTTTTCTCTATCACTGAACTTAACATCCTAAAGGCTTATTTATGAACTAGTCGGAACAAGTCAACGTCTAGAAAGCAAAGGCTGTGTTGTATAGCATATGACTCTCCATATCTATAAATGCTGGCAATGAAACTACTAGCACTCAGAACAATAACCACAGGACAATAAGAACAGCTGAAGTGTTGCTGTGCACTCACCATGCCAGAAACCCTACAGCAACTGCTCTATGAGGACTACCATGTTTTATTTTCCCAATAATCCTATTACTTAAAAACCATTTTCATTTCTGTTATATAAATAAAAAGTATTGACATAGAGAGGTTAAGAACTTGCCCACCATTCCAGAGCCTCTCACCCATCAGGAGGCACTTCCCCCCTCCAAGGACTTCTGGAGCCAAAAAACTGGCTGGAACACCCAATTTTACCATCCACAAGCTGGGGGACTGGGTCACATACTGTGGGCTGGCTCACCCAACACCTTTCTAACTCTAACACTGTCTCCCAACCTTTGCCTACTATAGAGACTAGAAAGCAAGGTGCTGGAATCCTGCTTCCCTTTTAGATAGGGTTGGTCATGAGACCCAGCTGAAGGCAGAGGAAGTATAAATGAACATTTCTGGTCAAGGGCTCTTCCTGAAAAAGACAGCCTCAAAAGCCAAAGCCTTTAACCCTTCCAACCAGTTTTCTTTCTCCTGGTATTCCCCCCTTCCTTCTGACTTGGCAATGAGATGGGAAAACTGGAACTATAGCATCTTCTTTAATCTCATGAAGAACAAAAATAACACATTAAGGATGAGGTAGCAGAAAAGCAGAAGCATCTTGGGTTCTGTTGTTTGTGGTAGTACTAGGGTTTGAATTCATGGGTATTCTATCTCTGAGCTATACCCCCAGTGATGTTTTATTTATTTATTTTTTTTGAAACAGGGTCTTGCTAAGTTACTGTGCATTGGCCTTGAACTAGCAATCCTTCTGTCTCAGATTCCTAAATACTGGGATTCGAGGCATGTACTACTACACCTAGAAAATCTTGAGTTTTTCATGACTTTCCTGAGCAACTCTACCAGGATTAGCTTGCTTTCTTTCACTTTGGGCTTCTTGTTACTTGTTAAAGCCACTTGCTGAGTTCTCTGCCATTCCCAACCAAGCACATGGCTACAGGGACATAGCACCACTGTACTTTAATCCCTCAACTGTCCAATGGAGGTAACAATGATATCTGTGCCCCTTGTAGTAGGATTAAATGACAACTCATTTAAAGATCTTACCTCAGTTTCTGGCATAGCAGGACCTTTGTGAATATTTATCACTATTCTTATTATTCATTGAGAGACTCAACACTTAGGAGCTCCAGTGCTCTCTTCCTTCTTTTCCTTCTCAATCATTCTTCCAAAACACCTCTCTTTTACTCAGGTAAAGGTATCAGAAAAATCATCCATCTTTCCCTTTCTTTTGAAGAAAGCCTCTGGATTTCTTTAAGTCATTTAATGGTTAAGCAATCCCCGAGGTTTTCAAAGGGCAGGGGTAGTTATCTACATGCAACCATATATCTGGAGACTGAGAGCTGTAAAGAGATTGTTCAAGGTCACACAGCTAATTTTATTCTAAGTTTTATGGATGTTGGAATAAAGTCCAAACTTCCTACCCTGTGCTCCACTGTCCTGCTTGATCCGCCCTCTGCCTACCTCACCAGCCTTGCTGTCCCACTTCCTGCTCCTCAAACATACCACACCCTTCTCTGCTTCAAGGCTTTGCTTCAGCCAACTCTCCTGTTAGCCTGGGGCTCTTCTGCCTTGTTCCTTGCACACCTGTTTCAACAGAAAGGTTGCTCCTGAGTGCCCTGGTAAAGCAGACCCAGAGGCTCCTCTCCTGTTCTTTTTCACATCTATAATGACCTGCTTGCTTATTTGCTCACCTGTTTATCTGTCTACTCTCTGATTCCAGCTGGCACATAAGCCTCCTTAAGACAGGAGCCTTGTTTGTTTTGCTTATCAGCATAGTCCCAAAGCTAGAAGGAAGGAAAAAGAAAGGAACTAAAGCCCAAAAGAAAGTTTAGCCTTTATACCTGGACAAACCTGAGTTCAAATCCAGCTCTGCGCTGCAGCAACATAAAGTAAAGCAATTCACTTACCAAATCGGGTTCTTCACTGTCTCTGATGGGAGAATGGCATGCTCACCTTTCCAGGGCTGTTGTCAATATGGTATGTGATAACACGGGTAAAGAGGGTAGCCCGGGGCACTGTACATAAGAGCCCCAAAATGCTCGTTCTTCCTACTCCTCCACCCCCCACCCACCTCCCTTGTAATGTGGAATAGCACAGTGCTCCACAGACTGTGTGCGACTAACCAGTTAGCACTGATAAGAAGAAATGAGGGAATTTAACTATTAAGGATGAGTTGGTTCTGCCCTTCACAAAGCCACCCCAGCTCTCTACAGACGATGGTGTGACGATTTATCTGTAGATTGCAGGCAGCATTGGAACCTACTACACAGTGTGGCTGTGAGGATTAAACAAATTAATATGCATTAACTGCTTAGAACCATTCTGGCACACATGCAACTCTCAATAAATGTTTGTTATTATTGTAATCTGCGTCTACGTGTCACGATCTAAACAAATTTGGTATTTTCCACTACCAGTAAATGTTGACTCCATCGCTGCTATCAATGCGTGCCCTAATGCCCTCTGCTCACTATGCAAATTGTGCTGGGGATAACAGGGAAGAGTCAGGGCTGTGGGAGACGGGGAAGGAAGTGGAGGAGTTGGGTAGGTGCATGGGAGTTGGAGGATAAACAGAAGGTGGTCCTCAGGCCTTGGGCTCACATTCTCTTGTGTAAGAAAGCCAGGCCACAGGGAGCTGTCTCGATAGGTGTGAGTGGGAGAAAAGGCTGAGCCAGGGTCACTTTTATGAATACAAAGTTGGACCACTCTGAGAATTAGGAAAGAGATGGGATGCTGTGACATTCAAAGTAGACTCAGGACTCTGAGGCCTAAGCTCTGGATCCAGAAGCACAGGCAACAATGACTTGACTCTGCCACTCACCAGGCATGTCCCCCTGGAGAGTAGGTTCACTACCCAGAGCCTACTACCTCTTGTGTGCAAATGAAGCTGGTCACTCTTTTATCCCTAGCTGCTGAACTGAATCCTGGCATGATGTCTTACATACGGTAAACACTTACCACATGGCAGGTCACCGGTAGTAATCATAGCAAACACCTTAGAACTCAACTACATGCTAGGGTTTGTTGTACGTACTTTAAAAATACAAGTTGATTTAGCTTATACATCAACTCTGGGAGAACAGTCCTATTAATAACAAGAATGATGATGGTAACATAATTGTAAACGTAGATTCCACTTCCCATGGAAGACACTGTCTTCTTCAGCTCTAGACAGAGTAAGTTTTATTCACATCAACCCTGTGAAGTAAGTGCTATTTCTGTCTCCATCACATAGATGAGGAAATGAAGGGACTGGTAAATCCATCTGATGTCACCTGACTAGTAATAGCTGAGCTCACCTTTGATGTTACTTTGAAAGGATAAAGCCTCCTGAAAATCCTAAACAAAGTTAAGGTACACTATGGTTCTTCCTGTTTAAATAAGAAAACTGAGGTTCAGAGAAGTGAAGTATCCTGAAAACTATCCATTTCTTCCTGGGAATAATAATAAACCTCATAACATTTCTGATTTGGGGGTCCAGGACTATGTCCATTCACCATAGTCTCTTCAACAATCAAATAAGTTAGTAGAAATGTGTTCTATTTCTTTAAGTGCGGCTCAAATTTGTAAACATGTAAACTGAAAAATTCAAAATCTTCTTGCTCTCTTCTAAAGATAAGCAAATCTAGCTATATGAGACTTAGACAATTTTTAAAGCATGACGTTAGAAAGCAACTTTATGTATCCTGATAATTAAAAAGAACAAAATACGTTTAACCCCAAATGGGATGTAGTTTGAACAAAAATGGGTCTTCAATCATTTGGAAATGCTAACATGCCGACTGCCTGATTAAACACAATTTGTATTGTCAATAAAAAATGCAAATGGCTATTTTACTGGCAAATACAGCATTAGACGTTGCTTGATACGAGGATTAAATTGCATTCCAAGAACAATTCAGGAGGTCAAATTATAAATGAACATCCCCTTCCATCGTCCATAGGTTCTGGAGGCTGGGATAGGAAATACAATAACAAAAAATAATTGCCTGCCACTGTGCGCCATTTCAGTTAAAATAAAATCCATGCCAGTTTTGTGTAGTGGAGAATAATATTTAAGCCCCCAAATGGGCACTGTAATTTAGTGCATAATTCCTTGAAATGTACATGGCACACTCCCACTCATCTGAATCAACTGATAAACTGTCTTTTATTTGTATTAAAGAAAATGGGGATTAAAAGGTCGAGAATCCACGTAGTGTAGATACCGAAAGCATGGGCACCATTTTAAAACCTTTTAGTCAATCTGGCCCAGAGCTAAATCAAGTATGCAGGAATTATGTTTGACTGCAAATATTCCCTGGTTACAAATCGGAATAAGACATGCATTCTGCATCCCACAGAAAAATATGGAATCACAGATGTTGCTTTTGAGCATCTTTATTTCTGAAATTACAAATAATCATTGTTGGCATCTGCAAGTGGAAAAACTAAAAAAGCAAAGAAATACCTCATCACCGCATTATGATGTGATAAAACCTCAGGATGGCAGGCGGCGGGGAGGCATTCAAGCAGACATTTACATTCAGACATGCACATGTCATTTTGGTTAAACATCATTGCCCAATTTTCCAAATTTCCCCCTTGTTATTTTTTTCCTCCACATTTTCCACATTAACTTCAAGTAAGACAAGTTTACACAAACCCTAATACCTTGTTATAGCTATTGTCCTTTTCTTTCTGAGAGCCTGAATGCATTTTTAGAGCTGTTGGTAAACATGACTAATCCAAGGAGAAATTAAAGAGACACTCTGACTGCGTGGGATGAGTCAATAGAGAACTAAGTCGAAGGATGTGGCTTAGTTAAAATTGCTTGTCATTTAGGCAAAATTTGGATTCAGAAAACAGTGAAATAAAAAAAAACATGCTGGAAATAAGTATAATGAAGCTCGGATATGCTAGTAGTCTCAGCATCTTTTCAACACCATCTTTAGAATGCTCAAAGCTAGGGGTAATTGTGGTCACTGTGTGTGTGGCATTGTTCTATATGTATATGGATTAATTCTGTTAATTCATAAACAGCTCTACCAGTTAAGTCCTATCACTGTTTCTTTCTACAATCGGGCATGGAGGGGTTGACTAATGTATCCACATTATAGAGTTATAAGGGGTGGAGGATTTTAGTGTCTACCCTGGTGGTTTTAGTATTTACCCCATAGAATATGTATTCGTTATTTATATTTCTTATTTTTTATTATTAGTTGTGTAGGGGGGGTACTGTGGGCTGAAGTTAGGGGAATTCTACCTCTGGCTAAACCCCTAGCCTTATATTTTTTAAATCATGGAACAGGGTATCAATAAATTGCTAAGGGCATAAGTTGCTGAGGGCCTCTCTAAATTGCTGAGGTTGGCCTGGAACCTGTAGTCTTCCTGTGTCAGTCTCCCAAGTCCTGGGATTACAGGCCTCTGCCACCACACCCAGTTGGTTGTATTTGTTATTTATATGTGCAATGAGTAAGTAAACAGATTTCACTTTCTGATTTTATAGCTAAGCTTGAGTGATTGCTGCTAAAGATCTCTTTCCCAGTACACACTGGGCGGCCCTGGAACTGGAAAAAGGATCCCCTCCTATGAGGCACTGTCTCCTCCTCTCTGCTTCAATTCCTCTAATTTATAGAAATGGCAAACCCAGAGTGTCATTCATAAACTCTTGAATAAATCTGATTCTCCAAATATTCAGTGTCTTGTGTCTCAGGACTCGGCACCTAAGCATGAACTCAATAAGCCCCTAATGTCTCTACCTAAATCAAAAATCTCCCCCAGCTACACAGCAACATCCTCCTACAAGCCACCACCACCTCTCATGATGCACTGCCAGTGTCTCCTCTCTGTACTTTCTGCTTCTGCTCTGACTTCCCACTGTCTATTTTTGAAACAGCATTCAGATTTCTTTATAGCATAAAGCTCCCTTGAAATGTCCCATCTCACGCCCTCTACTTTTCTGATATCTTTTGCCCCATCCTCCTCCTCGCTTGCCCTGTTTCAGGTCTACCAGCCCCTCACCCCTCTTTAGATGCACACTACAGGATTGCACTTTGCATGTTCTGGTTCCTCTGCATCAGATGACACATTCACAGGCTCCAGTCACCCCTTCAAGTCCTTGCTCAAGTGTCACTCTCTTGGGGAAGCCTTCTCCAATTTCCCTATTTATAATGGCAAACCCCACCTCCTGCACCTCCAACCTACCTACCCTGCAGTGGTTTTATTGACAACACTTTCTACTAACACACCCTGCCAATTCATTTTTACAATTGTTATAGTGCAGCTCTCCCAACCACAATGTAAAATTCACAGTGGCAGAGGCTGCTTGGTTTGCTACTGTGTCTTCAGCACCTAGGACAGTGGCTGGCGCATGAGTAGGTGGTGTGTATCTTTTGAATGAAAAATGAATAAAGTGCACCCTCACACTGTGAGGGCTTCCCCAAGTAACTGATGGGTCAGCAGTGCCTGCCAAGGTTTTTATGTTCATGCTTCCTTCTTTATTCCCTCCCTCTCCATTCCCTTTCCCTACTTACACTTCTGTGTTTCCCCTCCAGAAAGACAGAATTTTACCTGGAAAAACCTAAGTCCTGTAGCATAATCAGGACCCACAGAGCCCTTGCTCATTTCAAAGTTGTGAACTATACATATATGTATGTATGAACACACACATGCACACACATCTATATTTGTCCTTTCCCATTTAAATTCTCTTCTTGCACTAACCATTCTCAATATGTCTCTGGTCACCTGAACGTAAGCATCTGGATACAACACTAAGCTTTTCTTTAAAGCTTCTGTTTGAAATTTTGAAATAAGCTGACATCTAATATACATAAACTTACAAAAGCAACAGCCCTGGTTAAATACATGTGTGCTACCTTTTTCTGCTGAGCACTAGGCAGAGGCCAGGGCTCCACAGAAGTCTTGAATTCTCCATAGAAGTATTGTTCTGGATGTGATTATGGGAAAACTGCAGTTTGTGAGGGCCACAGTCTGTGTCTCAGTCACAGCCCTGCCCCTAATAGTTTGAGGGGCCTAGGACAAGTCATTTCATATATAAAGACTTTAAGAACTCCTACTTTGCTGTGCATGGTGGTACACACTTGTAACCCCAGCATTTGAGAGGCTGAGACAGGAGAATCACGGTTCGTGGACAGCCTCAGCTACTTAGTGAGGCCCTCTGCAACTCAGTGAGACCCTGTTTCTAAGTAAATAATAAAAAAATAGGGCTGGAGGAGTAACTAAAAGATAGTGTTACCCTGGTTTCCATCCCCAGTACCACACACATACAAAAAAAAAAAAAATAACTCCTACTTCCTAAGTTTACTGAAGGAACAAATGAGCCAATATATGTACAAGAACTTTATGAATTCTAAATGTTTAGACATGAAGTTATCTTGAAGTTTTTAAATGTATTGCTTATTTACAAATAATTATACAGCTATATGAGTAGAGAGTGGTGTTTCAATATATGCACATAATATCTGATCATATTTGAGTAATTAGCATATCTAGTGCCTCAAGCATTTATAATTATATTGTGGTGAGAACATTCAGAATCCTTTCTCCTAGCTCTTTGGAATACACACTATATTATGTTAGCTATAGTTGTCCTACCGTGCGCTCAGTAAAGTTATTCCTACTATCTGTTACTTGTACTCGATGTTCAGACTCTCCTTATCCCCCTTCTGGCCTACTTTTGATACTCTCCAGTAACCACCATTATATTTTCTACTCTTATGAGATTAATTTTTAGATGAAAAGCAATATCATGTGGTGTTTGTCTTTCTGTACCTGGCTTATTTCATTTAATGTAATATCCTCTAGGCTAATTATTATAGCTAAAAATGAGAGTCTTCATCCTTTTTGTGTTTTGTGGCTGAGTAATATTCCTGTGTGTGTGTGTGTGTGTGTGTGTGTGTGTGTGTTTGTACGTATCACATTTTCTTTATTAACTTCAGTGATAGACTCTTAGGTTAATTCCATATCTTGGTTATTGTGAATAGTGTTACAGTAAACATGGGAGGGCAGAAGTCCCTTGTACATATTGATTCAATTCAGTGGTGAGATTTACTTACCATCTCTAAGCCCCTCATCTGCACATAAGGATAATGGACAGTTAACTTCTGGGTGAAGATCAGATGAGAGAGTTGCACACAGAAGCCTGACACACTGTCCCTACTCAGGACACATCTCTAACTATGACGTTTCTGCCCATTTTCTTCTCACTGAATTAAGAAAAATGTGATTTTTTTTCTTTAAAAGTTTAACAAACTGTTTTCAAAACCTTTGGCAAAACAGGCTGTTATGTTCTTACTGCTAAACTGCTCTTTCTGTGGATACACTTACAGTGGGAACAAGGAGACGGCATGACAGGGTAATGACTTCAGGCTAAAGCTTTAATGGAACTGGCACGTTTAAGGTACTAACAGTTTCATCTTTTAAAAGTCACCTTTTAATCAGAATCCAACCAGTATTTGCTGAGCACACACTACGTACATACTACCTGTGCTATGACAGCTGCCAAGGATTATAATTAAAAATATGTGTTGAATTAAAAAATTAAGCTATGGCCCCTTATCATAACCCATACAATCTAGTTATGACAGCATGACATTTAGCACTGGAAAGTTAAGCATCAACAAAAGGTTTGAATGTTTGAGCAATAGATATGTTATTCTGAAGTAGTTAAGCCATTAATTTTCTGTGGATATGAGAGGGACTTGGCACCATCTAGGATGGTTTGAATTCATTCAAAGGATTTGTCCTGTGATAGAAATTTCTGACACTGGTCACTTAAAGTTTGTAAGACTTTAGAAAACAAACATCTAGGAATTTACAAGCAAGCTTACCCTCCTTCCATTCATTTGAGAACTGGAAAGAGACATAACACCTTTGTGTGTTTGTGTGTGTGTGTGGGGGGGGATTACTGGGGATTCCAGGGGCATCATTCTACCTCTGAGCTACAAGCTCAGCACTCTTCTTCTCCTTTTTTTTTTAAGAATTTCACTAGGTTGGCAGAGAGTGTTGCTACTTGTGTAGGATGTCCTTAAACCTGCAGTCCCCCTGTATCAGCTTTCCAAGTCCTGGGATTAAAGGGATGAACCACTACCACCACACCTAGCAGGTAATGCCCTATTTTAATGCCCTGAGAACCTCTCCAAAAAGAGAAAGAATCTAACAGAAATATTGCAGAACTCTGGAAATCATGACAATAATCTAAAGGAAATTAATGCTTGCACACAAGTTCATTCTTATTATTGCACTTAAGATGCATGATCCTGCTGTCAACTTGCATGAGGTCCGCATTGGGAAATAAACACCCAGGATCGAATGAGGAGAAAGTAGGATGGATTTTTCACTGATGCAGAGCTTTGCATGGCTCAGGCAAACCTCTGCCTTAGTGTGTTGCGGGCCGTAAAGTCTGTCCATCAGATACACTGTACTTGAATTGATCGGGCAGCTAACTGTATTGATTGGAGCAGCTACCGTGGAAACTCAGTCACTGTAACCGTTCACGTGGAGACGTCATCTACATCTACTTCAGTTCCTTTGGAGGCTGTGTGATGAGAGGTGTATCTGACTAGCCAGGTTCAGTATGGAACAAAGAGTAACATTTACTGGGTGTCATCTATTCCTGGCCTTGTATTAGGTCAACCCACTCCATCTCTTATGCCTCGCAACCAACCACCTCAGGTGTGTGCACTAGGAGGAAGCAGAAGTACATTCTAATTAGGTGAGAAAGGTTTCAAAGTTAGCAAACAAGAACATCTGATACATGCTCCTGAGTTCTGCACTAGAAGGGGGCCCTCCAGACCGAGTTCTGTGCTGAGATCCACTCACTCCCCCTCTTTGCCTCTTTCTTCTTTTCGTTTTTTTTTTTTTTTTTTTTTTTAGGGGGGGAGTAGTGGGCATCAAACCCAGAGGCATTCTTTCTCTGAGCCCTCTTTATTTTTTTTTAATTTTGAAACAGGTTCTCATTAAGTTGCTGGGGGTCTCTCTGAGTTGCTGAAGCTGGCCTTGAACCTGTGCTCCTCTTGAGTCAGTGTCCCATGTACTGAGATTATAGGTGTGTTATCACCACGCCCAGCTTCTACTCACCTTTTTTAAATCATCCCAATAGTTGTGGACTTTGGGCCAATGTACATAGGCAACCACAAAACAAAATCTCTGGGAAGCTGGTAAATTTGCCCAAGAAATACTAAAATGGCAGCTACAACCTTACTACGCCACTGCCAGAGGTGAGCAGGACTCTGCCCACATCTCACAGATGACACTGGTTCCCATGGAAATTGGCACTTGCCCAGGGTTGCTGCGCTGGTCAGAAGCAGAGGAGAGATTTCAACATGGTCAATCTGATCTCAGAAGCGTGCTCTTAATTCGCACACACCCCTGTATTCTCAGATTCCCTCTGTCTATAACTCTTACCCGTGCCTCCACCCCGGTTATTTCCTGCATTCAGATCTGACATTTCTGTTCTCCCTCACACAGTGGGAAGATGCTGGGAGATGATCTGGTACCAAACCTTGGCCTTTGTAGTAAGCAAATGAACCACAGGGCTTCTGTTGGTGCACTATGAATTGTTCATGTGTCGACTCCATATCCCTAAATACCTGTACAGTCAAACAACTGACTTAACATGACTATCAGAAACAAAATAAACAAGGAGAGATTCCTCCCGCTCTGCAGGTTCTACCCTGCTGGACATGGCTTTTAATTCAAATGTCAAAGATTGCTATAAGATTATAATAAAATGCTTTTGTTTGTCCCTCAACAAAAATGAGAGAGAAAAGAGTCTCAACTAAGTCAAATTGTTTTAAAATAAGAAAACAACTTATTTTTTTCTAACAGCATTTCCAAGACCTAGGAGTACAAAGGTACTGAAAAAAGATTATTAGCACAGATTCACTAAAAATAAAACATCCTCCACCCATCCAATGGTAAGACAGGCTTAGGAGTGCTGCATATAGAAAACGTCTTTGATGATCTAGACTGCATCTTGCCCAATGAAAGCCTTAAGCTCTGAGAAAATGGCTCTGTTAAACATGGCTCCACACCAGCCACTGTTTACTGAGAATATTCCGAATACTTTCCACCAGGTATTATTTCAATATAACTACTAATAATAATTATAAACACTATTCTCTGACTTACCTCATTTTATGCTGACAAAGACCCAGTGAGGCAAGTACTATTACTATACCCATTTTACAGGTGAGAAAATAGTTAACTTTCTTGCTCATGCATAGCTTGCTCTAACTTCCTGGAACAACCTGGAAATTCCTAGAATATACCCTGTTTTTCCTCCATTCCCCACCTTTGTAATAGCTTATTACTCTGCCTGGAACTCCCTTGTAACCCTCCTCACCTGGCTGATTTCTATCCTCCGAGTCTCTTCTCCCCAAGGTCTTCTAGAACCACTCCCTACGATGGCTCAGCATCCCTTCCTCTGCACCCCACAGCACTAGCCATGCCCCAGGAAGGGGTGATGTGTCTGCTGCTGCACTGAAATGAGAGTTCCTTTATGGAAGGGGCCATGTTTTGTTATCTATTTATCTTTGGCACTGGGCATAGCCCTTAGCACGTAGTGGTACCTCAATAAATGATTGAAAAGCCAAAAAAATAAAAAAAATTCTCTACTCTAAGAGAGTATCTTGTTTGAAAGAAAACATAGTTCAAGGTTGACAATGATAATGGCTCTGATTGACTGAGATCCCTTCAGTGTCCCAATGGCCAATGCGTGTGCAGGACATCACATTCACAGAGCAAATTATTTCTCTTTAGCAGAAGCCTTCCCTACATGTGGAAGTACTATCCCCGTTTCACAAGGAGGTAAAATGCAGCTCAGGAACAACAGTTAACCTGCCATATTCACCTGATTGTTAAAATTCAAAAGCAATGCACAAACCTAAGGCCATCAAATTCCAGTTCCTTCAATTTACACACTCAGTTCCATGCCAGCATCGCCCCAGCAGCACATGTGACTCTTCTTCGTACCCAGAGCACTGAGATCTCTTCTAAAACATTTTCCTAAGAATACTTCCCCGCTCCTTTCCTAACTGTTGAAGGAAATGAGCTAAGATAGCCTTCAGCTATGCCGACGTGGTAGTGGTTGGAAAAATTAATCCTGTGCCGTTTTGCATTTGCTGCTTGTGAATCAAACTGTGAAAGCTAATTTAAAAACTTTCACACTTGGTTTGAATGAGGACTGTCAGAGCTTGGGGAATGCTAAATTGTACACAATTAGCTCAAACAGTGTTCACTTAGGCATACCCAACAGCTTCCCAGACAAGAAAGCTCCCATGGACGCCCCAGTGAACCAAGGGGAAGGTTACAGAGAAGGTTCCAGCAGAAAGAAGTAGAGAGAGGCGGAAGCAGTTCATGATGGGATTGTGCACTGATATATTGGTCCTAGAGAATAAGTCCATTAAGATGGAGTTTCCTCCCAGAATAAGTGTGCTTTGTTGAGATCACAGACTTTGAGGCAGACATGCGACAGGCTCCTCCCAGCTGTAAGGTACCTGCCCTGAGTTACCTAAGCCACCGGAGCCTTCAGTATGTCACCAGTTAAGCAAGGCTGACACTATAGTCATCAGAGAATTCCATGAGGATATACTGTAGATAGGAAAACTTGGCTTGGTGCCTTCACATGTCAAAATCCAGTAAATATTTGCTGTGATTATTATATGCCTGTCACATTCTCACAGTCCTCTTGACCTTGAGGTTCCTGGTCCATGGTATCATCCTACAGCTGAGTCTTCATGATGATTATCATTATTATTAGTAACAGTGCACTTCACTTTGAGATGAATCATCAGTCTCGTCCAGGGCTTTGGCAGACAGTAATGGAAGGGACACTGGGCCATGCCTGGGACCTGGTCCTATCCTGGGTCAGCCCTTTCCTATGGCCCAGATGGGGCTGCACTGACCATTTTTTCTCCTTGTACAGTGGCCTAGCAAAGAGCTCATCACTGGTAACTGGCTTTGGACCAAAAAACCCCCCCAAAAACACACATTTGAGTCTCTGGGTGTTTTTCTTAGTCCAAAAAATAAAAATAATAACATCTGCCCTAGAAAAAGCAAATGTGCAGGACACTTCATGAGGAGGAAATAAAGTGCATCAGTGTATAGTGTAGGAGATGTGAGTCAGTCAGGAGGACCAAAAAGCCATCAATTTCTTTCTAAGCCCCAGCATTCCCAGCCAGCCCAGATCTCAGCAGTGCCACCAGTTTGAAACCATCCCTGCAACAAAATCTGAGTGACATCTAGTGCCCAATCACCTGACTAGAAAACAATCATTCATAACTACCAAAGAGGGAAAAATTAATAAAACAATTTTAATAATGGCAGTTTCATTTTAAGGCAAAAACAGCTGTAATTACTTGAAGCCTTAGTAGCATTTAAAATTTGATTAGAATGTAACATTGTCTTTTATAAGCTGAGATGCTTATCATTTTTCATGGCCTGCAATTACTGCTGATGGCCGTCCATGACAGGAACCCGGGATCACTTCTTTTTTATACCTGCATGATACCCTAATCCATCCATAACAAGGGCAACATTAGTGTACAACAGATACAAGAGGGAGGAAGGCGTCTGCAGTGGTTGAGTTACTATTGCCTGTTAAGAACTAGTGGGTGCTTTAGAACCATGGCAACCAATATGATCATCATTATTTAAGAAATGAAAACCTTGAAGCTTAGAGAAGTGAGTGGCCCCAGGTTTTAGAGCTTAAAACTGGAAGAGGTAAGTATGATTGCCTCCTATGCTTCCTTGGCTTCAAAGGCTGCAATTTCACTTACGCCACAAAACAACAACTTACTAGGCCGAGTGAATTCTACATCATGATTCCACTGTAATCAGCCCACTGGTAGCTCTTGTTAATTTCAGAGAAGTGAGTGAAAGAGGGGGAAGGAGGGAGAGACATTCCCCCAGCAATTAATATTTTAGCTTCAATTATATTTCACAGGCCAGAGCTTAAAGGCCCTCTGCATATTATATTTGAAGAATGTTACTCAGTGACTATGATATGAAGAAAATTAATATTTTTAAATCTCAGCATTCCAATACACACTTAAAGGTTAAAAACACATCTATCCATTAGGAAGAATGCCTGGCCACTCCCTGTAAAACAAAACCCCGGTACTTCTTATCTCTGCTTTGCTCTTTTTACATTTTATTTATTAAAATAGGAAATACCCTTGGCCGGGCATGGTGGCGCACACTTATAATCCCCACTCTTGGGAAGCAGAGACAGGAGGATCACGCAGGTTTGAAGCCAACCTCGCTGGCTTAAGAGACCCTGTTTCCAAATAAAATATAAAATAGGTCTGGGAGTGTAGCCCAGAAGTAGAAGGGTTCCATCCCCAGTACCACACACACACAAAAAGGAAATACCCATGCATATTATATTTACGTTTTATATTGAAATATAAAATACATATACAAAGCCAAGAATGGTGGTGCATGCTTGTGATCCAAGTAGTTGGGAGGCTGAGAAAAGAGGATCACAGGCTCGCAGCCAACCTCAGCAACTTAGTGAGACCCTCAGCAACTTAGTGAGACCCTGTCTCAAAATAAATTAAAAAAATAGGATTAGAGGTATGGCTCAAAGGTAGGATACACCTGGGTTCAATCCCCAGAGCCAGGTAGCCCCCCCACACGCACACCACAGAAATACACATAGAAATGTAAATTTATAAGCTTGTTTATATATTCCCTTTACTCATTTATTGCCATCTTAATATATCAAAAATGGAGGCTCTCTCTCTCCCCTTTGATGGATATTTCTGATCTGTTTTGTCACTGCTGCTCCCTAAGCACCTGGAATAGTGTCTAGAATTACAGGAAGCCCTCTGAAATATTTGTCCTATGAGTGAGTGAATTAAAAGCTGAGGTTAAGACATTATAAAGGATGATACAAGGCTAATTTTCTGACCCATATGGCATGTTCCCAAGATCCTCTGAGTTTTTAAGTCTCTTTCCTCCAGACAATCTGAATTTGCCATCCACCCTTTCCATTATTCATTCAAGCATTTAACAAGTGTTTATCGAATGCCTATGGATCCCCGCACCACTTCAGGCACTTGGATTCCAGCTGTGAACAAGACATGTGAAATCCATGAAGATTACATTCAGCTTGGGTAAACCAATGAATATAAAATCTATACATTTTCTATGGCTTATGTATTGATACAAGTTATGACAACAATCACAGTAATAAGGACAGTGACCTGAGAAAAACAGGGAAGGAAAGGGCTGGCTTAATTTAAGGTCAGAGGAGGCCGTCTGAGAAGGCAAAGGTGTACAAATACAGGTTTTACAAACCAGGAGAGGACTGGACCAGTGGGGCCATGGTTAAGTCCCGCCCAGGCATTCCTCATCCCAAGCCCTCAGTTTCCTCACTTCACACTGTCAGTATAATACTCCTTGCCTTTCCTACCTAACAAACAGGCTTGCCCTGACCATCAAATGAACATCCCGTTTTTCTCATCCCTAAGATGAAGGCATTTGCATTACGTGGTTTCTGTGATCCCTTCCTGTCCTCATTTGCTAAGATTTTATTGCTATAAAAAGACTTATAAACTCTAATTTGCTGCACCAGTGTCTGAGCTAATGGGCAGCACAACTGAGACTTCTATCATCATTCCAACGACCCACATCGGTCCTGGAGTTCAGAGCCTCCAGCATCAAAGCACTCTCAGCTTCATTTTTATTTAAGTGATTTCAAAATCTCACTGAAAATGTAGCTGGAATGGTAATTTCATTCCAAGAGATGTTTTGTTGTCTAAGCCATAATTTAAATGCCCATCCTAAATTCTGCTAATTATCAGCACTAATGAAAGACTAAAATGGCATAGCTAAACCGAAAGCCTGTTCTAATTTGGTTTTAGGCTGTATTTCAGGAATTTTTTTAAAGCAGCAGATTTGCCTTCACAATCCTATTGTGGCTGAGATACTGCAGAAAAGATCAAATGCCAGGTAAAAAGAGATGCCAGGTGGGGTGAGGGGACTTACTACACCACGGAACACAGATGATCTCCAGGCTCCATCACATGGATACTGTAGGAGCTCTGCTTTGCTTTTATCCTAATCTGAAGAAACCCAACTAAACAGGAGAACTTCTCAGGTTGTCTTCTGGATGGAAGCCTGAGCCCTTTGCTCACTTTAACCCAGAAAAATTTATGAGACTATTTGAGGAGCCTAGGAATATAAATTCATCTCAGATGACATACAGGTCAACTTTTCTAATGCAAAATGCTCTAAACTCCAAGCAATGGTGCTCAAAAATGTTTCAGAGTTTAGGGAGTTTTTTGATTTTGGATTTTCAGGTGAGGGATGTTAATTTCATAAAGTCTATGCAAATATTCCAAAATCTGAGTCCAGAATTTGAGTCTTGAATCTGAGAAACTTCTGATCCCAAGCACTTGAATGAGAAATATATATCCTGTATGTGCATGAGCCTGAAGGAAAGAAAATTATGCTCAGGAAACTTTCTGTACATTTTCTGTGCACCAAGCAAGTTACAGAGAGACGGGAATACAGGGAAGAGACAGGACTTGCCTCTGTGCCAGCAAGAGCTCACTACCTACTGGAGCAGACAGATCACTAGTACATTAGGAAGACAGCTAAGTCATCACAGGGGCTACAATAGAGCTATGGACTAGGAAAGAGGAAGGGTTGGAGGAAAGGGGACATTATTATTTAAGTTTAGAAGGCAAAAGAGGCAAGTCTTCATGTGGAAGGTGAACTTTGAGCTATATAAATGAATGGCTGAAAAATACCCATGGAATAGAGAAAAGGTGGGACTATAGGTGTTGCAGGATCAGTGCTGTATGCCTAGCAAGGGCCTCATTTCATTTCTACAGTGCCCAGCAGTTTCCTTGTCTACACTGTACAGGTGGCACCACAGATGCACAGGAATGAATGGGAACTCTCTCCACTTCACTCCCCTCGCCAGAATCGGGAAAGAAATCCAGGCTTAAGGAGATGACAGCAACTCCTTGGCTTTCCCTCTGCACGTACCTCCACAGTGCTTCCTTAGTAGCCAACCTGCATCCAGCTCTCTCCCCTTCCTTATTCAAACCAACTACACAAAGTCCCACTAGTACACTGGCTCCATAGGAACTGTCTCTCTGGCTTAGCCCTCTACATGGGTTTGGTCTCTTTTCTCTCTCCAGTGAGACCCCCCCAAGTTCCCAGGAAGGAACTACACCTGCCCTGGGCCTGATACCTTTGCTGTGCCAACCTGCTCCTCTTACTGCAGGGAAGGCAGTAAAAGCCAACCGAAAATTCAAATTCATTTTCTGTCCTTTGGGGAGGAAATAGAGACCTCCAGCTTTCATTCCAAAGGCCACAGGACATTCACTTCACTCAATGAAAGTAAGTAAGTTCTGGGCAAGTAATCCCGACATCTTCCATCCTTCTAAAACGGGTGGAACCTGCTCTGTCCTGCTGTAACACTCTGGGTCTTCTTGCAGACCTGTTCTGTCTCAAGTTTCTTCCCTTTCATTTCTCCTTCAGGTTTCAGTTGAGGCATTTCTCATCCAAAACCATCAGGTTTTGGTAGTAATTTCTAAGTACTTCTCTTTACCCTTTCTTTTGTAAAATATCCACCACATTTTAGTAGGACATGCTTTTTTTTTCTTTTTTTTTCTTTTTTGTGGCCAGGCTCAGCAGCACCCATGCTGACCAGTAATCCCACATTTAGGCTTTAATTTTCTGCATTAAGTTTTCTCCAATACACATAAACCTGTATTTCTAAAAGTTCTGACACCTTTTCGCTAAATGGGTAAAGAAAAAAAATAAAAACAAGTTCCCTATAGAGAGTCCTCAGGGTTTTGAAATGGTTGAAAATAATCTCTTTTTAATTAATGCCCAGATTAATGTATTTTCCCTGCTGTTCAATGACATCCTTCAAGACTTATGAATACCATATATTTGTACCATGCAGGCCTTTTAAAGAAAAAGGCATTTGCCCCAAGGCACTGTCTGTGGTGGAATTTTGTATCAGGTGCAACCATTTGATGGTGAGGGGAGAATAAACAAAATTAAGGTATTGCCAAAATCCAGTTATATTCATCTCCACTTTGTCCATGGGTCACAACATTAGGACAATTGTGGGGGGACGAACTGGAGATTGAACCACTGAGCTATACCCCCAGCCCTGTTTTATTTTTTGAAACAGGGTCTGTTACCAAGCACTGACCTAGAACCTGACATCTTCCTGCCTCAGACTCCTACTTCCTGGAATTAGAGGCTAAGATGTATATTTAGTGTCCTAACTACAACATCATAGCCTGTGGAATCTCACCACCATGTGGCTATCCTGAGAGACATTTTTGTTCATGGGCAAAAAATGATAATGATAGGATACTTCCGTGTTTAGTGTTGTAAATTCCATTGCACTTTGCACAAGTGTTAATACATGAGTCTGATTTCTCTAACCAAGTGCCCAGTGCTCTTTCCACTAGCCTGTGCTAGGTTCCCATCCTCAACTGTCCTGATCAACTGCCCCTAATTGAGAATTTATCACCTGCTAAACCCTGTGATAAGTTAAACATGCCTCAAGTTATTTTAAGTTTCATATAATTTGTGATGCTAACACTATCTTTCTCCTCATTTTTTTTTTAAAGTGTGGACACTTAAGTTCCTATGGTACTTAAGGAACCCGCCTGAGTTGTGCCCGCTCTGCAATGGTGCAGCAGGACCTGTAGACAGACCTGTTGGATTCCACCACTGTCTGCTCCTTTCTTTCTTGCCATTAGCAGCACCTCTAAAATGTAGCCAACCTTGGAGGTTCAAAGCTGTGTAATAACAAACCATATGTGAACATTAATTCATTCCTGGTAATATAGATATAGCTACTAAGTTGGCTGCAGATGTAGGAAGGGGACAGGCTAAAGGGTCATACAGACAGATGTGCATGGACATTACACACAGTAGCATACACATATGTGAATGTGTATGTAAAATTCATGTAATTTTCTCAAAGCAGGGACTAACTTGAGTTTTACTGTACCCCCTGGTGTGATTGAGAACAAGAAGAACTCAGCTAAGCCATCATTGACTTTCATGGGGTCATTCAGCTGCAAACAGCCCAGGCTACTGACACTGAGCTTGTATAAAACACCCCCATATGTTTACTCCTCATTATTCCCTGCTTAGGCATAACCACCCAACTGCCTCGCATGTAAAACGTGGCATGTTGTGCACCTGCCATTTTCTGGCTGCAGTCAAAATGGAAATTAGCAAAGTAGAAAAAGAATTAAAACTGAATGTAAAATGTGAGTATCTACAATCCATTTATGTGAAAAGGAAACTATTAAAATTGAACCAAAAATGTACAAATCCAAGGAAAGAGAAAACTTAGAGCTGTCTAACTCCAATCCACTCAACAAAACTGAGGGATGGCAAGATGGAAAATTAATCAAATTCATCGAGAGAATTCCAACTGAGACTACATCCTGCCACCAAGTCCCTATGTGACCTGGAGTACAATATTTAACCTTTCCAAGCCTCAGTGTATCATCTGTAAATGTGCACAATAACACACTCAATGCCACATTTGGGTGAATATTTAATCAGAAAATCCGCATAAAGTGTTTAAACATGCACGTAACAAATCATATTTCCCACAGGAACTTAAGAAGTTTATCAATGTAATCTAAAATTACATTTTGCCCATAACATATTAAATGTAGGAAGAATTTAGGCTTGGAGTGTTCCTAAGCTTAAAAGATTGTGGATTTCTAATACTAGCACTAATACCAATAATAGCTGCTCTAGTTTACCAAGAGACCACTCAATAAACCTCGCATTGTCTCACACTCCACAACACCTCTATGGAGTGGGCACTATTATCACTTCCATTTTGCAGACAAAGAAATCAAGACAGAGGAATTTCAAAATTCTCCTAAAAATTACACAGAGAAAAACTGATGAAATAAGATTTGAACCCAGATATTATATCAATTTAAAGCTTTTCTTGATATATCTATTTAGAAGTAATCATTTTGGGGCTACGATAGTTTATGTGTCAATTTGAAGGATGTTTTTGAACAATTCAGTCAGTGGACTTTGAGTAAAAAAGACTGTCCTCATATTGTGGGCAGGCTTCCCAAAATTGACTTCCCCAAAGTCAAGGATAGAACACAAACCAAAGACCAGCATCCCCAACCACAAGAGAATCCTCCTAGGGACAACCTTCAAAATTCATCTGCGTTGTCAGCTCTGCTGGGTTTCCAACCTGCAGACACGGGGCTTGCTCACCTCCATAATGGTATGGGAGATAATTCTTTATAATAAATATATTTCTTTCCATCTATCCTCATTCCCTTTGTTCCCTTTCTCTGAAGAAACCTGACTAACACATGGAGCTTTTCAATTTTACCTTTCTCATCAACTAATTTACTGGGTATGCTACCACCTGGTCCAGGATCTGTGCTAGGCCTGATTTACAAGGCTGAGATAAGACTCTGTCCTCAAGAGGGACGTGGCTGCTGTGTCCTCATCTGACCACAGTTTTCCATTCCTTGTGAGTCCATCCATCTCCTCTCTGAACTGCAAGACCCTTGGAACAATGCTCTTTGCACAACATCACTTGCACCCCACCAAGTATGAAGTTTACAGCAGGCAATACATTAAATGCCATCACCATTGATAAGACACATGCTGTTTTGCTTGGCATTGTTTTTTTTTTTTTTTTCTTCTCAAAACGTACTATGTTCAAGGTCCCATGCTATATGGTCAGAATTCATTTCTGTCTCATTTTGTCCCAACTTTAATGCTTCCAAGAGGTTGGATAAGCTGCCTGGAGGTCAAGGGAGTAATTTCTACACAGGCCTGCCTGAGGCCAAAGCCAAAACTATTTTCCACTGCTTCTGCCACTGCCCTGCTCCTCTCCCATTGAACTGAGCATAACAGATGAGGTCTGAGATGGAGGAGTAGCCCAGAGCTCTGGGACCGGAGCTCTGGGGCCCTCGCCAAACTTTACAAACATACAACTTCATAGCTTACAAGAGGCAAAATACAAAAATGGTGGTAGCAGGATGTTAACTATAAAACCTCAAAGCATCTTTTCCTTTCCCTTAAAAATTCTCTAGTAATTGTTTTTTACCACAGTTAATCATAAAAATGAATCACCTCAAATTTTTGAAAAAAAATTCTTCTGCAGAACCTGTCAACTTTGTGCCACGAATTCATTTATTACACAATCACATGATGCCTCCGAGTACTGCATTTTATTTAAACGTGACATTTTTTCACTCTGTTTTGATTCCACATCTAAAAATCGCTTCTATCAATCTTTTGTTGGAGCCAAACATAACTGTTTTGCTCACTGAAACATTAAATACAGACTCGGGGTCCTAGAATCAAATTTTAAAAAATAAAAATAAAGTAGTATCTGTCTAACATTCAAAGCACCATCTCCAGAGAAACCACAGATGTGAAAATTGCCTTGAACCCACTTCCAAGAGAAAAATTAATCACTCTTAATCTTTTTGGACCTTGGAACATTATAAAAATCTCAAGACATTTTTTGTAATGTGGGTTGATTTTTCTTCTTGAGATTCAGTTTTGAAAATTGTTTACTCTTCTGATTTGAATTTTACCTTCCTCATCTCCAATGAAATCAGCAGACCCTGTTGGGGCACTGACTGTGATCAATGAGGTTCTGCATCAGTTGCTGTTGGGCTGTGGGTGGGGAGTTGGGAAGCTCGCTACACATTTACAGTTTCTATGATGCATCATTCCCTTCCCAAACAGCGGCAGCAAGCAGACATCTCCAATATTGTGTTACGTTCTTCTTTCATTCATGACGGTGTCCCACATGGGCTCTGAAAGTCTAAAAAACAGAAGGATTTCCCAGGTTCTAAGGATGAAGGGAACCTGAGCCAATCCATCATACTCTGTCTGCTAATGATAGACTCACGCATAAGAGCGACCATAGCTAGAGAGAGGCAGCAGCCATGAAAAGGAGTGAATCAGCTGTCAGTGGGTGGGATCTGAATGACGGTGAAGTTGTGAGTAGAATTTTCAATTAGGACTTCCATGATTCATCATACTATGGGGAGGTGCAGTGAGAAAATATTATGCAGGCATATTCCTCCACCAGCTCTGTCTTCTCCATGATTAGCAGAGTTAAGTCCTAGGAAACATGGAAAACTATGTTTTATTGCCTGCCTTATAGAGTGAAACTTTAGCCAGACATGGTGGCACATGCCTGTAAGTCTAGCACTTAGGAGGCTGAAATAGGAGTTTCACGGGTTCAAAGCCAGTTTCAGCAACTTAGCATGATTTTCGGCAACTTAGACTCTATTTCCAAATTAAAGAAATAAAATATGACTAGGGATGAGGTTGAGAGGTAGAATGCCCCTAGGTTCAATCCCCAGTGCAAAACAAAACCAAAGCAAAATAAACCTTTAGAAGATCTGCTAAAGCAAAGCAGAAGCATGCCAAGATCAAATAACTATACAACTATATGTTCTTCTGAATGATGCCCATTAACATCTCTGAAATGCAATTCTGATCTTGGCATCCCTGATCAAAAACCCTGAATTATTCTCCTCTTTTCCTCTTTCTTCTCTTTGTCCTTTTTTTCTCTCTTCCTTCTTCCTTTCTTAAATATCTTTCCTTCCTGGCTTAATGTTCTTCATCTTTCTTAACTACTACCTTCCTTATTTCTGCATTTTTTTAGGCACTTATGAAAAAAAAATCCCATTTAATAAAGTTGCAGTCAACTGAGAGAGGGTCACTCACATGCATACAACTCTAACACGGTGTAAAATAAAACACTGGTGCTACGGAGAGCCAGTGGAGTTGCAGGGGAGATGGGGGCAGACATGTTTAGAAAGGCTTCCTGACAAGGTGGGAGTGTGTTACCACAGAGGAAGTAGCACTTGGGAAGGCACAAAGACGAAAGGATCTAGTATTTTCATGGAAACGTAGGAGGCTGGGTGGAACCAAAGCATCGCTTAGGAAAGTGATAGGAAATGAATCTGGAGGGGGGCACAGGACTAGTTATGAGAAACTTTAAACAAGAATTTTATGAGGGCAACAGAGAGAAATAACAGGCTTTAAGCAGAAGTGGAAGGGGTGAGTTGATTTTTTTAATCAGACCTCAATAAACACACAAGTCCTCTCTGAGCCTGTCATGTAAAATTGTAACCGAATTTACTAGTTACCTCCCCCCAACACACACACTTTATTTTGTCCCACTGCACTTAGCACATCTAGTACCAGACCGGACCTATTTGTTACTTATTGTGCATCAGCCACCAATGATAGATAAGCTTCACAAAGACAGGGATTTTGACTTTATTTATATCATTCCTTTCACCAGGAACAGTGTTTAGCACAAAACAGCTATTCAATAGACACTATTAGATGAACCCAGTCTTTTCAAAGACAGTGAAGTTCAATTACTGCAACATTTTATTTGGAGAAAAGCCTTTGTATTTTAAGCAAATACATCACTTAAGTGTGCTCAGTCTAATCCTCTGGCCTGTATAACAGAGGAAATACTTACTTTAGAAGTAATTGCAATGAAAAGTTATGTAAAGAACTTAAAAAGGCAACTGACATATAGTAAGTCCTCAGTACACTTCAACTACTGGTTTATGTTTTTTTTATTCCAAATTTATTTTCAAGCTCCTGAGGACAAGAACTGTGACTTAGTCATCCAACATATTTGAGGAATCTAATGAGTGGCTTTTGACTCATGGAAGTTCAACCATTAGTCCATTGGATTCTCTCATTAGTTCAGACGGTGAATAATCCTCCTAGGATATTTATAAGTGTCGAAATAAACTCTATGGAGAGAGAAAAATGTTTAGAAATGCAATGTAGTTTACAAACACTGTAGTTGGTAGAGAGAAAGCAAAGCTGTGGCCAAATAATGTGGGCCTTTAGGCCATGTGACATGCTTCCTGGGGGGACTGATGGCCCCTCCTTCCCCTGGCACCATCCATGACTATAGCTACTAGAGCAATTTAAAAAATAGCTTGGAATCTGTGACTGCCTTGCATTATAGACCACATGTATCTTAACAGAAGAAAATCACACTGGAGAAGCAGTACTGTCCAGTAGTTAAGAGCTTGGGATAAAATGCCCAAGTTCTGTATTTGAACCCCAAGTCTACTACTGTCCAGCAAAATGACTTTACGAGAGTTAATCTCTCTATGACTCAATTATACATTTGAAGCAATAATGACCCTACCTTACAGGGTCATCAAGTGAGTTAATGAGTGAATCCCATGAAGCATTAGTGTTAGCAGCACACAGTACATGTTCAAAAATGCTTTATTATCTCTATATCCTATCACATAGCAGATGCCCAACCAATGCTTAATGAATTGACAGTTTATGTAAACACATCCAACTTTCCTTTTAGTTGACCACTAAAAATCATAGGAAATTGGCATAGACCCAACTCATCTTCTGACCCTGCTCAGAGAAAATTTTTTTTTAATTAAATACTTGAGAGGCTGAGACAGGAGGATCACAGATTCAAGGCCAGGCTCAGCAACTAAGACAGACCCTCAGCAACTAAGCAAGATCCTGTTTCAATTTTTTTTTAAATAAAGTTTAAAAAGACTGGGGTATAGCTCTGAGGTAGAGTGTCCCTGGGTCTAAGCCTCAATGTCAAAAAATAAAATACTGATGACTCAACAGGTTCTATCTCTTCTTGTTAGTATGATTTGAGACACATAGTACCAAATCTCATGTTCTTCACCTGTAAAACCCATGTATCCCAGGCCTGTGCCTGGGATAAGGTCATGTCTGCTCTCTGTTTACACACCTTACAGCACTACAAAATATTAGGCAGTATAACAAATAGAAAATCCTCAGTCACTTGGCAAAGGAGAGGGTTAAAAAAATAACTGCACATCGAACTATTCTGTCTTCTTACATTTGTGCGAAATTAAAATGACTCTTCGCAGAATCCAATTTGGATAAGCCCATGTCAATACCACTAATACAAGCCATCACTAATGACAAGATTGATAGCTCAGGAGGGCACGTCATTTCATGTTCACTGTGCATCATGCTTAATTCGCCAAAAGGAGTTTGTGTGTATAATTAATGTGCTTTCTCTCCTGCCTTCATTTGGAAACATGTAAAAGGTCTCTAGGGAATTCTGTAAGTTAGAAACAATTAATAAAATAAAACCACTTAATTAAAGAGAATAATTGGAGCCTATTTTATACCAGAAAATGGAGGGATAGAAATCACTCTGGAAACACATTGCATAAAAATTGCTGAGTTTTAAAAGAAAGAACAATCTGCGGACAGAACACATGCCAGTCATGATAGTGGAATTATTTCTGGGTCCTTTGTTCAGGAATGATTTAAATCCAACTGACCTGACAGGTATACAAAATGCATAAGCACTGACCCTAGAGTGACAAGTCTCATTCCTATCTAGGAAAACTTTGTTTATTCATTATTTCAAAGCACATTCATGGCACCTCGTATATGTCACTTTTTACATAGGAATGCAAAACTAAAATGCTACCCCACCTCCCTAATTCCAGAAACTCTCAGTGAGTCTAGTTAGAGGTAGAGGGAAGCGCACGCGCGTGCGTGCGCACACACACACACACACACACACACACACACACACACACACACACTTACAATGAAGGAACAGAGGATCCCGTAGAGCACACAGAGAGAAATTCATCCAAGCCTAAAAGAAATAAAATGCTTTCAGATGCCCTGAGTTTTCAGTGGGGAAAAAAATGAGCATTTAGCAGCATTGAAAGAAAAAACGTAATTACAGATGTAACATCATATACTAAGTCACAGATACATGAATGCCCATATTGCTTTGGTAAATTACATAAAACTCAGTATGTTCCAGGAAAAGAGTACATGTTTCAGAGCAGAAAGAGATAAAGCTGGATACCAGATGGGAAAAGAGCAGGACATGGAATCAGATAACTAGTTCAAATCACATAATTATATGTATATAACATCTCTGGGTTTCGGTTTCCTCTTGAATAAAAATGGACTTCTAGGAACACCCAGATGGTAGAGTACTATGCTGTGGCTTCCAATATCTGTGTCCTTCCCAACAAGAGGAGCAGGCAGCCATTGCCTATTTCACATGGCTGCCAGTACCTCATAGAAGGTGGAGACTATCCCCAGCACCATTGTCAGATTTGGCCCTTGGCCCTGTGACTTGCTCTGGCCAATGGAGTTAGAGTGGATGCAGTACACACCAGGACTGGGCAGAAACTGTGAACACACTTGTGTCATCCAGTGCAGACTTTTACATTTCTGCTCTGCCACTGTGAGAACCACATGGCCCAGATGGAGCTGATCCCGGAATCTTTCTTTTAATAAAATGATTCTTGGAAGAGAGCTGAATGGAGCTGTAGCCAACCTGCAGAACTACTGAAATTCTGGTGTGGCATGCTATGACAACAGCGAAGGACCACTACTACACAGATGAGTGAGTAGCTCCCAGTCTAAGGGAAAGATAAAGAGGTAATAAAGCAACAATCAGAAAATGTATAATAAACATATGCATTGGGCCATATTAGGCATTGCATCAAGGTTTGATTCTTCACCTTGGACCTTCCGGGAAGAGGCAAAAGTCTCAGCACTTAAGCAATTTCAAACAAAGTCATGTTGATACATATTAATTTAGTCCATTTTAGATACCTGTTATTAGGTTTAATTAGACACATTCCATTTGGTTTCTTAATTACCATGGGTAGGTCCTTAACCTCTTTGTACGTCATTTTTTTTTTTTCATTTCTAAATGGACAAAGCACCACTACCTATTTTAAACCACAGTTCTGATAATTTTATTAGTTGATATTCTTAAAAAAAATAGTCCAATACACAACACTGTACTCAATAAATGAAAATCACTGGTAGCAGTAGTTATTATTACTCAACAATTATCAAAGAAGATTAACCTTATACTTTTTCAATGACACCAGCTATAAAACACTATTTTTAAATGCTTATTATAAACTGATTGACTCAATGCTATGGTCTGAATGCGACAAGCCCCTTCTCCCAATTCATACGTAGAAAGTCAATCAGTAATCTGATGGTATTAGGAGGCAGGGATTTTGAAGGTAATTAGGTCATGAAGGCAAAGTCCTAGAGAATGGGGTTATCACCTTTATGAAAGAGATCCCAGAGAGCTGCATTGCCCCTTCCACCATATAAGGGCACACCTCTAAGGCACCACCTACGAACCAGGTAGTGTGTCCTCAACAGACACCAAATTAGTCAGACCCTCGATCTTGGAATTCCTGGCCTCCAGAATTGTGAGAAATAAATGTCTGTTGTTTATAAGCTATCCTATTTTGGTCTTTTGTTATAGTAGCCCAGGTGGATAAGACTCACCCAAAATATAAGTGTGTACATGCACACAGGCATACACTTACACATATTACACAGATATAATCCTTTCTCCCTGTTAAAACTTCTATCACCATCTTTGAATGAACAAAAACCAAAGTTGTTAATAATTCATTTGAAATCTTTCAATGAGAAAATAAAGTGGTGAAATATCTAGATTAAGAGCTGATCTAACTCACAAGCTAGATTCCTACTTTTTTATAAGTCTCCACTGTAATTTCATAGCACTAATATATGTGCTCAGATCCACAAAAAGCAACCCAAACCTTTGAAATTTTATTTATCCATAAACAAAATGAATTTATTTCCTTCCCTTCAAATGGTTGGCTGTACTGGTGTGTTTTGAAGATTTAAACACCTATGTCTGTGGCTCTTAAATGTTTGGGGCTATAGACCCTTTTCATGGAGACAGAGATAGTATAGGCCTTTCAGAGAAATACACATCAAAGATTCAAAATCCCAGCCACATTCCCTTCCTCACTTCCCCAGTTGATAAATGATGCAAGGGTCTGGTCCATGCCATGAAGGGCACATGGAAGAAGGAACACTCGTAACACAGAAGAGTCCTAACAACAAAGCCGCTGGCATAGAGGCCTGAAGAGATCACTTCCGGAGGAGCAAGTTTCCAAATCCCCTGAGGTCCTAAGGTCCGAGGTGCCACAATTCCCTTGTTGTAAAATGAACATAACAGCAATCCTGACCTCACAGTGTTGTCATGGAAACTAAATGAGATGATACATGGGAAGTGGTTGGCACGCTGCCAGGCACATCATAAAGTCTGAATAAACATTAGCTATGACTCCTCTTCAAGGATGCAGGACACTGAGACCTGCTGAGGTGAGTCACTTGTCCAGGTCAGTACGAGAGGCAGATGAAGCACTGGATTTCTTCAAGAGGAAAGCTTACGAGTGAGCCAAAAGCTGGAGTTAACAAACCAGGACGTCTAGAAATAAGAAGTGCTAAAATCAGCTGATATTTGTTTGTGGATCAGCTGTTCTACCACACCAGATGCTCAGAACTTTCAGACGTGTCCTAGCACAGCACAGAATCACCCCATCCTAGATTCATTCCATCAGCCTCAGATCTAATTTCATTTCCAGAGAGTTTTTTTTTTTTTCTTTTTAAGGGCCTAAAATTGAATATCCATGCCTATTTATAGTAAAGGGACATTTCCTAAGAAAGTGCCTTGTAAGGATTCAGATCCTCTTTCCTCAGCAGTTTTCCCCTTAGCCATGTGGGGTCTGTTTGGATTTCTTCACTGATTGAATCATATCCCAGAGGCTCACTGTGGGTAGTAGAAACTGTGGCAGATCCATCTCCATGAGGTGCACCCAGGCCATCTCCAATGGGATAGGGCCCATGAGAGACTAGCACAGCCCCGACTTTGGGGATGGGGAGAAAATCATACAAATAGAAAATGCCGAAGGACTTCCGGGAAGATGGCGACCAAGAAAAGCGGGGCTTAAGAGCCCCGCTAACAACAAATCCCCATTACCACAAAATCAGCACCTTTCATAGCCAGAAAACACCATCACCAGTGAAACAAAAAATCACCAGGCTCCAGAGAGAAAGCGGACTGAGAACAGAGCCACAGAGGAGATAACCGGCCTCACGCCCGAGGACACGGCAGATGCGGCAGCAGCGCCATACTGCCGGCGGCACCGGCGAATTCATGGGACGGCTACAGCAAGCCGAGGTGAGCCACTGCGGAACAGCCAGGCGGGATTTCTCCGCGCAGAGAGCATCTAAAGCTCCCAGTGGCCGAGCTCAGCACACGCTGCAGGGATTCAGAGTGGAAATCAAAACCAAGAAAAAAACACCAGCCCCACAGCCGAGGGCATAGCAGCAGTGCCATATTGTCACCGGCGGCAGCAGCAGCGAATTCACCAAATCCAGTACAGCTACATCTGTGTACTCAAGAACAGTGAGTCAAATTGCGGGCCACAGAGGAGAAATCCCAGTACTGTACTTCCTGGGACTTGACCCAGTGGGGGAGGGTCAGTGGCAGAGCTATCACACCATAGGAGAATGTGCAACCTGGCACCCCCCACAGTCTAAAGCAGCCTCTATAGACTCTCTGGGTCGGAGACTCTGTGATACAACCCAGTAAAGGAGTAGTGGGGTCTGAGATACTACTGACTCGAGATCCAGAACACCTTAAGTAAGTCATAGTGACCCAAGGGAAGAACATAGAGAAGGCACAAACTTCCGAAATCATGGGAAAGAGGAATAATACTGGAGCAATAAATGCCCACAACCCCACAACATCAGAACCCGATAAAACAGAAAATCAGATTTCTAGAAGATCAAATCAGGAAAACAACTGTAGAAATAATAGAGGTGCTTCGAAAAGAACTCAGAGAGAGCCAAAAAGAGATAAAGGATGCAATTAATGAAGTAAAGGCCTCAATTCAAAGCACAAACAACCGATTAGACCACATGGAGAACAGAAACTCGCTCTTAGAAGATGATCATTCCAAAAATGAACGCATAGTTTCTAATCTAGAAAAAAAATATCCAACAGCAGGAATCTGATATTGAAGAAATATGGGCCCATTTTAAAAGAGCTAACCTAAGAATAATTGGAATAGAGGAGGGAAAAGAAAGTGAAACCAAAGGGATCAACAATCTCTTCAAGGAAGTAATAGCAGAAAATTTTCCAAAAATAGAGCAAGAGGTTGATACACAGGTCCAGGAAACTTATAGAACTCCCTTTAGACAGGATCGGAGAAGAGGATCTCCATGCCACATAATTGTCAAAATGACCAATGTGGAAGCCAAGCAGAGAATCTTAAAAGCAACAAAAGCAAAGGGCCAAGTGACATTCAGAGGCAAACCAATTAGAATCACTCCAGACTTCCCAAACCAAGTTATGAGAGCCAGAAGGGCTTGGAGTAACATATTCCAAACTCTGAAAGAAAACAACTTCCAGCCAAAAATTTCCTACCCAGCAAAACTTTCTATCAAATTAGATGGAGAAATAAGAAGCTTCCATGACAAACAGAAACTGAAGGAATTTATGTCTTCAAAACCAGCACTAGAGAAAATACTCAAAGAGATTAACTACAAAGAAGAAATAGGTAACACACTCCAGAACTAGAGAAACAAGATTTTCCATCCAACAGACAACTAAGATTGGTTATCTGTGGAGATTCATTATTTATGTTAGTCTTTTACCTATCTCTAAATGGTATTGTTTGCCTTTATTGTTGTTAATTTCTAGGATTTCTAGTTGGAATATTAATATACCTTCAGATATAGCATTTGGAAATATTTTATCCCATTCTATTAGTAACTGTTAACTCTGTTTACATTGTCTTTGGATATACAATATATATATATATATATATATATATATATATATATATATATTTTTTTTTTTTTAGGGAGTTTGTATACTCCTCTGTTGCCTGTGCCATTGAAATCATAACCAAGAAATCACTGCCAATTTCAGTGTTGTGAGGTTTAATGACCCAGATTTTCTCCTAAAATTTTATAGTCTTAAGATTTATATTAGGTCTATTATCTATTTTGAGTTAATATTTGTATATGGGATTAGGTAAGGGTCCAATTTTATTCTTTTCCATGTAATTATTATTTTTTAACAATATTTAGTTAAAAGATTAATATTTCCACCACCAAATGTTCGTGGAAACCTTGTCAAAAATATCTTGACAATATAGGGAAGAATTTAGCTCTAGGCTTTTATTTAACTCCAATGGTTTATATATCTGCCTTTAGAATAGTACTACACTGTTTCAATTATTGTAGCTTTATATGGTTTGAAATCAGAAAATATATATCTTCTAGCTTTGTTCTTTTTCAAGATCGTTTTGTGTACCTAGAGTCCATATTCCATATTAGGATAGATTTTTTTCTGAAAAATAAATATATAAATATATGATAGTTTCACCTAAAAAATAGAAAAAAAACATTCTCTGGTAAGAAAGAAAGCAAAAAGAAATATTGAAATGTTATCTTTAAGTCATCAAAAGCTTGGTATCAGACAAATGAAACTGTTATGTGAGATTATCATTTTTAATTTTAGATAAATTGCCATAATACTAGATGTCAACTACTAAGCCAAGCATGGGAGGGAGGGATAGGGAGGGAATGGGGTGGGGATTGGGTGGGGGCTGACTGGGAAAAGTGTGCATGTATGTCTACAAAAGTATGTATCCTACTATGATGTATGAATACAGTGCACCAATAAAAAAGAAAGAAAGAAAGAAAGAAAGAAAGAAAGAAAGAAAGAAAGAAAGAAAGAAAGAAAAAAGAAAATGCCAAGCATATTTATAGGGGGAGTATATGACTGTTAGCCCAAATGAAAACTCCAGAATTAAAAGATCGGTGGCATGGGAAATTGTTTAAAATTACATGACAAACTATCAGGAACAGGGACTCAATACAGACATGTGCCAAATGGGGATAAATCTCCAGTTACTTGCCCCACAGTGCTACTTACCACCTTTGAAACCTAGGGAACCACCCTACTGTCTTCAGCCACAGCTGTCTTGTATGTGAAACAGCCAGGCAGATATAGGATATGAGAGTAAATGATTTACAAAATAAATCATTTCAGCTTAAGATACTGAGGATATAATATTTATAGCAACATATTTAATAATAGCAAAAAATACTGCAAAAAATAGCCAAATGTCTATGACTACATCAGAAAATAGATTCTCCTAAGACTGAATATTATACAGCAGTGAAAATTAATGAAATGCATCTATACCCATCAGTATCAAGAAACTTTAAAAGAAGAATAAGAACAAAGCCTAGGGGATATTTTATAATATGATTACTTTGATACAAAGTCCAAAACCAGGAAAAATGAAATTAAATGAAAAATTGTTCAGGGACATATAAGGAATAATATGAAGGAAATTGCCACCACAAAATTAGGGGCAAGAAGTTAGCGGAGAAGATGGGAATAGGATGCTATCAAGGAAAAGGCCCTTTGGTCACTTCTAAAGGAGTCATGATTGACTGAAGAGTATGCGTCAGGATTTTTATTTTATTATTGTTCGTTACACTGTCCACATCCATTGTCAAAGAATTTTGTGTAAAACATTCTCTATTTCAAATTAGAAAACAAGTTATGTCATGAACTCTGTGTGTTCTGCATCTGTGGATTCCACCAACTGCAGATAGGTAACACTCAGGAAGAAGAAAATTATTTCTGCACTGACATGCACAAACATCTCCTTGTCACCACTCCCTGAACAATCCCATGGAACAATTATTTACATAGCAATGACATTATATTAGCTACTGCAAGTAATCTAGAGATGATTTAAAGTATTCAGGAATTGTACATAGATTATATGCAAATACTGCACCGTATCCTATTAGGAACATGGGAAATCTTTTTTTTTTTTTTTTTGAAGTCTTGGAACTAGTCTCCTTTGGATGAATGACTATACTATAAAACAAATTATTAATAGGTAGTTGTTTTTTTTTTTTTTAAGAAAGGCAGACTGCCACGTGCAGCGCCTCATTTGGATGTGTCTGGAGTCTTGGAAGCTTGACTACCCTACGTTCTCCTACAAATGGACCTTGAGAGCTTGTTTGGAGGTTCTAGCAGGGGAGCGCAGCTACTCCTATACCCTTGACCCAAGACCGGTCCTCCTCTATTCAGGGAAGGTCGTCCTCTTCGACCGAGCATGCAGCTTCGGGAGGGACGCACATGGAGCGGTGAGGGAGGAAGGGGACACCCGCCTAGCCAGCCAGATCAGCCGAATCAACCCTGGCGATCAATGGGGTGACAGATGTCGCAGCCAGATCACCCTCACATCCTCATAGGTAGTTTTAAAAAATAAATACTATACTCCAACCAAATACATACTATACCACTGAACCCCACAAAAGCTTGGTGACAGCGTGTATTCATTTTGAATATGAGGAAGACATAGTGCTAACGGTCCCGTCAAGTGAAGAGGCCACAATTTAGATGAGATCTCTTTGACTGCAAAGTCCAGGTGCTAGCTACTCTTCCTGGTTTTTGGTAAACAGAGCAAGTATAATTGCTCTTCCCGTATATATACACAATGAAATTTTACTCCGCCAGAAAGAAAAAAATTATCATATTTGCAAGGAGATGGATAGAACTGGAGAATACTGTGCTAAGTGAGATTACTCACAAAAAGTAAAAGGTCAGAAGTCCTCCCTCATATGCAGAGGCTAGGAAGAAACTGAGACAGAAAAAGGACTCCAGACAAAGGAGGAAAAGTGGAGTAAAGGAGGAGACCTAACTGAGGGAGACGGGAGTGGGAAGGAAGACTTGAAGAGGGAAAGACCTCAGGGGTCATGATGCACACACAGACTTATCAAAGCCAACCACTGTGCTGAGCATGGGAAGGTGGAGAGGGAGGGAGGGGGGAACTGGAGGAGGACTCAAAGAGTACGGTGTGCATATATGCCTCTCACCCTGAACCTCAAAAAGATGTATGATTACAGTAGACCAAAAATAAAATAGTCTAAAATTACTTTTATTACACTAATAAGAAAGATAGAGTCTCAGAAATATGTTGTGTCTTTCTCAAGGTTGTCTTAGAATTTTTAAGGGCAAAAGTAGACAACTTGCCTCTAAATTCCTGGCTCTTTCCAGGGATATTTGGTAAATATTATAAACTGCCAGCAAGGAGAAATTGGCATTTTACATGCCAGTTCCAAAAGACAGAAAATATACTATGCTCTTCCAGTTTGCATGAGGTTGGAGATTTTATCTTGTAATATGTCAGTAGTAAAAAAAAAAAAAAAGGTGGGCAGGAAGTTAGGACCCAGCAAATTGGAGGTCTGAATAAAATTTCCATATCCAAATGCATTCTGCTCTTTGCAAGATCAGTTTTTGCCCAGAAAAATACATGCAAATGTGTTTGTGCCTTCCTCCTCCCAGTCGACCAAACTATAAAACGGCATTGCTCCACATTCTGATGTCCACAGACTTTCCAATTTAAATACTGCTATTGTTCCTCTTGTTTATGTATTTGTTTCCCATCTCAGAAAATTTCAACCTACACATAAGCTACAAATGTGCTTCCTTCAATTTTCTCCCCTTGTTCTTAATTAGGTGGTAAAATGCAACCTCCCTATGTGAACAAGACGAGTTAAAAAAAAAAAAGTAATAGCTAAATGCATTTTTCATTTCCCACATAACAATCTGTAAGTTCCCTGGAGCCAATCATACAGTTCTTCCCTCAGAGATGTAAGGTTTGTTGTTAACATCCATCACAGAATGTCAGAACAGAAAGGGACACAGAAATGCACCCCATTATCTAGCATGGCATTTGGCACAGGGCAATGGCACAGTGAATGTTTGAAAAGTGCTAATAAAAGCTCATGATGAGAGTAGCCAACACCTACAGAGAGAGCTCATGCAAGTATTACATCAACATAAATCAGCTCACATGTTTTATAATAACTTTCAAAAGGCAGCATTATTATTACCCTCACTGTAAAGACAAGGAAACTGAGGCTCAAAATAATTAAGAAAATTGCCCCACATCACACAGCTGGTGAGTGACAGCTGGGACCCAGGTAGTCTGCTGTGTCCTCTGTGTTCTAAACTCCCACACTATTCTAAACATCACCTAGAGACAGAAAGAATGAAGCTTAGGAATGTAAAATGACTATGTGAAAGCAATATAAAATGGAACTGTGGGGAAAAAGCAAGAGCTTTCAAGTCTGAAGACAGTTCCCAATCAGAGCTGGGTACCTGACTTGTCTGGATGGACACTGAGTTATTAAAATGTTTTAGGATCAGCACGAGATGTTTTCTTGCATGCTTCCATAACCTCCACTGAGATGTGGGATGGTAACATCCACCTCGGCGGACTGCAGTGATAATCAAAACAGCGAAAAAGCAAGTGGCAGCTACCAAAAGAAAGCAAGTAAGTTCAAGCATGACCATCAAAGCATGTGCCTGTGCTCACACGGAATATATGTAAACTTATCAAAGAGAGTCTCTTTTTCCCTTCTCACCTACCAGAACTAGATATTAAAAAAAAAAGATCATAAATCAAGGTAGGACAGGGTTGAGTGGGACTTAAAGGCTGTAGCTTATGATTATAGGTTAAAAAAAACCCATCATCTCCGGGCATGGTGACGCACGCTTACAATCCCTGTGCTTAGAAGGCAGAGACAGGAGGATCGAGCAGGTTCATAGTCAGCCTGGCTGGCTTAAGAGACCCTATTTCCAAATAAATAAAAAATATAAAAATAGGTCTGGGAGTGTAGCCCAGAGGTAGAAGGGCTTCCAGTAACCCAGTACCACCAATAAATAAATAAATAAATAAATAAATAAATAAATAAATAAGCAAGCACCATATTGGCACTATTGTAGTGACAGAAGATGCCCAAAATAATAAAATTAAGGTGCTAGTCAATGCAGTTTGCTGGTTAAAATCTGGATATCAGAGCTAGACACATCCAGGACCGCACTCTTTACTTGTTAGCAGCAAGACAGGCAACCTCTCCAGGTCTTGGCTCCTCACTCCTGCTATGGATGCTAAGAGCATTCATCACAATGGCTAGCATGCATCAAGAGCCTCACCGATGGGAGCAAAATCCCAACCAGCCACAGGAGAGACAGGGGAATCAAGGCTTCCTTAGGAGTTGATGCCCATGTAGTATCTAACGTATATGAAACCAATAAATTATCCAAGAAATTAAACCATCAGAAAATTATCTTGTCTTCCATAAGTCCAAGTGCTTGACACTGTTATTTTCCCCATAGGTTTCCCATTTATCACAAACAAAAAAGTAGTAGGTAAGTAATATGAGTGGTGCGTACATATGCTTCTGACATGGTCTACAGAGTAGAACTGGACAAAATGTTATCGTATAAGACAAACATCAATCATCTATAGTATACTTCCTTTGAAGTATATCAGTGTGCTGAATCTTCAACAGTCATATGCCAGAAGTGGCACAGCTTCTAAAGTTGGGCTGTGGATTTAGGCTTGAGATGAAACCAAGGCTCTGTTCAGAACCTATTAGAAAACCACCTCCTGTGGAGCATGGAGATCCAAAATTCTAGTGCTCAGAAAGCATACATATGAACATAATAAAAGTAAGTGTTCCAGAGTGTTATTTCTAATCTCTCTATGTTAAGATAAGAGTATTAGGGAACTCAACCAAAATAACACAGTTAAAATATCATAGTACCTGGACTTCAGTCAAGGCCTGTGTCTTTCCATAGCCCCATGAAGCTAACCATCCTTTCAGGGCCCCCACGAGGCCCCCAAAAGGAAAATCATGGCTCCCAATAGGAAAATCATCCTTTCATGACCTTTCATAAGGTTACCTGTCCTTCTAGGGCCCCCATGAGGCTAACTCTGTTTCCTGCCTTCTTTCTCCATTTCTTCACAGCCTTGAGATGAACGACATTCTGCCTGCAACAACCATCACCTTACCTAGGTCCCCTCCCATAGAAACCTTCGCTGGCACCCCTCCCCCAGTTTGTGACATCATCTTCTTACTTCTAACACTGTGTTCCTCAGGCAGCTTCTGTCTGGCTCTCAGTCACCTTGAAGGTGAGCTGAGGGAAGGCCCACGTCCTGAGACCGCTGGGTCTCATTACCCAACACATAACCTAGGAAATAGTTGCTAATAAATGAACAAAATATTACAAGAAGGATGCACAGTTGGTTGCATCTGCCACAAAACCACAGCTCTGGTGGCACATAGCCATGGATGTTCTGTCAATTCATCATTCTAACATGGTTTTTTTGTTGAGGACCATCTGAGAATGTACATGGAGATTATCATCTTGGACCAGCTCGGTTTGAATACATGGTATTTGGTATTTGAGTGGAATTTATGTGCAAGCAGACAAATTCCAAGGGACGTGGTATAATCTCTGAGGTACAGTCTATGATGTTGCCCCCACCCAGTGTCTAATCCCTCCTTCCTCCAAGCTCGTCACATGCCTGCTCACTGACCTACTTTATTGTGACCCATGACAATTGTTAGCTTCTGTGTTTGATTGACTTGTATGCTACCTTGTCTAAAGTCTCCATACAAGTAGGGTACTGACTACAGATGGGCAGGAGAATTGTCATCTATCTCCTCCCCAACATCCCAATTATTAAATTTTCTTGAAATTATTATCAGGCTTCTTGTCATTGTTGTGTGAAAAAGACTAGTGTTAGGGAGCTGCCTGAGAGCAGCTACCTTCCATAGTAGGAACCTTAGAACAATTTTCATGAAGCTGCAGGGGGCAGTGACCTTCTGTGGCAGGAACCATGGAACAATTATTTGTGAGCTGCACAAAGCAGTGACCATCCATGGTGGGACTATAGAACAAAGACCATCTGCCAGAGCCACCAATATTTTTTATGTAACAAGTAAAAAAAAAAAACTATTATCTCTGTATTCTGTGCAGGGTAATCTGATTTCAAATTTTATTGAGATGAGGGGGAGAGAAAGAAAGAGAAACCAAAAAAAAGTTGTGACCTTGGATAAGTCATTTCCTCTCCCAGTAACTCACAGTTTCCTCCTCTGCTAAGGGAGAAGATGGAACAAGGGCACTTCTCCAATCCTTTCTTATTTTTAACTTAAGAACCTTTTAATTTCACTTTTTTTCTCATACCTTGAATCCTGACCTAGAAATCCACTGCACCTTGTAAATGATTTTTATGGTCATTTTAAAATTCACACCACTGTTGTGGTCAATGCCGATAGAATGAATTTAAATCTAAAGTTTAAAAGTGATTCCAAATACCTTGCAATAACACTAAACTTTTATGCTGTTTCGGCATAAATCTTGGGAATGGCTCCTATCCACTGGCTATTTTTTAATGACTTTAAATTCAGGCCTTCAAAATAGAGCTATCATCCCAAGGTTGGTCACAGCTCCAGCAGGACAGCCAGGGACTTTGGGGAAAGCAGCAGCTAGCTACCTGTGCTGCTATGAAGATCTGGAATAGAAAATAATTCATCTCCTACTGAACCAGAATGTTATCCATTTTGCCAGTGTGAACTCAAGAAAAAAAAAAAATCCCAGACAGGCCTCTTGGGACCTGGACACCAGAGACATCCAGGGTGAGCTTTCAAAGACAGCAAATAAACAGACCCACCAGGTGGTCACCATGCAGAATTCAGCATCCAACTACACAGAGAGATGGGTGCAATCACCACAAAACCACATCTCTGGTAACACAGGGACATGCATGCTCTGTCAAGTCATCATTCTAACATATTTTCCCAAGAATTTCAACTTACTTAGTTTTACATATTTTTATACATTCATTGGTGCACTGTGGTCTCACATCATAACAGTTCATTGGGATAGTGTCCTACATGCACACACCACTTGATGAGCTTTCCTCCCCTCCCTCTCCACACTCCAGCCCCTTCCTTCCTTTCCCATACAAGGTACTGAGATTGGCATTGGAAATTTCACATGTGTGTATAATGTCAATGGAAGTATTTTTTTCATTAATTCTCCTCCTTCAGTCCACTGAGGTTACTGTATCCCGATTACATCCTAGTTTCCACATATGAGCAACATATTTTTTATGTGCTAGGTAGCCATTCAACCAACATCTACCATATGTCTGCCGTGTGCCTGGTTCAGTTCAGAAGCTTGGATACTAAAGAACAATAAGGACTAAGTAAGTTTATAATGGAAATATATAAATGATATATAACAGACATGTATATAAGCATATGTACAAAACATGCATTTATAGAAAAATCACATGATTGGCAATTGCTTTTTTTTTTATTAATCTAGCAAATTATTTACTGAGGGTCCATTACATGAGGACACAGAAAACTCTTGACCCTGTCCTCAGGACTCACATTCCAGAGAAGTCAGCAAATGGACAAGTGTCTAACATGCTGAGGTTGGCATCTACATTTTAAACTCTCCATTCACTTCCTTCTGTATTTAGAATGATGAGTTGCTCTTACTGAAATTTACATTAAGGCAGTGATTCCCAACCAAAGGCTATTTTACCACCTACCCAGGACGGGGTGGGGGTTGTGTCAATGTTTGAAGACATTTTTGATTATCATATGTGGTTGGAAGATAGGCTACTGATGCCCCCCCAGGTAGAAACAAAGAATTATATGGCATAAAGTGCCAATAGTATTGAGAATGAGAAATTCTGCTTAAGGTATGTTTGCCCATTCAAAAAAAAAAAAAAAAAAAAAAGCTAAACTCGAAAACTCAGGGAATTAGAAAATTTCTGAAAGAGGTCTATGATTTAATTTAAAAGGAAAAAAATCTAAGCTACTCAATTTGATTTGCATGAAAATGACAAACATTCACAGGAATGCATTAATGTTTGCCTTACCAGAGAGAAAATTCAGGGACATTTACAAATTATGACAATTTCTTTATGTATGCCATAAAATGATGTGTTTCCTACCTCCCAGCTCACAGGGGGGAGAACAGTGCCCGAGTCTGCCTTTGGTTTTGCACCTTGTAGGGCTCACTATTGAAGACTTTACATCTCACACTTACAAGAAAAACTTATCTCCAGAAAGGCACATGGGCCCTGAGGCCTAATTCAAGATTTGAGGAAAGCTGTAACTCAGGCATCACACAATCAATATTCCAATTTGGAATTTAGCACTTTGGAACCAGAATGTTCAGAAACATGCATAAAGGATCTGCTTATGATTGAGGCCCAACTCATATTTATAATATAATCACCTAATAAAAACGGTAATGACCTCCGGCTGGCTTTACACAGCATGCTTTGGCACAGGAGTTCCATAAAAGGATTTTCACAGACCCTGCCTTCAAGAAAATACATTTAAGCTCCTGGTTTGTTTGGGGTTGTTTCTGTTTGTTTGTTTTCTAACAGGACCAAAGAGCTAGGGGAAAATACAATTTTGCTTTCAGAGTGCCTACCTACACTATATATATATATATATATATATATATATATATATATATATGTATATATATATATGTATATATATGTATATATATGTATATATATGTATATATATGTGTGTGTATATATGTGTATATATATATGTGTGTGTGTATATATGTATATATATAGTAGATTATCTTGTAATAATATGAGATTGTTCTCCAGAAGTCTGTCTGCTTTATATATGTGACCACTAAGACATTATATACTTCTTAGAGATTCCCCTTTACAAGCAAAACAAAGTCTTGCTCCCATACCATGCCTACCCTAAAGAAATAAAGCAAGAGGTAAACTGACCAAAATGCTGTGCCACCTCTATCCAGCTTCCCTGACTTTTTAATGATGCACATCAATAATTAAATTTCATCACTTAAATGGGCTTATGTGCCAAGTGGCAGTTTAAGAGCAAAGAAAGTTTTCTGGGAGAGAGAAAGCATGTGGAGGGGAAGTATTTGGCGGAAGCAGTCCTGGTTTAATCCTCTAACCACCCCCTCTAAGACTTGGTTGGAAAGCATTTGTGTTTAAGGGGAAATAAAATATCAGAATGTAAAACAGCCATAAGCATGGAACAGGGAGGAAGGATATAAGGAGATCTCAACTATATAAGTTTATCTGCCTCCCAAATTGCCTATGCTCTACTTTTATTATCTATGATCTATTGTTTCCTTGTCTGAAAATTACTTCCTGAATCTATTAGCAGAAGTGGATGAAAAGAAATCAGCAGTCACAAATTCTAGTCTGTGTGGAATAAATCCGGGAGGGTGGGTTGCCCGCCACTGGCATAGGCATGAGCATATTTCAAGAACATAATCGCTAGGTTCTTATAAAATTCAAGTTCATTTTTCCCACTGCAAATTATATATCTGTGGCACCATTCTGAAAACATATCAGAAGACACTTAAAGGATTATTAAAGAATTGGATACAATTTTACTAGCCTTATTTCAGACCCCTCCAGGAAGCACATCCCCAAGGAGATAAAAGAAGTGTGCACACTTTTTTTCTTAGACCAGGAAAATCCTTGATTACAAGAACAGTACACCTAGGGAAACAGATCTTTGCTGGAATCTGAATTTGCTGATAAAGGCATGCTAATGCACCTGTGAAAAATTCAAATAAACAAATTAAAAGGACCTTTACATTTAACCGTAAAAATTTGTTGAATAAATGGACAAAGAGACTATTTTGTGATGGATGATAAGCCTAAATGTTTTGGCAGTGAGGAAAACGAGAATAAACAAAACAAAAAAAAGCCCTAAGAAGAGATAAGCATTGTTGTCAGAACCATCATAAGATAAATCCCCTAATAGTACAAAGTTTTGTAATTTCAATGCTTTATTCACTCATAAATCAAAAAGCCCTAAACCTTTGTTAATTTCTTTTAAACTTCTATGTTAAGGAAAGTATTATTATTTTTTGGCCTGGAAAGTAATAGAAGTGAATGATCTTTCAAATTATTATAATTTTTGACATAAAATAAAATTCATCCCAAGGTAAATTACCTTTCCTATTATGCTAAATAAATTCAGAGTTGTGTTATTTAGAAATAAAAATTAGGTGCTTAAATTGCAAAGAGCCTTAACCTCTCTGAGTGCTATAGCTAATTCTCCTCTCTCTCTCTCCTCCATCACTGTGTAGTTCTTCACAAATGGGACATTTTAGTTCTGCCTGGGTGGCTCTCATCCCCTAACTGCAGGTTACAATAATTTAGGGATCTTTTATGAAATATCTGGTTGTACCTACAAAGGCCGTGATTTAACTCATCTGGAACCGGCCTGGGCATTAGTATTTTTAAAAGACAATTTTAACAGTACTATGGGGCTGTTTGTCCAGAAAATTAGTTGAAACCCAGCCTTGCAAGCAGAAAAGTTGGCGGTCACTAGCTAAATCCTCATGGGGTTCAGCATCCTAGCTCTGTGAGTGTGGATGGATACTGGGGATTGAACCCAAGGGCATTCTACCCCTAGTTATATCCCCAGCCTTAGTTTACTTTTTATTTTTGAAACAAAGCCTCACTAAATTCCTGAGGGCCTCACTAAGTTGCTGAGGCTGGTCTCCAGCCTGTGATCCTTCTGTCTCAGCCTTCCAACTACTGGGATTACCATGCACTGCCACAAACAACTAGTATCCAATCTTTTATGGCTAGGCCTAACCTGACCTGTTCCCTTGTTCCAGGACACAGGCTTCTGCCCAGTTAGAGACACTAAACCTACCAGAAGTACTTACATTTTGTGTTTGATATGGAACTCTGACAAGTCTCAACCATTCTGCCTGTCTCTGTGTCCCAGAATGGCATATTGCAACTCACAGGGACTTAGGAGATCTCACCGTTTAGTCTTGAGCTTAACCTAGAAGGAGCCCTCCCTGTAGCATGTGACTCTTTCTTCTCCCCCTACTCCCCATTCACTTCCTCCACCACAGCTAAGCACATCCAAGGCAGGGCGCCCTGGATATTATGCAAAGTGCTCCATCTACAGGATCCAATTGAACTCATGATAATCATAAACCAGGGTGAGGTCATCTGCCACAGAACATGGGGCCTGGAAGTCACAGAGGTGGGGCTGGAACCCAACTCTGGTGGCAGTGGTCATGATTGGGACCACCCTTTGATTATTAATCACTACAGCAGCCCAGAGTTATGCGGAGTTAGCTCTGTCCCTGTACCTAGGGCTGCTCTAAGCTTTTTATATAGATTAACACATTTAATCCTCAGCCAGACAAGGAGGCTGGGGCACAGAAAACTATGCATTGTCCTCAAGGTCACAGAGCTGGTAAATGTCAGAGTCAGCATTTGAATTCAGTTCATCTCCATATCTGAACCACTCATCCCCATTCTCCCCCCACCTACTGCACTGGGAGCCTAAGGAATCATGGCTCTGTGACCCTCTGTCATTACCCAGCACACAGCAAGGTGTGTACACATCTGCCTCTGCTACGGCCACAACGGCCTCAATATATGAACAAGTCTCATTACCATCTTCTTGTCACTGAATATAGTACCTGGCATACAGTAGTCATTTAATAAAGAGCTATTCAACTGGGCATTCATTCTGTTCTTCAACAAACACTGTGTGTACTGCTTTCTGTGAGCTTCAAGGTGCAGAAAGACAAACTGATCATGGTCCCTATCTCTAGAGAGTTTATAACTGCAAAGCAGGGACAGAGCTAACTGCAATATTTCATGATGAGCACACTCATCAACTCACGGAGGCATGAACAGAGGGCTGGTCCAGGCTGCAAGAGATTCAGTAGTAACAAAAAAGCTCAAAATTCATTTCCACTATGGCTCCATGTCTTGCCTTCCATATATACCCAATCAATCTGGTACTTTTCTTAATTAAAATCTTACCCCATACCAACTGCTCTGCCAGACTGCCTCTAAAATACTGCAGTTTTTGAGATATGCTGTCAATGGTGAAACTCTTTCACTCCAGCCCTTGGTTTCTCTAGTCTGTCTGTATACATTTATCCTGATTGTCTTGATGGGCAGGGATTGGGCGGCCTAGACCTGGCCTTTCCCACTGCTGTGAACTATCACAAAGAAGTTGGGGTTGCCCTGTAAGATTGGTAGGATGATTTCCACACTGTTTCTCTAAGTAAAAAAAAAAAATATATATATATATATATATATATATATATATATATATATATATATATATATATCCTTTGTTTTTAACCAAGCTATTTGCTACTAGATTAACAATGAGACAATGTGAGCTGTTTTGAATGCCTGGAAATTTAACTGCTTTATTTGCTGTTGTATCGTCAACACCCCACCCCCCTATGCCTAGAACAGTCCCTGACAAATACTGGGTGCTCCGTATTTGTCAAATCAATACTCAAACACATATTTACTTACATGCTTGCTTCTAGCTACCTGTGAGCTTCCTAGCAAAAGGGATAATTTTTTTTTTACCATCTCCAGTACCCGGCACAGTGCTTAGAATAGTAGATATTTAATAAATGTTTCATAAATAAATAGATGAATGGATGAAAAATAGAAAACTGTTGGAAGATACAAAGACATCAAAACACAGGGCCTATTGAAAAATTACCTTTTTTTTTTTTTGGTAGTACTGGGGATGGAACCCTTCTACCTCCGGGCTACACTCCCAGACCTATTTTATACTTTTTATTTAGAAACAGGGTCTCTTAAGCCAGCGAGGGGCTTCAAACCTGTGCAATCCTCCTGTCTCTGCCTCCCAAGCGCGGGATTACAAGCGTTCACCACCACACCCAGCAGAAGAATTACCATTTTTAACTAATTTTATTAAGAGAAGAAACAGCATTATTTGTTTAATAGTTTAAAATAATTTTCCTTGGTATACATACACGCGTTTCTCTTTCAATAGAAACACACACACACACACACACACACACACACACACACACAGAGTGAATTATGCTATCTACTGGGAAAGACAGAAATTCAACTAACTACAGAGTCTGCAGAGTTAAAAAGCAAGAAATTAGGTGGGCATGATGGCAGACACTTGTAATCCCAGAATTTGGGAGGCTGAGACAGGATTGTGGTTCATAGATAGCTTCAGCTACTTAGTGAGGCCCTTTGCAACTCAGTAGGACCCTGTTTCAAAATAAAGTGTGGTGGTGCATGCCTATAATGCCAGTACTTAAGACAGGAAGATCACAGGTTCAAAGCCAGCCTCAGAAACTTAGTGAGGCTCTCAGCAACTTAGACTCTGTTTCAAAATAAAAGCCGAAAAAGCAGCTGGAGGTGTAACTTGGAGGTAGAATGTCCCTAGCTTTAATTTCCAGCATATATATATATATATATATATATATATATATATATATATATATATATATATATATCTGGGTTTAGAGTATACTTATATCAAATTAATGTAGGACCCTGTTAAAAACAAAATAGCCCCATTTCTTGTCTATACATCCAAAAATCTTTAGATAGAGAAATGCAGAAATTGGCAATTTTGACAAGCTTCTTATGTAACTTTTATGTAGAAAAAAAATTAGAATTATAGACATATGTGTATGGGCTTCAACTCCAGTTCTGTAGCCGATGGTGTACATGCAAATCAGAAAAAGAAAACTACTACTTAGATAGTACAGAGGACTTTCTACAGGAAGTCCTCACTCTTACTACCCAGAAGACTCAAAAGGGAATGTAGTTTCCTATATATTACCTAAGAAACTTCTATAGTTGGGGACCTAGCAAGATGTAGATAGCATCATCCACATCTTGGATAACCTTAGGAGAGAGGGGTAACAGGACTACTGTGCTCTCTATGTGTGAATGTTCTGCTTTTGTCATCAACTGATTAACCTCTGGAATAGTATTGTTATATTATCATCTACAGTCCCAAAGTCAGTTTATCAATAACAATAAAAACTGTTAGTAAAAAAATCATTCTTGATATACAATGGTTTGTAAACAAACTTTCAGTTTTCCAATGGTCCAAAAGTATACCCATACAACCATTCTGTTTTTAACTTTCCATATAATATTTGACAAAGCAAAATTCAATTATACAGTAGACTCTATGTTTGATGAGTTTCCCCAAGTAAAGGATAATATAAATGTTTTGAATGTGTTTGTGTATTTGCAGCATGCTAAAGTCTAGGTTAGGTGTATGAAATAAATATGTGTGTGTGTGTGTGTGTGCACGTGCGTATGTGTGTGTGTGTGTGTGTGTGTGTGTGTGTGTGTGTGTGTACTTATGTGTGTGTACATTACTGAAGATTTAACTCAGGGGTGTTCTACTTCTGAGCTATATCCCCAGTCCTATTTTTAATATTTATTTATTTATTTATTTATTTATTTATTTATTTATTGCAGTACTAGGAAATGAACCTGAGAACATTCTATCTCTGAGCTATACCCCAGCTCTATTTTTTTATTCTTTACTTTGAAATGGGGTCGCAAGTTGCAAAGGGCCTAACGAAGTAGCTGATACTCCTGTCTCCGCCTTCCAAGTAATGGAATTACAAGCATGTGCTACCACACCTAGCTCTTGCTTTTTCTCTTTCTTTACTTATTTTGAAACAGGGTTTTACTAGGTTGCTGAGAGTCTCACAAAGATGCTGAGGCTGATCATGAATTTGCAATTCTCCTCCCATCTCAGTCTTCTAAGTATTGGAATTACAGGCATGCACCACCATGCCCAGCCTAAATGCATGTTTTATTTATGCTATTTTCAACTTATGGATTCCCAGATTGTACTGTGGGTGGTCCTTGTGTGGTTCCTTACAATGATGTGTTGGGGTGAAATCCCATGAGAAGTTGAGGAGCATCTTTATTCTGCTTCTGTCTAAAAAGACAGGCAATTAACAGAGAAATAGCAGGTGTTTCAGAATTGTTTTAAATTATGTAAAACTTGAGTCTCAAAAGTGATTTCTTTCACACCTATAGAATGGTTATAAATATAGCTATCCACTCTACCCACCTTGATATGTCTCCCACAATTACCTCATGAGATGTTGGGTATTAAGTGTGTTTGTAAAATCGCCAAGCCCTATAAAATATGTTATAATTCTCCAGTAAGTACAGGACAGATGTGCAAATCTTTGCATTAGGAGGCTGTGGTACAACCAATTTTATTTTCACACTTGGATGATCTGTGCCCAAATCAAAGGCAAACCACAACATACGCTTCTGTGTGAGTTTTCTTATTTTTAGCACTGCATTAGGGAAAGGAAGGAGTCCTTGGAATGTACATAATTTGGCAATGCAGCACAGCATGCCTCAGCAACTTGGAGGTGGGTTAAGAACATATGTTTAACAGCCTTTTTCATGAACCCAAAAGGAGAACAGTGAAGAGTCACTGCTTACCAAAATCATTGCTACTTTAAGCATTCCCTACCTTGAGTTCGCTGGTCTTCTAGAGTACATTTCTTGTAATGAACTGAAAAAGGCATTGGCACTAATGTCGCCAGACCCAGCCTTGTGAGGCTGCCTCTGTCATCAGCTGTGATTCAAATCCGAGGGCTGAACTAGCCTGAAGGTTCCCAGACTGTGTTGTGGATGGCTTTAAGGTGGTTCCCTGTAGTTGTCTCAAATTTTAAAACAATGACCCAGGAAGATGCAGAAGGAGGCAGTAGAGAGGAAAAACTACCAGCTACGGAACTTCTCCCAAGTTTTCTATTTTACAGTGAAGTGCTGCTTCTCACTGCTAAATAAAATAAAATAAAATAAAAAAGACAGACAAAAAATACTCTGAACTGGGCAATCTCTATAATCCCTTAAAATGTAGCTCAATTCCATCCCATTCTATTTGTAACTCTGAAGCTAAGCATATTTGCTCAAGTCTACCTATAAGTTCTAAAGCATAAAACAATATATTTAATGAAACTACAAAGTAAAAATTGCCTACCCGTACTGAAATTAACATTATGGCTCTCAGGAGGGTTTGCTGTGAATGTTTGTTAGAATAAAGGTGTACAGAGTGTTTCTCCCAGGTGTGTCTAGCTGCTTGGTCACTACATGTTAACAGCTGTTTATAGTTAAAAACTAGGTAAGTTGGGCCCCTATATTCAACCAAGCCAGTGCCTCTAGTGATACAAACAATGCTGTCTTTGGTCATCAGCCAAACTTTCTCCCAAACTATGCAATGAGGCCCAATTTATCATCACTTGTTAAGTAAAATCTGATCTCCAAACCACATATAGAATATGAATTACTATGGTTGGCATTTTGCAAAGATGTAGTGGGAAAAATTAAAGGTGAAGGATTTGCATTCAAATTATACCACTCATTAATGCCATGACTTTAGGTAGACTATTTAACTTTTTTTTTTTTTTGGCAATTCTGGGGATCAAACCCTGAGCCTCGTGGATGCTAGGCAAGCACTCTACCATTTATCTACATCCCCTGCCCAATTCTACTATTTTAATATCTGTTTATTCATTTGCCAAATGGAAAAGGTGATATTAATTCATATGGGAATCCATGTGAGACTCTTAGAAAAAGTGTTTGGCACATAGTAAATAATACTAGCTGTTGTTTCTATTACTTTATTTGTCAATAAATTAACATGTGCCAAGAAGTCTGTAAAGTTTCAATATTCAACAAATATTCATCAAGAATCCTCTGGGTGCTGGTTGCCAGACACTGTTAACTTTTTCATTTATTCACACAAAATCCTTTGAAGTAAGTTATTATTATCTCCTTTGCATAGATATGAAAATAGAGACTTAGAGAAATAAATAACAATAAATTGGAAAGTAAAACTGTCTAACCCAAAGCTACTAGGCTTTATCTTTCCCAGAGGTGGCTGTAAAGCTGGTATGGCATTATGTAAAAAGTGCACTTACCCAAAGTAGGTTCTAATAAATATTGGCTACCATCATTAACTGAATCACTTATATTATAGCATTTTTAGTAGTTTCTCAAAGACTGGTCAATTGCTTATTACCTCCTTTGTACTTTTGACGATTTCTAAGATCTGTACCTTTACTTATTGAAGAATTTTCCTTAGAGTGACCAGCATTTTAGATAATTTGGATAAAATAGTTAGTACAAAGCCTGAAACATGGTGGTGGTAATAACAAAGATGATAAAGATGAAGATGAAGATGAAGAAGAAGGAGGAGGAGGAGGAGAAGAAGGAGGAAGAGGAGGAGGAGGAGGAGAAGAAGAAGGAGGAGGAGGAGAAGAAGGAGAAGAAGAAGAAGAAGAAGAAGAAGTAGTAGTAGTAGTAGTAGTAGTAGTAGTAGTAGTAGTAGTAGAAGATGGTGATGATGATGATGGTGGTGGTGGTGTTGGTACAGTCATATTAGCCTTGTTACCTTGGGGGGATTGGATGATTCCAGTAGCCCCTGCTGATACCAAAATCTAAGGGTGCTTGACTCTGCAATATGCTCATCCTCCCACAGAATGTAAAAATCATCTTAGATTATTTTAAACCTAATATAATGTAAATACTATGTAAACAGTTGCTAGAGTGTATTGTTTAGGAATAGTGGCAAGGTAAAAAGTCTATATATGATCAGTGCCAACACATCTATTTTAAAAAAAATTTCTATCTGTATGAATATGAAGGACCAAATCTATAATAATGACAATTATTATTATAGTAAAAATATTATTACAGTAATAACAAACCATTAATAATAATAAAGTACTACTACTAATAAAGTATTATTATTAGTGTATCATAACACTTAGAATACAAAGGTGAAATGGCATAGGCTCTCTGTTCTTGAAGACCTGTCTAATGGAGAGACATATAGCACAGTGTCAAACACGCACGTTGTCAGGTTAGAGCAGGAGCTAAGACCTAGATCTTTCTAAAATGAATCAATAAGGTGTCACAGAGGAGGAAGCCTTTGATCTTTAACGTGTAAAATGAAGAAAGATTTGTTGGATGTATAGTAAAAGAATATTCCCAACAGAGGATGTGCCCAACTCCTCCTCAAAACCCAAGGCCTGGGATAGAAACACCTCAGTCCCTTTGCTGACTGAATGTGAGATGGAAGAGTTCATGATTATGGATCCCTGGTACCTTCCCCAGACTCACATTGCATCCCTCTCCTAAAACATCCTGAAGACTTAAGTCTCCAAGAATCTACATGAGAAAGAGAGGGTTAGGGAAAAGAAATTCTCTTAAGTAATCTGCTTATTGTAGGGAAACACAACCTCATGTTCCTCTGTTGTTCCCAAAGGGATGATTCTATACAACAGGCTAATCACCTGCAAAATTGCCATGAGGAGCTGGTTCTTAGTTATGTACCCACAAAACAGCCATTTGAATCATCTTCACATGGTTGGTTTTATAACTCAAAAAAGATTGCTTTGATCTGGCTTATTTTTACAATTCAAACTTAGAAGAGAATAAATGGATCCCAGCACCTGTCAAATGAGAGGGAAATAGAAATGCAGGAAAGAAGCCTAGGGTAATCAACACAGGTTCCTGCATCTAGTCATGGAGATAGTGTAATCATTTTGGAGTCCAGAGCATAAAGCTTACGGCTCTTGAGTATCATTATACAGAAGATGTTGCACTTAACACACTGATGATGTGTCAATGCCTATAGATTAAATACTGTTTTGTGTCACAGAACTGTATGCATCACTCATGCAGATTGCCTACCATGTTTCCTCTCTTTTCATATGGATGATCTCTATGCTGTTCAGGTCCAGGAAGCACCCTCATCACATTCTAGCAAAACTTTCAATGGAAAAATTTTATGAGCAGACCCATCCTCCCACCATTTTCTCCTGCGCACACCATCTGCCTCGGCTACCCTGCCATACACAGAGTCTCCAAAATCCACTGAAATAAATCTGTGGTGTCTGTATAATCCATTCTATAAGAGTATGACTCTACAGGTCCTCTGCCCACATCCATTCCTTATGACTAACAATTGGGCAATGGTTTCAGGATTTATCTCAGAACCTATGGTGTGAAATTAAGCTTGTAGCTCACTGCTTTCCCAGACTTAATAAGAGCTCTAGTCTGGGGTAACTTGACTGGTGAGTTTCCCAGCCCTGGCTCAGAATTCCAGATGATGAAGAGACACGTGGTTGCTTCCTATTGGTCAGAACAAAGAAGCTACAGGGTTTGGTTGGTTGGTTAATTCCAAAAGTATTGATTTTTTTTTTCCATGAAGATAACTTGATAAAGTTAGACCCTCTGACTCTTAGGTTGGGGTGCCTTAGCCCAGGATGATTTAGACTTTCTAGCATAGTGAGAGTGCAGAGGCCCAGCTGGGAGATGTAATTTTCCTTCTATAGACTTTAGAGTTTTAAAGAGTTCATGGGGACTTGCCTCCGGAATTTCATGCTATTTGGAGAATCAAGATCAGAAAGTTTACTCAAATCAGTCAGAGGAATTCATGATCAGTGGCATGAGGGAGTCTGTGTAAAACAAGATGTATGGCAGAAGCTAGCTTCGCAAAGTCTCTATAATAGTTCTGTGCATGAAAGAATCATATTTTGGGTTATCTGAAAAACATTCTTTTAGCAAACATTTATTAACAAGTACCATATGCTAGTTAGTGGCCAGACCTTGGTGATGTGTAAGAAAATAAGAGAAAGCTCCTGTCTTCCAAGAGACACAGATGAATTGAGAAATCAAAGAAGAAAGCCTGTGATTATATTTCAGGATGTGAAAAACCCAGAGTCAAGAGATAGAATGGCAAACTTGAAGAGTGTCATGTTCAGTAAGGACAGAATACACGTGTCAAGGTGGTGAACTACAAAGAGAATGGCTAAAAATTTATTGGGTTACAACAAAATGTAATTTAACTCAAGCCATATGGTAGTGTTTCCCATTAAGGATGTCCCCAAAAGAGCAGTATGCCACAGAGCCTATTAAATGGTACTTCACTTTATAGCTGACTCCCTTTTTGATTTCAAATAAATGGATGGTTCATCAAGCACTCCCCTTGAGAATCATTTAAATGTATCCTTAGCCAGCTGGGCATGGTGATGCACGCTTGTAATCCTGGTAGATGGGAGGCTGAGACAGGAGGATTGCAGATTTGTGGCCAGCCTTAGCTACTTATTGAGGCCCTCCACAATTTAGTGAGACACTGTTTCAAAATAAAGAATAAAAAAGGGGGCTAGGGGTGTAGCTTGGAAATAGAAAGCCCCTAGCTTCAATGTCCAAGTCCACACACAAAAAAAGAGTGTTTTTAGCCATCTTTTGAAAGAGACATGACCTGGTGAATTAAAGGTATGGGCTACAGAATCAGCAAAGTGTCTGGATACAAAATCAATCTTGAAAAATCAGAAGCTTTGCCGGGCATGATGGTGCACACTTGTAATCCCAGCATTTGGGAGGCTGAGACTGGAGGATTGCGGTTCGCGGATAACCTCAGCTACTTAGTGAGGCCCTCCGCAACTTAGTGAGACCCTGTTTCAAAATAAAGAATAAAAGATAGGGCAGGGGGTGTGGCTCAGAGGTCAAATGCCTCAGAGCTCCATGCCCAGACCCGAAAAAAAAAAAAAGAAAAAGAAAAAAAACCAGAAGCTTTTCTGTATACCGACCATAAACCCACTGAAAAAGAAATTGAGAAAACACTTCCACTCAGGATCTCCCACAAAAATATAAAATACTTAGGAATAAACTTAACCAAGGAGGTAAAAGATCTCTACAAAGAAAATTATAAAACATTGAAAAAAGAATCTAAGAAGATCTTAGAAGATGGAAAGATCTTCCATGCTCATGGATAGACAGAGTAAATATTATCAAAACGGCCATACTTCCAAAAGTGATCTACAGATTTAACACAATGCCCATTAAACTACCAAGATCATTCCTCACAGACATAGAAAAATCAGTCCTTAAATTTATCTGGAATAACAAAAAGCCCAGAATAGCCAAAGTAGTTCTCAGCAACACAAACCATGCAGGAGGAATCACAATACCTGACCTTAAACTATACTACAAAGCCATTGTAATAAAAACAGCATGGTACTGGCAAAAAAGCAGATACATAGACCAATGGAGCAGAATAGAAGACCCAGAAACAAGTTCACATACTTTCAGCCAATTGATTTTTGACAAAGGGGCCAAAAACATACAGTGGAAAAAAGATAGCCTCTTCAACAAATGGTGTTGGCAAAACTGGTTAACCATATGCAGAAAATTGTAAATTAATCCCACTTTCTCACCCTGCACAAGAGTCCATTCAAAATGGATCAAAGACTTGAAAATTAGACCAGAGAGCTTAAGGCTCCTCCTCAAAGAGGGCATAGGTCCAACACTACAACACATAGGCACATAGTGGTATTTTCAGGGAAATGGATGGATCTTGAGGACATTATGCTAAGTGAGATTAGTCAGTCACAAAAAGTAAGGAATCGGATGCTTTCCCTAATATGTGAAAGCTAGGGTGAAAGGGGTCATAGGAGAAACTCCAGGTGAAGAAAGAGATCCTATAGAGGAGCAAATAAGATAACCTAACTGTGGGGATGGGAGGTGGGGAGAGGGAAACGCTTTAAAGCACATGATGTACTTATTCATATCAAAGTCAACCATTAAACCAAGCATGGGAGGGAGGGACGGGGAGGGCAAGAGGTGGGGACTGGGTGGGGGCTGGCTGTGTAATGTGTGCATTTATGCCTACACAAGTTTTTACCCCATTATGATGTATAAATACAATGTACCAATAAAAAATTAATAGAAAGAAAGGAAGGAAGGAAGGAAGGAAGGAAGGAAGGAAGAAACAATGACAGTGGTTTGGATCTGAACTATGTCACTTCCTAGCTGTGAAGTCCTGGGTGAGTGGCCAAGCTGCCCAGGGTCTATTTCTACAGTAGAACATTGGAAAAAGAATGGCTCCCACCTCACTGGTATACTGTGGGCTAAAGTGAGGTAACAAGATATGAAGTACTCATAAGGTCATGACAAATGGTATGGATGGTAGTTAACACATTTATTCGTTTATTTTACATATATTTACCTGGCACTGTTCTAGACCCTAGAAATTTAAATATAAATACAACAGTGGTTAGGGATATGGTTCAGTGGCAGAATAATAGCCTGGTGTTTACAAGGCCCTATTCTTGATCTCCAGCATCTAAAGCCCCCAAAACAGTAGAACAGAGTATTTGCACCTTTAGGAACCTCCAGGCTGATGGTCAGATAGGCAATTATATAGCAGGGCAAAAGATAGTTGGTTTGTTTTCTCCCCTCTTTCATTTCAATTTAGGCCTCCTGAAAGAAAGGACCTGTCTTGCTTATCTCCATAGGATAGAACAGAACCCCTATGACCTTTAGTGGAGCCTACAGGAACTTAAGACAGTCCTAGAAAACTAGTGACAAAACAATTGTAAACTGAGGAGAACCTGCCACAGTGTCCATAACCTATACTAGAGCCTACTGGAACTAGACAGAACCCTAGAGTCTGCATGGATCAGTTCCTTCACTTCACAAATGAGTAATCTGGGATTCACCGAAGTCACTCCATGGAGTCGAGTCCTTGCTCCTAAAATGACCCTCACTCCCCTCTTCACATAATCCAGCCTTGTTCCTCATCATCTTTAGTTTTTAAACATCTCTAGATACATTCCCCCTTTCATGACAAATCATGCTCTTCCTATTAGTTTGTTATATGGAGGGGGCAGATCAAAAGATGTCTAGCAATACTGTTTTTAAAAGTGGAAGCTTATGCACTATTGAGCTGTGGAATGATTTACTTATCTTTCTTCAGAGACATATCTGTTGCTGACTTACACAGGGTGTACAAAGCTGATGCATAGGAATTTTGCAGTAGAATTCTGTGATCAATCAAGACCCTATTTTCTTCTTTCTTGCTTTTTCTTTGTTCTTTCTTCTTTTTTTTTTTTTTTTTTTTTTTTTTTTTTGGTTGTACTGGGGATTGTTTGTTGAACCCAGGAGCTTTCTGTCTCAGCCCTATTTTATCTTTTAGTTTGAAACAGGGTATTGCTAAGTGTCTGAGGATGGCCTCAAATCTGTGATCCCCCTGTCTCAGCCTCCCAACTACTATGATTACAGGCATGCAACACCACAGTAAAAACCCTTTTTCTAAAGATCTATAGCTCTCAACTCTTTTTTTACTTCAAGATTGAAAGACTGTGGATTAAGTCATACCAGCATCTGAATTCAGATATTCCACTTCCTAGGTTAGAGATCTCAGGCAAGCTACTCAAACCTTACATGCCTCAGCTTTCTCATGAGAAAAATGGGTGCACACTCCCTTTCTAAGTTGTTGTAAAGATGAAATAATACATATGTGTGCAGAGCTGGAACAGGACTTGAGAAATGGTAAACCCTCAATAATGGCAGAGAGGGGAAAGAAGAGGAAGGAGGAGAAAAAATAAGGTAGAAGGGGAGAAATGGGGAGAAGGAATAAAGGACACAGGAAAAGAAGAAGAGGAGAGGGCAAGAGGAAGAGGAAAGGAAGAAGAGGAAGAAGAGAAAGAAGAAAGAATAAAAGGAAAAAGAAGGCAGAAGAGAGGAGGGGAAGAAGAGGAGGAAGGGAGGAGGAGGTTAGCATTCACATTTGCATTATCAGTGTTATCAGAATGACATCATCTCCAAAAGGGTCAAAGGGCATTCTCTTGGTCCTGAGGGGTTGTGTCTTGGTGGTGGTGTGGGCATTACGTGGATGTGTGACAGCTGTATTCATTACTAACTTTTGCGCTTTATGCCTTTTGCATTTACTAATAATCTGTATTAGTGCCAAATCACATGTTTTTCATGTGTGTACACCCCCCCAACCCTCTTCTAATCATCACAGTAACATGAAAAGCCCACGAAAAACTGAGGTCCTCAGGTTAAAATGGCACTAGAACATCAAGAAACAGACTTGAAATGAGGTGTCTTTGACTAATCCCACAACCTACCTACCTGTCCTGCCTTCCTCCCTGTCTTACAAATGATTCTGAATAAAAACGCGAAAGGTTTACTTGTCTCCATCCCAGGTACACGAGTGAACTGTTGACCCCACTCCTAATAGCTAGCTTTCTTCTCAAGCAGTTATGGTCTCATATACCTGCATACATTTTCCCTTACATGTTACTTCTTGCGGGACATATGCACTCGTAACTGTGATTATTTCCCCTTCTGAGTAAATACTCGTTAAGACCATACATCTTTCCACAAAGATTTCCTTTCATACATTCATCCGATGTTTGTTAAACAAGAATCCTGTCCTTATGTGATTCTTCTTTGATTGACCAGCCCTGCAGTCCCTATTCACCCAGAACATTTCCATCATCCTAGACAGCTTTGTTTGTGGTGCTAAAATTAGAGCTGGCTTCTCCTCCCCCAGAGCCCCACAGGCCTCTGGCATTTTATGCTACTTGTGCTCCTCATTCTTGGGTAGGTTGCTCTGTCCCATATTGATGTGCTCTCATCAAAGTCCTCAAGGCTGTCTGGGCCCTTCTTTCTGGCCAGCCTGGGCTGCTTGCCAGCTTTATAGTGTGTGGGCCCTGGGCCTCTCCTTTTGCCTGGGTCTTTTCACCTTCTGCAACTGGGGCTCTGCCTACAGTTGGCCTGTTGTCTTTCTGGGCTGCTGTCTCTACCTCATTCTCCTGTCTGGGAAAGCCCTCCGCCTCTTTCTGTGCACTGCAGACAGACCTTTCTGAAGGGAGCTCAGCCACAGCTGAGCCACAGCTGTTTTTTCTCCTTTGCTTTCCTCCTTAGACCTTTTGTTTACCCCTCACTACTTTATAATTTCCTTTTCCTTGACCCTGAATCTCTCATCTTCACTGAATTCTGCTCCCCTCACATGTTTTTTCCCTTGTGTACTCTGAAGCCTTATTCCAGGACACACCACTAGGCAGGATCACTTCCTCTTATGCTCAAGGCCCTGGAAGCTGCTCCAGCAGGGCCTGCCTCCTTTTTTTTTTACCCCCTGTGGTACTGAGGATGGAACCCAGGGGCATTCTACCTCCTAGCTACACCCCCAGTCCTATTTATTTTCTGAAACAGTGTCTCACTGAGTTGTGAAGGGCCTCACTAAGTAGCTGAGGCTGTCTGTGAACTGCATTCCTCCGGTTTTGGTCTCCCGAATGCTGGGATTACAAGTGTGTGCCCGCGCCCGGCCTTTTTTTAAATTTTGTAATATGTTATTCTTTTAGGAAATAAAATCCCAAAGATAATCTCTTTTATACCACAGGAGAACAGGTAGTTGCTGCCTCAGTTCCACCCTTTAAAGAGCAGGTGTAGCTGGGACCTTGGTGCACACACCCCGTTTGGACATATATTCTTCACTATCCCTGTTATCACTATCTTGGCTCTGGTCCTAATTATTTATCTCCTACTCCCCTAAACCCACATTCCTGGCTTCCTTCTTATCAATTTCCATCTGCCCTTCACATCTTCGATTCGAGACTGATTCCATAAAGCAAATTTGATCAATTAATTACTTCACTCCATTTCTGTGAGCATAAAGTCAAAACTTTCCAACATAACATTCGAGACCCTTCATGGCCCATCACCTGCTTTACTACTGCAGGGCCACTCTACTTGGTACCTTCCAAGCTCTCCAGGGATGAGAGATATGGAACCTCTCTGCACCCACATGGGTACAACGAAGGGAGACACACCATGGTAGTTCATGCGTCTGTGCCTTGAGCATGATGTCCTTTCTTTGGGGAATGCTTTTCCTACATCCTATCACCCTTCACAATTTTATCCTCTCATCTTGTAGCTAAAACTAGACAAAAGGAATGAATGATGGATAGATGGAAGATGGAAAGGGAAAGAAAAACACTGAGCAAGCAACCACATAGAAAGCTGGGACAATTACTTGAGCAATAACTGCTCCCATGTCAATTATAACTAAATTGTTCCCCATATGAAAGGTATCCAGCAGCTCCACTTCCTTTAACACTATTCATTTTGATGCTCAGATATCTCAATATGATAACAAAAAATAGCCAATATGCCTTACTCCAGAAAAGTCCTGAGTTCCTGACCCATATAAACTCATTCATTCCTAAATAAATGATGAATTTACACATATATGTAATTTGATCAAAGACATACAGCTTTTAGTGGAAGACCAGAATACAAATACATACCATCTGTTTTCTGTACCAATGCTGTTAATCTCCTCTCTAACGATGAACCTATAGTATGCAATTTGAAGCGGTAATATTAACACGTAGTCTTTATATATCCCATATCTACTATCTTATTACAGACAATAAAAGATGTGGTCCTGAACAGCCCTCTGATACAGACTCTACCATTTTTCCAGAAGCCCATCATGGTGAAAAGAATATAGAGTTTGATTCAGAAGACCTGATGGGATTCAAGTTCTATCTGTTCCTCATTAGCTGAGTGGCCTTAGGCAAATCATTTAACTTGAGCCTCAATTTCTGCCTATAATGGAGATATTAACACCTACCCTCAGAGAGTTTCTCTAAAGTATGAGATAACATTTTGAAAATGTTTTGCAAACGGGCATCGTTTCAATTCTAGCTATTCTATTCAGACACTGTGATTATTCTCCTGATAGGAAGATTACCTGAAGCTCCTTAATTCATGGAAACTAAAATTCTTCAAGCATGTGCCCTGAATTTATCCCAGTGGCATAAATAACCAGAGCCCTGGAAAGTAACCTTTTTCTGGACAATAACTCTTATCCTGTATTAAGTTCCTCCTCCCTTCAAATCTTTCCTTGTAGGGGACATGCAGAGATGATTTCAGCTTCCCCCAAGGAGGAGACAAGGAGAAATCAAGGAGAAAGATAAAGAAAAGCTAGCATCGGTACCTTTTCACATCATTTTCAGCCTACATAAAATTTATTAATTTTCTTTTTTTTCTCTTTTCCTTTTTTTTCCCCCCAAATCCCTATTCACAAATGTCAGCCATGCTTGCCATAGTCTCAGCTGATACCTAGGGGAAAATCTGCTTTCAAAACACCCAAATTCCTAGCTGCCCTCATCCAGCTGTGACCTCCTTCCCTTCTTCAATTACATCAGTCTGCTGGTGACACACACAACCATTTCACTGGCATCCTTTTAACCCTGTGATTCATTGGATGTGTCCACAAAATAGTTCAGGTCCCTCAATCTTGTTCCTGGGGTCCATGTTCTTCCTCTAGCTGAAGAGGAGAATCTGAAATGATCCTTACTGTTGCCAGCTAGGGGCATGGCTGGGACCTGAACCTGGCTCCCCTGCCCACAATCGAAGCTGAAACCAGTGTCAACACATGCCACCCAAATTCCATGCTAAGTTTCAAAGGATGTTAATTCACAAGTATTGTATGTAATAACCCTGCCCTATGCTTGACAGTGGGACACTCAAGGATTCAGTCTCAGAGGCTGGGGGGACACACAGAGAGGGATGAACAAAGAAGAGGCTTCAACAGAAGCATCTACTACTTCTTCATGATATAACTGCTGCGAGGATGTAGCACCAATGAGTATAGTAACTCACAACTCTCTATGTGACAGGGTCCTTCACATAAGATAATCAAGAGGAACAACAGAGCCAGGTTATGAGCTTCTGTATCCCTCATGTTCTGCCTCCCTGTTTGATGCATGTGAGGCATAAGATGCAAATAACTATATATAAGATGTTTCTGATGCATTAATACTGAAGCATTAATAAATGTTTGCATTCTATGAATGACAGAAGGATATTATATATACAGATATATGGACATATATGCATAATGTGTTGTTTAAAGTTTCTTAAAACCACCACCCAATGCAATTTTTATGTTGCTTGAAAGTTGTCACTTTTAAAGTAAAATACAGCGGTCATACACAAAGTGTTTCTATGACAATTCTTATCTTTCATTTGTCTCTCCCGGTTAAGTTTAGTTTGGATCAGGCCCACTAATTTATTCATGATCACTAATAAACCAGAGTGGGTTCTTTCAGGTACATTGAAAGGATGCTTTCACACAACAGAAGTCAACCTATTCCCCTAGTCACTTAACAAATTATGTAATGAATACTTCTAGTTATTGAGGTTATGATGAATTCATCCCCTCACATGGTCCTGCATTCAAAACCAACATATTGAACAAAAGCCAGTCAAGCCTAGCTTGATCGGCAAGGCTAAGGTCAAGCTCTGTGCTAAAGTGACGGCCTTAGAAATCAATCCTCTCAGGGAAGAAAGTTGTACCAATAAATTAAAGTTCAGCAAATGCAGATGGAACAAAAAGGATAGAGCATTTAAGCCTTCCAGAGGAATTTGAGAAAACTAAAGAGAAGATATTTCTGGAGGGTCTTGAAAGATGGAGTGAAGTTGTCTGGGTGAAGAGAGTTGGAAAATGTGGGACTGGGCAGATGGAGGATGGAGACAGTGGAGTCTGGAAAGTCACAAAGCACTGTGTGAGAACATGCTGTGCTAGTCATTAATCCACAAAGACTTGCTTTTACCAAAATTCCTTTAGGAGACAGTATTATGTTGGGGGGAGAGTGTGTAGGATCTGGTGCCAGAATGCCTGCGCTCTACTTTCAGGATCAACTGTGACCTTTTTCTCTTGTATTAAAATTATTTTTTAAGCTGGAAAGTAAAAAAATTCCATATTCTTCTGATGTATAACATGATGTCTGGGTTGACATGTACATTGTGGGATGGCTCACTCAAGGTACTTCCTCACTACAAGACCCTGAGCAAACAGACTCCTTAGATTAATGTTTTCTGATGCACGGGGGAAGATGATAAGAGTACCTAACTCATGGGTTGGTGTGACAGCAAACTGGGGATTTAGAACAGTGCCCGCTCATTAGTCATTAGCTATGGTGATTGGCTGCAAAGTAGTTATCGCATTATTGTAGTGATTTATTAAAAAGAATTTTAGGTTTTCCCAAAGTTCTACATTGACACAGGGATCTGATTCAGGCAAGCATTTCAAGAACTACCCATAACTATTGTTTATAGTTGTTATTGAATAAATAGATCAGGGGCCAGCACACTATGGCCAATGGGACAAATCTAGCTATATGCTTGTTTTTGTAAGTTTTATTAGAACACGCTCATTTGCATATTGTCTGTGGCTGCTTTGAGACATAAGTGCAGAGCTGAGTTACAACAGAGATCATATGGCCTGCCTGATCAAAAATGTTTACCATCTGGTCCTTTTCATAAGAAGTTTGTTGCTCCCTGAGATAGATGACTAATAGCAGGACAAATGGCATAGATTCATATATGTCATATATATGTGTGTATCTGTGTGTGCATTTAAAATCGAAACTCTCAATTCAGGAATTTTCTTATTAACCTTTCTTGGTCTGGTCATTACCTTAGACTAGTAGTTTTCAATGTAGTCACATTGTCACTGTTTATCTGAGCAGGTTTATCTGTCAAACTTTATCACTTGTGAGAGAACAAAGCTAAAACCGTTACCTTAGATCCTACTAGATTATCAGAGCTAACACAGGGAGTACTTTATTCAAAGCAATCTTTTTCCTAACCCAGGTTGAATTACATTCCCCTTCTTCTGTCAGACCACCTTCAGACCCAATGGGCATTGTGCTGCAAAGACAAACTGTCGAAGGCAGGGAGCTTGGAAAACCACTTGCCCTCCAATGGAAACACACAGTTACATTAGCCTCCAGTCTCCAAGCACAAAAACAGCCTTTGTGGTTGTCTGAAATACAAGAGATCTCAATTGCTGTTTACTGAACCTTAAACCTTGACAAAACAGGTTACTTTCAGGTCCTGAACTAGCTTCAGATTTATCCTTTCCTTAAGGAACTACGAAAGTGACTTAGCTGGATGGCCTACATCCCTTTGTTAATGTGAGAATTGGGGGTTGGTACAGAAGGAAATGCTTTTCAACGAACATTCTCTGCAGATGCCTTGAAAAAATAGTGTCTTAACCATGGTTTTTCAGCAGTCGGTTATAAAATGGTTTCTGTGAACACTATTTTAACAGGTATTCTGCAAGAACAGAGAGGTCCTGTGTCTATGAAAGCTCAAAACACCAAGTTAAAAAAATATTAAATAGATTTCTTTCTACCAGGACTCTCCAGAGCTTTTAACATGTGCAGCCAGTTTTCCAGACATATTTGACCAGGAAAAGTCTTTGTGGGTTAGATATTCCTGGAATGTGATTTAGAAAATATTCTCTTTAGATTGTAAAAAATGTTTCCAGATGAACGAAGCATACTTTATAATATAAAGCCTCTACTCCTTAAATTGCTTTTTTTTTCTTTTTTGTTTTGTTTGGGTTCGGTTTTTGCCATTTCACCCATGAAAGGAGAAAATACTTACTAAATGCACATGTTAAATCCTATATCACCACCTGGCACCCAGAAAGAAACACACACAGAGCCAGACTTTGCAACCTCAGTCTTACAAATCGGCCCTGAGCCATCCAACTGGATGTCACACATCACTGGAAAATTGAAGGAATGATTGTCCCTGAGCTACTGCAAGCCAAGATTTGCTTCCTATATGAACTCCCAGATAATCTTCAGAACTTCAGGTAGCTCTTTAGTGTATCTATTTTTCAGATGAAGAAATGGGAAACTAGAAAAAAAAAAACTTTCCAAGTTCAAAATCACCAGCATGGACCTTTGTCTGTCTGTTTAATACCACTCCATTATTCCAAGCACTTCAGCGATGTTGTCCAGGAGAAGCTCTGTCAAGAGAGAAAGGACCATTATCTGTGCTGTTCCCCCAGCATTATCATAGTAGCCACTAGCTACCTGAGGCTGCTGGGTACCTGACATGAGCAGAGTAGACTGAAGAGCTGCATTTTTATTTTAATTAAGTCTATCCCATGGCTGCCATATTGGAGCACAAAGGGTATTGGACTCAATTTTATTGAAACATTGCTATCCACTTTCCACTATCAACCTTCAGTTTTATCTTGCATTACTCATGATGGAGCCAAAAGATCCCAAGGGATGGTGAAAGCAGTATGGAGCAGAAGTAAAAGAAGACAATGCAAGGCAGTATAGAATCTGAAGGAACATGGCAGGTAGGGGCATTTCTGGCAGGGCCAAACACTTGAAGCTTTAAAATAAGACATGAAGAGACACAGGAAGAGCAAAACACCAGAAGGTCTTCAATAATTCAGAAAATGCCCAATGTGTTCCAATGGGCTCTGAGATACCATGTTATTGTTCCTTTAATCTATTTAACTATAAGTGACACGCGAAATATTTGAATGTTCGGCTCAAAATATGAGACTGCAGATTTGGGGAATATCCATTTAACTGAGCATCCCCATGCCAAAACAAGCTGGATGAGTCATATATGACTCACTATCATAGGTACATTTAGATGTAAGATGCCAACATTTCCGGAACCCTCTGGGAAGTTGTATTTTTTGACTCTTCTTGTTAATCTTCGACACAGATCCCAGGATTCTGCATTTGGAAAAGGGGAGAATCTTTAGTATTTTAATTTTATATCATTATAACTGGAGTGGTTGATGGCAAAAGTCCATTGTAGGCTATCTTTAACATCATGATTTTATCCATTCATTAACAGAAATGTCATGTTGATGACAGAAACGTGTGCCAGCTCAGGGTCCAAGAATACAAACTTGGAAATCTTATATCTGGTTCAAATGCTGGTTCTGCTACATCATAGCTGTGTGATCTTGACTGTGTACAGTGCTAACCCTCTCTGTGCCTTAGTTTCTTGATCTGTAAAATGGAGACAAGAAGGAATCTACCTCTTCAGGATGTTCTCAAGTGCCAACATAGAGTCAGACTGTGGCATGTTTAAGTCAAGGACTCAGCTCCTTGAAGAGACTGAACAAATCACTATCCATCCCAAATCAGCATATTTTTAATACAAAGAATGATAGCAGAGCTGGGCATGGTGGCATACACTTATAATCCCAGCATCTGGGAGGCTGAGACAGGAGGATAGCTGTTCGTGGACAGCCTCAGATACTTAGGCCCTTTGCAACTCGGTGAAACCCTGTTTTGAAATAAAGAATAAAAACTAGGGCTGGAGGTGTAGATTTTAGGTAGAATGCCCCGGGGTTCCATCCCCAGTACCAAAAAATAAAAAATGCAAAGAATGACAGCAATGTTTCCCCCACATATATATGCCCTTTTATAAACTCACCTGAGATAATATAAATGAACATGCTTTCAGAAGCATACAGAAAGGCAATATTTTATCTTATGTTAATATACTATATTTTCCTGAGGTCAAAAAGACTATTTATTCAACAGAAAGTATAAAATGATAGAATTAGAAGGATCCTTAGAAATCATTTTATGCACTCCCTCAATCTAATTCCGAGATTTTTACAACACTCCTTTCCCTTAGATTTTCCAGCTAGTAAGAGTTGGGAAAGGGGCACATTATATAAATCATTGCACCCTTAGAAAATTTAGACAATTACTTGAGCCACAATCTGCCTCCTCTGCCCTTCACTCCTGTGGTGGTAAACAGAAGTATTCTAATTCATATTTCACATTCCACGTGGCAGTTCTTCTTTAATATTGGAAGACAGTGAGCACGTCCTACATTCCTTCATACATTCATCCCTGACAATAAGTATGTTTCAAAGTATAAACATCTCTAGTTTCAATTACTTTACTAATTCTTTTATATACATAAAATATATGTATATTTTATTGGTGCATTATAGTCACATATCATAATGTAGATCATATTGACAATATTCACACAGTATTTGGTGACCCCCACTTCCCCATTTCCCTCCTTTCTAATATTGAGTGTCCAGGTTAACAATGTTATGTTCACATGTATACATGTAGCCGTAGGTAGCATTTCCATTAATGAACCTCAGCCTTCTTTCTCCCCTACCCTTCCTCCCTGGCTCCACTGAGAATTTCCTCCATTATCTGGAATCCCTTTGGTATCCAAAATACTACCGAGCTCAAGCATATTAGAGTAAATATGTGTCTCTCCTCTTTCTGTGCTTGGCTAATCTCACTTAACATAATGTTCTCCAGGTCTTCCCGTCTTCTTAGAAATGACATAATTTTGTTCTTCTTTATTGCTGAGTAGAATTCCATTGTGTGTATTTCCCATAATTTTGTACTCCATTCATTTGTTGATGGACACCTAGGTTGGTTAAATAATTTGGCTAATTCTTAAAAAATAAGCTGCTGCTCCTCCTCCTCTTCCTCCTCCTCCTCCTCCTCCTCCTCCTCCTCCTCCTCCTCCTTCTCCTCCTTCTTCTGTACCTTTCACTATTCTTTTAAATACACTGTGGCTTAATAATTTCTCACCCCACTAACATTTATCTGAGTCTATGACCCAGTGCCAAGCTCTGAGGCAGGAGCTGAGTCAGAGCCACATTACTGCCAGGTGCTGGGGGCAGATGATTTTACTTCTAACCAAACTTCTGCTGGTTCTCCAGAGGGCAGAAATGAATCCATGATCTACCTCAAGAGTGAATAGAAACCTTGCACATCCTATTGGTGACATGTATTAACTTAAATAAACTAAGAATGACCAGTTAGTTATTCACTATATTCTATCTTGCTGTTCATATTAGTTATTTGCACTTAACTGCAAGGCTTTGCAATTAACAAATTTTACCTTGTTTGTCTCAGTCAACCCTTCTGTTGGCTAAAGGTTAGCTAGCCTTCAGCCTGCTAATTTTGGCTCTCTTGTCTGCATTATCTGCCAATCAGGCAGGCATACTATGCTCCCTTTCTCTCTCTCCCTGATAAAGTTAACACCCAAGTTCACCTGAGATACTAGATATTGATAGCTTTCTATTAGATCATTTGCTCATTCATTCAGTCATCCCTGTTGTTTGCACTCTGAGCAAGACCTGAAGAGAGGGCTTAAGGAAAAGAGACAAGGCCACTGTGCTTGGGACCTTTATGGCCTTAGAGAGGCCAACATAGACATGCAGCACTACAATGCAGGGCCCAGTATTGGTGCTGTAGAGTATGGGGGGAGACCCATTCATTCTACAGACAGGAGCAGACAGGAGGCAGTGTAGGGGGAAGAAGGGAAATAGCAGAAACTCACAGGAAAATGATACAAATGACCTGACTCTTTTTTTTAATGTTATTTTTTGGGGGTGGGGGAACTTTGCTGAGAAGGAGTATGTCTGCTGTCATCTCTCAATCCTGTCCTTATCCTGGAATGGTTCATTCCATTTTCATCTTTTGATTTGGGAGTTGACAGTTCTTTTCTATCTTAAAAAAAAAAAAAAGCAAAACATCCCCTGTTTACAAGGCAGAGCCAGCTCTCCCCACCTGAGCTGCACAGCTCTCAGAGGGTCTGAGCTGCATGTATGCTTGCGGCCGACTGAATGGCTGGAGAGGTTGGCCCGGGCTCAGGGACCACTGCACAGAGGCGTCACACAATGCTTCCAGGGTTTTGTCCTAGTCCTCCCAGGGTGCCCAATTACATTTCATTTTCTGTGCAGCCTTTCCTTCCTTTGAACACAGACTTGAAGGCTGGATTGGGGTTCTGAACATGTGTTCTTCTGATAGGAAAGAAAGCCCTTCACGGGGAAAATGCAGTCTGACTCCTGGCCCAGCTTTGTTTATTAATGGGCTTTTCACAGTTTTTCCTTCCAATTCAGTCTCTAGTTGAAGCTTGAAATGATTAAAGATGTTTGTAGGACTCAAGAGTTGAGGGATATTTTTTTTCTTCTTTTCTATTGGAGGTTACCTACTCCCATCACTCAGAACCAGAGGGAACCAGCAAGTGACTGGTTTTTACTGCAAGAGATTATGCTTTGTGGAGGGTGAGGAGAGACTGGTGAATGGGACAGTATCTTATTTTTCTTTGCTTTCTCAGCACTGTGCACAGTACCAAAGGATATATAGCAGGTGCTTAATAATAATAAATATTGCATAAAAGAATAACATGATGAATGGATGACAGTTTTCTAATCTCAAAATGGTATTGTCCTAATTAAATAAAATGTTTATATTAATACAAATGTGTGATTCTAGGCTTTTATCATTTTTGAAATAAATTACATTGACAGGCATATTTACTTTGATAATTGCATATGCTTCAGAAAGTAGGGAAAGCTGAGCATCCCAGTATTCTATGCAGTGCATGGAATGACCTGAAAGCTTCTCATTAGCTCCCAAGTATTGCAAACATAACACTAAGAACCAGAATTCCATCTATGTAACCTAGAATGTTAAAGGTAAGATGCTCTCATTTTACAGATAAGAAAAGTGAGGCTGGGAGAAGCAAAGTGATTTGCCCAAAGTCATACAGCTAGAAAGCTAAACAGCTTGGACTGAATTTATTGGTGCTTTCCCACGAAAAGTGATTATCATTTAAGTATAGAATGTCCCCTGGAAAACTCATGTATTGGCAATGCGAAAATGTTCAGAGCTGAAACTTAATCAGGGCCTGATCTCATCAGTGGACAAATCCATTGAAGGACAAATAATGTAAGTGGATTGACTGGGTGGTATTTTAGGCCAGTGGGGCATGGCCAGAGAAGGTAGGTTACTGAGGATGAGGCCTTCAGAATGATACCTGTACCTTCTTGCTTACAGCTACTCTCTGCTCTCCAGATGCCATGAAATGAGCTATTGTCCTCTGCTACATTCCAGGGCCACCATGATGTCTGCCTTGGAGACAGTGAACTCTGGACTATGCCTCTGAAAACATGAGCCCAAACAAACTTCAACTCCTCTATGTTGTTCATATCAGGTATTTTGGTCTCAGAAATGGAAAAGCTGACTTATCTTTCATATTCAGCATAGAAAAATAATATGCATCAGCTCAAGCCATGACAGACCTAATGGAGTCAATTAACTCCAAGGTTCCTGCCTTGTAATGAAGACCCAGCAAGCCTAAAACATTGGCAGCCAGACTTAATTTGAAAGGATAATTACTATAAATGGACAGTCCTCGAATATAACAGTCCATACTATCTTTCTAAAGTGTGAGCTACTGCTCACTAACTAGATGGCTGCCTATGCCTAGTACTCCCTGAATAAAAATTATAGGTAGTTTCCAATGTATTCAAGGATAAAAGGGCCTTTGGTAGTATCATTTAAATGGGTTTAGTGTTGTTTGATGGCTCCAAAAACTCATCCCTGAAGGCATTCCCCTCCACTATGAGGTGCTAGAGATTTGAAGCACCACTGCTGAGGGTCTGCAAGGATATGTAAAATATACAGCACATAAGTACTTGAGCCTTTATTTTTCAGGTTTTTGTTTAAGACTTGAAGTAAAGAGAATGAAAAGATCAATAGGGTCCACCTGTGAAGCCATCCTATCTAAACACCCCAACCAGCATTAATACAATGGTGTCTGGCACATAGTAGGTCAACACTCATGACTAAATCAGTGCTTGGCACACAGTAGGCACTTATTCCAAATGGCTGTATTAACAAGGGCTATGAAAGGGCACTTAATCTGTCCATGAACTCCCAGAAATGAGTGTAAGCCAGGGACCCTTTCCACTACTGTGACACAGCAGGCCTACAAATGATACTATATGAACAGAAATTACTTGAGTGCTTCCTGCCAATACCAATCCTTTTCTTCATTTTTTTTAACAAGCCCAAAAGAGTCTTTTTCACATTTTATCTGGTTAATACTAAGATATCACATTGTTCTATGGAGACTTCCCAAGTACAGCCCCTAAATTATCTGATATAGCCTGGGCTGGGGGTGTGAGACACTTCTCCTCAAATGAATCCACTGCATTACCATTTAGTGACACCAAAGAAGAGAAGCAATCATAGCTGGTGCCCATCTAGACACGTTACACAATTCAGACACAGTGCAATCATGAAATGGGATCTATTCACTCGTAGACACTGACGTTGACGTGGCTCAAACCTAATTTTCTAGAGGACAGCACAATTCTCATTGATTTGGAGAGATGTAGGCACACTGTCTTGCTTTGCAGGCTAGCTCTTCCAGAGACCATGTAAAAATAGTCTCCAAATATCAAAACACCAGTGAAGCCCTCACTGCTTTTTTAAAAACACTGACATACCAACCAAAAAGGCCACATTTTGATATGATGGGAAGTAACATAGCAAAGCCCTACCATCAGGTGATGAATAATCAGAAATGCATAAAAGGATTCCATTATGTGCATGAAATGATTTACTTCTCCACTCAACTGCAAAAATTTGGCATTTCATATACATTAAAATGAAATCTCTCAGAGAAACTATTGAATTTACATTATATGGTATAAGTGCCTGAGCAATTTCACAACTATATAGAAGTTCCCTTTAAAACCATATTTGATCTGGATTTTCTTTCTCTTTCCTGTAATATCACTAAAATATAATACAGCTTACTTGTGGTCGCCAGAAAAATTATAGTGTCTAATTCAAAATACTTTTCACATTTGGAAAGACATATATAAAATAATCACCTACCCACAAGGAGCATGGCCTGGTGGGATACAAGACACCTGAAATGCCCACTCTGGTACAGTGTCACTTATGAAATGTACAGAAGAAACAGAGGGGGTAAGAGCTTAGGTCAGCGGAATCTGGGAAGGTCTTCTGAGAGATGTATGCGTGCAAGCCTAACTGTGTTCATCACTAGGCATCACTGAGAGATATGAACAAAGCCACAGTATATAAAACCACAGAGCGTGGCTGTGGGCAGGGATTTTAGGGAATCACCCATCTAAACCTTTCTTCCTCAGTGGATAATATATGGATCCAAAGCGTTCAAGTGAGTAGCTTAAGGACACTCAAATCATCTGGCTGACCTGGGACAAGAAACCATGTGTTCTGCCCAATACTAGGATTCTCTACAACACAGACGATCAGTGCTTCATCTCTTCTACCTGTTCACAGGTAACTGGGTTCAGCACAGGTGACTGGCAGAAGCAGCCATAGAGATTTGCTAAGACTGAGCTCAAACATGGAGAATCAGTCTATGATCCCAGTTAAAATAAAAGAACACTAAAACTAAGCTGTGTTCATGACATTGTATAATCATTATACAACAGTGACTGGTTAGTTAAAAGCTGATGATCTATTAGCACCCCTGTCACAATGAAAGTGAAGTAAAAAATAATAGATAGAGATAAAGAAAAGGACCCCTAATTTCACAACACAGTAGATGTTAGGATGAGAAATGAACTTATACCTATGAGGTCAATCTCATCTTGTACTTGGGAAATATTAATTCACTGATATTCTTTATGTTGAAGAGTTTAAAGGAAGATTGGCATAAATGGTGCTACAAAATTTCAACCTCTCTTATGAGCTGAGCCAGAACAGTAAAAAGGAAACTGTTTTAGTTACTATATTTTATTACACAAAGGGCTGAATCAGAAAATTGGAATAGTAATAAAATATTTTCTGCATGGACTTGGCTGATTAAATAAATAGCTTCATGCTTTTATGAAAATCTGATATGATACAGTCACGTTTAAGGGCAGTGAATCCCTTTTTGTAATTACTAATAGGGAAGGTTTAATTACACCCATAAGTCCCTAGATACTGCTGCAGTACACCAGCTGGGGACTGAAGTGCCCACTCTCTACCCGATACCTAGATTATCTGGAGTCTGACATGCAAATCCCATCATCTTTGATTCAGATACTTCTAAGAAGGAGATTAGGTAATATATCTTTTGCCTTATTCATAAAGAAACATAATCACAATAAATGCATCGATTTGCTTATATCGTTAACTCTCTGGGGCACAGTTACATACTCACTAGAGAGGAGGAATTAGCTTGTGAGTATACTGTCATAAACGCAGACAAAGACCAAACAGAATCCAAACACCCCCAAAGCTAATCATTGCAAGATGCATCTCAGGCTTTCCTCTGCATAAGGGAATGGTCCTATTACATGATGGAAGCCTGCTACCTGTCTTTCTCTGTTCTTACTCCTTCCCAATAAACTAGTTTTTTCTCAAATCTAGGGTAAACAAAAGTGCTTCAAAGATATAGCAGACTACTGAAAGTGTTTTCCACCAGCAAGAGTATAGTGCAATATATATCGCCTGTGTATCATGTACTGCATCTTTGCTAGAGAACGATTTTTCCTTTGTGGATTCATCCTTTTAATCCTATTTTAAGTCCATGCAGTTTGATAGGCTGACCCCATCCTCTGGCTCAGAGGTAGTCCTTAGGTCTAGCACTGACCCATGAGCATGAACTCTACCTCCTCCTTTCTGGCCACAGTGACTTTAATAAAAATTCAGTTCAGAACTGAAACCAAGTCCACTGAAACCCAGCCCTATGCCTATTGGAGAGAAAAGCCCTCTCTCTCCCTAAGGTTGCCAAACTAGTGGGATTCAGATCTGAATTGTGTTGGCCATAATTTGCTTTGTTTGGGAATTAGCCGCTAGCAAAGCCAACACAGAGAAAGTCAAGCTGATATAACACTGAACTGACATAAGGAAGCTTGACTCCAGCTATACCCACAGTTGAACTCTATCTAGACTTGGCTGAGTCAGAAATTCCCTCCTGAAGTCACTCTAAGCTAGGTTTCTGTTATTAACAACCTGAAAGGGTCTGCAAAGACTCAATATTCTAAATTCAGACTTCTCACTTGAAATAACAGCAGACATGAGGCACCCTCAACCAACCTCCCACCAAAATTAAAAGAACATAATAAAATGCAAAATGTAATATCTTCAGACTGAACCACAGATTAAAGTAAGAGACCATAAGAGGAAAAGCAAACATGATTATATACAAAAAACAAAACCCTTCAGCCTAATTGATTATTTGCTCTTTGAATGGGAATAGCTGTGATTCCACACATACCATGTTCAATATGGTAGCCACTAGCCATATAGGATGTTTTCAACTAAAACCAAATAAAAGTAATTATTTTAAAATTACAGTTTCTCAGTCATACCAGCAACACTTCAAATGTTCAGCAGACACAGTTGGACCTGGCTGTTGTATTGGACAGCACAGGTACAGAGCATTTCTGTCATCACCATAGGTTCTAATGGGGAATGCTAGTGGTACCTCTGCCTATTCCTCAAATGACATTAAATTACTAGACTAACCAGAAAATCAGGCTGCCATAAGTGGTTAATGAATGAAGATGTTAATCTGCATTAAAATACTCATCCACGCATTATTTTAATAAAAAATTAGTAACAATTTAAGTGTATAAAGGGAAGGTCAAATTATGATACAAGGATATAAATATTCTATACCTGTTAAAGGAAATTTAGAGAGTGATTTTTTATTGGTACATTGAGTCATACATCTTAATGGAGTACAAGATATTAGAGGCATATATGCACACATCACTCATTTAGCCCCTCCTCAATTCCCCCATTCCCTCCCTTTCTCTCTTTCTCAGATTTGTCTTAGTGATTGACTTTGAGATTAGTCCATCACAAAACGTGAGAAATCAAATGTTCTCCCTGATATACGAAATCTAGAGAGGAAAAAGGTCATAGAAAGAACTCTAGATGAAGGAGGAGAAACTATAGATGAACAAATAAGGCGGCCTAGGTGAGGGTGATGGGAGGGGGGAGAGGGAAATTCCCTAAAATACATGATAATACATTAACAAACATATCTAAGTCAATCACCAAGCCAAACATGAGAATGATTTTTAAAGGAACATGTGAGTAATAAAGGGATTTTTAAACAAAAGAAAAACTAAGCTGGGAATGGTAATACACACCTATAATGGCAGTATTTGGGAAGTTGAGACAGGAAGATCACAGGTTTGTGGTCAGCCTCAGCAACTTAACAAGGCCTTCACCAAATTAGTTAGCCCCTGTTTCAAAGTAAAAATAAAATAGGGCTGGAGGTGTAGCTCAGTGGCTGAATGCCCCTGGGTTTAATCCCCAGTACCACACAAAATAATAACAACAACAAGAATAATGATGACATATCGATCAAGAACTCTATAAAGTAAAACATTCGTGGCAAAAAAAGAAAAAATAATAGTAACTCATTTGTCTAATGTTTTCTATGTTACAAGTAATATGCCAAATGCGCAAATGCATTATTATCTGATTTAACAGTAAAAACAGCAGGAAAAGTAAAAAATATTTTATTTCCATTTCGCAGATGAGAAATAATGTTTCTTAAGCTAAATGAAAGATGAATACTGAAAGCTGATCTGACTCCAAAACCTAGCCTCTTTATCTTCATCAACTGAAATATGAGCAGTTATTTTACTCTGTGTAGAAATATCATAGGTGACCTTCCCCCTCTTTTATACTGCTTGGGTTTTTCTAAATTCATTACAAAAGAAACTCTTTATTTTTTAAGTTCTGAAAGGAGAAGTCATTCAACTTGACTCTAGCCACTAGACAGTTAAAAGGCAGCTGCTATGCGCCGCCGATCCTTGCTTAAAATGGGTTAATTATGAGCACTAGGAGCTTTCATATGCTGCTGGAGCTTCTGTTCAAATCTAATTTCTCAAAGTATATTGCTAGACACTAATGAAAACCCAAAGAGACACACGCATTCAGGAGATGTATAGCCAATGAATTTTCTGTTGTTTTTATACTGAACAACTTTTTTATATCCTAACATTTTTATGCCAGCTATGAAAAAGATAAATAAATATTTATGACATTCACTCAATTCCACAGTAACAACGAAGTGGCTCATGTTCTCACTCTGGATTGGAATGTGCATATTTCAGTGGCTGGGAGCCTCAACCCTAAATGAGAAAGCCACAGAACACAGTCATTATACACCTTAAAGTCCCTCATTTGACTTACCACAAGAATGTGCTCTTGATAGCAGGGACACAGATTCCACTGAAGGTTTAACAGGATCAGAAAAGATGGATCAAGGGAAACAAACGAGGTGACTGAGGACACACAGCAACAAATGAGGACACTTCCCACCATCCAGCTACCTTGCAGAAACTGTGTTCTCTACCAAACACAGCCCAGTTCACCCCTTGGCATACAGACTGAACTTCTACTGCAAGGAGACTCTCCTAGGCACAAATATATTAATTACAGAGAATTGGCCAGGATTCACCAGTGTGTGCTACCTAAGGTAAAAACAGTTGATAGGCCAGTAGCCTTTATCTCCATAGACTATCTTCTCTGTGGTTTGTCTTAGTTGATATAGTGCCACATTTCTAAACAGAAGAATTCTACACATACACACACACACACACACACACACACACACACACACACCACACACACTCTAGGTATTTTTGGAAAAACAATCACAAACAAGGAAACAAAGAGTGAGGCACCCCTTGCGGTTCCTGATGGTTGGATGTGAACAGTGGCTCACTCAGTCCTCACCTCATCTGTTTCACTCACAAAGGCCTGGCCCTTGTAGGCACGTGAGCTTGCAGATTTTATAATAGGGGATACCTGTGAGACCATGAAAAGACACCACACCTTAGATATGCACGCATCCTCCTTTCACCTAAACAAATACAACTCTTTTCTCTTTAGACTGGTTTTGGACTCCAGGCAACAGGAGAACCAGGCAAGGTTCTCCTGTATTCACTGCCATCTGCCCAACCACAACTCACCACTGACACGTGGCAACTTGGTGGGGCCCTACCAACTGCCCACCCTTGTTTTCCCTGGCTCCTGCCGCTATACCTAGATGATCTCCCTGTACCAAAACACCTGGTGCTCCCCATATGGGCATGGTGCATGCCTCTACCTTTATTATAGTCTCCTGACCTACAATGTTGATTTTTGCATTTTTCCCCAGGAGATTATATACTCTACATTGACTATTGTTTCTGTCACAATCACCAGAGTCCAGCATATGTATGCCCAGAGTCCAGCATAGACTCGAAACATATTTATTGCACAAGAGGCTTACTAGCAAATTTTTTTTTTTTTTTGGTGGGTCTGGGGATGGAACCCAGGGGCATTTGACCTCCGAGCCACATCCCCTGCCCTATTTTTATTCTTTATTTTGAAACAGGGTCTCACTAAGTTGCAGAGGGCCTCACTAAGTCACTGAGGCTGTCCACAAACCGCGATCCTCCTGTCTCAGCCTCCTGAATCATATCTTTCACCTTTCACTAGCAAATTCTAAGTGACCAAGAAACCCTCAGACTCTCAGAATATTTAACTTAGTAGCCATCCGTCTTCCTTCCACCCAAATCCGTCCCTGTCTTATTTCTCACTCCAATGAATACCTTTTTGGTTTTCCTTTACCACCACAATATCACCTATTTATCTGTGTTTCCTTGACTATTTCTGAACCTTAAAAAATAAGCCTGTATCTATCCTCTCCCCTTTTTTGAAACTGGGGATTGATTCTAGGGGCATCCTACTTCTGAGCTATACCCCTAACCCTCAAACCTTTGCTCCTAGTATCTCAGCCTCTCAAGTACTGGGACTCAAAGTCTGTGCCACTGCACCTTTTAAATGGCTATATACGTGGAGCCCACCATTGTGCCCCGAATCCTGCAGCAGCTCAATAAATAAAAAAGTGAATGGATGAAGTGATACAGGAGTCCTTTCACATAAATCTTTACTTCCAGTAATGGACACTGCAGTAACCATATCCTCATCACTGTCATCCTCACCACCAGCATCATTGCCATCTCTGTTTGGCAGATCTTAGAGACCCAGTACGTGCAGCTCGTATCCCTGGAGGCCAGAGTCCACATGCAGGCTGTCTTGTCTACAGTAGTGAAAATGCAGCCAAGGGAATGAAGAGGGTAACATCCTGGCACAGTGATTATTCTGTATGTTTCCACCCATTCATTCATACTTTACCAATTTAAAAAGAAAAGGAAATAATTGCATATTTAGGTCCTGTTCAAGACAAAATCATACTCATATCAGCACCTTGTAATGCACCCAGAAGAGAGCAGGCTGAGCAATGTATGCAGAATTTAATTCTAGCAGCGGCATGCCTGATGTCTTTACCCCCAGAACGCATCTCATATCTCCTTTCTCTGGAGTTTTCTGTAAGTTATGGATTAATAAACTTTCCCTAAGAATACAGCTTTATTAATCTTGCAGATATTCAAAAAAAGAAAATATTTTCTTCTTCCCATCTAAAGTGAATGATGGTCTACAAAGTCCCAAGTGTGTGGACAGGAAATAAAATCGCCTTCTGAAGCAAATTGCGTTTGTGATGGTAGTTGTTTTCCCTCTCCAGTCAGATTTGTAGGAAAACAATATACCTGAACTGTCTCCTGACCTGTGAAGATAAAAGAGGTGACCACAATCACAGCAAACCTTGATCCAGCTTCCAAAGGGAGAAAGTTAGCATAGGGTGGTATTAGTTCAAACCTCTCCCCTTGAAAAACAAAGGCTGAAAAACAAAGGCAGAGAGAGGGGAGGTCCATTATCATTCAACTCCTGGATTCTCTTTCTATACTGAAGCATGTCCTTTCCAGGGAAGACCTATGTGACTTTATGTGAAGAATTCTACTTGTCTGGAGGGGAAGGGAGATAGGAGCAACCATTGTGGCATGTCTTTGTGCACCAAAAGGGTTCTGACTGTGCCCCATGCATTATTTATTTATTTTTACTTTTTTTTTATTTTGAAGCAGGGTCTCACTGAGTTACAAAGGGCCTCCTTAAGTAGCTGAAGCTGTCTGGGAACCACTACGTCCTGTGCATTATTTATTTTGATTTAGTAAATAACCCTCCAGGGACCCATTGTTCAACTCAGGCACTGAGGATGAAAGGTTTGCCCGCTGACACAGAGTTAGTCTTCAGCCTGGCCTTGGATTGCCCTTCTGTAAAATGGGCCTAGTAAATCCCATCCTTCCCATGCAATAGGACTGTTCCAAAGATAAAGAAATTCCCTGAAGAGTGTGTGTGCATATGTGTGTGAGCACATAGACTTTTTATTTTTTTTTTTTTTGCTATACTGGAGATGAAACCCAGGGGCCATTCTACCTCTGAGCTATACCCCCTGCTCTATTTCTTATTCTTTATTTTTTTCAAAAGGGTCTCACTAAGTCACAAAGGGCCTCACTAAGTAGCTGAGGTTGTCTGCAAACCGCAATCCTCCTGTCTCAGCCTCCCGAATGCTGGGATTACAAGCGTGCACCACCACGCCCAGCTAGCACATAGACATATTAAATACCACACAAACGTAAGATTACTATAGTCAGGATGTGGATTTGCCTAGATAGTCACCTGCTCCCTTCCCTTATTCTATCCAGCACTCACATGGTTGGTTGTTGTTTGGTTGGTTGGTACTGAAGACTGAACCCAAGGGCATTTCACCTCCAACCTGGTTACACCCCCAGCCCTTTTTAGTTTTTATTTTGAAACAGAATCTCACTAATTTGCTGACGATCTTACTAAATTAGGGAGAATGGTCTCAAGCCTGCTGTTCTCTTGGCTCAGCCTCTCAAGTACTGGAATTAATGTACATAACCGGAGAATCGGATCTAAAATGTCATTCTCTGCAAAGGGGAAGTGAATGAGTTACAGCTCCACTCTCAGCCCCGTGTCAACCTAGCAATGCGTGTGCCACATCGCCTGGCTGGGCGGTCTTCTCATCCTCAGAATGAGCAGGCTGTTCTGCAGGCCATGGAGCCCATCATGGCTCTGGCTTTCCATGACTGAAGAGGGGCCCTGATGCATACCACGAGAACTGCACTAGAACTGCATGTGACAGGACCACATTGCCAATCATTTTCCCCAAGTTTTGTTGAAATATAGCATCACAGTCTCCTATCCAAATTCCTTTGTATCTGATGTGTTAATCATGCAAAATATATTTTAGAAAGATAACAGGTACTACGCCATACATTTCCTTTTTATTTGGAATATCCCCACCCAGGTTTGTGGTGACAATTTCATTACTGTGATCAAATTCATTACTGTTCTAGAGCAACATATATGGTGCTTCTCACTGAGAGGGACCAGATCCAGATCATAAGTAGTCTCATTCCAGCTAATGTCAAGCCAGGTTTTGCCACTAAATGAGTTACCCAAAAACTTTTGGTTGATCAGTCTTTCAGATTCTGGAATTGTAGATAAGGGCCAGTGTAGCATAACTGCTGTGATCTCTTCACCAGGGCACCCAGCACTACCAGATATCACCTAACAAGAGAGACAACCACTGGGAACAGAATCCTCTCAATTTCCTGCCAGGAAGGATGAGTGGTTAGGGACAGGAGGACAGGAAAAAGATAAATGAGAAATTAATCCAAAACTCAGTATTTCACATCACTGTTTTTCTTTAACTCTGCAAAACTGATAAGCATTTCTGGAAGAGATTTATAGTCATGTACTGCAGAAAGACATTCTGATTGACCTGTGCCACCCATCACACAAGGAAACTGCCTACAGACATATTTTTCCAGAACACATTCCTGTTGTTAAGCAACACACAACTCTACTTCCCTAGTACATGAACAAGTCTGCTGCCTGTTTCCCTCAGAGCCATTTCTGGCCACATGCCCTGCTCTGTTGGGTGTCTTGAGAAGTTGGTCTCAACTACGATTCTCAGGCTCCCTTGCCAACAGACTTCCTGTTAGGTTCAGGCACTGGGGGAGACTGGCAGGAGACAGCAGGAGGGAGAAAGCAGGGCATTTCCCTCTTCTTCTCTCTTGCTGCTTAAAAGCACCATCTCCAGAAGTGATGCTGGCCTGTCTCTGTGGGGCACCACTCCAGCCAGGTGGCCTCTGCTGTGCTCTCAGCATCCTTGTTCCTGGCCTCTCTCCCGTTGTGGTCCATCCTCCAAGTGCCCCTGCATCCTGCAGCCCACCCCCAAGGTTCTGATAACACACATCCTCTTAGTTGAAGATCGAGAGGCAGCTAAGCCTCCTGCAACTAACAATCTCTGTCTTTGGCTTCTTTTTCATTGTCTCAGCTCTTTCTATACCTCTGCATCTAACTTCTTGTGTTTAAATCCTTCCCACCAAGTGACCTAAGGTGGATCTTCTGACTAGACTGTTACTGACACAGTGGCTATGGTTAAAATGATTAAATTCTGCCTGGGCATCTTGGTAGCCGGGGGCTGTTTGTGATGTTTTGAGGGAGCACACAGAGAGGCACTTTCACCCCTGATGCACACTGGTTGACAGAGTTCCAGTCTTTAGACTGCAATTTTAAAACAGATGCAGTTAACCCAACAAGCCAGCAATCACACCTGTAAAATACTTATGTTCCTCTGGGATTTGACAAAAAACGAGAAAATCTCCTCTGGACTATTCTCCAAATGCCTTCTCCTCCACTGAATTTATGCATGCCAGAGATGGAGGGAAAAGGCACATTATAAGTAACTAAAATCACACCTGAAACCCTTAGGTGAGGAAGCCTTCTGTTGTTATTGATTTCTTCTAACTCCTTTGGTTTCATAAAACAAAGGGGAAAGGAGAAGAAAAGAAGAGAAGAACAGAGGGAAGGGGAGGGAACAACACGGAGCATTTGGGAATAAGGAGTTAAAAATTATCTCAAAAGGAAATATTTAAAGAAAGCCCTTAGTTTGTTTTCATGGACCTAAAATTGTTTACTATTGGGACAATTTCCTCTTTGCTGCTAAGGAACTATGCTACACTTTAAAAATTAAAGATAGCCGAATATATGGTGAACTTCCTTAAAAAGCCAAATGTGAAAAATAGCAATTTTCAGGAATTCCTAATCTTTAGAGAAATCTAGAATTATAAACCTGAAGCACAAAACCGAAGACATAATGAAGTATGTGTTTAACAGAGTCTGGTACTCAAGACATCTAAAACAGATGACATTACTTGGAATGACAAGCAGAGGGAGATGTCATACATAAAACCCAGGCTATGTCTTATCACACACACACACACACACACACACACACACACACACACATTGATGTAATTAGACATCATAGTGAGGTTCAAAGTAATAGAGACATGCATGCACAAATGCACAGTTGACACTGGGTCCCTTGTACATGTTAATGAAACTGGTAGTAGAACCTTCATATATGGACATGACATTCTTGAACTGTTTTCTTTCTCAATCCTCTTTTCCCCCTCCCTACCTTCCTCCTCTAGTCCTCTTCCACTGTACTTCTGGTCTCTCTCTTCATTTGTCAAAAGTCCCTTTTGTTTCATCTTGTCTCTCAGGCTTCCAAATAGAAGAGAAAATATATAGCCCTTGACTCTCTGAGACTGGCTGATCTCACGTAGCATACTATTCTCTAGTTCCATCCTTTTTCCTGCAGATGATAGCATTTTGTCCTTCATGGTTTGGCAAAATTCTATTCAGTGCACATATCGCATTTTTGTTATCCATTCATCCACTGATGAATACCTAGGTTAGTTCCATACTTTGGCTATTTTGAACTATGCTGCTCTAAGTATAGGTATGCATGTATCACTATAGTATTCTGAGTTTAATTGCTTTAGAAAGGTACTAAAGAGTGATATAGTTGGGTCATATGGTGGCTCCATTCCTAGTTTTTTGAGAATCCTCCTTACTGATCTCCATAGTAGTTGTACTAATTTGCAATCTCATCAGCAGTGTAAGAGTTTCCTCATATCCTCACCAGTAGTTATTGTTTGTATTCTTAAGGACTGCCATTCTAACTGGAGTTACATGGAATCTCAGTGTAGTTTTTATCTCCATTTCCCCGATTGCTAATGTTGATGAACATTTTTCATATATTCATTGGCCATATTTATTTCTGCTTTTGAGAAGTATCTATATATTATGGTTTTTAGTTTTCAAAGAGAGTAATGCTAGCCCAATGCCCCCACCTCCTTCCCTCACCTCTTTCCTCCCAGCCTCTCTTACTCCCAGCTGCACTGATTTATGGCTACTCAAACAAACCAAGACTTCATTCTCCGCTGAGACATCTGGAACAGTCAGTGTATACAGAATAAAATCTGGCCTTGCTCATATGAACCCACAGCCAGCAAATTGAAAACATATAGTGTTACTAGGCTAACCAAGTAGTCAGCTGTTCTTTTCCTTAATCGTGTTTTATTTGAGATGACCCTTTTTATATCACCCTAAACTAGTACTGCACATGTTATGTTCATTCTTGAAGACACAATGAAACATTTGTTGATAAGAGGATGTGAGAGAAGGAGGAAAGGTAAGACTTAGCTTGGGGGGACTGAAATTTTAGCAACGCTAGAGAAATGAATATCAGCTATAAGTCAGAAAATGTATTTTTGGAATGAGGGAAAATTAGAGTTGATTTGTGAGATTAATAGAATAAGGGATAGTAGACATACACATACACACGGAATGACTTGGCAGGTAATAGTCAGCACATGGGCTGTACTCAGACATCTCTCCCATTATCTTCCTATCTATCTACCTATCTATCTATCCATCTCTCTATATTACAATGTCCATACATAATCATGTTTCCAACCAACATTCCAAAATGTTACCAGCATGGTATATTTGAAGACCTTAAGTCAACGGGGCATAAGGAGACCTGGGCTTCTATTCCAGCTCAGCCTGATGATTTATCACCTATTTTCATTTCCCTAGACCTGTGGATCCTCATCTGCAAGTGGGAATGACACTCAGTAATCTGAGATATGCTGAAAAACTCAAGATACAAATGGGGCTGCACACCAGCACCTGCCTCCAGGCAGGCAATAAGGAAATATGGCCTACCTGAGAGACCAGAGCAGTCAGGAGCCAGGCTCAGCCCTGTGACCCAACCTTGTCACTCAAGTCAGACAAAATTCTAACCAAAAAGGAACTGTATCTTTCACTGAGCCCCTCACTCCCTACAGGAAACCACAGATGTCTTCAAACCTCTGCCATTGGGCAAAGTGACTGGCTGCTATGTGGACTGGTCCCTTGCTCAGCCTCCTTCATCACTTAGCATCCCCCTGGCCTCTTGGGACCAAGGACATTCTCTTTGACCTCTGAGCTATTGGTCTATAAAGGAAGGTGGTGACTCTGTCCATGGAGAAGCTCAGGTACCCACAGCCTTTCCCTTGACACCACTCAGTAGCAAATGAGAGGAAAGGATGCACCTAGCACTTAGTAAGCACTCACAAGGCACCAGTGTGTGTCCTCTCCCAGCTCCCTGACTTTGGCATGGGAAAAGCAGTATATATGATGAAAAACTTATACGTAGAAAATTTAATGTTTTAAAAGATAGCATTTGTGCCAGGTGTGGTGGTGCATGCTTGTAATCCCCGTGCTTCAGAGGCGGAGACAGGAGGATTGTGCAGGTTTGAAGCCAGCCTCGCTGGCTTGAGAGACCCTGTTTCCAAATAAAAATATAAAAAATAGGTCTGGGAGTGTAGCCCGGAGGTAGAAGGGCTTCCAGGAACCCCAATACCACCAAAAAAAATGAAATAAAAAATGATGTTGGGGGTAAAAGGGTTCCAACCCCAGTACCACCAATATATATATATATATATATATATATATATATATATATATATATATACATATATATATAGCATTTTGGGGGGGGCTTTGCGTGGTGGTACAGGCTTGTAATCCCAGAATTTGGGAGGCTGAGACAGGAGGATCACGGTTTGCAGACAGCCTCAGCTACATAGTGAATCCCTTGACAACTCAGTGAAACCCTATTTCAATATAAAGAATATAAAAAAATAGGGCTGAGGGTATAGCTCGGAAGTAGAATGCCCTGGGTTCCATCCCCAGTACCGAAAAAAAAATAAAAAAAGATAGCAAATGCAGTATCCATTCACAAAAATATAAAGCACAAAAAAAATAAACCCAACCAAAAAATGCATACCTGTGTGGAAAAAGACTATATTGAACTATATTAAATAAGAACAAATGGAGGAGCAACTACATTAATGGGTAGAAAGACTCAATATCATAATGATATCCTTCTCCCTAAAGCAGTCCATAAATTCAATATAATGCAAATCAAATCTCAAAAGTATTTTCCAAAACCTTAAAAGATAATAAGATATATGTGAAAGATAAAGGGCCAAGAAAAGCCAACATACTTTTGAAGAAGAATATGGTGATGGATTTGTCCTGCCAAATACAAAGGCTTATTATAAAGCTATAACAATAAAGTGTGGTCTAGGCAAAAGAATAGACAAAACATATGCCCAGAAACTGACTCTAAGTGCCAAACTATTATTTTTTCATATGGAAGAATGCTAAGTGGATTCCTACCTCACACCACATATACTTACATGTATACCTATTCTTCACATGGATTATAGAACCTAAATGTGGAAATCAAACTAATAAAGCTTTTAGAAGATAATAAAGGAGTATCTTCATGACATCATAGTTAAAAAAAAAGGCTTTCTTACACAAGACATAAAAGTGCCAACCATAAAAGAAAAGATTGATAAATTCTACTACATTAAAATTACGAAGTTAGATAGCAAAAGGTTGGTCAGACTCCAACTTCTATGAGGTCTATAAATCTATTCAGACTCCCCAAAGAATAAATTTCAGTAACCTTTCTGCATTCAGAGGGACTGTGTTCTACTAATATGCACCATAGTTCAGAGTCTATGAATGGCTGGCCTATCTTTGGCTTTACCCACAACCAGAATACTGGCACTTCTTGCTTTAACCTGAGTATGTTTAAGTGGTTCTGGTTTGCATTTAGAACTTAGATGAATATGAACACAGATAAGCTCAGAATAATGTGGTCTTTATTCATTTCCAAGCCAAGCATGACACCTGCCACAACCATTTTGCCACCAAGTGATCACCAGGCGATAGTTTGCACGGCATCTCTTCCTTACCCTTCGTGCACTCTTTGTTATATTTACCACCATTCACATTGCGAAGTTCACACTTGTTCTGCTAACTGCTGGGACCTAATCACTATTTCCAAAACTACTAGGAGAAATTTGTACCAGCAAAAGAAGACGGTAAACCTGGGGGTGATCTCCAGGGTGACCAGCTTCTAACTCCAGAGAAGCTAATCCATGATCTCCTCACACCACCATAATTTAGTGCCAAAAAGTAACCACAGTGAGCCTGTATGTCTCCTACTTTGTCTCCTCTCATTCTCTGCACCATGTATTCATCACCATTATTCTGCCATTCACTCCACAAGTTGCACTGGAAACAGTAACATATGAATATAGGCTAGGATAATGTTTTAAATGTCAGCTGGATACAGTGATGTATGTCTGAATGCCAGTATTTTGGAGGCTGAGATAGGAGGACTGCAGGTTCTTGCAACCAGCCTCAGCCACCTACAGGTCCTCAGCAACTTAGTGAGACCATTGTAAAATGGGGCTGGGAATGTAACTCTGATGTAGAATGTCCCCGAGTTCAATTCCCAGTAAAACACACACACACACACACACACACACACACACTCATCCAAATATGACTTATGCTTTATTTTTTATTTATTTTTATTTAATTTAATTATTTTGCAGGTCTGGGGATGGAATCCAGGGCCATTCGACCTCTGAGCTACACCCCCTGCCCTATTTTTATTCTTTATTTTGAAACGGGGCCTCACTAAGTAGCTGAGGTTGTCCACAAACTGTTATCCTCTGGTCTCAGCCTCCTGAATGCTGGGGTTACAAGTGTGCACCACCACGCCTAGCTTAACTTATGCTTTAAATATATGAACTTTTGCAGGAGAATGTTCCTCACAAAGAGCAAGAGAGATGCTAGTGTTAGCATGAATGTGCCTAATTATGACACTGTTTTAGTTATCATACATTTTTTTTGAGAACTCCCAAGGATAGGACCCTCATAAACCTTCAAAGTATTTAGTGTCAGGGTTCTTAGTAATTAATTAGCATTGCCATTTATAAATTTCCTTTCTGACTGAAAGCATTTGTATTGATAATGTTTCCTATATTGAAATGTTTCCTATATTGATAGCTCTTCTGAATTAACTAGCTCAATAGAACAGATCTAGATAAGTAATTAATGATTCCAAGAGAGGTAATAAAACATGGAAGTGACTCCCAACAGATGATTGTTACTATTCCCTCCCAAATCCATATTACAAAGTAAAGAATGGCAACAAAAATAGTTTTCAAGTTCACTAATCACAAAGTATTTCAATATTGTCTATGGAAAACAATTAGTTTAATCTTTCCACATTAACTTAATGAACCACCTGAGACTGCACACATTTAATTCAATTTAGCAGAAATTTATTGAGCATCTACTATATGTTAGACACCAAAAGTTAAAAGTGGAATCATACTTCTTCCCTCTAAACACTTGATGAATGTCTTTTATCCCAGGACAATTATTGGACAAAATAATATTTCTTTTTTATTATCTGTACAGTGACTAGCTAAAACCTGATAAATCAGTGGATCTCTGCTTAGGTTTGTTTCTTCTAAAAAAGCATATTCAAAAGAATCTTATGGCCAGGTATGGTGGCGTATGCTTGTAATCCCAGTACTTAGGAGGCTGGGACAGGTGGATCGCACAGGTTCAAAGCCAGCCTCGGCTACTTAGTGAGACCCTGTTTCCAAATAAAGTATAAAATAGGTCTGGTAGTATAGCCTGGAGGTAGAAAGTCTCTGGGTTCCACCACCAGTATCACACAAAATAAAAGAATCTTATGAAATGATGAACATTAGATTTTAGATGGTAATTATATCTGGCAGGAGGTAGGAAGACATGATCTAGAAGTGAGTAGGAGGCTTAAACTATATGTGTATGGCTTTATTAGTTGAGTTGGAACGTATAGAAATTTTGTATTTCTTAACTGTCCTACCCAATATTTCAGATCACACACAATACTTTCAAGTTAAAAATCTTAAGTCATTCCCTAGAAACATTTTCTGCAGTCTACTTAAGAGAGTTGCTTCTTGAAATAAAAAGTCCTTTGGTGCAATTGTCTCAAAGGCCCTTACACCCAAGGCTGGATAGCCAGCCTGTGGTGCCACTGAGAGATGGGCCCTATGAAAGGAAGTTAAATCACTAGGGGCTTGTCCTTGATATGGATACTGGAACCCTAGCCCTCCTCTTCCTCTTTCTCTGTTTCCTGATCACCATGTGAGCAGCAGCTCTGCTACATCCCCTGCTCTCAGTCCTGATGGTCTGTCTCATCACAGACCCCCAAAAAATGGAGCCTGATGACCAGGCCTGACACCTCTGAAACCATGGACTAAAATAAACATTTCCTCTTTTTTAAGTAGGTAATTCCAGGTCTTTTATCATACCAATAGAAAAATAACTAACACATATGGTAAATGAGTTTAGAAAATTCTTAAGTTCAATGAGCTTCTTTTCTCTGAACATTTAATATGTCATTCAGCACCACAACTTGCTAAAATCAGAATGTATAATTCAGTACTTTCTGAAATACTGAGTATAGAACTCTCCTCTCCTCTGAGCACTCTCTTTCTTTCTGTACTGGGGATGGAACCCAGGGGCATTGTACCTCCGAGCTGCACCCCCAGCTCTAATTTTTAATCTCTTTATTTTTGAAACAAGGTCTCACTGAGTTGCAAAGGGCCTTGCTAAGTAGCTGAGGCTGTCTGCAAATAACGATTGATCCTAGGTCTCCGCCTCCTGAATGCTGGGATTAAGAGCATGTGCCACCATGCCGGGCCTCAGCACTCTTCTTTTTAAATGCTCATTCAATCTTGGATGAAACTGATGTTTCCTAGGACTCAGTTTGGAAAGTTGCTCTGTAGTAAAGCCATTTCAATGACATATTCTACGTGATAACCACAGTCAACTGGACTCATCCTTAAACTAATATGAACCTCCTTGCCTGTGTGTCATCGCCAGTACAGATCTGCGCAGTCTGGACTCTTTAAACCCTGAGAAACTCCTAGTCAACCATCAAGAGTGAGTTAAAATTCAGGCTTCTCTCTGTAGACTTCCCTACCCTTTGCATTCTCCCGGTGGACTACTCTCCAGAAGTTTCCAGAACTATATAGACATTTTCTATGCCTACATCTCATGCTACAGTGATTATCCATGTCATGAGGCTGGTTACCTAGATGGTAGACTGTGCCTCTGTATCTTGATACTTTTCAAAATAACTAGCACAAAAGCCAGACCAGGCATAAAGTTAGCTTTTTTTTTTTTTTTTCTTAACACAGCACCATAGACTAAGCTTTAATGCAAAGTTGTTTATTTGAGCTCACAGTGCTGGAGGGCAAAGGACCAGGGGCCACATTTGGTAACTGCTGCCTTGCTGGCAGTCCTGAGATGATAGAAGACAAGAGATAGCAAGAGCATGTGTCTCCTCTGATCTCTCTTCCTCTTCTTATGAAACCACCAGGACTCAATCACAAAGCCTCCGGGTTAATGGCATGATCCTAAACAGTCCCAAAAGCCCCACCCCTACACATCACATCGTATTTTCAATGCCTCACAACTAGGATCAAATTCTAACACCTGGAGCCTTGAGAGACACTCTCAAACCATATCCAAGCCACAGCATGTACACTGCCCGCGTTTTCCTTCTCAATTTTAACAGTAGAAAAAATAAAAATGCATACACAGAAACAGTGACTGAGACAGATACAGAGAAGAGAAGGAAATGGCTAAAGTGATGGATTGCAACGTGACAGATCATGCTCCAGCTGAGAGACGGACAGACTGACCCACAGAAAGAACCAGAAATTGGCATGGCGCCTGGAGCAGGTGCATGGGAGTTGTATTCTGAGAGAATGTTACACGTGGTCAACACAGCTGGAAAGGTTGCTCTGTCCAGGTCCCAGCTATGTGAGACGGCTCAGCCCTTGTTCTTATCTCCCAGGTAAGCAATCCACCTTCACCAACACAAAACCTGCCTCATTTTAGCTGCGAGCTCCTCTTCTGTTCAGCAGATTCTTATTTCTGTTTTCCTTTATCTTTACAAGATTTCCCAACCAGCATTGTTGATGGGCTATATGTCAGGTTCAAATAAAATAATAATAGTAATAATAATAATAATAATAATAATAACAATAACAACAACAATAATAATAGCAAGCTGGCGATTTCTTTCCAATAGAATATCCTGTATATTTCATGAAATAGAAGCAGAGGATCTTTCTGATTCCTGAATTGAAACCTTCCCCCCATCTGAGGACTACATGGAAGAACAATACAAAGAGAATGTCACAAAAGAGAGATCTAAACATTTGCCCTCCAACCTAAGGGAAGCGTTCAGGTGATTAATTGGCATAATGGGCTGTTTTGTTTTGTTTTGTGTTTACACGAGTTCATATCCCGACATGCATTTCAAAGATGGAGTGCATCGCTAGATTTTATGGATATAAATGCACATTTCCTACTAACACTCTTTTCAGTACAGAATGTCTGGCTGGTTCATGCTCTTAGCCTGACAACACCTTCCCTGCCAAGTTTTATTTATATTTTCAAGCCACTTCTCTATCCTGGTATAGGCGACAATCTGGTTTTGTAGAAGGAGCACTGAACACGGAGTCCAAGAATTATGGTTTGTGATGGTGCCCTTCAGCTGTAAATTTATGGCTCCCCTCAAGCCCGATTGTTTTTTCAATCTATAAATTGGGGAAGTTGACTCAGCCACCTCTAGAATTCAATCCATCAATCAATCAAAGTCATTTTTCCTCAAAATAATTGCTGATAAGGACACTGGCCTGGAGACTTTAGCATAGTATGCGGGTCCACAATTCCTTTCCACAATGTGGAAATGTTAAAGGAACTACTTCTAATAAGATAGAGCAAAAGAAAATGTTTGCCTAAAATCCTGAAACATAATTCTTCCTCTCTAACTCCTGGTTAACAAAATAAACACAAACAAAAATAATAGATAACATTTTTTATTACAAAGGGAAGGATTTTTATCTGATTTTTTAAGGATAATAGTTGAGTCATATTGCATATTATATACTAGGTACTCTTTTAAGGACTTCATGTTAATTCCTATAACATTTCCAAAATCTAATGAGATAGGAACTGTTATTTTACTATAAAGAGAAGGCACAGAGAAGTCAGATGAGCTGGCCAACACCACACAGCTTCTCACTACACATTATAGTAACCAATGACACAAGAGTGCAGTCTGTGCATTAGTAGTTAATTTCCTGATTAGTTAATAATTAACTGCCCAATTAATAGGCATTTTCAAAAATGTTTAGGTAGATGTGAACCAATACCAACCTGTACCTCTTAGAAGCTGTCAAAAAGTCACAAGTGTTCAAAATTCCTGCAATCAGCCCAGTGTCTTGTTGGCAATAAAGCAACACCTATTTTGTATTAGGATATAATGTGGGAAAAATCTCAAGAATGCTTCTATGGGAAGTCTTAATATTTCATTATTGCCTGTTAAATTTTACAATCACTGTGGGAGGTAGCTCGTATCATCTCTCCACTCAGAAGCAGCCTAACTCCTGGATAGGACAGATAGACCCTGGAACCAGAATGAGTATATTTAAATTCTGGTTCCACCCCTAATCTTCCAGGTAATTTCAGGCCAATTATCAAATTTCTCTGTGCCCCAGTTCCCTTACCTATCAAATGGAAATAAGAAGCAAGCATCTACTTTCTAGGCTTATTTAAAGATTAAGTTCATGTGTGTACTGTTCTTATAAGGGTTTCTAACTCTAAGAATTCCATAAAGATTCATTATTCTTAATGTAGTAATATGATGAAGTTTCTTGCCAAACCCCCAAAACAGGTAGTAGCTAGATTCAACCCTGACCTTCCAATTCAAAATACCATCATCTTTTCTTAACAGAATCTCATACTATTACTAAAAAAAAAAAAAAAAAAATCACCATTTTTTAAAAAATGAACTCTTGTCATGTGCCAAAGCCCAAAATGAGAGGATTTTTCCCACAAAAAATGTTCAAAGACCCACAAGGTAGGTAATAATTGTCTCTGTTTTGCAGGTGATAAATCTTAGGTTCTAAGAAGTTAAGTGATTTATCCTCAATTGCTTAACTGGTGAGCATCCTTTGTCGCAGTAAGTCCTAAATAACACTTAACGTTCCTGATGACACTCTTTAATGTATGCTATTTTTTAAAGTGTCATATAAAAGACATAAACTGTGATTTTCTTGCTTTGTTTGCTTTATTAGTTTGAGAGGATTAAATCCCAGCAAAAACAAAATGTTTGACTTGAGTGAATTATCAAAATGAAATGCTGCCTCAAATAGATTCTCCCTCTGCCTGCAGGGTGGCTCCAAGCCTCAGAAACCACTAAACGCAGTTTTTACATGGGTACCATCAGGTACCAGGCCAAACACCCATTCATTTAAGAAAGATTACTTTCGAGGGCAAAGGGGACTGAAGAAGCACATTCCTCTCCTGCTCTGGGAGGAGAAAATGAACAATACGTGATACAATCTCTTCCCCGCAGCCTCTCTCACAATGGTGTGCCTTGCAAATGAGACATACTGTGAAACAGCTTGTGAGATGAGCTTCATCAACAATAAGTAATTTTTATTCAGATTTTATTGTTGAATACAATGAACATGATTAAATGTTTCAGATATGCCTATTCAGAACTTAAGCAAACGATCAAAAAAAAAAAAAAAAGCCCCTACTAAAAATCATCTACTAAATCTGCTTTAGGAAGAAATTTAATTGCCAAGTTGACATGTAGAACCGAATCCCCACTTAAGAGCCACACTGTTCCCAAGAAGGGAGTCACAAGGCGTCTGCACTTCCCACCTGGCCTCCTCTCTTATCCCCTCCGATCCTGCCAGCATCGCCAAATAGTCACAATGTCGGCCCTTTCAAATCACTACATTTTGAACTTCCTAAACCTGTAAGAGGGCCTCTGTGTATGGGAAAGAACAATAGCGCTTCAAAAGCCATTCCTGTGAGTTCTTCAATACTCCATTTGAATGCTAGGGTTTCAGTCAAGGACATCAGCAGACAATTTCTGATTGCTTAGAAGTTGACTTTTATGCAGCTTTGATTAGGTCGCCCTTCTCAATGGGAAATCAAGAAAATCTCTGATCCCTTTCAGTTTCCAGAATTGTCACCAAGCCTTGTCAGGATAGAGAGTAAAAAGAGACGGGGAAGGGGGGAGTATTCCTACTCCATTCAACCTCGCCGCCCCCACCCCGCCCCGTCTCTCTTCTCGCCTGTGCAATCCAGGGTTCCATGCAGAATCTCTCTCTCATCGTTGAGATAATAAAAACAATGGGTGCTAATTCGGGAGGTGGGGATGGTTTATAATTTTATGGATTTGTCGAAGACCTATAATTGGCACATAAACGTACAAACGTGAACCGGATAATTAGGAGGTTCGGATCGTAAGCCACCTTTAATTTATATGATTACTTGCAAACATGTTAAGTACTGTGAAACCTCAGCGGAACCCCCACAAGGCCTTTATTCAAAGCCATCAATGTTGTGAAAGTGTGTCTCGTCGACCAGGGGGAGGGAGAAGTAGCAGCCGGATTCTCGCTTCAGTCCCAGCGGACTGAGCTAGGGCAGGAACCGAAGCTTGGAGGAAGGCCTCGCCCTCGCCCGCCTGCGTACCCAGCTCCGGGCAGAGAAAGGCTCTCCGCCGGCCCCTCTTCCTAGTAGCCAGACGCTGGAGTGCGCCCGCCAACACCTAAATGCACAAACAGTCTCCCACCCACCGGGGCACGCACACCCCAGCCTCGGGGACACAGCAGCCCAGCGCTCCGACGCCCGCGCCGCGGCGCTCTCCCCTCTGTCGCCGCCACCCAGCGCCAGGCGGTCTCCCAGCACCCCGGCTTCCCCACCCCCTCCTCATTCCTTCAGACTCTCCCAGCCCAGCGGAAGTGCCCCGGAGGCGGACCCCCAACAATGAGGACTTCTGTGATGCAGTTGGGGGTTGGGGATAGTTTAGACTGAGTGGAACAAGGAATCTGGCGGGTCCCAGAGGAAGGAAAGCAGCAACCAAGTGGCATCAGCCTCTCCAGGAGCCCCCCTCCGCATCCATCGCCCCCAGGGCGGCCCACCAACACCACCAAAGAAAGGAAAGGGGAAAAAGAAAAAAGTGCCTTTAAAAGTGCAGAGAAAAGCCGCGCCCTCCCAGCAGGGGTCACAATAAGACTCTGAGGGACGCAGCCCTCAGCCAGATTCGGAAATTTACTTTGAATTCACATCCAAGGCCCCTTTCTCAAGCCCGGAAACAATCTCCCCCTCTTCGGACTCCCTAATTCCGGGGTTGCTAGCCTCTTTTATGGCTTCTTTAAGAGCTAAACCACAGAGATTTAAAGTTTCCCCAACAGGAACAAAACCAGCGCTCGCTCGCAAGCGAGGCGGAGAGGCGAGCAGAGTCCAGGGAGGAGAGCTAACCAGAGCGGGCCAGGACCAGGGGGAGTGGCGGGGTGACCAGGGGCCTGGGGATGGAATAGAGGGGAGGAAGCGGCGGCGACTGGGGTGATGGAGATACTCGAAAAGGACTGGGGTCCGAGGAACCCGAGATGAAGCTTTGTCCGTGTCTGCGAAAGGGTTGGGGTAACTGAGACGGGTTATATCGAGAGGTCCAGGCAGAATCGCGGCGCTGAAGCGAAGTAAAGAAACCTGGTTGGGACGAGTGGGGTAGAGGATCTGCCCCCCACCCCCCACCCCGGGAGCCACTAGCGAAGCAGGAAGATGGTTTGGGGAAACACCGAGCAGGATCTGGGGTGGGAAAAGGAAGGTGTGGGACAGGTAGAGCTGGGTCTGCAGGAAAGAGGAGAGTGCAAGGGGTCCCGCAGAGAGACAAGTGTCTTGGGTAGGTAAGTCTGGAGAGAGAGTCGCGCGTGGTAACAAGTGAGGAAGAAGCTGAGGTCTCCTCTTTCCCTCATCAAGTGAAGGGAGAAGACAGAAAACTGCTGCAGTCGCCATCCCGCAGCATCTCCAGCCAAAATCCCGAAAGGCGCGCACCCCGACAGCAGTCCTTTGCACCCAGGCTCTGGGGACCCCGCGGAGCCACCCAGTCCCCAGGCGCCCCGTCCCCCCCGGGCACCTGCCCGTGCCGAACTCCGGGGCCCCGCGAGCCCCCGCCGCGCCTCACCTCGGCTCGCCCAGAGCATCCTCCTCCGCTGCCGCAGCCGCCGGGGAAGCGGCTCTCCATGCCCGGCGGGCGGCGGCACTCAGGCGCGCTCTCCAGCCCGGGGAAGCCCCGGCGAGCGCAGAGCTGGGTCCATCCTCCCCGGGAGCCACGGGTCCCGCGTCAGAGCAGGGGGAGGAGACCGGCCCCGCGCAGACCCGCCTCCTCCCGCGGCCCCCGCCCCGCAGCCCCGCGCCCGCCCGGCGCCGCTCACCTGCCAGCTCCGAGTCCCGCCGCCTGGCCGCCCGCAGCGCCCCTCGCCGGGCCTCGCGGCTCCGCGCCCTCCCGGGAGCTCTGTGCTCCAGCTCTCCGGAGCGCGCTCCGAGATCTTAGCCCAGTCGCGGTGGCGCCGATCAGGAGGAAGAGGGTGCAAGCGGGCGAGCGGGGGCGCCGCGGCTTGCAGTCGCGCCTCTGGAGCTCCTGCGCTCACTCCCCATCCCGGAGGGCAGAGCCCAGGGACCAGCTGAATGCAGGGGGTGCCCGCCCCAGCTGCACCGGCGAGGAGGGGGCGAGAGAGAAGAGGGTTTCACAAACTCTCCAGTGTTTTCGCCGCGATCACCAGCAGCAGCAGCCCCTCACTTTTCTCTGGGGTCTACTCTTTTTGCCAAGCTTCTAAACATATACATACCCAGGCACAGAACGGCAATGGGTGCAAACAAGAGGGTTGGTCGCGCGAGGATTTGTTGCCCCCACGCCCCTTGGCAGGAGGGGGCGCTCGCTCCCAGCTAGCAATGCTGGCTGCGTGGCTCTGGCTTCCAGGCAAAGGTGGGCCAAGGGGAATGGAAAAGGCTTGCACTTGGCTTGTTTTCACCAGTTCCTAGGGAGGAATCCACCTCCTGAAGGTAATCAGGTCCCAGTTAACTCCATCTTCCCAGGTTCCTTCAATTCGCCCCCACCCCATTCTTAAACTGCCTAGGAATGACAGTCCTCAGATCAGAACCCGCGCAGTCTCCAGGGAGTACATCATCAGTTGCTCTCCATTTCAGGTCCGAGCTCCCAAAGATCCCAAGAACACCAAAGCGCAGAAAACACTGGGTCCCTCTGAAAACTATTCCATCTGAAACTAGATTCTACTCTAGTCAATGCCAGTTTCTGGACACCTGTCTCCAGAGGTCAGGTGGGAGAGAGTGGAGACCTTGAAACCCAGCGCTGAACAGGAAATGAAGAGGCAGGCCAAGGTCCCTTTAAAGCCAGACATGGTGGTGCATGCCTGCGATCTCAGTTAGATGGGAGACTGAGACCAGAGGATCACAGGCTGGAGGCCAGCCTCAACAAATTAGGGAGGCCCTCTGTAACTTAGACTCTATTCAAAATAAAAATAATTCATATATAATGTAGCTCAGGGATAGAATAACTCTAGGTTCAATCCCTAGTAAAACACCCCCCACACACACACACACACACAGTTTATTCATTTTAGGGGCCACACTGTTATCTTCCAGCTGTATAATGGTAAAGTTAATGTGGTGGACTTGTTGTCTTGTTCCCCCTACACACACACACATAGCTTGTCACCCATGAAAATTTAATGAAGCATTTAGGGTTATTACCTCCAGAGTCAATGGGCTAAAAATATTTAGCCTAATGCACTCCTTGTGGAGCCCGTAGGTCCAAGGCTGGTTCATACAAAGTCACGGAGAGACCCTCTGCTCCACAAAATTCACGACCCATTAAACTTAATCCGTAATAACGGCTTCTGTACAAATGGAGGCCTGGCAAACCTGACTGTCAGGGACCTTATGAAAAGAGAGCAATTTACATAGAGACAAGAAAAATCTGTGAGGTCAGGAGCAGGATGTAGTCTTCGAAGAAGAGTCGACCCAAGGAAACCTCCCAGAAGGTGGGAGGGCGTCCACACCCCAGATACTAACTCAGTTTCTTGCTACTTCTAGGGTAGCCAGGGGACCTAATGGTAGGGACCGGGGCAAGTGGCTCAAGTCTCTCCAACTTTTTCAAAGTTGTAGAAAGTGGAAAGAGTTTCCACCAGGTGCTCTTCTATATTCTTGTGTAGAAAGTTCAAGTTGACCAGCAATTCAGTGAAGATTAACTGAGCAAGCAGGGTGTGATGCTACACACCTGGGATCCCAGTACTTGGGAGGTGGAGACAGAAGGCCCTTCGCAACTTAGTGAGGCCCTGTTTCAAAATAAAAGAATAGCCAGGCCCAGTGGTGCATGCATGCATGCTTATAATCCCAGGACTTGGGAAGCAGAGACAGGAGGATAGAAGCTTTGAGGTCAGCCTCAGCAATTTACTGAGATCCTGTTTTCAAATTTACAAAAATAAAATAAAATAAAATTGGGTTGGGGGTATAGCTTAGAGGTAGAATGCCCCTGAGTTCAATCCCAAATACTATAAAAAAAAGAAAAAAAAAAGAAAATTAACAAAACATTTCAGTTTTCTCATTTATAAAGACACACTATAACCCTCAAGGCCAGAATAGGGAGGAATCTGAGAAGCCATGGCTGAAATACAGGAGGCAGTGTAGCAAACTGCTAATCATCTGAGAAGGCTGAAGAAATGTCAAACCTTGGATGATGGAGTACAGGAGACCCAACTTCTGGGACTCTGCCCAAAGCACTCACAGGTTCCCTATGCTTTGAGAACAGACTGGGAACATCATTTTAAGACCCTGTAGGTAAGAGCTGTGGTCTTCACCTGCCTTCCAATTTGTTCTTTTTTTTTTTTTAATTGACATTGTGATTACAAGCATTAAAGGGAACTGGGGACACTCTGTTGGCCAATTCATAGAAACGTAAGGGGATTGACAACTCTATCTCTATGCAGTGTTGGACAAAGTCCACCATGGGAACTGGGCAAATTCCCATGAAATCCAACAGGGGCAACAAGCCACAGCTGTTCTCAGGTCCAGGCTGGAAGAAACAATGATATATGGATTCTACCTGCACACAAGCTGCCCACCAAGGACCCAATGGCCTTCTCGGTTAAAGTGAACCAAATCTTAAAGAAATATTATGTTATTATACTAAATGTGTCAAGAAAAAACTTGTCTGAAAGTTAAGGTGCAGGTTTTCTTTGTTCTTGTTCTTTTTAAAATACCAGTGTCATTTATATGAAGTGTGGCCTGAAGAAAAAAAATCAATAAACAGTCTTTTATCACCTACTCTAAAAAATAATAATAAAAAGAATAGCAAATAGGAATTCATGACTTATGTTCTAGGCACAGTTTGGAGTACTTCCCGTTTTCACAACTTCTTAGTGAATATCGTAAAATGATATAACTATGGACTTTGGAATTGGATGGACCTGCTTTATCTATGTGTGTGGGGAAAAGTGCTGGGGACAGAACCCGGGGGCATCCTACCTCAGAGCTATACCCCAGCCCTATTTTAGTTTTTACTTTGAAACAGGCTCTCACTAAGTTTCTTTTTTTTTGGGGGGGTCACTAAGTTGTTGAGGCTGACCATGAACACTGTGACCCTCCTGTCTCAGCCTCCTAAGTACTGGGATTATAGGCATGTACCACCATGCCCAGGTCTGCTTCATCTTTGACAGGTTACCTTTTGCATTTTCTAAATCCTCAACTGGTGATGAATATTACCTCCTTAATTAGATTGTTGTGAGCCTTAAGTGAGATAATATGTTAGACATGACTGGCACTGAATAAGTCACCCAGTAAGTATTGGTTTTTCTTCCCAGAATAATTCCCAAATAGTTCATTTTAATTCAACAAGCACTGATGGAGTTCTTTTCGTATATCAAGCACTATACTAGGCATTGGGAATAATGATGATAAATTAAAAACAGAACCTGCCTTTGAGGAGCTCAAAGTCATCATGAGTAGCATGTGGAGGAGCAAGAAGGTGTGATATCCAATTTTATAAGTCACACATGTGACTATAAGTCACACATGTTCTCAGAGGCACAAAAGAACAGCCTATGTAAGTGTTGTTTAAAATGGCCAGTGATTGAAAGCAAAACCAATTTTCAAAAATCACAAATCTTACTAGCAATAACTATTCCTCCAAAGAAAGACATGCAACATAGACCATTCTGGGTATTAGACATTACATTGAATAAATTTTAATAAATTTTCATGTTGTTTTGGGGTTTTCTTTCATTTTCTATAGTTTTATTGAGTTACATGGACAAATATGTATTTTACCCATTTAAATCATACCATCTGCTGGGTGTGGTGGCACATGTTTATAATCCCCGCATACAGGAGGATCATGGTTCCAGGACAGCCTCAGCTACTTAGTGAGGACCTTTGAAACTCAGTGAGACCTTGTTTCAAAGCAAAATAAATAAAGAATAAAATAAAGAAAGAATAAAAAATAGGGCTGGGGGTATAGCTCGAAGGTAGAATGCCCCTGGGTTCAATCCCCAATGGTGCAAAAAAAATGTAAATGTTTTTTTTCCCATGTAATGTTTTGACACATGTATACACTATGAAATGATCACCACTATTAATCTAATAATATGTGCATTACCTCACCATAGTTACTGTTTTGTATGTGATAAGAGTGCTTAAGATCTACCCCTCAGCAAATGTCAAGTGCACAGCACACACTATTATAAAATATTCCATGCTGTACATTTGATCTCCAGACTTATTAATCTCCTAACTGAATGTGCGTATGCTTTAACCCAAATCCCTCCATTTCCCTCACACTCTAGCACCTGGCAACTGTGATTCTTCTCTGTTTTTATGAGTTTGACTTCAGATTACACTTATATGTGATATTATGCAGTATTTGCTATTCCGTTTCTGGCTTATTTAATTAGCATAGTATCCTCTAGGCTCATCCACGTTTTCACAAATGGCAGGACTTTCCTCTTTTTAAAGGCTAAATACTACTCTATTGTGTGTGTGTGTGTGTGTGGATTCAATGTTTTTCTTTATCCGTACATCTATGGACACGACACTGATTCTATTTTAAATAATGCTGCATTGAAAAGGGGAGTGCAGATACCTCCTTGAGATGCTGATTTTATTTCCTGTGAATCTATCCCCAGGTATGAGATTGCTAGAATGGATAGTAGCTCTACTTTTCGTTTCCTGAAGAACTTTCCTACTGTTTTCCAAAATGAAGGCATCAATTTATAATCCACCCACAGTATGCAGAGGTCTCCTTTATTCATATCCTTACCAATACTTATTGTTTAACTTTTTTATAATAACCATACTAACAGGTGTGAGGTGTTACATCATTTGGTTTTGGTTGCATTTCTGAGCACCTTTCATATCCATATGTCTCCTTGGGGAAAAATGTCTATGGGGCCCTTGGCTTCATTTTTTTTTTTTTTTTTTTTTGCGGGGGGAGCAGGTCTGGGGATGGAACCCAGGAACATTCGATCTCCATGCTACACCCCCTGCCCTATGTTTTATTCTTTATTTTGAAACTGGGTCTCACTAAGTTGCAGAGGGCCTCCCTAAGTAGCTGAGGCTGTCCAGGAACCGTGATCCTCCAGTCTCAGCCTCCTGACTGCTGGGATTACAAGCTTGCGCCACCACGCCCGGCTCCTTTGCTTCATTTTTAAATCATGTTATTTGTTTATGCTTTGCCACTTGTTGAGTTGTATGAACTCTACATATATATTGGATATTAGCTCTTATCAGATTTATGGTCTGTAAATATTTTCCCATTCTTTAGATCACCTTTTCATCCTGCTGATATTTCCTTCACTGTGTGGAAAACTTTTAGTTTGATGCAGTCCTACATGTTGACTTTTGCTCTCATTTCCTGTGCTTTTAGTGTCATAGCCAAAGGGTTTCTGGCAAGATCAATACCAAGGAGCTTTATTCCTGTCTTATCCAAAATTTTTAATGGTCTTGAGTCTTATATTTACATTTTAATCTATTTTAAGTTGGTTTATGGCTAAGAGTTTCATTTTCTTGCAAAATATTCAGTTTTTTCAACACTTTTTATTTCAGATATTATCTTTTTATCTTCCATGCTTTTTTGCCCTTTTTCAAAGATTAGCTGATGCATATTTGTGGGTTTGTTTCTGAGTTCTCTATGTTGTTCCATTGGTCTGTTTTTAGTTTTGATGATAGTGCCATGCTGTTTTAAATGTAATAACTTTCTAATATGCTTTGAAATCAGGTAGTGTGAAGCCTCCTGATTTGTTCTTCTTAACATTTTGTTAGCTAGTCAGGGTCTTTGGTGGTTCCATATAAATTTTAGGATTTTTTTAGTATTTGTGAAAAATATCATTAGAATTTTGATAAGATTGCTTTGAATCTATAGGTTGCTTTGAGTAATATGGCCACTTTAACCATACTAATTCTCTCAACCCATAAACTCAGGACCTGTTTGTATGTATTTCTGCCTTTTTTAAATTTCTTTATTTAGTGTTATGTAATTCTCGGTGTAGCGATGATTCACCTCTGTGGTTAAATTTATTCCTAAGTATTTTATTTTTAATGTTGTTGTAGATGGGGTTGTTTGCTTAAGTTTGGAAACATACCCACCATTTATTAAATAGTCTGTAGTGCTTGCATATGCCAAGATTATGATATTGTTTCTATTACATATATAAAGCTCTCAAATTTATATAATTTTGATACTGTTTACTAGGATCATTCTTACCAAGCTTATTAGAGCCATCGTGCACTCAAAAAAGTCTTCTAACAAACAGAATGTACAAAATTTCAAAGGTTAATTTCAAAAATATAGAAGCCTTTCACTATTCTTTTTATTCAAGCTCATGTTCACACTCAGATTATGTATTCTGAGATGCTACTCCTTTATTTAAAAAAGAAATGATTATGGAACACTTACCCTATACCAGGCACAATGATAGACACTGGCTGAGGAAAAAACCCCACAGAACTGGCCCTCAAACACATAATCATATTGCATAGATATATGCTATGATACTGCCAAATACAGGAAGCTAAGAGAACATCAAATAGGCCCTTTAACTCTGCATGATGTTGGGAGGACTTCATGAAGGAAGTAGTATCATTCTGAAAGATAATTGGGTAGCCAAGGGGAGCAGGGAAAGGTATGTGGAAGAAAAAGACAAAAATATTAAAAAGGCCTAGAAGAGATTTCTTTGTGGGCGTAGCTATATAGCTATACTTAATTTAAAAGGAACAAAAATAAAAAACATAAAACATCTTATTGGCCATGTTCAGAACTTTGAAATTAATGTGAAAGCAAAGGGATACACTTAAAAAAACACATACTTGAAAACCTTACATTAACCATACTTTAGATACTTTCATTGTATGCCTTAGACCAAGTAAAATATCCAGTTGGTGCTTATTAGGCAAAAAATACAATGAAAAATACTTCCGTAAGGGTTCATGAAAACAGAAGTTCCCTTATTTCGTAATACTGGCCTCACTTAATTCCAAGGAAAGGTTGTGTGCAGTGTTACTAAACCTGACTCTGGTTTACAATTACTATAAATAGCCTTCCTTTTATTTTTCTAAGGAGGAGGTGGAGGAGAGCAGCAACACTGGGAATTATATTTATGCCTCCAATCTGCTCTTTGTAGCTAAATGCACAGTAGAAACAAAGTGGAGAGCCTACCTAATTGTCAAAGGGCTCCTTTGCTCCAATACAAACTCCCATTTTTTTCACTCATAAAGTGGAGTTTAAGGTGATATTAGTGCTTGCAAATAAGAGTAGGTTGAACGATATCAGAAAATGACTAAGCTTTAGATGCCTGTTGAGTATCAAAGCAGAGATGCGTTGGCATGGCATATGATATAGCTACCATATATTTTGTGTCTTCTATATTAAAAGTGTGACAGATTTGTGTTGTTTGCCTCTCTGGGCCCATTCTTCCTTCTTCTGAAAACATATCCGGATTTTATTGAGGAACCATTCTATCATCTAATAGTATCTGGGTTTGTTGTTTGTTTGGTCTTCTAGCTGACTCTATCTCCAGTTTGTACAGGAGACAAACATGTGACTCAATGCAGCACATTTCTTGGCCACAATTTGGAGATGATCACATGGATTAACTGTGGTCTTTTGAGTGAACAGCTAGGAAAAATGGGCTCTCTTTGCAACTGGATTAGAGTCTGAGAAGGTATTAAGCCTGCAGATACAAGAACCCACTCTATGAAGAAAGCTTTCAGAAAGTGAAGCTAAAGAAGAGAAGGAAGAGATGGGACCACAGATATATACCAGGACATTGTTGAAAGATTTTCATTTGGCCTTGCCTAATGTAAATTACTATCTTCTTCTATATTTTTTTGTTATATAAGCATTTTCTGTATTTCTTGGGACAATTTTAATTGTTGGACTCTTTTCCTTTCAATCAAAATAATTCAAATATACAAAGTATAGCATGCAGTTCCTTTCCATTTTTTCAATTTAATATTTATAGCATTCTAGAATAATATTTGTATATATTATAGTTGATCTTATTTTAAGAACAATAATTTACATTTTACCAAATGGACACATTTTAGATAGATCAATCGTTTATCTGAAATTACACAGCTAGTCAGGTGAAAAATAAAATTTAAAATGCTTAGGAATAGATTAAACATAAGATGTACATGGTTTCCTTTCTAAAACTTAGATGAAAATAGTTAAAACAGACCCAACAAAATGGAGAGGTATAAAACCATGTCCATGGTTTGGAATACTCAGTATTTATAAAATGATGATTATCCCCAAATTGAAATATATATTTAGCATAATTACAGTAAAACTTTCAGCACAGTTTTCAAGAAATGTATACTCATTCTACATGAAATTATAAATGCCAATCTCAACATTATGTATGGGGAAGGGGAAGAAATAGGGAGGGAGCAAGAAAGGCGGAAGCTCACCAAGAGCTATATCCATATATTTCCCTATGATGATGAACTACATTATGATTTGAGACTACAATGCACCAATAAAAGTATACTTAAAATAAAATAAAATATATGATAATGCAAAGGGACTTGGAATTGCCAAAACAATATTGAAAATAAACAGTAAATTTAGATGGTTTATTCTAACCTCATTTCAAGACTTACTCTAAACTGTAGTCAAGACAGTATATTAATGATGATATAAATTAATAAATGGAAAATAATAGAAAACACAGAAATAGAACAGAATAGAGAACCCAGAAAGAGACACATTTATTCACTTGATTTTTTTCCCCTTAGGGAAAAAAATCAGCTCATGAGGAAAGAAAAGCGTCTAAAAAACAGTACTAAAACAACGAAATAAACATTGAAAAATAAATATCAGCCTTTTTTCACATCAAATGTAGAACAAAAAGTAAAGGCTAAAATTGCAGAGGTTCTAGAAGAGAACATTAGAAAACTTCTTGATTTGGAGGTATGCTTGGTTTTCATAGAAAAGACAAAAAAATCACTAACCATAAAATGATATATTGGACTTAATCAAACTCCTGTTGATCAAAGGACAGCATTAATAAAATTAAGGTAGCCAGGCATGGTGGCTCATGCTTGTAAACCCAGCATTTGGGAGGCAGAGACTGGAGGATCATGATTTCCGGACAGCCTCAGCTATTTAGCGAGGCCCTTTGCAACTCCATGAGACCCTGTTTCAAAAATAAAAAGACTAAAAAAATAGGGCGAGGCGTGTAGCTCGGAGGTACAATGCCCCGAGTTTCATCCCTACTACTGAAAAAAAAAAAGAAAAGAAAATTAAACCACAAACCTGAAGATAATATTCATAATATATTAAGTGACAAAGGACTTAAATATAAAAATATAAAATCTTGCTAATTAATCATAACATGGCAAACAACCTAATTAAAATGGACAAAAGACACAAAGAAATATCTTACAAAGAAAACATGAGTAAACACATGATAAGGCACTCAATGCCATCGATGATGAGAAACATACAAAATCATATTGCGGTACCATATGTCACATCCACTAAAATGGCTTCAACTCAGAAGTCCAATAACATCCAATGAGGTAAAGTTGTCAAGCTCTCATATATTGTTGGTAAAAGTGTAAAATGGTTTTCCCTTTTGAAAAACTATATGGTACTTTCTTATCAAGTTACATATATACCTGAGTATTTATAGGTATTTAAATATTTATTTTTCCTAGGTATTTACCTAGTGAAAATAAAATAGACACACAGATACACACACACACACACACACACACACACACATATACACACACACACACACTTTAAAGTTTATTGCAACTTTATTCATAATAGGCAAACTAGAAACAATCCACATGTTTATGCACAGTAGAATAGCTAAACTGTAAAATATTCATATAGTGAAATGTAACTAAGCAAGAATAGAGTGCACTGCAGACACATATAACAATAATTAAGAACCTTAAAAACATGTTGAGTAAAACAGGAGTAGCCAGACCCAAGAGAGGGGTCATATGATTCCATCTATATGAAAATCAAGAAGAGGAACAATAAATCTACAACAAGAAAAATTAGAATACTGGTTACCTCCATGGAGGGGGATTGTCTGGAAAGGGGTACAGGAAATTCCGGGAAAATGAAATCTATCTTTAATGTAGTGTTGGTTATATAAGGAAATATATTTATTAAACTGATGAAACTCCTTCTAATATCTGCACATTTCAATATATGTCTATTTTAACTCTATGTTAAGACTATTAAAAACAGACAATAGAGAAAATGAAACAAACAGCCCCTACAATTGTGTGTGCACTACTCTATTATGGCTCAACCCAATATTTGTGGTAATAGTGCAAGTCCTAAAAAAAAATCTTTTTAATACAAAAAGAGTGCTCATTCATGCATGGCACTGCCACAGAAATAGATGTGTAAAAAGGATCCTTTAAATTACGTTCAAGCCAGACTAGTTGGATCAAAATGGAAGCACCTTCTGTAAAATGGAAACACCCTCCAGTGACAAAGTGGATGCCCCCAGAAGGCACAAAATATTCTGGCACAGGAGTTTATCATCGATTGGATGATGGCTTAACAGGAATTCTACAGAAAAATTCAAGTTCCAAGTGGTGGAACCACATGGGAAAGGGTCTTGAGCAATAAATAAAAACTTTTAGGCTCTGCTTCCAAATCCTGATAGTCTATGGTACGTTGAAGAGTTCTTGTCCAAAGCTCTGAAGCCATAGTCACACTTCAAGTGAGTTTTCTTCTCTGCTCCAAAAACTACAAAAAGAAGCCATGACTCTATACTGGAAGGTGTAGGCTACATGGTTACATTGCATGAAGACCTCACAAGAAAAAAGTCACCACTCTTTCCTGGAAACATACTGATGCAAATCACACTTTATAAAATATTTTTTAAATAAAAAAGAATGTAATTGCTCATTGAATTGTAATATGAATGGAAATTAACTTACTGTAATTATACTGTGCAATTTTCTACTTTAAAAACTTAGAAAATGGAAGAGACCTGATAAGTAATTTGAACTGTAATTCTTCATTGTGTTCCTTCATTATGCAATGGTTACCATAAGCAATTTGCTCTGTTTTAATGTAAAATAGTTTTAGTTCATACCTTTACATTGGTAAGACGCAAACGAGACCGTTCAATATAGTCAGAAACCTCCCCACATCTCACTAGTGCATTGCAAAAATGATCAAGATAAATGCATACAACACAAGGGAATTTGTGGAAGATTCTTAATATGTTTTCATTTTGGAATCTTTATCACATTAAATATCTCTATCCTATGCTCTGGGTATATTCTGGACAATCTAGGAGTTCCTAAGCAAATAGAAGTCAAATTATCAGCATTCATGGTTTCATGGCAGGATTCTGGCATAGAAAGAAAAGAGGTTCTGGTCTCTGCTCAGTCACTAATTAATTGTGTGACCTTCCCCATTCTGGCCCTGGCTCCCTTCATCTATAAATTGAAAGGTTTGGCTAGGTGATTTCCAGCTTCCATCCCAGCCCTTACGGATGCTCTGTAGTCACCCTCCTCTGCATTGTTTAAGCAACATGAGTGACAGGAAATGAATTTCTTATTTAGAATTAATGACCGTCTGAATGAACTGCAAGCCCTTTAGTTCAGTCATTCACTGCTAAAGAATGCCTAATACAAAGATCGTCTGTGATGATGCAAATGTAAAAAAATAATAATTACCCATTTTCATGCTAATAATAATTTGCATGCGTAGCTCCCTCAATGTAGATCCTGTTAACTGCAAAGCCTTGATACAGAGAGATGGGGATCTCATTAAGCCCACAGTACAGTGGGAAGGGAGTGGGGAAGAGTTGGAATCATAAGGACTTAGATAGCTTTTCCTGTAACTAATCACTATACACGGCCTTAGGGATTTCATCTCTTAGATGGGATACTCTCAGCTGCCTCCTGAAACACTGTAAAGATTGAACACAAAATGAATAGACAGGCACCTAGCTAGCCAATTTGTAAATATTTCATTTAATCCTCTCCATAACCTGTGAGGTAGGTCCTATTGTTATCTTTATTTTTCTATAGAAAAAAATAGAGGGGAGGTTAAAAATTTGCTCAGGGTCTAAGTGTGTGACTCCATCTGTGTTGTCTATCCAGTGAGAGAGTAACATACTTTCATCTTCTGGACTCCCATGATAGCATGTTAATTTTTTTTCTGTTGACATAATGAATTTGTTAGAAAAAGGGAACTATTTCATGTTTGTGCAACTTACAGCACTATGCGACTCCATTTTTACAGCTGTAAAATGGAAATTAAATTACAAATATGCACAAAGTAATGTCTCCTTACTGAGCATTATCCCACACATGTCCCTCACATTTTCTTCTGAAGACAGTTCCATTCCTATTTGGAGAGGGATGTGATTTCTCATTGGCTGATTCCACCTTCAGCCCTGGGTTGGAGCACATACATTCCACACTTTTCAACTTCTTCGCCAGAGTGATCGATTTGGAGATTGGCAGAGAACAAGACATTGTCCCATCAAACTGTCTCAGCAGTTCTACTAAAAATACTAAACCAAAATGTCCTCCTTTTTGCCAAATCAATGAGAAAGAATGTAAGTAGGACACAGTTGAGAAACATCAGCTTAGTATCCTAAAGGGAACAGACTTAGAATAAGCTTGACTGTCAGGAGTTCAAAGCTGAGGGAGGGAAAGAAATCACATTCTTATTGCCTTCTAAGCCACAGCCTACACCCAGCAGTACCTTAACAGTAGCTTGAGTCAACATGTCCTTTTTATCATTTGTGTTTGGATTAGCCATAGTTTGTTTGCTTGTTTGTTTGTGTGTTTGTTTTACTTTGTAGCCAAACCATGCCATCAACTAGTGTAAAGTGTTAAAAATGTAATGAAGCAATCCAGGCATGGTAGCACATGCTTGTAATCCCAGTACTTGGGAGGCTGAGACAGGAGGATTGAAAATTTGAAGCCATTTTCAGCTACATAGTGAGGCTCTCAGCAACTTAGTGAGACCCTGTTTACAAATAAAAAAATAAAATATGTCTGGGGGTATATCTCAGAGCTTGTAGAAGGCCCCTGAGTTCTATCCTCAGTATCACACATACACACACACACACACACACACACACACACACACACACACACACGTAATGAAGCCATGGATGAAAAATGGCACACGGCTTCACAAGCACCAGGCTTGATCATTGTGATTATGGCAACAGTTACCTTCAGCAGCACACTCTTGACATGCCTGCTCCAACCCCCCAAATGCCAGCATCTCCTCCTGGCCACACCTCTTCCCTTCTCCCTTCTCCCTGATTGCCTCCATCCCTTTGCTCATGCCGGTTTTCTCCTCCAAGGTCAGCCTTTCCTATTCCCACTTATTGAAATCCTTCCCAATCTGCAAAACTTAGTTGAAGTGAAAGCTCTTCTGATCATTCTATTTTGCTTCCTTTATATGTTGTGCCTACCTATCATCTTGATTCCTTCCATGGGCTGGAGCCGTTTTCTACAGATCTGAATTTCCCATTGAAATGGTAATATCTTAGAGTTGGTATTAAACTCAATATAAGCTGTAGAAAGAAAAAAGCTGTATGTAATATCTTCCACTGCACTGAAGTCCAGGATAATGAAGTGATCATCATCCACATCATTCCACTAAGATACATCAATCCCAAGCACATGTGATGCACTTATGAAGATATGGAAATTCTTTCCACATAGTAATGCCTAGATGGTGTCTGGTCAATGCTTGTGGAGAAAGATGGGAAAGTGGATGACAGAGGAAGAAAGGAAGGAGGGAGGAAGGAAGGGAGAGAAGGAAGGAAGGAAAGAGGGAGGAAAGGAAGGAGAGAAAGAAGAGAGGGAAAGGAGGGACAGAGGGAGGAGGGAGGGAAGTATATGGTTTAGAGAAAGTTGTTAAGGGATGTCAAAGCAAAATTCATAGCCTTGTGTGTCTTCCTATGCCTTAGAAGAATAAGATATGGTCAGATTGTCCTATTAAACATTGTTATTTTCCAAAGGATCTCTCCACAGTAAATAGAAGTATTGTTTCTTCTAAATGTGTCTTGTTGGCAGTTTTATTTATTTATTTATTTATTTATTTATTTATATTGGTGCATGTATACATCTTATTGGGGTACAAGATAGTAGAGGCACACATGCACACATCACTCATTTAGCTCTTCCTCAGTTCCCAGCCCATTCCCTCCCCCTTCTAGCCTTCTCAAGTTTGGCTTAGTGATTGACTTTGACATGTTTGAGAATGAACAACACATACATTAGGGAATTTCCCTTTTCCCCCTCTCATCCCCCTCAGGTTGCCTTATTTGGCAGTACTTTTTTATGTCTCTTAAGTGTAACTAAAACATAGATAATGATTATAGATTATAAACTGTGAAACTACAGCCTCATTTTTAATATTGGTTGACACTTTGGGGACGTGAATTTGGGTGATTCTTTAGTTCCTAGCTGCACTTATTTGACATAAGAGTGGGGTTAGCGGTAGCTGTAAATTGGGGATCATAATATTTAACTCCAGTGCCTTTTTTATGTGTGTGTTTACTACTGGAGATGTAACCCAGGACCCCTCTACCTCTGGGCTATATCCCCAGACCTATTTTGTATTTTATTTGGATACAGACTCTCACTAAATTGCACAGAGCCTCACTAAGCTGCTGAGGTGGGCTTCAAACCCGTGATCCTCCTCTCTCAGCCTCCCAAGTATTGGGGTTACAAGTGTGTACCACCACACCCAGCTTCCAGTGTCTATTTTAATATTTAGATAAAATATTTTTTGTGGAACTGGGGATTGAACTCAAGGGTATTCTACCTCTGAGCTAGACCACCAGCCCTATTTTTTATTCTTTATTTTGAAACAGGGTCTAAGTTGCAGAGGACCTAATTAGCTGAGGCTGTCTGTGAACCTGTGATTCTCCTGTCTTAACCTCTCAAGTACTAGGGTTACAAGCATGAACTACCATGCCAGACCAAATAATATCTCTCTAAGCTTGCCGTGCTACTTGGCATATGTTAGCTTAATTAGTAAGTGGCTATCAGGAGTAGAAGTTGTGGCAATAATCATCGCATTGGATGTAGATTTCCCTGTGATTCACTCAGCTGACTTTAGCAAAGTGACCCTTCGGATAATATACGCCTATTTGCCAGAGTAAAGCCACAAAAGACATTTGCAATGGTGCTCTTACTCCTGTACCCAAACTTCCTAAAATAATGACCTAGGCCCTGCTAGATGAACATTAATATACTTATCCTTATTTTGATATTTGAGCAAGCTTCTTTCTGTTACAACAACAAATCAATAGTAACTGATCATGAAATTGCCAGAGGTTAGCCAGGTTCAGTGGGGCATGCTTTAATCCCAGTACTCAGTAGACTGAGAGAAGAGGATTGCAGGTTCAAGGCCAGCCTTAGCAATTTAGCAGCATCCTTTTTCAAAATCAAAAAGGACTAGGGGTATAACTCAGAGATATAATGCCCCTGATTTCAAAAATTTGTCATAGTTTGCAAACATTTACTTGGGTGGTATATTTAACAGATGAGATCCTAAGCTCTTTTTTAAAAAGTACTAAGATTATAAAAAGTGCTTTTAGTTGCACAAAAATGAAAATGGTTCCCTTGTTCTTGTGCTCTGGTATCTCATACTTTCAGTGTGGGGAGAGTAAAGGTAGAGATACAGTTAGTATACCCAGAAGAGCCACTGACCCTGGGCATTACCTCTGGAAGGGTGCCACATGTGCATGACAAGTGCACATGGACCCGTATTTTGGGAACTGATAATACAGGTCTTTGTAAACTATGAAATGATTTTGAACATATGAAGTATAAGGCCAAATATTTGTAGTAAACACCTCATGGAAGACAGGCTAAGTAATGTATCCAACATACCTTAATTCATATATGTTCTTCGGCTCTTTCCCTAACTACCTGTGGCAGCACACTCCAACCCAACCACCTCTACCTAAGCTCCAAATCCTCAGTATTCACTTTAAAATACAACTAAGCAAGTCTATCACGGGAACATAATGCTACTTACAGGAAAAAAATAACATTTTCCCAAAGTCTAAACAAGAACACTTAGTCATTGGAAAACTTTCATGTCTTGATTTACTCAACCATAATGTTTATGCAGTTAGGGAGACATGAATCTGGTTGTGAGGCATGATCTGGATGGTTACACTCTGTTCAAATAGATTTGTAGTAGGAAGGCTCAAGTTGTAGGAAGGATTGGGAAGCTACTGTGTCCAAAGGACCATAGTAAGCGGGGCCATTACAAAACAATGCTTTTAGCAGGGAATAGTAGTGCATGTCTATAATCCCAGTACTTGGGAGGCAGGGATAAGAGGAGCTCAGGCTTGAGGCCAACCTCAGCAATTTAGAGAGACTCTGTTTCAAAATTAAAAAGGCTGGATGTGTAGCTTGGAGGTAGAATGTTCATGTCTTCAATCCCCAGTACCAATAAGAAGGGAAAGTGAGAGAGAGAGAGGGAGAGAGAGAGAGAGAAGAGGGACTGACTGTTAAGAGCATAAACATCCATATCTCTGAATATTTTCCTTGAACTGCTCCCTCTCCACGAAATGCCCTTTTCTACTGTGTTACATACCTGAATCCATTGAAGCCCAATCCAACAACCCAAAAGTAGCTTTTTTAGCACTCTACTAGGCACCTTCCCCCAGCTCCATTTCAGGCACTATTTGCTTTCCCACCTGTATTACTTAGCCAAATTCTGAATCCCTCTGTCATGGCAATTTATTTGACACTTGTCTCCAATAGAATAGAAGGTGTCCCTGAAGCTTCTCTCTGCTTCATTTCTTTGAAACCAGTATTGTCCTAAGCTGTGTTACTCCGCCTCCAGGTATAACTCAGGTCAATTCATCTTCCTCATCTCTGGCCCTCATGCCGAACCTGGCCAGAGCCATTTATTGCCAAGCACTTCTTTTTTGTCTCTCACACTCATATCTGTATAATACATGCAAATACAAAATCCACGAACACTTTAAGAACACAACTCAGATCTTGATGATGTTTTGTTTAAAACCACATTAGTGGTTCTTCACTGCACTTTGGTTTCTAGATTCCTGTCCAGGCTCTGCATGATCTGACCCAGCCCCATACTCAACTTCCCATGTCCATATAATCCAGATGTAGTGGCCTTTCATCATGTCTACAAATCCCCACCTCAAGGCTTTAGCAAATGATGCTCAGTTTAGTTGTAATGGTCTCTCTCATCTCTCCAACAGCTCCTCCCTGAGCCCCAGCTCCTACATATGCATTGATGATCCACGTAAGTGTCACCTGTCGCCACCATGGAGATCAATGTGGAGAGTCCTTAGAAAACTGGGAATGGATCCACCATACAATTTGGCCATACCTACTGGGTATCTTTCCAAAGGCATTGAAACCAGAGAACTACAGTAATATGTGCACACCTATGTTCATAGCAGCACAATTCACAAAAGCCAAATTATATGGAACCCACCTAGGTGTCCATCAACAGGTGAATGGATTATAAAATTATGGGAAATACACACAATGGAATTATACTCATCAATAAAGAAAAAAAATTACGTAATTTTCAGGAAAATGGAAGGACCTGGAGAATATTATGTTAAGTGATATTAGCCGATCACAGAGAGTGAAGGGTCATATGTTTTCTTTAATATGTGCAGGAGAGGGAGTAATTGGGATACAAGAGAGACTCCAGATGATGAGGAGAAACTTAAGGAAAGCCAGGGAGGAGATATAAGGGTAGGGGTGGTGAAAGACTTAGGTTCATTAATGAAAATAGTACCATAGACTATGTATATACATGTGAATATATACCAACATCAATCTGGTACTCCATATTAGGAGGGAGAGAAATGGAGAGGGGGCACTAAGAGCATGTGCATGTATGTCATTGTCTACATGATTTACATTGTGATGTGAGACTATAATGCATCAATAAAAGCACAAAAAATGTCACCTGTTCAGAGAGCTCTGACCTGCCCCCCTTAAATAAGGAGCCTTTGTTACAATCTTTCAAAGCATCTACAATTTCTCTTCCCAGGCCCAATTATAATTTATAACTCTACATTCATAACTCTATATAAAATATAGGTATAGTTAATGATTATGTCTTCAACTAATGTCAAGATCCACCAGGAGACTGCCAGCTCACTGAGAGCAAGGGGATATTTTTGTTTGCTTGTTGCTTTTCTGTTTGCTTTGTCACTACTGTGGGTTGAACGGTGGTGACTCAAAAGTGTATGCCCATTTACTAATTCCTGGAATCTGTGAATAGCACCGTATTAGAGAAAACATATGTCCCTTCTCTTTCTCTGCTTGGCTGATCTCACCTAACATAATGTTCTCCAGGTCTATCTTCTTGCAAATGGCATGATTTTGTTCTTCTTTATAGCTGAGTAGAATCCCATTGTGTGTATTTCCCATAATTTTGCAATCCAGTCATCAGGGAGTATTAGGAATACCAGAGGGACTCCAGATAATGGAGGGGAAACCTCAGCAAAGCTAGAATGGAGGGATAGGAGAGAAAAAAGGCTGAGGTTGATTAATGGAGGAGCTACATCTGAATGTGTGTAACCTGGACACTCATTGTTGGGGCGGAGGGAGGGAAAGTGGGGGGTGGAGAGGGCACCAAGCAGTCTGAATGTATGCCACTTCCAATATGTTCCACATAAAAATAAAAAAAAATTAAAAGCTGGGCGTGGTGGTGCACACTTGTAATCCCCGCGCTTAGGAGGCAGAGACAGGAGGATCTCGCAGGTTTGAAGCCAGCCGTGCTGGCTTAAGAGACGCTGTTTCCAAATAAAAAAGTATAAAAAATAGGTCTGGGAGTGTAGCCCAGAGGTAGAAGGGTTTCTAGGAACCCCAGTACCACCAAATAAATAAATAAATAAATAAATAAATAAATAAATAAATAAAACCTTATTCAGAGAAAGACTCTTTGCCAATCATATTGAATTAGAATGTTGAGAGGGTAATCTTGAATTTTATAGGTAGGCTCTTTAGCCAATTAAAAGTGTCCCCAAGCCAGGCACAGCAGTGCATACCTGTAATCTCTATACATGGGAGGCTGAGACAGAAAGTCTGCAAGTTCAAGACCAGTCTCTAGCAAAGCCCCCAGCAATTTAGTAAGACCCTGTTTCAAAAAAAAAAAAAAAATAGGGCTAGGAGTGTAATTCAGAGAGAGAGAGAGAGAGAGAGAGAGAGAGAGAGAGAGAGAGAGATCCTGCATTGAATTCCCAGTACTGAAAAAAATTTTAATAAAAAGTGTCCTTAAAAATACGCAGAGGGGACACTTAGAAGAGGGTGCGCTGTCACAGTGGAGGCAGAGATTGAAGTGATGTGGCTGAAAGCCAAGGAACAGCTGTCAACACCAGAAGCCAGAGGAGTCAAGAATTGGATTCTTCCCCAACGTTTTCAGAAGGAGCACAGATGTGCCAGTGCCCTGATTTTTAAATTTTTGTCCTGAAGAAGTATGAAATAAGAAATATCTGTTGTTTTAATTCAACAAATTTGTGGCAATTTGTTATAGCAGACGTTAGAAATGAACTCATTCCATCACCTATATATTCCTAGTGTTTGTCAGTAACTTTGTGAGGTGAATGAATAAATGAGCATTCATCAAAATAAAATAATACACATTCATCCTCATATACGAGAACTTAACCCAGTGAATAGAAATTCATCCTCATATACCAGAATTTAGCTCAGTGAATAGAAATCAGTACATGCTCAAATTAGTTATTAACTTGTATCAAATTGGAACTCTTGATGAAAATGTAGGCATATAACATTTTTAGAGCTTGCATATGCAAAGAAAACAAAGATTAAGAAAGATAAATTCCTTCTTCTATAAATGAGAGTGGTAGAATTGAGAAAGGTTATCTGAGTAACCCAAGGTCACACTCCACGCTCAGGCTATGAGAAGATGCATTTATTTATATAATTCTCCTATCGGCATCTACTATGATATCTTCTCTAAATACAATCGCATCTTTCTAATTAAAATCATTCAGCATGTTGCTGCTATCTGCAGTCAAAGGCACCAGCCATGCACTGTTACTAAACTCGTTAGTATGTGTAGGTCTACACCGATAATGAAATAAATACTGAACCAAATCCCAAGAATTGTAAGATAAAAAATTTTTATCCACTTAAATTCCAAGGAATCCAAGAGGGAATATCAACATTGGATAGACATTTACTGGTACATTTTACTTGGTTTAATTATGATTTCATTTCAGGTATTCAAATATTTAAGCAGCTTATCAGGCATTATCTCTTCACTTAAGAATGTACCCAAAATATATATTAAAATGCATATAATAAGCCAACTCACTTCAGAATGAAGGCCTTTCCCTAACTTCACTTGAGGAGTCAGTAATAATTGTGGTTTAGGTTTAATACATATTGCATGGTGCCGGGCAGAAAGCCTGCATCTGTGTCTGTCAACACAAAAGGAGAGTCTTGCATTGATTCTTCTCTCCTTCCTCCTTCTCTGGATGGAAATGGATAATATTCTGGGAGTTAGAATATCAGTATTTATTTTATATGTATAGTTTTATGATGTCCCTCAACCATCTGCCTATCTAGTCATGAATTTAATAAGTATTAATTTCAATCTACATTGGCCGTTTACAAAATTCATGTTATTTTCTGTATTGTGTTCCCAACAGCTCTATTTTCAGTCTAGATGTACCATCAACCTATGTTAATATCCATCCATAAAATGAACTGTATAATTGAGAGAACTGGCCACATCATTTCCTTGGCTTTATTACATATGACTAACTCTGGAGAATTTTTTTGTAGCTGGTAGAATACAAAAGATTGTTTAGCCAGGCTCCTAGCTGCAGATATCCATATTTTTTTTGTACTGGGACCTGAACCCAGAGGCATCCTATCTACAAGCTACATCCTCAGCCCTATTTTATTTTTTATTTTGAATCAGGGTCTAAATTGTTGAAGGTCTTGTTAAGTTTCTGAGGCTGGCCTCGAACTTGTGATCCTCCTGTCTCATCCTTCTAAGTACTGGAATTACAGATGTGTGCTATGATGCCTGGCTCAGATCTCCTTTCTCAATCATTTTTAATTTCCCACATACATGTAAGTTCACCCCATATACTTATGTACCCTTGATATTGGAACCTTCAAAATCTCTCCTAGAATTTAATTTATTACTATTAATAACTATGTCTGGTTCCATTTACTATATATAATATATACATATATATATATACACATGTGTGTATGTGCATGTATGTGTGCATACGTGTGTGTGTGTGTGTGTGTGTGTGTGTGTGTGTGTGTGTTTGGTGGTACTGGGGATTGAATCCAGGGGCATTCTAACTCTGAGCTATACCTCCAGCCCTATTTAAATTTTTTTTTTTTAACTTTGAAACAGCATCTTACTAGGTTGATGAGAGTCTCACTACTTGTTGAGGCTGTTCTTGAACCTGTGATCCTCCTGTCTCAGCTTCCCAAGTACTGGGATTATAGGTTTACACCATCATGCCTGGTTTAATTTTTTATTTTTGTTTTTTTTGTGGTACTAGAGATTGAATTCTCCTGTCTCTTTTTACTTCTCATTTTGAAACAGTGTCTTGCTGGCTTCTAACTTGTGATCTTCCTGTCTAACCACTTAAGTATTGGGATTACAGATGCCTGGTTAAGACTATTTTTTATCATTCATATGTTTATTTATGCAAAACCTTTCCTAAGTGCCTTCCATATGTATGATACAGTGCACTGGGCTCTGGTCACAGAGGAACAAAAGCCTAATCCATTACAAACTACTTCACAGAATAATGGGAGAAAAAGACAAATATTTTAGCAAAGTTGTCTTCAGCATAACAGAGACAGCAACTGTGCTTTTAATGCCCCCTCCTTGGAGAGGTGTTCAGGGTGGGAGCACAACTGCAGGGTTTTCAAGAGAAGCCTGTGTGTCTGGTAGAACAAAGGTCACCCCGAGGTGATTGGCTCACTGGGCTTCCTCACACTCAAAGGTTCTCTCCAACTTAATCCTTTCCAGTGACACCAATCACCCTGTTAAAATCTTCAAAGAAGCTCCAAAGAGAGAAATCTTTGTGAAGATTTCTCTGTCTGGGGAACAGTGTGGCTCCTGTCCATCAAGAGAGAAGTGCTGTACCTGTCCTGGTGCTCACAGTTATGCTTTTCCTCTTATAGCCTTTATATAGTCAGGAGTTTTGGAGGAAGATTTGCTCCATGTGGGCTTTATTTTCAGAGTGATCAATAAAGGATCAGATGCTTGGAGAAAAATATTATATAATAGTTACAAGATATAAAACCCAAATCTAATTTTATCATGCCCTTATTTAAAATAATTCCATAGCTCCCCAGTGACTATAGGATAAAACCAAGTCCCTTTAGTCAGGGTTAGAGTTCTTCATGGCAAGTTCTTGGCACTCAGTCTTCATCCAGAGTCCCCACATGTCAGCTGCCTGCCATTCAGAACTCCCTTAGGTTGTGGGCAGAAGACTCCTAGTGGAGAAGTGATTTGATTTTGTCTGCATCTTAGGAAACCTGTCCTGCATTCCCCAAATGAAGCAACTATACCAGAAAAATCCACATATATTTCAACTTGCTTCCTGAAAACACTTCTGGAATGAGGCAGCTCTATCAATTAGGAAACAGAAGATAAAGAAAATAGGTTTTTAAAAAGTTCACATTACTTTCCTTAAAAGTGTAACTGCAAAAGATGCCCATACCATTATAGTTACTATTAATTCTGTAGAATGGTAAATATGAAGCTAGGCATGATGGTGCACAGCTGTAATACTAGTACTTGGGAGGCTGAGACAGAAGTATCACAGATTCAGTGACAGCCTCAGAAACTTAGTGAGACCCTGCTTAAACAAACAAACAAACAAAACCAGGGCTGGGTGTATATCTCAAAGATGGAATGCTCCTGGAATCAACACCCAGTACTGAAAAAAAAAAAAAAGTCAATATGAAGGTTTACAAACAGCATCCCTGAGTCACCCAGTGACAATCCATTAAGAATTCTCAAATCACTAGGAATTTTGACAAACCCTAACTTGCCCAATAAACAAATAGGCTTGTGAATATATGAATTATTGTTAAGGGCTTCTTTATTGTTTTACTTTTCTGCAACCATTTATACAGTATACTTTGAGTTCAGATGTTGAACATATTTCTTTCTTTTGTTCAAAAAACAAAAACTAAACTAATAAATGAATGACATAAATTATTCTTCTCTATCCATGAAGCCCAGTGGATAAATAATGCTGGATTGTTTCCCTTATGTAAGAAACACTTTACTGATACTACCAATGGCTACAAAAACTCTTTTGAGTCTCATTAAGTGTATTTTTAAAATCCAGCTTGTGAAAATATGACACATTTGACATCACTCGCTGTTATCTACTAGGTTGGCTTTATTGATTCTAGAATTATTTAGGGCACTGAAAACATGGCAGGCCCTGTATGCAGCTACTGGTGATATAATGGCCAACAAGACAGTTATCATCTTTTTCTTAATCTGAGAGACCACATTAGCTTAAATTCACACCAAAAAGCAAATAACTAACACGAGATACTACTTTATGAATAAAGCTCTTGGTAGTAGAGGGACAAAGAGATAATCATGGTAGGAAGAAATCTGATGTTATGATGGGAGAAATGGTCTACAGAATAATTTAGCTTGTGGTGAGTGATTTGCAGTATTTTTCACTTTAAAGAATTAATAAGCTAGGAATCAGAATTCTGGGTTCTTGTTTGGGCTTCTACTTCTTCTCTGCATAGCTCTGAATAAGGCACTTAATCTCTCCTCCTCCTCCTCCTCCTCCTCCTCCTCCTCCTCCTCCTCCTCCTCCTCCTTCTTTCTCTCTCTCTCTCTCTCTCTCTCTCTCTCTCTCTCTCTCTCTCTCTCTCTCTCTCTCTCTCTCCTCTCACAGCACTGAGGATTGAACCCAAGGACATTCTATTTCTGAGCTACAACCTGAGTTCTTTTTAAATTTCTTATTTTGAAATAGGGTCCTGCTATATTGCTGAGGCTGTACTTAAGCCTGCAATCCTCCTGTCTCAGCCTCCCAAGTATGGGATTACAGGTGCATGCCTGGAATAAGGCATCTACTCCCTTAAACAGAGATTTAAATTGCCTGTTTGTAAAAATGGATAACAAATTTTCCCCTACTATCTCCCACATTTGTGGAGAAGATAGGACTGATCAATTAAAGGCTACATATACAAATGTGTGGTATTAATAAAGTAGGGTAAATGTTATATCATGGTAGATACCAAAAATTACTGTTAAACCATGAATTACATAAGAGTAAACTGGAGAACTGACAACATTAATTATAAACACATCAATCTTCTTTGTTGGTTCAATTATAAATGTTCTGATCTCAAACTTTTAAAACAAGAACTTCAGCTTACTTAGGACCACACATTGGGATGGTGATGAACAGAGGATACCTTTATATCCTTCAAAAAAGCATCTCTGTCTCAGAGATTTTCTTACACTTTGAACTACCTGCATTCCAGGAGAATTGGCTACTTTCTGTCTTCCTGTCATCCCACAGTCCTTGTGTGAAATGTGTTTCGCTGAAAACACCATTGTGCTTTTAAAAGAGATAGGTTTTCTGAAGAAAGGTTATGTTTTGCATCATATTAAGTGTGACTTAATGGAAGGCCAGGCAACCCAATACGCTTACTATATCACACCCCCAGGTCCTCCCTGTTTTGAGATGGGCCAGCTGATTCTAGGTCGCAGGCTCTACCAGGACCACCAGCTTCCAGACACACCTCTGAATTCCTCTTGCTACAGTAGCCCTCATGCCCTCTTGCCTTTAGCTTGAGTACTTGCTGGGAGGTTAATTTACTGCAGTTCCAAGAAGTTAAGCTTCTGCCAACAGATGCATGAAAAAGGTGAAACTCTAAGATTTAAACTCAGGTTTCTAAGGTACCAAAGCCCATATTTGTTCTTTTGACTACATCCTGCTGGTTTATAGAGCATCTGATTTCTCCATAGTGAGTCTCTCTTTTTAGTGGGAGAGACCTGGGTTATAGTATTCTATTAAAAAAAATTACCTATGTTAAAAGATGTTTTGTGATGTGTAGGACAAAGAGAGCTATTTAAATTGAAATCATTTTCCTAGTATCCAAGATCTCTAAATCTCATGCACATTAAGTTTGAATTAACACTAACAAGGGTCTAACAGCTTTGATGCTGTGTTCTTAGATAATTAAATTCTCAGAAAATCATTCCACATTTGTGGGAGAAGCGAAGGACAGAGAGAGTTCAGTCTTAATTCAAAGTCACTTACAAATTGTTACCTGCTGTTTCCGGGCCTTCACAGAGCCAGCAGGGAGGATTTGATATTAAAAATGAGGGCTTTATTTCTAATTTTTAGGGGGAGGAAAATTCCTTATCAGGGCATAGAGCTGTCAACTTGAACTCTTCCTGGGCTCTCACTCTTCACATCTCTGCAGATACTGGAAGATAGGGTCCATTTTGCACCCTGAGGTTGAAGCTTTTGCTTTCCTGTCCCTTCACAACTACACCCTACATTGAAACATACAAAACACTTTGTAGTTTGAAAAACCCTTTTCCTTTCTTTATTGCATGTGACATTTTAATCCACCTGCAGAAATTTGAAAGACAACACATCTTTTCAGGATACCATTCAAACAGAGATTATTTGTCCATAAGTCTCATGAGGTAGCATTTACCTTGAATACATCATCCTAAGTGAATACCTGATTCTAAGACTTAAAATCATGACATAAATCTCATCCTGCTTTAGAAGTGAGCAGTCTTAAAAGTAGCAACTCACAATAACAAGACTCACATGAGGTTGATAAATACATAGCTTTAGATGTAGGGTGAAAAATGGAACTATCAGTAGGTGATAGTTGCTAAACCAGATGTTCTAGGACAGACAAATGACCAGAAGGTGGATTGACTTTTAAAATGCAAGGGCTCAGGCTCAGAGAGATGAAATAACCAGCCACAAGTCCCCTAGCTAGTAAGTGGAGAAAATACCTTAACATTGAATTTCTCCCAAGGACAGAATGACCCAAGATTGGACATGGGTTGTGAGGTAGGGGATGCTGGTCCTTGAGCTGGTTCTCTCTTGTGGTTAGTGCTTGGTGAGGTGTCATGGACCCTTGCCTTTGTGTCTCTCTTTCTATCATCTTTCTTTGTCTCCACTCCTTTGTGTAGCAAAGGTTTGTTAATACAGAGTCACGTGTTGGTGTTGCTGGTTTTGGAGGGGTCCTGTTACTTTTGGGTGACTTTGCATAGATCTGCTTTGATTTGATGTGTGTAAGCTTAGAGCTTGACCCTCCAACAGCAAGTATACTTCAGCCTCAGATGGCAGCTTAGTGCCTGCTCAGTTTACCAGGTCTTGACATTTCCAGTAGGTGAAGCAGCAATTATTGTCTCGATTTTTCACTGGAGAACAGGAGACTCAGAGAATTTTTATCCCCCTCTCAATGACATGCTTCCCGTAGGCAGTGCTTTTAGACCTGATTCCACAATGTGGGCTTCAGCCCTGTGCTCCTTCCACTCTTACCACGATGCCCGTGAAAAACAAGAATCCTAATAGTCACTGAGCACTGGCTGTCTGGTGGATACTGTTCTAAATATCATAAATGCATCCATGCATTTGGTTCTCTCTACAACCCTATAAAATTATCATTCCCATTTTACAGATGGGGAATTTGTGGTACAGAGAAAACAACTCACTAGGTCAAGGTCATGCAGAGAGAAAGCAGCGGAGGCAAGAATTAACTCAGTTCAGCTCCAGAGTCTGTATCCTTAACCCTGTCCTCACAAATAGAAGAAGAAAGACACCCTGGTTTGGGGTCAGGGGTAGAGAATGCCAGGAAGGTCTTGACTTGACCCCAAATTCTTTTCTTATCTGTTAATCAATGCTAAAATTTTAGCACTCAAGCCTCAGTTTGGCTTATTGAAAGGTTTTCTAGCTCCTAGAAAAAGAAAATAGTCATTTTTCTAATTACTCCTGTAACTGTAGTCAGAACACCCGAGAAGCCAAGGTTTATAATAGAGACAGTATCACATTGGGAAAGAAGAGGAAACTCTGGATCCAAGGATTCTAAACATGGAGAAGATGAACACCTGCTTGCTGTAATTCTCACATCCAGGACAGAGCTTTTTAGTAATTCAGAAAGTGAAATAACTAGAAGGGGCACACTCATGGAGCCAGCTCTGTTTCTTTTTGCCTTTTACTCTCCTATGTGCGGTTATACCTGGTACAATGTGAAAAGTTCATTGCATTTCTGAAAAAAATACAAAGCTTAAAAGGACATCATAATAAGCATCTTGTGAAGAAATATCAGACTTTGCCTGTTCTGTACACCACTGTTTTGTCAATGCCTGGCCCAGAGGAAAATGGATGCAACTGGAGAATGTCATGCTAAGTAAGGTCAGGATGGGATGGAGTGAGGAGGGAGAATTGACAAAGAAGACACTTCCACTGACCCTATGGACCTATGCTGAGAATACGAATGCCAAACTCAGTATGATATATGGGGAAGGGCTACTTAAAATAGAGAAAAGAGAAAGAATTAAGGAGAAAAGGAAAGAGGGAGGCTTGGTGGAAAGAGAAAATTAGAAAGTAGTGAGGGAGAAAGGCAGGAAGATGAGAGGGAGAGAGAGATAAAGAGAGAGAAAATGGAGGAAGGGAAAGAAGAAAGGAAGGAAAAAACAATTATGATAGAAGCAAACTGATGGAATTAAGGAGTTCATAACATGGGAAGAGAGAAGGAAGAAAGATTGAGAAGATGCAGGCATGGACCATCAATAATCTTATTGTCTAGGAGATAAAAATTATTTCTGTGAATATTTACCATCATTTTATATGGTATGCCTTTTAATAAATGTAAAGAGTTCTAATTGTTTTTCTATTTCAAAGTTTACCACCTAAATTATAAGCAAGGAGATTTACACACATAAATAACTTCTATCATTATATCTGAGAAAATCAAATGAGATGCTTTTAAATAAGACTCAAGACTACCGGGCAATAAGCCATGAAAAGAATATATTCTGGTTAGTTGGTGAATCATTTATGTATTTAGATTTTGGAATTACAAGAGCCCTATGCTTTCCTCTGGCACGGTATCTTATCAGAAAGCCCAACATAGTTCTGTAGGTTAGCTGATCTGTAAGATAAAGGTCAATGAGTGGAATGAACACTTTGAACCACAACTCCAACTATGTAATCTAATTTTTTGAATTCTCAGATATGCTCTTAATAAGAACATAACCAAAAAAAGGATAATGACATAAATCAGTTTTTTCATTTAATCAACTTCTTTGTTAATTCAACCATAAATTATGTGCTAGAGGAGTCTAATCACATTGTATATGAATCTTGCATAATTTGCATTAATTATAACCTAAGATGTAAGTGCATTATGTGGTATTGTATGTATTTTTAGTTTATCTCATAAAGATGTTATAGCTGCTTATGGTAGACATGACTTCTTTATTTCTCCAAATGCATAAAAGAAGAAACACAAAATCCTACTGATTAGTTTAGGAAATGGTGTCTTTTGGAAGAAAATAATCTCTTTAACTCTACTAGTTCTCAGATCCTGTTGAATCAGCTACTCACACAAGAGTTTGCCCCTGTCTCTAATCTTTCTCACAGCCTGGAAGAGAGTATGTTTACAAGCCTTTTGCCTTAATTTCTGGAAATCACTGGCCTCAATGCTGTGGACTGAATTTGCTTCACACAATATTCTGTTCTTCAAACCCTCCTATGATGGATGGCCAATGTGGCTCATGTTCTTTCCATCACACAGTTACAGAGCCAAGACCCAAACCAACTTGGAAGTGGATTTATGAAGGGGAATGAAGTTAAGTCTCCATAGACCAAGATGACACATCGTTGAACGTGATAGATATATATCTAGATGGAAGGAAAAGTTCCTTTTGTGGCTACAGACCCTAGAAATATGATGCCCTGTTCACTCTTTCATTCACTGAATAGACCTTTACTATATACCTATCATACGCCAGGAATTAAGCTGAACCTGGAAGATTAGAAAACAAATGACAACACAATTTCTGTCTTCACAGAAAGATCAGTCTGGTTGAAAAACTAGAATATTATAAAACAATATAATAAATCTAATAAAATATAATAAATAATATATTTTACTATATAAATGTTTTAATTTAGGTTGCAAGTGCTTTAATAATGATATGTATAAAGAATATTAACTGGTACAAAGGAAAGGGAGGACAGCCTTATTGAATAGAGTGAGGAAATTAGAGAAAGAGGACAGAGATTTAAAACTTAAGAGATGAAAGGGATTGAGACCCAGAGATGGAGTTAAGGGGATTTTAAGTAGAGGGAAAAGCAAGTTCAAAGCTAAGGGCCAATGCTTGGCAAGTTCCGAGGATTCACTTATAAGTAGTTGCATTTGGCACATAAGTAATTCCTATGGAAAAACAGTGATGAGACTAAATAGGAAGAAACAGGTCAGTTCATGGAGTGGCCAGCTTCCTGTGTATGTATCAGAGGGTATGCTTAATATATATGATTAATTGTCATAGGCTCAAGATAGTGGTATTTGTTATTCTATATTTAAGATAAGGAAATGAAGACACATCTTGCCACCCAATATTATGCAGCTGGAAATTAATAGCCTCAAAATCTAAACTTATAGAATCTGATTCTAGGGCCTTGTATCTTAATCACTCCATGAGAGTTAGAATTTCTTCCTTGGGCTATAGAGAAGAGCTTTGAAGAGATGAATGTCATGATTAGTGCAGGTTTTTAGAAAGATCCCTCAAGCAACAATGTGGAGAGTGAATTAGAGAAGGGTGTCTAGAGGCAGAAAGCCACTCAGAAGACCCTTGCTAATAGTCTAAGAAACATGGGAGAGCTGGAACCATCACAGTAGGAGTGGTTTCTTCAGCACAGTGAAGCCATTTACCTAAGGTGACACCGCCAGCTAAATTAGGACTAGAAAGGCAGACTCAGAACTCACTCATCATGCTACCTCATCCTGTTGAATCCCGTTAAGAGGAAAGGCTCACTCCCAATCTGCAGTTGGAGCCCAAGGTCACAGAGTTGATAGTTGGCAGAAACTGTAAGCTGATTCAGTACATCCAGTACATTGGTCTTCTACAGTAATTCCTTATAGAGTATCATTGTTGGCTGATGGTCCAGTTTTCTGTCTGAATTCTTATTACAAAATGTCTATCAAATGAATGAGAACATTTATTTCCATAAATTTTTTTATGGTACTGGGGATGGAATGTAGGGGCATTCTACCTCTGAGCTACACCCTCAGCCCTATTTTTTATTCTTTTTTTTTGAAACAGGGTATCACTGAGTTTAAAAGGGCCTCACTAAGTAGCTGAGGCTGTCCTCGAACCATGATCCTTCTGTCTCAGCCTCCCAAATGCTGAGATTTCAAGTGTGCACTACCAGTCCATGAACTTTTACTGAACATCTGTTGTGATTAAGGGACCATGTTTGATGTTGTGGACACAATGAACAAAAGCCAGGAGGATCCTTTGGAAACCTGTAATGATACCACTTCTTTCCCTGCAACAGCTACCTGTTGTCGCTAGTTTTGTGTCCTAGTAAGCTTATTCTCTTACACATGGCAGCATTTTATATACTGAAAGTTCACCTTTTAGTGTTTGCTTTTTCTCTTTTCTAAGCTGAATATTCAATTTCTTCAACAGTTTCTCAGTGCGAGGAATGGTGGCACATGCTTGTAATCCTAGTATTTGGGAGGGTGAGACAGGAGGATCTCAGGATGGCAGCCAGCCTAAGTAACTTGTGAGATTCTCTGCAACTTAGTGAGACCCTATTTAAAAATAAAGCATAAAAAATAGAGCTGGGGGTTAGGCATGGTGGTGCACACTTGTAATCTCAGTATTTGGGAGGCTGAGACAGGAGGATAATGGTTCATGGTCAGCCTCAGCTACTTAGTGAGGCTCTCTGTAACTCAGTAAGACCCTGTTTCAAGATAAAGAATAAAAAATAGGGCTGGAGGTGTAGCTCAGAGGTAGAATGCCCCTGGGTTCAACTCTCAGTACCACAAAAATTAAAATTAAAAATAAAAAAGAAATTTCTCAGATAACATAAAAAACTTGCCAATAGATATTCAGTTTTCAGTGAATACATTTCTAAAAATTACCGAGAACATACTATTATCAGAGACAGGGACTTGGACTGACACAGACATCAAATTGGTCATAACCAAAAAGGCTGCACATTTGAGTGGCTCTAAGGCATCTAATTTCAAGAATAGACTCTGATTTAGAATTCAAAGCATACACTTACAATAAAAATGTCCTTATATATTTGCTTTTTTATTCAATATTAAAACAAAGTTATTAACACATTTTTAATAATTAGAGCCCTAAGGTTTAACATATTATTAGAAAAATACTGGGAGGAAGCATCTCTCAAACTTTTAATAAAGATAGAAAGCCTCAAACTCATAAAAAAACACCAAGAAAAAGTATCATGATAGAGACAAATGATTCAGTAATTGCTTGATAACTATAAGCATTGAATATTGAAAACAGAATCAATGAATATTCCAACTGTGTGATGTCTTTCTGATCTTCACTACTTCTTCAGCCCTTCCCAGCTATTTCCACTATGATTCCAAAATCTCATCTCTGTTTCAGCTTGAAAAGCAGGCTGATATCCCTCTCCTCAATGGATTCCACATTTGAAAGATAAAAGTGGACTCCAGAGTGTCATTCCTAACTTTTCATATTGGAGTTCTCTTTTTATAATCTTTCTAAACATAACTTCAAAAATTAAAAGACAAAATTAGAATCCAAACAAACAACCCGTAACAGCAGGGCAATGAATCCTTAGAGAATTCATCACATCCCCAAGTAAAACTGGAACATCTGAGAGAATAAAGAGGGAGGTGAGGTGTTCTACAGCAGCAGATCCTGAACACTGGTGCTCATTTGCACTTCATTTGATCAGAGGGGCAGGAATCCTGGCGAGGAGGAAGAAGAGAAAAACTTATCAACAAATATGTGGTCAACAAGGGAATTGGATTAAGAGTTCTGTGTATCAATCTGCCATTTACCCTCAGATCTTTTAAAGGAATTTGATCAGCCTATCAGTGGAGCAAAATTAGAGTCAAGAACCACCCATATATCACTTTGTTGGCAAACACTAGGTCTGAATAACTCTCTTCTGTGAAAGGATGATTACATTGGGAAACATAAGCAATATAGGGAATGAAAAAGTGTTACAGAACAAAGGAAAGGGGATTATGTGTTCAGAAGACTTCTAAAAGTTATCTACTGCAGGAACTCTAGAAGAAATAATTTTGAAAATATATTTGGCATCTTTAATATACACAAAGGGTATGATCTCAGCAAAACTAGAGACAAAAGACACAGAAAGAGCAGAAGATGGAACTGACCTGAAAATGTAACCGTGAAATGAAGGTCCACAGCTAAAGCTAAAGAGAATAGAACCATTGCTGAGAAAAACAAAATTTGTGATGGAGAGAAAGGATTTGGAAAACTCCCAGAAGAAGAAAAAGACAACCTCATTTAAAGGAATGAGAAAAATGATAAAGATAGAAGATAGTAGACAAACGTATAAGCATTACAGAAATGCCTCAGAGCCAATGAGAACTATTAAATATAAGCAATAAACCAAAATACAATTGAGTAAAACCTTCTTAAGAGAAAACCAAACAGCAAAACTACAACCAAATCAAATTTAAGAATTATAAAAGCTCCTTGTGAGCCAGGCGTGGTGGTGCACGCTTGTAATTCCAATACTTGGGAAGACTGAGACAGGATTGCAGGTTCAAATCCAGCCTTACCAACTTGATGAGGCTCTCAACAACCTGATGAAAATAAGAAATAAAAAACAGGCTGGAAGTGTAGCTTGGAGGTAGAATGCCTCTGGGTCTAATACTCAGTACCTAAAAGAGACAGAGATAGAGGGAGAGAAGCAAAGTTTTATGTTTTAGGTACAAGTACCACAAACCCACAAGACGGTAGAGCCTGGATAGAACACTGGTTTGCTCTGCACCACTAATAAGTGGGGATATTTTGGTGTTTGTGTCTTTGTATACTCTTCTACCAATAAGATATATACATTCATATGTAGCACACATCTTTTTCTTGTCAATATTTTTTAATTGGTGCATTGTAGTCATATATCAATCACATTGGAGTACAAGACTTGAGAGGATATACAAGCACACATCATCCAATTAGCCCTCATCCAGCCCCCATCCCATTCCCTCCCCCTCCCTGGATCCCATGCTTGTTTGGTGATTAACTTTGATACATTTGTTTATGTATGTTTTAAAGAGGCTCCATCCTCCCCTATTCCATACCCTCTGATTGGTCACCTTAGTTGCTTCACTATAGGACCCTTTCTATAGCTCGACCTCTTCCTGTTGCCCCTTTCCTCCTAGTTATTGCTGATTAGGGGAAGCATCTGATTTATATTTTCTGCGATATTTCTCTGTGCATGCCGCATTGCAAGTACCGATCCCACTCTTGATGGCCCCAATAGTGGTCTGGCTACCCGGTGGACTGATCCAGACCTCGCTGGCTCAAGCAGCAGCCTTGCCTCATGGGAGGCCCCAATTCTGGTCTCGCTGGCCCCGACACCAGCCTAACCCCTCAGCTGGCTCTGATCCCGGCCTCGGAGGCCCCAGTAGTGGCCTTGCCTCACGGCAGGCTCCGATGCCAGCCATTGGCCCCAGCACCAGCCTAACTCCTTGGCAGGCTCTGATCCCGGCCTTGGAGGTCCCAGCACTGGCCTAGCCTCACAGCAGGCTCCGATCCCGGCCTCGCTGGCCCCAGCACCGGCCTAACCCCTCGGCAGGCTCCGATCCCAACCTCGGAGGCCCAGTAGCAGCCTTGTAGCACACATATTTTAAATTACAAATACTACATATATATATGTATATCTTATAAATATTCTATTGCAATTTTTCTTTTTAATCAAGAGTGTGTCATGAACATTTTCTAGTGTTGTCAGGTGTTTTAGAATATTTTTATAGAAGACTACTTATCAGAGTTATTTAACTAATGCTTTTCTATTGATCTCTGAAATATTTTTATGATTTTAAATATAACTATTGTAAATGTTTCTACATTCATGCCTCTTTTTATCCTTATAATGCAAATCCATTGGATTGATAATAATTTTGAATTACAGAAAACAATTTTGAATTGAAATAACAAATTTTAAAACCCTAAGCATTCTCTTACAAAACAAAATTCCAGGTTTCCCTCAAAGTCTCGCCTGCAAGTTAGCCTCAGACTTCAACACTTCAGGAAGACAACTAAGAAAAAAGCCTATGGAGTTTTCAGGGAGAAAAAAAAAATTGCAACTCAAGATTTTTCTGCCTAGCTAAACTGTCCTCCCCCACCCCTGACCTGACGCTGAGGGTTTAACACAGGGCCTTATGCATACTAAGCACAAGTTCATGTTCTAGCACAGAGATACACTCCCAGCCCTGCTAAAAAATTAAGAAATGAAGTAAACTGCTAAACTGTCTTGAATGTGTGAAGGTGGTGGAAGGCTGTGCAAAAGCTCAAGCTACATATCACCAAGTACCTCATTTGATTAAAAATAATCTTGGAAGAATAATCCTTACTAAACTTCAAAATCCATGACATGTAAAGCTCAGGAAAAAGAAACTTAGATTTAGCCCAGTATAGTGGCTCATGCTTGTAATCTCAGCATTTGGGAGACTGAGATAGGAGGATTGCAGTTTGCAGACGGCCTCAGCTACTTAGTAATGCACTTTGAAACTCAGTGACACCCTGTTTCAAAATAAAGAATAAAAAAATAGGCTGGGGTTGTAGTTCAGAAGAAGAATGCCCCTGGGTTCCACCCCAGTACTGCAAAAGAAAGAAAGAAATAAAGAAAGAAAGAAAGAAAGAAAGAAAGAAAGAAAGAAAGAGAGAGAAAGAAAAGAAAGAAAGAAAAAAGAAAGAAAGAAAAGAAAGGAAGGAAGAAAGAAAGAAATAACATTTACTCTGTCATAAGCAAATAATCATAAATTGGCACATTATTTATACATTATAAAGACTATGTTGGGATTATTGGCAAAATATTAGAAACAGTTTAAATATCTAACAGTTATGCACTTAGGAATGTTGTAATGATATAGAAACAAATGATGTAAACAAATAAAAAAAAGCTAAGCAGGATTAAAATTTCAAGAAATAGAATGATTTACCTATGTACAGTAAAACCAAAATCAGTGTAAGACAGACAAAGAAAAAAAATTTAAACTAGATTGCCTAGAGGCAAGTAATACTGGAGTGATATTTTTTTCTTTTTTGAAATTTTTAATAAGAAAGGCATTACTTTTATAAAATCAAGAGATACATGAATCAAAAATTTTATGATAATATTTAAATCAAAGGTTTTGATCATTTTTATGATAAAAGTAATGTTGCTTGTAAGTTATTAAATTAATTTTTTAAACTACTCATGAACACATAATCAAAATAAACTATTTTGTGTTGTGTTCTTTTTAAATCAAATCAATCTGTGAATGGTTTTTATTCTTGTTCAAGAGTTTACATATAATGTTAAGTCTGTTTTTCATTTTACTCTATTTTATAAACATGTATGCACATTTCTTCTTGGGGAGTATCACATTTGGTAAGTTCTGCTGGTAAAACTCTCTATCGCATATACATTGTATACTCTGTATAAGCATTCTTTTGTTATGGGGTATTTAGATGTTTGTGATTTATCATGATGCAATATGTCATAATTTTGTGCTCAAATCTCTTTTCTTTTTTTATCATTTTCTTGATATACTTTCTGGAACTATTATTGTACATACAGGTATATATGTTTTGTATGTTTTTTGATATGTGTTGCCAGAACATCTTCCAAAATATATCATGTTTATGCAATCTTTATACTCTTTACAGGAAATAAATTAAGTAAAAGAAAAGCCCATTAGACTTTTGGGAATCAAATTAAAAGGGACCCTAGGGAACAGCCATCTAGTAGAACTCTAACTTTCCGGAGGCAGAAATGGTGACTCATTGCTATCCTTGTCTTCAGGACACAAAGTAAATTACTGCACTTAGAACAAAGATCAAACTCAGATATTTCAACTAGTGAACCAGGGCTCATCTTGTACCACCAGGCCAACATACCCTCCCTCCTCTCTCATTCCTCTTTCTGGAGCTAGAGTTGAAGAGCAGGAAATCATGGTTAAGTCCTCAGAGGAGGTGGACTTTGCTTCAGTATTTGAGCAAATCCTTTCTCTGATGAGTAAAGCTTACCGTATTGCTTAGTCTTTCTGACCCTCAGTTTTTTAATCTGTAAGACAGGGATCTTAGCATTATACCCACCTTACAAGGTGGTAAGGATGAGAAAGTATGTTTGTGCGGCCCTCAAAATTTCAGGAAGCACCCCTATAAGGATGAACAAGAGATATAAGGCTGGAGAGCACCATGTGTTGGGCCAACAGTATCTTTATGCTGCTATTGCTACTGCTACTGCTGCTTTCTTGGTAGTACTAAGAATGGAACCCACACGTACTTTACCTCCAAGCTACACCCCAGTCTTATTTATTTTTTAATTGTGAAACAGGATCTCACTAAGTTGCTGAGGTTGATCTTTAACCTGTGATTCTCCTGTTTTTATTAAACAAAGGGATTTTCTCCTCCACACACAGTTTGGCTAGAGCACTACAAAATGGACATCATCCCTCATTTGTCCCTTTGGTGGAGAGCCAATGTGTGCTGGGAAAAATCTGCACAACTACACAGTGAGGCCCGATCCATGGGAGCCACTGTTCTTATTCTCATTTTGAGAAGACCACTGCATGAAACAATCTCCCCATCTGTCCTATCCCCACAGAAATGAAGGCCAAGATCACTTTTTGGCAGGAGAGAGTTAAACAGGGGGCCATATCCCACCGCTGTGAAGGCCATAGAGGCCAAATGTGAGCTACGACCTTCATTAATTTGAGCTTTGTACTTCTGCTACGGGACTGTTGTTTTCCTGCTGCATCTGCTCTTGCTAATTTGGCCTGTTTGGGTAACAAAGCTCCCAGTGATCATCTAAACCTCATTGGATGCACCTGTGAACAATTCATTATATTAATATAACAGCAGGGGAGGAGCAGAAACGCTAATAAATAGACTAGAGCTGCCAGGACTCTCATGAAAGCCTCAGAGGCCCCTTCCTCTCTCTACATCTGCTCCCAGGTCTTGTCCACGCTCAGGAAGGACCTGCACACCCCAGGGTCACTGTATCTTAAACTGTCAGTTGCTACATCTGGCTGGATTTAAGCACATCCATTAATTGTCTTTTCTCTGGCTCTGCAGAATTTTCGCCTTATCTGACTTGAAACATTTCTTTTCAGGTAGAAAGGGAAAACAAGTGTTGTTAACTAAGGTAGCTTTGCAGGGTATTTGGCGACTCTCCTCATGGCTGAATCTCCATTTATCAGAGCGGATCTGCACCACAGCCACACACAGAGCCATTGGTCAATGTCTTAATTTTGTTGATTCTCAGCACTTCTGCACTGGTGGGGAGAGTTTCCCCCATTCCATCACTTTAAAAGACACAAACATACATTTTGATGTTCTATTTTAATGCCTCTCCAAACACATGGGATGTTTTTCTTTTTTCCCCCTCAAACATAAACCTGCTCAACTTTAAACTAATATATGTAGTTCTAAAAACCCAAAACAATCCACTGATATTCCAGTGTCTGACCCCTGACCCCTTCCCTTCATTCTATCCCACCACATGATACTTGACTTTCTCTCTAGTCCTACCTCATCCCACATTTTGTCTTGTACTTCATGCTCTAGTGGGAAAAGGACACTAGATCCTTAGAGATGGTATGCTATTTTCCTGCCCTGCATGTTTTTTTAACCAGTGCCCTCTGCCAGGAATGCCCTCATTGCCGTGTTTGCCTTCTTACCTCTTACCCATCTTTTCACATTCTGCTCAAGCCTGGATTAATAATCCCTCGCCCATGCACCCTATGTATATCATTATTATTGCATGAATTCTCTTCATTATAATTATCTGTTATATTTCTTTTTTCTTTTTTGGTGTACTGGGATTCCTGGAAGCCCTTCAACCTCTGGCCTACACTCCCAGACCTATTTTTTATATTATTTTTATTTGGAAACAGGGTCTTTTAAACCAGTGTGGCTGGCTTCAAACCTGCGCAATCCTCCTGTCTCTGCCTCCCAAGTGCGGGGATTACAAGCGTGCGCCACCACGTCCAGCCAATTTTATCTCTTATATTTCTATCCTCCCTAAAATGTGAGCTCCACCAGTGCAGATCCTGGTTTTAGCCATAAATTAAACCAAGCTAGAATTGTTGCTAAGTGAAAGTAGTCAGAGAGTAAGCAAAAGGAAAACACAAGTGATAAGACAGGGTCTTGCATAGTATGTGTGTAAAGCACTGGCCCAAGATAAAAACTTCTTGGTCATGTGAGCTTAAGGAAGTCACTTCACCTCTCTGGGCATTTGTGTGTGTGTGTGGTTTTTTTTTTTAAGCATAAAGAATGTTGGCTTTTAAATTATGTTCTTTAGAGCTTCAGGGATTCTGATGGGGTATGAATGTCTCCAACAAGCATAGATAAATTGAACAGAAGTCAGGTGTGGTGGTGCATGCTTGTAATCGTGAGAGTACTTGAGAGGCTGAAACAGAAGGATTGCAGATTCACAGCCGGGCACAATTATTTAGTGAGGCTCTCTGCAACTTAGTGAGATGCTTAGTAGAACTAAAAAATAAAAAATAAAAAATGGGGCTGGAGATGTAGTTCTGAGATAGAATGCCCCTGGGTTCAATCCTCAGTTCTGCAAAAAAAAAAAAAAAAAAAAAAAAAAAGAAAAGAAAAATTGGACAGAACTGTATTCCTCCTCCTACTCTTCCTCCTAATCATCATAATCTTCCTCCTCCCCTTCCTCTTTTTTCTCCTCCTCCTCTTGGGTATTAAACCCAGGGCCACTCTACCTCCAAGCCACATTCCAAGCTCTATTTTAGTTTTCATTTGGAAACAGGGTCTTGCTAAATTGCTGAGGCTGGTTTCAAATCTGTGATCCTCCTGGCTCAGCCTCCTAAATACTGGGATTACAGGCATGCACCATCACACCCAACTAGAGCTCCAATATAGTCTCTCCTCAGACTCAGCTTCATTTGATCAATGAGTTCTACATCTTTAGCCATTGGTCCAAGAAAATAGCTAACATTTTCTTTTAAAAATATATTTAATATTATATTTAAAAATAACGATACCATTCCTTGATATCTTTAGAAAAGAATTAAAGTCAGAACACTATAGTAATACATGCATACTCATGTTTGTAAAAGCACAATTCACAATAGTCAAATTATGGACACAACCTAAGTGTCTGTCAGCAGATGAATGGATAAAGGAAATGTGGTATATATACCAAATGGAGTTTTACTCAGCCATAAAAAGAGCGTATTTTCAGGAAAATGGATGAAAAAGACAATATGCAGCTGGGTGTGGTGGTGTACACTTGTAATTCCAGCATTCGGGAGGCTGAGACTGGAGGATTGCAGTTTGCGGACAGCCTCAGCTACTTAGTGAGGCCCTCTGCAACTCAGTGAGACCCTGTTTCAAAATAAAGAATAAAAAATAGGGTTGGGGGTATAGCTCAGAGGTAGAAGGTCCCTGAGTTCCATCTTCAGTACTGCAAAAAAAAGTTAAAAAAAGGCAATATGCTAAGGGAGATCAGCCATTTTCAGAAAGTCAAGGGTTATTTGTTTTCTCTCATATGTAGAAATAAAATATGAAACAAAATGAACTTCATTTAAATAAGGAGAGAAATCAGCAGGATAGTGGAAGGGGATTGGGTGAGGGAGGTGAGAAGGGAATAAGAAGACTTGGTGAAGGAATAAGTTCAATTAATGCTATGTCCGTATAGTAAGGTATCACTACCAACCTCACTAACATCTGTGGGAAGTGGAGGGGGAGGGTTGGATCTGGAGGGAATCACACCAAGGGCTGTGGACCTATATGATTGTATCGCTTTGAGCCTATGATGTATGCTTAGAATGTACTAATAAAAGTATAATTTAAATTGTGAAAAAAACTAACTATACTGATATTTCCCCTCCATTATCTGGAGTCCCACTGGTATCCTCTGTGTTTCCTAGTTTGGGCATATTAGAGGAAACATACGTACCTTCTCCTTCTGTGCTTGGCTGATCTCACTTAATATAATGTTCTCCAGGGCTTTCCATCTTCTTGCAAATGATATAATTTTGTTCTTCTTTATGGCTGAATAGAATTCCATTGTGTGTATTTCCCAAAGTTTTGCTATTCATTCATCTGTTGATGGATATCTGGGTTGGTTCCATATTTTGGCTATTACGAATTGTGCTGCTATGAACATAGGTATGCATATGTGGCTGTAGTTCTTTGAATTCAACCCCTTTGGAAAGATACCCAGGAGTGATATAGCTGGATCATATGGTGGATCTATCCCCACCTTTCTTAGGAATCTCCACACAGATCTCCATAGTGGCTGAACTAGTTTGCATTCCCACCAACAGTGTAAAAGAGTTCCTCTTTCCCCACATCCAAAAGTTTGAATGGAAAGATAGGAGAGGAGGAAGGCTGATCTTGATTAATGAGGGTTTACATCTGAATATGTGTAAAATTATGAATATGACATGGTTAACCTGGACAACCAATGGTGGGGGGGGAGGGAAAATGGGGGCGGGGGGGAAGAGGGCACCAAATATAGTTTAAATGTATACCATTTATGTTCAATAAAAATTTTGTTTAAAAAAATAAAATAAAATAAATTTTAAAAAATACCTAACTTTAATGATGTAGAGAGGTGTTTGCAAAGCATTAAGCTAGCGATGCAGACAAAATGGCTTAATGCCAGAGTACAGGGGAGACTGCAATCACTCTGACCAGGCAGTTTTTTTTTTTTTACTTTTACTATTTATTTATTTTTAAATTTTTTATTAGTGCATTGTAGTCATACATCTTAATGGAGTACAAGATGATAGAGTACATGCACAAATCACTCAATTAGCCCTTACCCAATTTGCTTTTAGCTCCTATTGTAAATTGACAAAGTCCCATAATTTGGATTTTTGTAGGGGTTGTTTATATCTTGCCACATAGGCTATTTTTAGAACTACCTCAAGTCTATCATAAGAGTTCAGAGGTCAGCAGCTAAGATGAGAATCTCCAGGCTTAAAGATCTTTTGGTAAAAAAATGTTTTGGCTATGATTATACCAGGAAGTTTTAAAGATGGCTCCATGGTGGAAGTAAAATCTCCACAGAAGAGTGGGATTCAGGTAAATAGATAATGGGAAAAAAATCACTAGATCTAGGAGAAAGGGAATTCAATAATACTATTATATTATTTACAAAATGAGTATGTTTATGAAACCCCAAAGTATCAAGTGTTATGTGGTTTATTTTTAAAAAGCATCCATTCTCCCTTATTTTGACATATACCAGACCTAGTCAGGGTTTAAGTGTCAGCTGTACCACTTACAATGTGCCTCCATGGAGAGCTCCCAGGGTTTTGTTTCGCCTAAGTCTATGTTTAGAACACAATTATGATAGTGGATTGTATGTAATAGACCACATAGTTTAGAATAAAGTGTAAAAGCCCCAAAGTTATTGCTATGTTGGAAAATATCTATAATTTGTTTTTAAGATATCCTTAATGTAAAAAGTATGTTCATATAGTTCTTGAAATACCAATCTAATGAGGATTTATATTTGATGGACTTCTATTATGCAGTACAGTTGAATTGTACAGTTTGTTACTAAAGAGAATAGAGAAAAAATTCAGTGCCCCAAATTTATTCTCTGAGGCAAAGGCAAGGGGGCTAGGGAGAGTGTGCTTTTACCATCGTGCTGTTCTAAGCATCTGGTGGCCTTGGGCAGCAGGGTCCTTGCACAGTGAGTATTTGAATGACTGAATTAAAGAGCTACTCATCTTTGAATTCCTGTAGCATTTATCTGAGCACCAAGATTTCATGGGATTCTACTGTATTATGTTTTATTCTATTGCATCTATTATTTTCTGTTCTCTCCTCTTAATTCATTCATGAAACATTTATTGAGTAACTATTTTGTGCCATTTTGTGAGTGGACATAGAAGCAGATAAGATCTGACAATTGATGAGTTAGACACAGATCATAAACAACAGATATTTGCTATATCTATACATGATAAAGTTCCCTTTTTTACAACAGGGGCTACATTCTAGGTGTTAAGGATATTGGCATACACCATTGGGAAAAAAACAACAAGGAAAGTTTACCATACCAATTGTGAAGTTTTCTTACATCCATGATAATTGCATAAATACTACCTAATATTTCATAATTATTTAATAAACACAAAACTAAATGTTTTACATGAATTACCCAACAAATTCATTGTTGCATTTTTGCAGTGCTGGAGATCAAACCTAGGGCCTTGCATGTGCTAGGCAAACACTCAACTGCTAAGCTACATCCTTTGCTCGACCCAATTAATTAAAACGATACTAACGTAAAGGTTTTATCATCATTTCCATTTTAACGATGAGAAAATTGAGGCTTTCAGGAGTGAAGCAACTTTCTTGTGGTTATTTGCTACACCCTCTTATACCTTTGAATCTTTTGACCTTTCTGTTTAGAACACAATGCCTTCCTGTTCTTCACTGCCCCCATGGCTTAGATAACTCTTAACTCCCACCTACCTTTCCCATTTTAGTTTAAAAATCACTTTCTCAAAATTACTATCTTCGATCTATCACACTACCTCTCAAAGCACATGTACTCTTGCAATCTTGGCTGATCAACATGTGCTGAAATTGTTCCTAAAGTCTTCCCCTTCCTCTCCTCTACCAGATGTAAGCTCCATGACAGCCATCCTGTCCTGGGCTTATGTCATTCATTAGTAAATTCTAAGAGGCTAGCAAAGGACTGGGCACACAGAAGATTTCAATAAGTACTCAAATAAAAGGACTGGTGAAAAGTTGTATTAAGCACATCAAAATGCCATAAAATACAAAAGATCTCCAAGCACTTAATAAGAATCTCCCCTCCCCCCGGTGTCTTATCGTACTGTTTCCACAGATGGGAAAAAGGACAGTCAATTGGTGAATTGCACCAGTTATCTTAGGCAAGTTGACATTTGTTGTACTGCAGGGAATTTCGCTTAGTACAATATTTCCTGGGAGGAGCAGGTAAATATTGAGACAAGATACACATCAAATTTTTTTCTGTGAACCACTGTACAATAATCAATTCCAGAGATAACAAAGGCGTTTGTTAACAGCTCCATCTCTTTTTTCAAAGCTCAGTTCTCAGTCTGGCAACGTTACAAAGCTCAAAAAAAGAAGTGTTGTTAGCAGATGCCAACCACTTGTCAGAGGAAAAATCCGAAAGGCACTGTGCAGTACTTCGGCTTTTTTACATACAGATAGGCTTTCTTTCCTCCAGTTCATCAAAATTCCTCATGGAGCAGCTGGAGAAATAGAAAGTGAGGGTTTTACAAGCAGATTAAATAAGAAAAAACTCAACCCAGCTGAAAAATCTACTTGCACAGTCCTCTGGCTTTCAGGTTATATTTCTGGAAATAGGAGTATATGGGGGAGGAGAGGGACATAGGTTTCCCTCTGTCAGAGTACTATGCATGCTAAATGTATCATGTGTTTTGTTGCCTTTGCTAGATGTTGAGGATAAATATGGTGCTTCGTTTGCTTTTACACTTTGCATCCCTGGGTAGCAGCATATAGAAGGTACCTGATGCAGACCCTCTGATCAAATGAGTAACATGAACAGCAGTGAGTGAAGTCAAAGCAGCTCCTACTTGAAAGAGCTAAGCAACTCAGTTTTGTGGGATTTCTATATAATTTTTATAAAATACTTTTGGAACTTGCCTGTGAAAATAGGTTAATATAACTTAAATTCCTTTCAAAAAGATGGCATCAGAATTAGAGACAGATTTTAAATTTTACACTTTTTTTTTTTTTTTGATGTGTGGCACTGGGGATTGAACCCAAGGAAATTCTTCCTCTGAGGTATACTTCCAGACTGAGTTTATTTTTTATTTTGAAATGGGGTCTGGCTAAGATACTGAAGATTGGCCTTTAACATGAGCTCCCAAATACTTGGATTACAGGCGTGTGCCACCACAGCCAGTTAATTTTTACTGACCACAGTAAATTTTTTTTTCTTAAGATACTTTTGGCCTGGTGCGCAGGCTTGTCATCCCAGCATTAGGGAGGTGGAGACAGGAGGATTGTGGTTCATGGACAGCCTCAGGTACTTAGCGAGGCACTATGTAACATAGTTAAAAATATCAAGCATTATTTAAAAAAAAAAAGAAGATATGTTTTGTTCTATGTCAAGTCTAGGTCTGAGGAAGCTCAGTTTCCACCATCTCCTACAGAGGATACCAGCAGGAGCTTAATTCCTGTGTAGGTGGAATGGATGGATGGATGGATGGATGGATGGATGGATGGATAGATGGATGGATGGATGGGTGGGTGGTGGGTGGGTCTTCCTATTGTCTAAGCTTCTCTTTGTCTCTGAAAGAAGAGAGAAAACATTTAAATGAAAAGAACAGGTTGAAGCAAGTACCCATCACACTTGTCATCTTTTACAAGACTGAGCACCCCTGATTTAAGAGCCAGGGAACTCACTACACCTCATTCAATAGTTTCATTGAGTTTCTGTGTTTTAAACTTTTGCTGACATTACTGTGCATTAAATAATGTTCTTTCAGCTTAAACAATACGGTGAAAATCTTGCCTAAATGTTCTCTGTATCTCTAGTGAGCCAGAAGCATGTAAGATCCTGATTAAAGAGCAAGCTCAGCCATTTATTTATTACAGCCTCCTGACGTCACCAATTGCATCACCAATCTCCAGAGTCACCACCAGGAGCCTCTTAGTGTACAGTCAGCTCTAGTTCATGAATCATGGCTATGTTAAGCCTGAAAAAATTACTGCAACCTCCTCTTATATGTTCAGATCACCTTACTATTTTATATAGAGGGTAGATTGAAATTTGTAATTTCTGCAGCCTCATCAAAGAAATAGGACTCATTTTCTCACAGTCTACTGCCTAGAATCTTTATTATTCAACTTCCTGTGATCTTCCTATTTCCTATATTCTTGATCACCATCCACACCCTTTTTTTAAGTGTTAGGAAACTTTGAATTAAAATTATAATAGCTGGGCTTGGTGGCACATTCTTGCAATCCCAGCAGTTGGGAAGCTGAGACAGGCAGATCGAGGTTTGCCGACAGCCTCAGTTACTTAATGAGGCCTTCTGCAACTTAGTGAGACCTTGTTTCAAAGTAAAGAATAAAAAAAATAAGTCTGTGGGTGTAGCTCAGAGGTAGAATGCCCTGGGATCCATTCCCAGTACCACAAAAGAAAAAAAAAATTATATCGTTTGCTATGAGGTGTGAGACTGTGCAAGAAGGGTGGGCTCCCTCTGAGCCTTACCTGATCTTTAATGTGAGGATAATCATGAGCCAGAGCATTGGGGAGGATCATATCATTTAATGTACTTGTTGCCAAACATAGGTGTGTATGTAGGAGTTCTTAATTTCTGCACAGCAAATGATCGCCATTTCACCAGCCTAATGCAGAACCCATTCATTCTCTCACAGTTCTGAAAGAAATGTAAGCAGACTCCCGACTGGGATTTCTACTTAAATCTCACAAGATAAAGCCAAGCTGCTGGCCGGATTGGGCTGGACTCTTATCTAAAGGTGCTGAGGAAGGCTTGACTTTCAACCTTGATCACATGGTTTTCAGAATTTGATTCCAGACGATTGTAGGGCTAAGTCCTGTTTCCTTGCAGGTATTACCCAGGGACTGCTCTCAGTCCTAGGCCACCTGTATCCCCTCTCTCTTGACCACTTTCTCATTGGAGTCAATGACAGGTGAACAGATTCCCTCTCATGTGTGAAATCGTTCCAATTTCTTTTTCATCATAAGTCAGAGAAATTCTAGTTTTAAAGGGCCCCTGTGTTTATATTAGACTCATCCAGATAGCCTACTCTTCTTTTCTGTACTGGGGATTAAACGCAGGGGCATTCTACCTCCAAGCCAGATCCCTAGCCCTATTTATGTTCTTTTTTTAAGTGTCTTGTTAAGCAGATAAACTCCCTTTTGACATATAATATGACATAATCACCACAGTGAGAAACCATTAGAGCCATGGATTCTACCCACTCTCAAGGATCATCCTTAGAATTCCAACTATATAGTATATCAGACAAACCTTGTATTTTCATAATGATATTCCTGGGCCAGCTGTGATGGCATATGCCTGAAATACAAGTGACTTGGAAATATGAGACAGGAGGACTACCAGCCTGGGCAATTTAGTGAGACATTGTCTCAAAATAAGAAAAGGTCTAGAAATCTAACTCAGTGGTAGAGGGCACCTGGTTTCAACACACATACATGTAGACACATGGGAGTGCACATGCATGCACATACCTACCTCTGTTTTAACCCCAGGCCCATTAAATCAGCATCTCTAGGCAAGTGTCATAAGAATTTATATGCTTAAAAGCTTCCTTAGATAACCTGAACACAAATCTATTAATCTAATGTGAAAATCAACGAGTTAATGTACTCCAACAGCCTTGTACATTGGTATATAATATAAATACAATGGGCATAATTGTTTTATTGTTCTCTTCTCTAACACACTGATATGTAAACTGTGGTCCATGAACCAACAATATCATCACCACTTAGAAACATTTTAGACACAGGGTCTTAGGAACCAACCCATAGAGCTAGGATCTATGTTGTAAAAAGAACTCCAGGTCACTTATAACACTAAAGTTTGATATGTACTGCTTTAGAAAGCTCTCCCAGGATGAACCCATGACATTGACCATAAAATTATATTAAAATTTACCACTTCCAAATAGATATGTCCATACAAATATTTTTATTCTATTAGATTTCATTGAACTGAATCCCAAGTAATTTTCCTGCATTTATTGTATATCCAGCACCATGCTAGATGGTATATGGAAAAAGAAAAGAATCTTATGAAATAGTTTGGGTTTACTAGATGTTTTCACTATCAGTAGACACATAAAACAGAACAATTTAAAGCAGCATTCTTGATAGAACACTTGGAGAAATATCAGAACATTTTATTTCAGAGTAAGTAGATAGAAGAACTTGAGCAGACCTTGAAGGAAATGGATAGATATTTTTAAACATAGTTCAAATGTTAGCTCATTCAGTCATTCATGCATTAAATAAATATTTACTGAGCTCCCAAAATGTGCTGAGCACTTGGAACAGATACTGCTCTTGAACTACTGGGAACCACAGCCCCCAGATGTCTCCCTTAACCTCATGCCTGAATTAGAATACACAGCACACTGCATTATGTTTTCTTGCTTAATATGTCAGGTCCCCATGAAAGACTGTGCATTGCTCAGGGACCAAGCCACCTTTTTCTTGGTATCTGCTCCTGCATGATAGTGGTTGGCATATGCTAAGAGCTCAGTGAATGAGTGAATGAATGAATAGATGGATGGATATATAAGGAGGAGATAAAGCATTGTGGTGGAGAACATGCATGTGTACAGGTGGAGAGGAAAGGATAAGAATAGCAACTTTGAGAGAGAATTCCAGCCTGCTCTCATATAATAATTCATTCTGGACCACTTGGTAGAATAATATTTGGTGGAGTTATATTCTAAAAGATTGGAATTTTAGTATGGAAAATATAAGACTTTTTAACTAAATTCAATAAATACACATTAAGTTAATGAGTAACATGGAGCTACTATAAGATTTTGAGGGACACATAAAAGGTTTGGCATAGGATTTGGAGGTCTTTGGAATATTATAAAGGTCAATATGGTATAGTATACCGCCAGAAAGGATCAGCACAGCAGACATGGGTGCATAAAGACAATGTAAGTGTATGTGCATGCACATGTGTGTTTAATGTGTATATTTGGGGTTGTGAGGAGAGAGAGGTATCACAGCCATTCAAAAAAATTGTGAGCAGATGTTCAATATGGAAAAGTTCCCATTTCATACAAGCCAGTACATTTAAAAATAGATTGAAAATCCAACTTTCCCAACAGACCTCTCAGAAAACCCTCTTGGAAATGCTGATTTTACAGTTCCCTCATTTGTGCACTCATTCTTGCATTCATTTATTCATTCATTAATTCAACAATTTTTCTTATTCAACAAATATTAACTCAAAGCTGAGCACTATGAGAAGGTCTGGGGCTAGAGATGAATATAATAAGGTCTTCTGTTCCTGCAGAGGAGAAAGCCCCTCCAAATTAAACTAATTCACTCTGCCAGAGGATTAATCACATTAGTGATAAGACAAAATTGCTCAAAAATGAAGATGAAAAACTCCTGCTGCAAGTTCTTAAAGCTTTCTTATACGTCTGATATGTTCTGGCTCAGCTAGGTGGTAAAATGGAAGGCAGACAGATAAACCTGGGGCTGAATCCATCTCTAACTAGCTATGTGAACTGTGTCTGTTTCATTTGTGAATGGGCATGGTTCCTACATTACTGCATTGCATTATGTTAATTGTTTCCTTACATTTCAATGCGTCGCATAGCACACCTCATTGAGTTTGAGAGGATGGACAGGAAACTGCATCACTAGGGCGCCATGGCCAATTGGCTTCTGGTCACATTTGTCCAATTCTAGACACCAATTTCAGAGAAGAAAAAGAGAGAGGGAGGGAGTTGTTGGTATATTTTTATTTCATTTCTTCCCTACTTTCTCACTCATTCATCACTGTGTCCTTGGCAGAAGCTACCCCCTTCTGAGATACTAGGTCCCACAACACCTCCAGCTTTACTTTGGAGCATGCACTGGGCTCCTCTCTTAGCTCCTTGAGTTAAGGGGCCATCCTTCCCCCACTGCTAATCAATTAGTGCTTTGTCATCCTTTTCTGGTTGCCCTAACTCTGCCCAATCTCTGTACATGACCCCTTTGTTAGTCCCATCATTTGAATTACCTGAGTTGAATGATCATTCCTAAGTAGCTTGACTGGTACAAAGAGATTACTTTGTATCAGCGAAACTAGATGTTCTTCACATATCTTTCATGAGTTATTCTGTGAAAAGGAAGTTTCAGTGGTCAAATAATTTGGGAAATGCTGCATATTTGATTTCCCTCTTGGAGAGTCACATATATTAACATATTAAAGGTTCAGAGAAGCCTGAAATGAAGAAATGTGTTTAATTTTATTTAACATCATTTTCTATAGTCATTTGACCATGAAACTATTATTTCATGTAACACCTATTAACATCCCACACTTGAAGAAATGCTGAACTAGGCTAAACTAATAAGATAATTTGTCACATTTATAGAAGTTTGAGGGCAAAAGAACATTGGACTTGGACTCAAGATTTGCTACTTCTCTTCCTGAATGTGCCAGTAACTCTGGAAGACCTTGGGCAAGCATCTCAGCCCTCTAGAGCTCTGTCTCCGCCAGACAGCTGGAGAAGTGGATTGCATCACTCATAGAAGTCTGACTGCAATACACACTCATAACACTTCCATCAACAGGAGCTGTCTTGGCAGTTTGGGCACAAATATCTTCAGGAATGTTTTGCTTTGTTTCTTTTGCAACTGCAGCTTTTCACCCCCAAGATTTTACTTCTTCACAGTTTTTATTTCAGTCAAAACTCCAGAACTGCAAAAGCACTTGTGTTGAACCTCACAGAAATGTTTGTATAGCAAAATCCCACCATTTTCAAGTGTTCTTCCTATGACTCCACATTACAGTTTCTTTCAGTAGCAAAGAGATGCCTGATGCTACTGCAGGCATCTCCAATTCTAAGGCTTTATGATGGCTTCAATGTATTATTTCTCATTTCATTATTTATGCATCCCAAAAGGGACAGCACCCCTTAACCCAAACTCAGAAAAAAGTCTTTAGTTAGCCAGAATTCCCCATTCTCAGAAGGCCTACTCCAGAAAAATAAAGTCCAAACATACTGAGACCTTAATGATTGCTTCCATAAGAAAGCCAAAACTATTCAGTGGCCATCAAATATAACGCTAAAATCTAGAATGATCAGCAAAAAAAAAAAAACCCGATGTCCACAGTCATCAAAGCAGCATCAGAGACATTTAACTGCCTGGCTGATATTATTCCATACATAAAGCACAATGCAGATACTTCTCCCAAAAAGGCAAATTGGAGCTCATAGGAAATGGAACTGAATACAGATTTCAGTTCCTAGAGTTTTAGATAAAAATGTAAATGAGGAGCAAGACAATAATTAAACAAATCATTCACAGGAATTTTTATGGCCTACTTAAAAACCATCAGCACAATTCAAGACACAGCAAGAAATTCTGAGTCCTCAAAATAATTGATCTGCAACTAGGCAAACACTCATTTAATCACCACACTGAAGTCGAATCAAAGGAGGGGATATTCGGCATCCAATTCCTACTCTCTCATCCTTTATTTTTCCAGGTATTTGAGAATAAAGTGATGACTTAAATTCTGAACAAAGTTCAATAAGATAGCTTAATAGGACCTGGAAATATGGTCTATCACCCAACCTCAAGATTATCTGAAATGATGTTGACTAAAATTACTTATAAGACCAACCCACCCATTCTAAACAAGGACACAGAGAGAGAGGCATTCATGAAATGATGGTTTTTCTGTGTGTAATTACAGAAAAAATGCCCTATCCAAAAGTAAAGTTTCCTTAATGCTCAAGTCAAAATGCCCAGAATACTTTACTGTGGGATAATGTTTAAAATGAGAAAGGAGATGTATACTGACTGCTCATCTCCCAAATTGCCACATGTCTATATTTTACCTCTCTGAACAAGCTAAGACAATTTTAAGTGAGGATAAGGTAAATGTAGGTATTTATCAAGGTTAAAATGTGTGGAGTGGAAAGGCTGGAAGAATCCTGAAACATAGGCTAAAGAAATGTAGGCATTCAGAAGAGAAAATGTGACTACTGAGGGGTAAAGGTGGATAGCAGATAAAACCAGAGGATGCAGCAGATTAGGAAAAACATTATTGCCTTCTTGCAAATGAGAAAAATAAATCCCAGAGACACACATTGTCTTAGTCACCTGGTGGGCTAGCAACCAGAGCCAGGATAATAACTTAGGAATTAATTCTTAGGCTGGTTCTCTTTCTTGCACATGTTGTTGGGTCTCTAGCCAGGTGCTGGCCTGTATACTTTAGAAATGATCAGCTTTGGGAGAAATGGCTCTTGCCATCTTGATTTCTAAGACCCATAGAGGGTCATTCCAGGGGAAGAGAAGCAATGTTATCACCAACTAGATTTAATTAGAGATAATTTTTTAATTTAGAAATGATACTCTATTTTTACCCTTTTGCTTAGCTTGCTAATAATTTTTGGTGCACAATGGAGTTGGGTATTGCAGCAAAACAAAACAAAACAGTAAAATATCTCTTCCTTGCCTGTATGTCTTTTGATTTAAAGAACACGGTCATCTCCTACTTAAAGTGTAGAGTAAGGACGGCTTGCTTTAGTAGCACGAAACTCCTTGACCTCTCTGCAAAATTCCTCACCCTTCCCTTTGTGTTACTTCTGGACTCTACATGAATTTAGCTTAGAAGTCATGAAGACGATTGTGTTTATAGTGGAGATAGTGTGATTGAGAGCTTTTAGTCTGACATACCTGAGTTCCAATTCCAATCTAGTAGCAGGTTAATACCTACCTCACCAGGTGTGCAGTAGATGTGCTGCCTGTGCTGGGCATGCGTCTCCCAGGTATCCCCGGGTTGATTGCTCCTTTCTCTGTGAAACTGTACTCCTCCACATGGAGGTGCTTTACCTGGGAAGTTGCCCTGGGCCAATCCTTAAGATGAAGGCAAATTCTGAGTGCAAGCTGTAGAGACTACATTCTTGCTTAGTCTGGTCCCCTGACACACTCTGCTTCCTTCACCATCCTCCCACCTCCAAAACATGGTTTGCACAAGAAGGCTCTGATTCTTGGGGACCTACTTACAGTGGAGTCCTGAAGATTAAATGATGACTCAATTTATACACTGCCTGGCATACATGAAACATTCCCAAATGACAGCTATTATCATATAACTGGCCACACACTTGGAACTTTTCATAAAAATTCTGATACTTAGTTGCTCAATAAATAGAACAAAGTGAGTCCACACAAAATCACATCTTGTCATTCATGCGTGGGGTCTGTGCACCTCAAATACCTTGGGGATATCTTCTTTATCTTTATCTCTGCCATCTACAGTCTGATAACACTTTCACCTCTACAAATTTTTGTATATTTTCCTTTAACCACAATAACCACAAAAATGTTTACTGTGTTCCTAATGACATGGTGTTCATGGTGAGAGAAGAAAAATAACAGCTTCTATTCTCAAGAAATACAAATGTATCCTCATATTTAGAGCCACATAAAAGAAAATGCCTATCCTTAGATTTCAGGAAGTGTTTAGAAAATAACAAACTATTAAACTGTTTGCACACTTCTAGTTCTATACATAAACACATTAAAATATGTTGATATGTTTAAAATAGTTGCTTTTTCCCACCTCTTTAAAAAAATAGCATCATCATAATATTGAGCCTATAATCTGAGGAATTCAAAGAGCTGGTGAACTTGTACTTTGTAAAGCTATAATTCCCCCATGAAGCAGACAGCAAGGCTATTGTAAATATATAAGGAAATTAAACAAGTGGCTGACACGTGATGATTCAGGTGTCATGACTCACTGAATATTTTTTGCTTAGAAAAATGAGTGCAGCTTCTAGGTCCCTTCCATTTTTATAGCTATGAAAACAGGTCCTACTCCTCTCATCCTACTGTCCACCCCCCATTTATGTCTGCTAAATAGGCCAATTTGTTTAATTCAAAAAGAGAAAATCACAGTGAATTAATTTGATGACTATGGGTTCAATTTTCACTTCCATTAGGAAGTATGAACTTACATTTCCCATAATTTGTTTCAGAAAGCATTACAAGCCCAGGCTGGGGTGTTAGAGAGAAGTGGTTCTGCTTCAAAGCTCTGTAGTATAATATTTAGACCAAAATGAATTGTTTTATTATGAGAGATAAAAGTACCAGTGTTTGTTTTTAAAGAATTTCCATAGATGGGTACAAAAGGGTATTCCTCATAAAAAGGAGAATATTCCTCATAAGAAGAAGGGCATAATGATACTAAATTTTCTTCAGAAACTTTAGTGTTTGAAGTAGATAAAACTGAGGAGCTGCTCTAGGATGTATTTGGGATTGTCTGCTAAGAGGTATTACATAAATATACATTATAATTGTTAGGACTTGGCTATAGACTGTCCCTTGGAAAAGCCCATGTACAGGCAACACGAAAGTGTTCGGAAGTGAAATAACTGAATCATAAGGGTGCTAATCTCATCAGTGGGTAAATCTATTGACTAATTAATAATTCCAATGTATCCACGGGTGGTAGCTTAGGCAGGTAGGGTGTAGCTGGAGGAAGCAGGTCACTATGGGTGTGGTCTTGAGGATGATGTAAATTCCTCACCTCCTCCCCTTGCTCTCTTTGCTTCTGGCCTCCACGATGTGAGTGCAGCATCCCTGGAAACACCCTGCCATCCCTTCCACCACTTATGCTTGTGAGCTGGCCGCAAGGACCGAAACCTCTGAAACCCTGAGCCCCAATAAACTTCCTCCTCTATGTTGTTCATATCTGGTAATTAGATTGCGGTGTGAAAAAGCCAACTAACATAGTGATGTTAACTGCTCTGAAAAAAAAAAAAAAACAAAAAACAAAAGTAGGAATATGGCAGTGGTGGGCATGAAGAGAGGAATTACTGAGTCTAGCAGAAAATAAGGTTTAGCCCTGAGACAGGGGTGGTGGCGCACGCTTGTAATCCCAGCATTTGGGAGGCTGAGGTCTGGGGATCGCGGTTCGCGGACAGCCTTAGCTACTAAGTGAGATCCTCCACAACTCAATGAGACCCTGTTTCAAAAAAAAAAAAAAAAAAATTGGGGCAGGGGGTGTGGCTCGGAGGTCGAATGCCTCTAGGTTCCATCCCTAGACACTCAAACAAAAGAAAAAAAAAAGAAGAAGAACTTGTAGCCTGTAACCAGTAAAGAAGATGAAGGATAAGTAAGAAGAATTTTGGCCTGGACCGTGCCTGAGATTACAGGCAGGCACCACTTTGTCCAGTATAAGTGCTGTAGTTTTACATATAGCTGCAGCGTTGTGCATCAAAGGGGGCAGTGTCTGATTGTGCTATGCTTTGTGCACCATCCTGGGTCCTAAATGGGAGTGATTAGAGATGCAGTTGAAAATAAAGCCAGGGCCCTTTTCATTCCATCCCTCATAAACCAGGTAACAGAGGCCAGACCTGATTCTGCAGGTGGCAAAGACCAGCTGCAGAATTTGATAGCGTGGATTCCAGGGCCAGGATCATCACCCTGCTGGTGAGCGCTCTGCTGGAGGCTCCGCAGAGACCAAGGCTGGAAGGATGGCAAAGAGTTATGCTTTGATGAAAGCTGGGAATAACTGCTAGATTCTATTATGATAAACTGTACTGCAAATTACACACCTCATCCTAAAATGCAGAGTCTTTCCCAGAATGTTGTACTCTTTATCCTATTTATGGCTGTACAAAGATTTGGCTGGCTAGAGAACTCTCGGGGTTCCAGGGCTGCACTAGTAGATTTTTCCATCTAACTCAAAGTGCATTCAGTAGTTACAGTATTAGAGAGGCTTGTCATGATGCATTTTATTTTTTACAAGTGATTTGAAAATATTATGCACCCGATATGAACCCTAACCATGGGAAATGATTTTCCATAAATGGGAATGTAATGCATTTTCTGAAATAGTATGAAATTTAGATGGCTATCTAACACTACTTTTTAAAATAAAATTCTTCTGTTGATATTAGGTGGCAGGGAGTATTTGTAAGCAGTTTTTTTTTGGCAAATTAGGATTTAGTGGTTAGAGAAACTAACAGTCAGCGAGTGCCCACAATTTTACATGATATAATAGATGTTCTCATAACCATCCTTTATTTAACTTACTTGATAGACTACCAAGGTTAGCATTCTTTTGATAAGTCTACTGACTAGTATCTTCAACTTTCACTGAGATAAATTGCCAGTAAACTTTTCTCTAAAAAACCTGCATACCTTTGTTCACGACAGCTCACCATGGAATTTAAACAAATTGTGCTTGTTATTTTTATTCTGAGATTTACTTAAGTGATGTACATTTACGAGATATATTTAGAAAAACCAACTTTTCTTATAAACTCTAAGTAGAAAGCTTTGGAAAGATTTGATAAAATAAATGAGCTACTTAATAAAACATTGAATTAAGTTGGAATAACATTATATAGAATAGGGGGAGTGGTAAAATTTTCCTCTTATGCATTTATTCATTTATATTTGTGGTCTGAACCTGGGGCATTTTACCTTCAAGATACAGCCCCAGCTCTTTTTTATTTTTGTTTTTTTAATATATATATAGTAGTAATACATCTTAATGGTATAAAATAAAAGAGTTGTGGAGACATACATGCACACATCAGCCAATTAGCACTTACCCGATCCCCACCCATTCCCTCCCCAACCCTCCTACCCATGCTTGGCTTAGTGATTGACTTTTATTTGAAACATGTTCTCACTAGGTTGCTGAGCGTCTCATTAAGTTGCTGAAGCTGGCCTCAAATCTTTGATTATCCTGTTGTCTCAGCTTTCCAAGCACTGAGATTATCACTGAGATTATAGGCATATTCTACCACACCCAGCTTAAGGGTGTCTAGCATTCACTTTAGTCTTAAAGAAATGGACACATAATCATCAAATCAAAACAAAACAAGAAACAACTGTATGAGTGTGATCCATGCTCAGATTCTAATTAGTAGGCCAACATCTTCAAGAAAAGTCCCTGGCTCTAGATAAGGTGGCTAAATAACAGAACCATCATGTGCTTTAGTTTGAAATAAGCTCTTTAATGTCATATTACTCCTTTTTTTATTCCCTGGTGTTCTGGTTATCCAAAGAAGCATAGCAAAGTGCCTTAATGTAGTGATCACAGGTGCTTTGTCCAGGAATCTGCATTTTGGACAGTGCTGAGTGGGGAAACCTCCTCTCTGCTATCATCCATGCTGGCCTGGGCACCTTGAATGCCAGGTGCCAGCAGCCCCTGAAGGCTGCTGGACTCCCAGATCTGTAGGGGCTTCTGAGAAGACTCTAAGGGCTGGAACGATCTCTGTGTGGCTTCTCCACCTAGGCTCTCCAGCGTGGTGACTCCCACACGGCAGCTCAGAGCTCCTGGGCCAGGTGGTGCAGGAGAGGGAGTGCAGGTAAAAGCCGTGTGGCCTTTCACATTCTGACCTAAGTCATATAGTGCTCTTTCCACTGTGAGCTACTGACCCAGGCACTTAGACTCTAGAGGGAGGAACAGGGACCCTGCCTCAGATGGGAGCGTGTCAGGGCTACATTTTGAGAACAACATGTGGAATGAGCAACTTTTCAGTCATCTTTGGAAAACACAACCTGCTACACCTATTTGAACATTATTTTTCTTTTCAATAAGTCAACTAAAGATTCTGATTTTGTTGGACAAGAGGAAATATAACTCATCTAATTCTTACAACAAACTTACCAGATAGGCATCATAACAGGGAACAAGGAGGCTCAGAGAAGTTTTAACTCATTTTTACCCTCTTTCCACTAAAGCACACTGCCTGCTTCTTCTCACGGGCATTTGGGTCGGATGTTTTGTATGTCTATTCTAATGCAAGGCCTATAAACCAGCAGGACAAACAGGAACATCAAAGCCCACGAGGGACAAACAGTGGTACTTAACATTTTTTTAAACTTTTTATTGGTGCATTGTTGTCATACATCTTAATGGAGTACAAGATGGTAGAGGCATACCTGCACACATCACTCATTTAGACCTTCCCCAATTCCCACCCCATTCCCTCCCCCATCCCTCCTTCTCATGTTTGGTTTACTGATTGACTTTGATATGCTTGTAAATGCCTATCATATGCATTAAGGAATTTCCCTCTTCACCCTTCCCACCACCCTCAGTTAAGTCACCTTACGCTCATCTATGGTTTCTCCTTCCTCTTCTCCTATGATTTTTTTTTCTTCCTAGTTTCTGACAGAAACACCACACTGGGCAGTGGCTTCCTAACTTGGTTGCACTTAAATAACCAGAGAAGTTGAAATGAAAATCCTACTTAGCGATCACATCACAATGTCTGGAAACTGGGCACAAAATCAGTTCTTTCTCTTATTCTTTATTTTTATTTGTGGTATTAGGGATTGAACCCAGAGGCATTTTGCCTGAGTCACAATCCCAGTCCTTCCCTTTTTAAATTGAAACAGGGTCTTGCTAGATTGCTCAAGTTCTCAATAAGTTGCTGAGGCTGGCCTCAAACCTGTGATTCTCCTGTTTTAGCCTCCCAAGTACTAAGAGTGCAGGTGTGCACTACCATACCCAGTTAATATGTCATTTTGGGGGGGAGTAATAGGGGTTGTAGAGGATTGTACCTCTGAGCTACACCCCCAGCCCTATTTTATTATTTGTTTTAAAACAAGGTCTCACTAAGTTTCAGAGAACCTCACTAAGTGACTGAGGCTGGCCAGGAACCTTCAATCCTCCTGTCTCAGCCTCCCAAGTACTGGAGTTACAAGTGTTCACCACCTTTCTGGGCTTATCAATACTTTTAAAGCTCTTTAGGTGATACATATGTGAGACAAAATTAGGAAGCTAAGACTTATATTGTCCCTAATCTACCTTGGTACTTTAGTTTTTTTTTTTTTTTTTACTCGCCTCTCTCTCTTTCCTTGGATTCTTTAATTTTGCCTCAAAATGATTATCCCAAGGATTTTAGTTACGTAGCCTCTTTTACCCAAACCTGAGACTCTAAACTGTAGCCCAGAGCCATGTAATTTTGCTCTGCACCACTCAGACACTCCATTTTCTCATCCATACTATAATGAGGATGAAGATGATAATGATATTACCTATATTGTCATGTTATTATAAGGATTAAAAGAGATAATGTAGGAGGTATTCAATAAGCTTGTCAAAATATTTGTTGAGTGAATGCAAGAATCTGAATCATTTTGTAAATTTCTTTTATGACCAAAGAAATTAAATCAACACGAATCTGACTTCAGGTATTAAATGCAGATTAAATATTCATTTTTAGGATACATTTGCTTTAAATTTAATACATGGGCTCATGAATAACACTCTAAAGAACCCATTTTTAAAATATTAATATAAATATCTATGCACAAAGGGGAAATAATTGGGGAATTTTATCTTCGATGACAAAGGGGAAAAGGGCCATTTAAAAATATCATTTTCTCCCCTTCAGACAGTGTGGAGGTGAGCCACCACAAACCCAAGTTCACATGAAAGGGCCGTGATAAAAAATGCAGGTGCTCTGAAACATTTATAAGGGCCAAGCGTAAAGCGGTATGTAGGCTTGAATTTGAAATGACATTTTGGCATAAAACAGATCTCCCACAGGCAGATTTGAAATTTCCAGAAAAATCTTAAAATGACATCTTTCAAAATGAACAATCATCAAATATGCCCAAGTCATTACCTCAAAAGTACTTTGCTAATGAGACAGGCTGAAGAAATGGCTAAAAATAATTGACCTCAGTTTTACAGCTGAAATGTGTAAAAAAAAAAAAATTAAAAAAAAAAAAACAAGCGATTGCAGGGTACGAACCTAGAATTAGGCATTGGCAACTGTTTAGCATATTAAATACAAACATTAAGACGTGTCTCACTCAGCACAGAAAAATTGCCAGTAGCTTTTTATTCACAAATGTCTTGTTATCACAGCCACCCCCCCCCCGTAAATCTTATTCCACTTGTACAATGCTGTGGTTTCAAAAATTACTTTCACCCCAATGTCTAATGGGATGTTTGCCCTCATACCTCATTAGATCATTGCACAATCCTGGAAATTAAGCAAGGCAGGTTTTATTGTCCCCATTTTATGGATAAAGACATAGAGGGCTGGAGAGGTTAATAAGTTGCTCCTGTTTGTAGTTTTTCAAATGTGTCACACTGTCTTACTTAAACAAAACACAGCACAGAGGGGACACTTGTGTGTTTTTTTTTTCAGGAAGAAAATCAAGAGAGGAAGAAAAAATTAATATTTACTTACATGTTACGTAAAATATTGAACACAATTTGGAGAAAATAAAAGGTGGGATATAAATGGAATATACTCAATACTCTCAACTAAAAATATGCCAAGAAAAATCCTGGGAAGCAAATACGCCTATATATAGTTTTAAGTCATTATTTCCAGTTTTCTATCATAATCATGGTGTGTGTGTGTGTGTGTGTGTGTGTGTGTGTGTGTACACACACACTGGAGGTTTAATCTAGAGGCATTCTACCTCTGAGTTAGACCCCAAGCCATATGTTATTATATTTATTTTGAAACAGAGTCTTGTTAAGTTGCCAAAACTGGCCTCAACCCAAAAATTCTGTTTCAGCTTCTCAAGCACTGGAATTATAGACATGTGCCACCACATCCAGACCATGTATTATTTTGATAACTGAAAATGCTAGTAACCTTGTTAATTGCCTTTTGTATTGAACACCTCCTCTATGCCATGTATTGTTCAGACACTGAGACTGAACAGTGAAGAAAGCAGAGGAAATTTCTGTCCTGGTGCCACATACTTTCTAGAGCCGACATGGACAAGAAATAGGAAAATCAATCAATTGGTCAATCAGTAAAAGAATATTTCACATGGTCATGAGTGTCATGGAGTTGTAAAGATAAAGTGAAATAAATGGACAGGGTATAGGTGCAGGCAAGACGGGGCAGATCAGAGTATATACCTGGAAGATGGAAGGGAATAGCCTGTGAAACTCAATGGTAGGAAGCCATTAAAGATAAATGCCACAATGTGAATGAGTTCCAAGTACTGAAGGCACAGTCCAGAGCCAGAGTCTTGGAGTGGTGGGGGAAGCAGGGGCAGGGATGTAGGTAATGGTGCCAGATCATGTTGGGCCATATAAGTCACAGGAACTGTATATAAATATAATGTGTAACACTGGAGTTTTTTTTTTGAACATGTGTTTTGGGCTAGGGAAATCATAAATTATTTACATGTTGTAAGTACCCTGCTGACTGCTCTGTGGAAAACAGCTTAGAGGGACTTGAAGAGGGATCACAGAGATCAGATAGAAGATGAAAACGATGGTCCAAATAGTTTGTCCAGTCCATGTAAGAAAAGACAGTAGCCTGGTCAGTATAACAGGTTTGCATCTCATCCAAAGATGGAGATAAATCACTGGATTTAGGTCCCTGGAGCGCTGGTGAAGCTGATACTGACACTGAACAGAGGAGGATAGAAGATGAAAACGATGGTCCAAATAGTTTGTCCAGTCCATGTAAGAAAAGACAGTAGCCTGGTCAGTATAACAGGTTTGCATCTCATCCAAAGATGGAGATAAATCACTGGATTTAGGTCCCTGGAGCGCTGGTGAAGCTGATACTGACACTGAACAGAGGAGGATAGAAGATGAAAACGATGGTCCAAATAGTTTGTCCAGTCCATGTAAGAAAAGACAGTAGCCTGGTCAGTATAACAGGTTTGCATCTCATCCAAAGATGGAGATAAATCACTGGATTTAGGTCCCTGGAGCGCTGGTGAAGCTGATACTGACACTGAACAGAGGAGGAAGGCTGGGGATGAGCATGTTTGGACAAACTCTTAAGAGCCCATTTAGGACGGGTTGACTTCTGAGTGGAGGCACAGAGAAGGAGGTCTGGTGCTTGTTGAGAAATCAGAGCCAGACACTCATTTGAGAGTCACAGGCAAATAAATGGCATTTAAAGCTGTGCAGCTGGCTAAGGTTACCCAGGGAGAATGTAGTCAGGAGCAGGATTTAAAGCTGGGGATATAAATTCTCAACTGTATCAGAAAATGAGAAAGAAGAGAGAGAATATTGTTCTAGAGTTGATGTTATATATTCAAAAGATCTACATGATGCTAGTGAGCAAATTGGCTGGAAAAGGGTTCCAACATTTTCTGGAAAAAATCACCAGGACAGGGCAAGAAAGGAAGTATTAACTACTGGGGCAAAGACATTAAACTTGGCTTAACGTCCTGGCACTGCCTCTTAGAACTTCTATCAACCAAACACATCGAAGACTACAGGAAAGTGGGCTTTGTCATCTGTAAGACAGGGCCCACGACAGCCAGTCTTGATACATCTGCACTCCCATACACCCTGCAGCTGTTCCCACAGGGCGTTGTGTGGAAATGCGCTGGTTCCAGGTTCAGCTCCACCTCCAGGTAGTGAAGTCCATGAGGAGGAAAACATCACTGTATGCTCCCTGTGGGTCCCATGTATGGGGCAGGGGAACAGTCAGACTGATATTTTTTCTCACTATGTAATGCTGAGTATATTATTTACCCTCTCAGATCTTCTGCTTTTTGATAATTAAGATAGGACTGGACACTGTGTCAGAAGGTTGGGATGAATGAATGAGTCACTGGATGCAAAGTGCTTAGCCATGGAACTCTGCATCAGATACTAGAAAGAAACATTTATTGGTCTTTGTGTTTCCCTGCTCCACTGTTCAACCCACTCTGTCCTGCTCTGAGCCCCAGGGGCATGATGTGACTACAACTGCAAAACCATATGCATCTGAATTCAGATACTTGCTCCTCTGTTTACCAGCTGACTTTGATACAATATATGCAGCTTTTTATATACTTTTATTGGTGCATTATAGTCTTAAGCCTTGTTGACAGTGATATACATGCACACAGCAATTGGTGCTTCCCCACTGTCTCCCCATCTTCCCCGTTCCCCATACAGAGATCAACAGTGGTATTTTCATATATGTACACATGGCCGATGGTAGTAATTCCTTTTTTAAACACCCTGGGCCTTAGTTTTCTCCTCTGTAAATAAAAGGATGCTAAGCCGGGCGAGGTGGCACACACTTGTAATCCTAGCATTTGGGAGGCTGAGACCAGAGGATTGTGGTTCAAGGACAGCCTCAGCTACTTAGTGAGGCTCTTTGCAACTCAGTGAGACCCTGTTTCAAAATAAAGAATAAAAAATAGGGCTGGGGGTGTAGATGTAGCTTGGAGGTAGAATGCCCCTGGGTTCTATCCTCAGTACCGGGGTGGGGGGAGAGGATTCTAATACCAAACTGGACAGGCTATTAGTGGACAACTAAAGGTATATATAAGCACTCAGCAGTGTGTGCAGTATGCACTCAATAAACCCTCTCTGCCATCACTATGGTGGTATGCCAAAGAGCCCTTCCTAAACTAAACTGTGTACCTTTCAGTTGTTATTGGCAGGGACGTTCATTCCTGGTGAGATTTAAGGCTGTCCTTCACTGAAGAAGCTGTGTTTCTCTTCTCCATCTTTTACAAGATCTGTGATTACCATCTCCTCTAAGATTTGGCCGGCTCACCCCCTCCAGGAAGGCATCCCTGATTCATTGCACTTGGTCTACTCATTTATTCTCCCAAAATCTAATTCTTATGAGTAAATTCAGATTTACAAAACAGACAAATTAGGGTTAATTGGTTATATCACCAGAGGACTCCTTACGATTGCTTTAAATTATGCCCTCCGAAAGCACAGTTAAACCACACACAATTTACAAACATTTGATTAACGCTCAGGGGCTCTGGGACATCAATATTGCCCAAATTGAGGCCCAGCTTTGGTTTGGTCTATTTGAGTGCACAGATGTTAAACTTGCCTCACTAGGCTTCACAGCTAGCTTTGCCTCTTCTAGGATTTAATATTAAGTTCCCCAAGGAAAGGATCCCAACTTTAATTTCTATTACTTTTAAAGAGAAAATTCACCAAAAGGCTGTCCTGATGAGATCCAAAGTGGAGTGAACTGCTAATCTGATCTTCAACAAGCATGGTGCTTCCCACCTGCTTAACTGTTTCCACTGCCTATCTGTGATGTAAAGTGTGGACATTCTGGAATGCTAGCAAATTGTATACAAAGAAGGGCTCCTAGGAAAATTTTTCTCAGAAACAAGTGACCAAGGATCCAAAGATCAAAGATGTTTCTCTTCTTTTGTTCCCCTTCCTTCCTTTCCTTTTTTCTCTTTCTTTCTTTCTTTTCTTTTTTTTTCTTTCTTTTCTTTTTTTGTGGAACTAGAGATTGAACCCATGGTCATTTTACCTTTGAGCTATATCCCCAGCCCTATTTTTATTTGTCCCTTTTTATTTTGAAACAGAGTCTCACTAAGTTAAGGAGGCCTCACTAAGTAGCTAAGGCTGGCCATGAACCTGCCACCCTCCTGTATCAGCCTCCCAAGTACTGAGATTACAAGCGTACACCACCAAGCTCAGTGTTTCTCTTCTTAATTTGTTTCCAGTGTTGCTGCCTGATAAAATGAAGAGAACCCATTCTTCAGGATGATCCAGTGGGCTCCACCTCAGGTACAATAGTAAAGTGCAAGGTATGAGAAGGTCCTACTATTTCCTGGGATTGGGGAGGGTAGAGTCCAGGGGCTGATATGATAAATCTTCATGTGATCATATGGAAGGAAAATGTGAGTCTAAGCCCTAGCACTCATGGGAAGGAAGAAAAAAAAGGGAGGACAAGGACCTCTGTACTCTGGGGCTCCCTAAATTGCAGTGAGGAGGTCTCCAAGAGAGCTAACTACCATATGGGTCCAAGAAGCCAAACAAGGATGTCCTCAGCACGGGAACAGAAGGGTTGTTCAGAAGAGTACACTGGACAGTGGCCCCCGTCAAGGCCAGATGTTCAGCTTTCAGGGATGAAGGAAGGGACCCAGACTTTACAGGCACAAAACCATGGGCTGCATAAAGAGGCAGTTCCTCCCCATTCCTTCCAGGCCTGGATGGGTCCTAGGGACTCACAGTCCACCACCATTAACAGCTCTGCCTTCAGGTGGCCTCAGAGTATGGAGGAGCTTTAATGTCTGTCTCTACTTTGCAGTTTCATTCAAGGAAATCTGGTTTATGCCCAGGCACCCCCCTAGCCTATGAGAACAGCAGTGAACTTCCTACAGGGGCCAAGACAGCCACTCCAGACCCCTCAGCCCTCCTAGTCCTGCTCTTGCTCTGCACTCTGCCCCATCTGGCTCCAGATCTTAGCCCTGTGTCAGGATACAGATCTGCTCCATTTCGGGCCCTGGCTTTGCATCTAGCCCCATCTGCACTCAACTCTTAGATTTGGCCATATTCTCCTCCATCTAATCTACCCTCTGTGTGAGTAATGGCAACAGCATGCTATTAACACTCTCCATTTTTTCATTTATTCTCATTTTAAAACACACACTTATAACAAAAGACAGCAACTGCTCATTATGCTGCAGCTTGGTCCCCTTCCCCCATCCCCAATTTTAAGAGTATTTTATAAATGTTTCTCTGGATCAATATATATATATAGAGAATCAACATGTCTTTTTAACAGTTCAATAATATTCCACAGTATTTCCTAATAATATTCCATTATGGACTACCACAATGTATTTAACCATTACAATCTTGGGGGGGGCATTGACATTATTTCTTTTCTTTTGCCATTATAATAAGCATTGTAATAAGCATCCTTACACATACATACTCACAAGATAAATATTTTATAGTTACTAAATATAGCTAGTTATCCCAATGGGCATGTCGATACATCAGTATAATTAGGCTGACCTAAAATGATATCACTGAGCCAACTGGTATGCACATTAAAATTTTTCATAGGTGATGCCAGAGTACATGAGCATAAAATGTATAGCTAGACACATTTGCCACTCACTAGCTATTGACTTAGAGAAAATTTATTTAGACTTCTAACCTTTAATTTCCTCATCGACAAAATATATCTATTTTTGAAGCATACAGGTAATTAATATATCCCCCTAGCACACAATAAGAGTTTAAAAAGTTACTTCTCTTTTTATTATTATGCTGCTATCAAAAATCAAATCCTGAATTTTAGCAGAAAAAGCAAAACCAAGGACATCTAAATGGAAGATACACATATAATCCAGTGATCCTATTATCTGGTGCCAATCTGGGCACATTCTTTGAATCTTTCAATCAACAATGACTGAAAGCAGGGGTCAGAATAAGCTACCTCTTGATTCTTTGTAACTCTGCGGTTTCTGCCATTGCTTACTTTATTTCTAGGGCATAACTGGGAACAAGGGATCAGTCTTTCAGATCTGCACAGATGATTTGTGCTGAGACAGAGGCAAGACTACAAAACAAACAGATATTCCAGGCCAGGCTCTGAAATGCATGGGTGAGAAGTACAGTTGGCCTCTAAAGAAGCACATCTGTTTCTGATCTCAGCTGCTGGAAGACCTTAGGTGGTGTCCTGTGTCCACTAGTTTCTCAAACTATCTCATAACAAAGAGGGGCATTAACACCATTTCTGTGGGGACAAGGAATAAGAGACAGCTTGGTTTCTAAAGCTCTCTTCAAAAGATAAGTCTCAATTCCCTGACCCTCCAGACTGACTCCAGATGTCTTCATCTTACCCATACGCCTTTACTGACAAAGACTGCAGGTCTGTTCTGCAGTTCAATTACATGTATGTTTAAATTCGACTTTCAGTCTACATCTGATTGTTGTATTCCCAGAATGTCTGACCTATTGTTTGCCTAGCAGAAATCCACGAAACTTTTGTTGAATGGAACAGAAATATGCAATTGCTCTCTTTATGTAGGTAAACTGGTTAAATTAAACAAGCCTCCTGCCTTGCTCACAATACTCTCCGTATAAATGCAGCTAAGTCGAAGGTATGCCTCATAATTCATTACTATGGGAGAAATTTTAGAGAGTCTCTCACCCAACATGCTAGCCTTTGAATTCTTGTCCTGCTCCAAAAATGCTAAGCTGCAACCTAGTCGCCAATGCGATAGAAATAGGAAGAGGGGGCCTTTGTTCTAGAGATGATAGGATCCTGAAGATGGAGCCCTTATGTATGGAATTAGTACAGTTACAAGAGAACCATCTTGCTCTTTCTACCATGCGAGTATTCCACAGGAAGGCACTGTCTGTGAACCAGAAGAGCCCCACCAGCCCCCATCAAATCTACCTGGGCTTTGATTTTGAACTTTTAAATCCTCCAGAACTGAGAAGTAAGTTTTTGCCATGTATGTCTATAATATTTTGTTACAGCAGCCTGAACAGGCTAAGTTGTAACACCTTTATTTATTAATTTGCTCACTTACTCAACTAAAATTGCTATGTTTTAGAAGAAGGGAACTGGGCCCCAGGCAAGCTAAATTAATTTGGAGCTCAGCAGTAGAAAATCTGAGATCAGGGCTTGGGCTTTCTAGTTTTTTTTTTTTTATTTCATGATTAGTTTATTATTTACCATGTTGCAACAATAATTATCTAGTGATCATAATTCCACATACCTTAGTTTTATGTAATAACATTTTCAATTACAGAAATATGAAGCCTTATTTAACTTTTTGATTTTTTAGAATCTTTAAGAAATTTAAAACAACCTCAGCCCATAAATTTTTATGTGATTGTTTTCTCCTTAACCCTCATATTATATAACAGAAACATTTTTTTTCCTTCACTTTTACTTACAGACTAGAAAAGCATTAATAATAACTGGAAATATCACCAAGTTTCTGGTAGAAAACGTTATTCATTTAAGAAAAAGCCAAAACCCATTTCTACTGCTATCTGGATGGTGTTTGAACAATGAGTTATGAAGTTTCAGAACAAGGCCAGGGCTTTGAACTACACTTTCCTTCCAACTCCCTTACTGTCTGAAGTTCAGTCCCAAATCCAAAGTGGAGAGTTGATGAAAAGGGAGCTTGCAGAGACTATGAGTAACAAGTACAATCAATTTTTATTTAGTATGTGTTGAGTATGAAATACAGGCAGAAAGTTTTCGAAGCTGAGAGGGACACAGCTTTGACACACTCACTATACTAACTGGAAATGTCTCACTACATGCAGGGAAGGCATATTCTGTACCAAGAAAAGGGGCATAGGCTTTGGAGCCCGAGGGTCTGCATTTAGCTGTTATTCCCATCTCCGAATTACTAACTCATCTGTACTCACTGAGTCTTGGTTACCATTTGGATAAAATAGGAATGATACATAGGGGTTCTAGGATAACATGAGAAAAATATGAAAGTGTGTCCAGTGCATTGTTTGTCATGTAGCTGGAGAAACGTAAGTGGAACAAAATATGGTGGAATGAATTCAACAAGTAATAGCATAGCTGAGTACGACTATCAGGGCGTGTCTACTGGCATCAGGGGATCTCCAAGATGAGCAAAGTGGCTGATTTGCAGTCACAGCTGGGCAATGCAAGGGCTATTACTAATAGGAAGAGGAGTAGTCTCCGCAGAAGAAGAAAAGTTCCTACCTGGTATCACAAGGGGTTTGCCCTGGGAGCTCTTTACAACCAAGGGAGTGCTTTACAACCAAGACTGGTCAGGAAAGACTGTACACATAGGCAGGTCATGAACCAGCACTTGGAAGTTGAGCCAGATTCCACCAGGCAGAGAGGAGCCTGAGGTTTAGAAAGGGGCACCAGGGCCAGGAAAGGCTTGGGGGGTGAAATGGAATACATTTACCCTGCACCAGAGCAAAATGGAAGGGACTGTTGTAAAAGAGGAAAGGGAGGAAAAAGGAATCACAAAAAACAGTTTCCAATTGGGGGAAGGCTTTGGTTGCCAAACTAAGGGATCCATGTTCTCTTCAGTTGACAAAGAAAAGCCACATTCATGATCTGCTAAAAAGTGGCTGATAGGAAGAGTAATATACATGTAGAGCAGGAGCAAAGAAGCAGCTAAAGGCAGCAGGGACTATGAATCATGAAAAAACACTGAGTCTGGACCTGTGGGTTTCAGGCTCCATGCTCCAGTATCAACAGCATCATTGTGTAGTAGCGCTGAAGCCATCAGCGATTACTAAGATTTTGGGAGCTGCAGTTTCCTTTTCAACAAAATGGGGATAATAGTGGCAGGCTTTTGTGTAATGCACAAATATGGAAATAACTTAATAGTAAGAGAATTACTTTGTAAACTCTAAAAGAGGCTTGACATGATCATAGAAATGTTTTATACCTGAGATGTCTGTGTTGATAATTACGTAGTCACACCTGAAATGCCCCTAGCCACAGGTCAAGTGTGAATTGGACTTAAGTAGCCACCATTTAGCATTGACAGCAGAGGTCTGGAGGTAGTGGAAAGAGAATGAATTTTTATTTTTATAAAACAAAACTCTCACTGCCAGGTGTGGTGGCACATGCCTGTAATCTCAGCATTCAGGAGGTTGAGACCAGAGGATTGAGGTTTGAAGACAGCCCTCAGCTATTTAGTGAGGGCTTCACAACTAAGTGAGACCTTTGCAATTCAGTGAGACCCTGTTTCAAAAATAAGAAGAATTAAAAATAGGGCTGGGGTTGTACCTCGGAGGTACAATATCCCTGGATTCCATCCCCAGTACCAGTACCGCAGAAGAACAAAAAAAAAAAAAAAAAAAAAAAAAAAAAAAAAAAAAAGAAAAGAGAAAGTTTGGCTTGCAAAGATGGGTTTGACCCTACTGAACAAGTCACTTTAATTTTCTTGGAGGAAGAAGAGTAGGTCTGTTATCACAGTGGCTGGATTCCCTGCATGAGGGGTTCTACTAGCTGGAGACTTCTTGCATCTCCTTGACGACAATGTGTTTTATTGGGCTTCTCTGTATTTTCACTTGCAGGTCTTCCACAAGACAATCATTCACCCATGCCCCTTGATTCTGCTTGGGAAAATCCAAATTTTTTTCAAACTTAATTCAGGCATCTTCCAAACATTGCTCACAAGACTGTTCTTGGCCTCCTGACAGATCCTCAGGCTGGGTGTGAGTTCCTCTACACTGTCCCCATGCTGTTGGTGATGCCACTAGCAAAACACATGCCATACTGCAACCCGTTCACCGTGGAAGGCTGTAGGTACAGACTCAGCTACCACTGAAGGGCAGGGATCATTTTTCTATTATGATAAAATATACATAACATAAATGTATCATCTTAACCATGTTTATGTGCACAGTTTGGTGGCATTAAATATACTTCCATCGTACAACCAGTACCACTTTCCATTTCTAAAATTTTTTCAATTTTCAAACTGAAACTCTACACCCATTGAACTTACACTAATGCTTACTTGCCACCATCCGTAAAACCTTACAGCTACCATCCTAACTTTCTATCTTTATGAATTTTACTATTCTAGAGACTTCACCCAGGTAGAATTAGATTATTTGTCTTTCTATGTTTGGCTTGTTTCACATGGCATAATGTTCTCAAGGTTCATCCATGTTGAACATATGTCAGAATAACTTTCTTTTTAAAGGCAAGATAATATTCCACTGTATGCATATACCACAGTTTGTAGATCCAGTCTTCCATGTAGAAACTTATGTTGCTTCCACCTTTTAGCTATGCTGAAAAAATTTGCTTTGAACTTGGGTTACAAGATTGAATTATGTATCATATTTTTGTCTGCATTCCCAATACCAAGTCCTCTTTGCAGAAATACAAGAGATATCTAGTAACAGTAGTCAGCGAAAGGGAGAGAAAGAAAGATGAGGGAGGATGGGGGAGGCGGGCTGATGTAACACTGATTGATTTTACTTTCCCACTGAGGGTGTCCACCAGACAAGCCAATCTCAAACTTCACCTTAAAGGCATCCTTATTGATTTAGTTTGTTAGATTTTTTTCATTTTGTTTTTCTATCAGCAAGAATGTAGTCTTACAATCAGCCCTGTGTGTTTGTGATGTTTGACTTAGAGAAGTCACAAACCCTTAGCTCCTTCATCTTTAACATGGGACAATAGTTTATTATTCCCAGTTGTGTGTGTGTGTGTGTGTGTGTGTGTGTGTGTGTGCGCATGCAAGCACTTGTGTAGGTTTTAGTTGTGAAGATTAAATATCACTATACTCTGTGAACTCTAGAAAGCTAAATAAACTATAATGTATCAATTATTCTGTAGAATTTTTTCTTCTATGTTTCAATTATAATAAGTCAATTAAAATCTATAATGGAAAAAAGAGACTAGAGACTTAAGGAGAATTTTCCTTTTAAATTCCATTTCTAAACCTAGAGGCAAGGACTGTCAAATTGCTTAACATTTTTTTTTATATTCTAATCATTTTCTGATTCTATTGAAGTTCCCAGTGTTTTATTTGGGCTTGACACAGTCAGTGAAAATATTAAGCCTTTATAACACCAAAAAGTGCTAACACACAACCGTAGTAATACTTCAGCCACGGGCGACATTTAAAGAATCCCCAGCTACATAATCACATTAACATTTAATGTGCCCAAGTTCAGCTAAAAGATGTTTCCCTCTTTTGCATCTCCTTCCTGAAGGGGAAATGCCAGTGGAACTGGAGAATCCCATTTGGGCCCTGTGATGAGTCCCCACAGAAGACAGAGTTCTTCAGACCCCTCTCCCACACAGGCTGCTCCTCCAGGCAAACACAGCTTGTACATGTGGGCAAACATCTTTTATCATTTTACACCCTTTATAGGTCAGCCAGCTTGAGTTGGAGACACAGGAGAATTCCCGGAGAAATTCATTACTGCCACTCACTCTGGTTTTCCGTCTCAATATAATTAAGCTTGGCTAATTGTCTATCATGATTAAAATCATGCCAATAACAACCTTGTTCTGGAGTTTGGCTATGCTCCAAACTTGTTAATCGCTCTTGTTTTAGAGTAGGTCATTCTGTACCTCATTTCAGCTGTGAAATTCCTTATAAATAACATGCTTAGATAATAAGCTCATCCTTGGGTGACCAGGAACCGTCAACACAGATGACATAAACTGTGGCTAATAAATACACGGGATAACTGAATCACAATTTAAGTCAGTCTCAATCATCTGCAACACCATGTTCAATATGGTGCCATTTTACTGGGGGGAAGAAAGGGAACTTCCAGGATTCAAAAAAGTCAACTGCACAGGGATAAGATGGCAGAAGTCCACAGGACCAGCTTGAATTGAGCCAATAAAATGAACCCAAAGCTCAGTGTGAGTTAATACAGCTTCTACAACTATATGATTTGCTTAGCTGAATTGAAACTCAACATCTCACCCAGCCTAAGAGGTAAGATGCGGTCATCTTAGGTACCACCAGAAGAAAAAAATAAAAGATGCTGCCAATTAAATGATGATGATTCTTTTATACTATGTGAGAAATCTATTAGGTGCATTTGTAGCCTATATCATGGAGCTCTGTTTCTGTTGCTTTTCTGCCCACAAATAACTTCTTTCAAAGATATACCACAGTGTAATCATTTTGAAGATTCTTTAACTGCCAGTCAAACTGACCACAGTTAGCAGCAGCAGCATGCAGAACTCAGGTGAAGTGATGGTGGTATGAGCAGCTTGGATCACGTGTATGGCTAACTACAGCAATCCTAAGACATCAGTAATTCTGGGATGGACACTTATTACCCAGATACAAAGTGTGGAATAAATATGCCTGTTAGGGTTTATGAAACGTGGTGTGGGAAGATGAGAACCTTGCTTTCTCTATTGCTCCTGGGTCCATATCTCAAGTATGAATCTGAATCTCAGATTTCAGATAATAAAAAATAAAATAATAATTAAAGAAGAAAAAATATTTTTTGTGTGTGTGGGTGTATGGTACTTGGGATGGAACCCAAGGGTGTCTACCTTCGGGCTATGCTCCCAGACCTATTTTACATTTTATTTGGAAACAGGGCCTAAGTTGCTGAGAATCTCACTAAGTAGCCGAGGCTGGCTTTGAACCTGTGCAATCCTCCTGTCATACCCTCCCAAGTACTGGGATTACAAGTGTGTGCCACCACTCCCAGCTCAGTATCATTTCTTAAGCAAGGGCCTTCCTAAGTTATGTACAGGTTCTCTGGTTCTCACTCAACAGTGCATCTGGCTTTGCTTACATCATCTGCCAGGGAGAAATATAATTTTTGCTCCCATGATCACTTTGAAATGCTCACGATTCCTTTGAAGTCAAAAAGATCCTCATTTCTGTCCCATTGGCAATTAGGGCTGGACATAGTAGGCTTTTGATAGATGAGTGAACAAATAATAAGAAATGAATATTGTACAATTATTTTCTCTCTTTAATAAGAATCTGAAAAATATCATTATGATGTAGATGATGTTCAAATCATTTTATTTACTAAAGTAAAAATATGGTATCATTGTTAACTTTATCTTTACATCAACAATGCCCCCAAGAGACTGAGAATTGAATGGCTCCTCCCCTTTACACTCTGCCCCTTCATTTACACATATGATAAATCTTGTATCTTAAAGAACAGCCTTTGGGTCTTGAATCCTGCCAGCTCTGAATGCAAAAACAAATGGAAGACTTGAAAGTCTTACTCTTTCTTGGTCTCAGATAAATAGATATGTCTCCTGAGGTTGCTGTGAAGATGAAATAGCACACACATATAAAACAGTGCCTGGTATACTATAAATTTGCAATTCGTTTTAGCTGCAGGTGTATAAAGTATGTCGCAATTTGTAAGAGCTTTCACAGCCATCCTATCTTGCCCATGCCACCCTGAGAGGAGGCCTTGCTTCTTTTCCTGTTTTCCAACACTGAAATAGACTCAGAAAGAAAAAAGTTGCTCACACAAAATCACAATTGCAGACTAGGACTTTTAATATAGTTCTTTTATCAATGCACATTCATTAAAAACTGAGCTTTGGATCTGCAAAGAACATTGGAGATCATCTACTTTCAAAATTTCACTTAACAACATAAAGAAACTGAGTCACTGAAAGAAAAGCACCTTTGGTGGCTGGTGGAAGAATGGGGTTTAGAGTCCAGAGATCTGGAGTTTGTAAAGAAATGTAAAGAAATCCAGTATTTTTCACCCAACATAGTGTCCAGCTCTGAAGAATGAATCTTCCCATGATCCTATGTGATTTGCCAAGACCTTCTCTCCAACCTCATTCTCTATAGACCTAACTCTCCTCTTATTCCACACTGGCCTATTTGCTATCCTAGCAAACATGGATAGCATGTGTTCATAACAGGCCCATATGCACCGGGCGTGGTGGCGCACGCTTGTAATCCCCACGCTTGGGAGGCGGAGACAGGAGGATCGCGCAGGTTCAAAGCCAGCTGCTCTGGCTTAAGAGGCCCTGTTTCCAAATAAAACCTATAAAATAGGTCTGGGAGTGTAGCCCAGAGGTAGATGGGCTTCCAGGAACCCCAATACCACCAAAAACAAAAAACAAACAAAAAAACCCCAAAAAACAAACAAAAAAAAAAACCCAAAACCTAACAGGCCCATACTTTGATGCATTTGCTTTCACTCTGCCCAGAAATCTCTGTTGCCAATTTTTCATATGTCTTCTTTATCATTTAATTCAAGTATCTGCCCAAAGGTTCCCGTATAAAGATTCTCTATTCAAAAGAGCCTTTAAATTCTAAATAAAGGAGTCCCATCTTCTACCACTGTCTACAATTCTCAACATACTTACTCTGCTATTTTCTTTATAGAACGTATTATTTCCTAGTAATATATATTAATTTGTTTAATTTGATGTCTCATTCACTCTAATGCAGGTCTCATGAACACAATGACTGGGTTTGTTTGGGTCATTATTGCATCACCACTAGGACATTGCCAGACACGTGAAGTGCTCAATTAAAACATTAGGTGTCTACTATGTTCCAAGCACTGGGACAGTCACTAGGCAAATGGTGAGCCAAAAAGTATTCCCCTCTAGCCACATGAGGTTTCTAGTGTTGTGATGGCTGAAGACACTGATCAAGTAATCACAAGAGTGTATGATGTAAATCATAAACATGGAATCAGAGAAGTCAACTCACCTTGAGAGTCTGGGAGGGCTCCCCTGTAGAAGTAATTTTCAGTGTGCACTCTGATGGACAAGAGGGTATAAGTTAGGTAAAGAATGAAAGGTGAGCGTCCCATTAGGAAAAAAAAAAAAACAGTAGCCTAATTCTTGAAGCAAGAAGGAGTAATAGCAGAGGGTAGGCATCAGAGGGATGGGAAAGGGGGAGAAGTCAGACTATGTGGCCATGTTAAAGATTTTGGCCTTTATCTGTAAGGCCTCAGGAAACCATTGAGGATTTTAATCAAAATAGGGACTTATAAGTTCTATGTTTTAAAATGAACATTTTTTTTATTGCTGTGTGGTGTGAGGAATGAAATGGTATTGGAATGGACAATCAGAAGGCCACTGCAATTGCCTCAGAAAACAAATGACAGTGGCTAGTCTCAGGGCAGTATAAGTGGGAAGAAATGGACAGGCCAAGATGACCAAATAATTAGAATTTAAAGGATTTGGTCATGGATTATATGAAGATTGAGATGGAAGATTTGTCAAAGATAACTCAGATTTTTAAAGAGTTTTTATTTGTTTTTAACCTGGGTGACTGGATGAAAGATGGTGACAGAGAAAGGGTTAATCCTGGAAGAGGACCAGATCACAAGTTCTGTCTTTGAATGTGCTGAATTTTAGATACTTTTGAGATATCTAAGTACAGATACAGAATAGCAAGATATGAGTCTGAAGCTCAGGAAAGGTCTGCCCTAGAGACATGATCAGGCAGGTTTTGATGGCCATTGAGGCTGTGGGTATACAAATACCAAGAGGGAGTATGTGATGAGACTCATAGCAGACCCTCAAGAAACTCACCATTTAATGGAAGATTGAAAAGGATGGTCCTGAAGAGTGAAGAATAAGTAAACCAGAAGAATGTGTCCCTCTGAGATGAAGAGTACTTCATTGATAAGGGGGTGATCTACAATGCCAAAATAACAGGATGGTCAAGGAGGGTGGGTACCAAGACTGACCCTTGTGCTTAAGGACATCAAGATTACTTGGTGACTTTTGTAAAGGGTTTTCAAGTAGAATTATGCAAAAGATTATAAAGGCTCAAAAGGGAATAACAAGATTTTAGATGGGGATGGCAATCAAGATATTTCAGGAAGGGCTGTACAGAGAGGAAAGAGAAAGAAAAATGTTATATCTGGTAGAGGATTTGGATGTCCTTGTAAAGTGATGTATTTATTGATTCAAGACTGAAGTGACCCAAGCATGTTTTGATGGTGGTGAGCAGGAACATCATTTCAAAGGACACATTTCAGACTCTCTAAAGCAACTGACCATGGAAAAAAGTCAGGACCACCCTGCTCTTTCGTAATAGGAGGGATTGAGGACAGGGGCATGCAATTCGCTCAGGTTTGCATGTGTAGTGTTAGGATCAAATGTTTAGTGCTAGAGTGGCAAGGGAGTTCTTGTTTCATGGGCTTACATCAAATGTAAAACAGGAGGCAGAATCATTTACTGAGTCGGAGGGGAGATATCAGGTTTGGGAGGAAACAGTGGTTTGAGGAGAATGGAGAACGTTGAAAATATTTGCTGCAGAGAATGAGACAGGAAACTGAACAGAGGGCTGTGAATGGCTTTGAGGCTGGTGGTCAGGTTCGTTTACTAACAGGAGTGACTCTATGTTCACCTGTGTAGGCCTAAGTATTAAAAAAAAATGGGTTGAGCTAATCTAGGACTGGCAACTGTCTAGATGCATGAATACAAAGCCAGGGAGGCAAAGAGTGTAGCAAATGTGTTACTAAAATGAAGGTTTTGCAGGTGATTTTAATTTACCTATAGATGCTATTGAACGCAGAATGTGTTCCTCATTATGCTTACTGATTGGGTGGAAGACATTTTCATTTGCTCCATTTCTTATTTCTGAGTATTTATTACTACAAGTACTTCTTCAGGTAAAATATTGGGAATTTTTGTTTTCCTGGACCAATTTGGTCAACATCTACTCTCCACCCTTTATCATGAGCTGCATGGAAGGAAGGGGTCATAACTAGTCCATAATGGCACTGCTGGTGCCTAGCTTGATATTTTATTGTTTTACGCTGTATATGCCCAATAAATAGTAAACATATTCATTATATAAATTAATATTCACAGAAGACATTTAAACAATATAATACTAGTAGGATATTTATCCATTCTATCTATATTAGTGAAAATATCACCAACACCCTTAATACAGATTTATAATTGGCTTTTCAAAAGAACAGAGTGAGCTGAAAACCAGACTAAGTTTTGAATGGTCATTATATTTTTTAGTTCTCTTTGGTAAGGAGATGCTCTTTCTCCCCCTTACAGAGAAATGAGAAAAAGAGGAACGAACCAGACTAGATCGCTTTAAAATTCTTCATTAGCATCCACACTGAATAAATTTCAGTGGCAGGAGCCTTAACACAGCTTTCACTGTATCTGATGCACAGAAAACGAAGCCTGCCAATCTTGCAACATGTCTCGAGATGAAGAAGGTCAACATATCAGAAAATAAAATCAGTAGCAGAGATTTCAAAGAAATTCATCCCAAGAGTTCTTCTCAATGAATGCAGTGCAAGATTGAAGAATTCAATTACATGAAAAAGAGGCCTTTTTTTTAATACCGTGCCCAGCTATTAGTTTTTTTGTCATTCCTAACTTGAAGGCATATTGTTAGCCATCAGGAAATCTCAACAAATTCATACATTCAAATCACAAGGGATTTGTTTGGTAGATGGATGTAAAATCTGGTCTGCCTCCAACTCCTCACCCAACATTTCATTTATGCCAAGGAGAACTGTGATTCTTAATCAAACATAGAAAAATCTAACTCATTGCCTCTGAGCTGTTTATTTCTTTAGAAAACCCTGCATTTAATTCTAATATGACATTAGAATTACCTTTTTTATATTGGCAAATTGAATTTCCTCTGTCTTAGGGAGCAGAGACTGAAATATCATCTAAATAGATTCTGAAAACCAAGATCCTTTGAATCCACAGCCTTAAAAATAAAAATTATCCTATAACTTGCCCAATAAAATTTGGGGGACTTATTTAAAGGTAATAATGTTTTAGACTCTAAAAGCCTAAAGCTTAATTTATAAAATTTTCATTGCAACATGGCAGTAGCACTGTGTAGCATTGTGTCTTGGGTTGAACTAATAGTTACAAAACCCCTATATCTTGGCATATATGCCCCTCCTCAATGTGACTTTGACATTCCTGCTAACCAGAGGTGGAGCCTATTTTTCATTCCTTGACTTTGACAGGTATCATAACTTGTTTTGGCCAGAAGAATGTGAGAAAAGTAGCATTTCACTTGTCATAGAGCCAAGGCCTCAAGAGGTTTTCAGTGCCCTTGGTCCTCACTGAGATCACCATGAGAGAAACCCAGGAGGATGAAAAGTGTCAAGGAGAACAGAGGCACCCCAACACTGTCAGCATCAGCTGACACATGAATATGGCCACCTCAGACCTTCTAATTCAGCTGATTCTCTACATGAAAACTGCTAAGTGATCTGGGTTAAACTAGAAGAACTCTTTAGCCACCCACCAAGAGCATGGCAAGTTATAATAAATGTTGCTTTAGGTCATTTTGCTTTCAGAAATGATACCCCCAAACAATTAGCTACTCAGCAATAGATGCCCAATAAACCAAAGGATCGAAATTAACCTGAACATTAACAATAGTGGAATTGCCAAGTAAGTTATGCTGTATTTACAAATGAAATATAGTGTAAGTATTACGAATTATACTTGTAGAGACTTTTTAGAGACATGAGAATGTGCTTGTCTTATAATACTCAATAAAAGCAATTTAAAAATTTATATGAAATAAGTTAGCACTAAGTGGCATAAGAAATAAAGACACAGAAACATTTCAAAGTGTATTCTTGGTGGAATCAGTTTCATTTTTTATATGTTTGTCCCCTTAGTTGTCTCCTTTATTAATCCTCTTTCTTTTACCCAAGCAACAACCATTAAAGATTTTAAAAATATCTGGGCTCCAAATATAGGAGGAATTTTTACTAGTGCTTTTTGGAAAGATGGGTGCCTATATTTATACTGTCTTGTATAACTTCCTACCTTCACATTTCTTCTTTCACCACAGTACTTGTGGAGAACATAGGTCTTAAAATGAAAGACATAGTCACTCATGAAAAATTTAATCTTGGCAGAATAGTTGAAGCAAGGTCAGTAAAGAACATGTGTAGGTTAAGCCTATTTTTTCTTCCAAAGCACCAGGCCATCTGCAATATCATGTTTTATTCTTATTTATTTATTTATTTGTGGTACTAGGGATGGAATGCAGAGGCTTTCTACCTCCAGGCTATACTCCCAGACCCATTTTATATTTTATTTGGAAACAGGGTCTCACTAAATTGCTGAAAGCCTCACTAAGTAGCTGAGGCTGGCTTCGAACCCATGAGATCCTCCTGTCTCAGCCTCCCAAGCGTGGGGATTACAAGCTTGTGCCACCACGCCCAGCTAAAATCATGTTTTAGGGGGCGGCGCGGAGTGGCCGGAGCCGCGGAGTGGAGCGGCCGGAGCAGTCGGAGCAGAGTGGCCAGAACAGCTGAGCGGAGCGGCCAGAACAGCCGGAGCAGTCAGAGCCGCGTCGCGGAACGGCCGGAGCGGTCAGAGTGGCCAGACCCACGGTGCAGAGCAGCCAGAGCCGCGGTGCAGAGAGGCCGGAGCAGCCAGAGCGGCCAGAACCGTGGTGCGGAGCAGCCAGAGCCGCGGCTCAGAGCGGCTGGAGCGGCGCGGCCTACATCTCCCCTAGCAACACCAGGCTCCAGAGAGGAGGGAGACTCAAAACAGAGCTCAAATCCAGAGAGGAGGTACTCTGTCCTCGCGGCCTAGGATGCAGAAGCAGCGTCTTACTGCTGGCGGCAGCGGCGAGTTCACCGGACGGCCCTAGACCAACCCACTCAACCAGCCACCAGGCGCCTGAGAGGAGGGGTGGACAGCGAGCCGAGGTGAACAGGTGCTGAACAGCCAGGTGGCAGTCAGCAGTTTTGTTGGTGCAGGGAACATCTAAAGCTCCCAAGGGCTGGGCGCAGCACAACTGGCAAGGACTCAGAGCAGAGTTCAAAACCAGAGAAGAAATACGCCGCATCACGGCCGAGGGCGTGGCAGTGGTGCCATATTGCCAGTGGCGGCAGCAGCGAATCCACTGAGTTCACTACAGCTCCAACAGCGCACTCAACAACCGTGAGTCAAATTGCGGCCCCTAGGGGAGAAAACCCAGTACTGCACTCCCAGGGACTTGCGCAGATAGTCTCCCTGGGTCGGAGATTTTAGCAGTGCAGCCCAGTGGGGGAGTGGCAGTGGCAGAGATATCATACCATAGTCACAACTCCCCACTGGAGAACGCCCAACTTGGCACCCCCCACGTTCTAAGCAGCCTTGATTGACTCCCTGGGTCTGAGACTTTGTGATACAACACAGTAAAGGAGTAGTGGTGACTGAGATACCATAGACTAGAGATCCAGAGCATCTTAAGTGAACTCGTAGTGACTCAGGGAAGAACCCAGAGAAGGCACAAACTTCCAAAATCATGGGAAAGAGAAATAACAATGGAGCAGTGAATGCCAACAACACCACAACATCAGAATCTGATAACACAGAAACCCAAAGATCTCTAGAAGATCAAATTAGGAAAATAACTTTAGAAATAATAGAGGACTTTCTAAAAGAATTTAGAGAGAGTCAAAAAGAGATAAAGGATGCAATTAATGAAGTAAAGGCCTCAATTCAAAGTATAAACAACAGATTAGACCACATGGAGAATAGAATCTCGCTTCTTGAAGATGATCATTCTAAAAATGAACGCATAGTTTCTAATTTAGAAAAAAAAACCCGACAGCAGGAATCTGACATTGAAGAAATATGGGCCCATTTCAAGAGAGCTAACCTAAGAATAATTGGAATAGAGGAGGGAAAAGAAGGTGAAACCAAAGGGATCAACAATCTCTTCAAGGAAGTAATAGCAGAAAATTTTCCAAACATAGAGCAAGAGGTCGATACACAGGTCCAGGAAACTTATAGAACTCCCTTTAGACAGGATCAGAGAAGAGGATCCCCACGCCACATAATTGTCAAAATGACTAATGTGGAAGCCAAGGAGAGAATCTTAAAGGCAACAAAAACAAAAGGCCATGTGACATACAGAGGCAAACCAATTAGAATCACTCCAGACTTCCCAAACCAAGTTATGAAAGCCAGAAGGGCTTGGAGTAACATATTCCAAACTCTGAAAGAAAACAACTTCCAGCCAAAAATTTCCTACCCAGCAAAACTATCCATCAAATTAGATGGGGAAATAAGAAGCTTCCATGACAAACAGCAACTGAAGGAATTTATGTCTTCAAAACCAGCGCTAGAGAAAATACTCAAGGAGATTAACTGCAAAGAGGAAATGGGTAATTCACGCCAGAACCAAAGAAACAAGAATTCCCATCCAGCAGACAACTAAGCAAAGAAGAATAAACAGTATCTCAAACAGAAATAAGATCTTAACATGTTGGGAATTAAAAATTATCTCTCTATAATCACACTGAATGTAAACGGCCTCAACTCCCCAATAAAAAGACATAAAGTGGCAAAATGGATTAAAAGCCAGAATCCATCCATCTGCTGCTTACAAGAAACACACCTCACAAGTAAAGATAGGAACAAACTCAAGGTAAAGGGCTGGAGCAAGGTAATCCATGCTAATGGTACTCGAAGACAAGCAGGAGTAGCAACTATGATATCAGACAAGTTAGACTTCAAACCCAAACTTATTAGAAGAGACAAAGAAGGTCACATTTTACTGGTAAAAGGAATAGTCCAGCAAGAGGAAATAACAATAATCAACATCTATGCCCCAAACATAGGGGCAGCTACTTTCATAAATCAAACTCTTTGTGACATGAAGCCACACATAAATCCCAACACAATAATACTGGGAGACTTCAACACACCTCTCAGAATACTAGACCGATCTTCCAGACAAAGGGTCAGTAAAGATGTCTCAGAACTAAAGAACACCATTAACCAAATGGACCTTTTGGACACATATAGAATATTTCACCCAACTACAGCAGAGTTTACATTTTTCTCAGCTGCTCATGGAACCTTCTCCAAAATAGATCACATCCTGGGACACAAAATGAGCACTAGCAAATTTAAAAAATGTTACATACTTCCCTGTGTCATTTCAGACCATAATGGACTGAAACTAGAAATCAACTATAAGAAGACCCAGAGAAACAACATAAACATGTGGAGACTGAACACCACACTTCTGAATGAAGAATGGGTCATAGAAGATGTAAGAGGTGAAATCAAGAAATTTCTAGAAACAAATGAAAATAAAGAAACAACATATCAAAACCTCTGGGACACTTTGAAGGCAGTATTAAGAGGAAAATTTATAGCACTGAGTGCTCACATAAGAAAAACAGAAAATCTTCAAATAAATAGCCTTATGACACACCTCAAAGCCCTTGAAAAGCAGGAACAATTGAACCCCAAAGCCAGCAGAAGACGGGAAATTATTAAAATTAGAGCAGAAATTAACGAAATAGAGAATAAAAAAACAATACAGAAAATCAACAAAACCAAAAGCTGGTTTCTTGAAAAAATTAACAAGATTGATAAACCACTAGCCAACCTAACTAAAAAAAAGAGAGAATCAACCCAAATTATGAAGATAAGGGATGAAAAAGGAGACATTACGACTGACAGCGTAGAAATCCAGAGGATTATCAGAAACTACTTTGAAAAACTATACTCCAACAAAATGGAAAATCTGGAGGAAACCGACAACTTCCTAGATAAATACAACCTTCCTAAACTGAGTCAAGAAGATATAGAACACTTAAACCAACCAATAACAATCAAAGAGATTGAAATAGCAATAAAGAGCTTACCATCAAAGAAAAGCCCAGGACCAGATGGTTTCCCAAGTGAATTCTATAAAACCTTTATAGGAGAACTAATCCCAATACTACTCAAACTATTTCGGGAAATAGAAAAAACCGGGACTCTCCCAAATACATTCTATGAAGCCAACATCACACTAATACCCAAACCGAATAAAGACAGTTCAAGGAAGGAAAACTACAGGCCTATATCTCTGATGAACTTGGATGCAAAACTATTAAACAAAATACTAGCAACACGCATTCAAAACCACATCAAGAAAATCATTCACCATGACCAGGTAGGGTTCATCCCAGGGATGCAAGGCTGGTTCAATATACGAAAAACAATCCATGTAATTCATCATATAAACAGAATCAAAGACAAAAACCACATGATCATCTCAATAGATGCTGAAAAAGCATTTGATAAAATTCAACATCCATTTATGATAAAAACACTGCAGAGAATTGGAATAGAAGGAACATATCTCAACATTATTAAGGCAATCTACAATAAGCCCACTGCCAACATCATATTAAATGGGGAAAAACTTCAAGAATTTCCCCTAAAAACTGGAACGAGACAAGGATGTCCACTATCACCACTTCTCTTCAATATAGTACTAGAGACTCTAGCCAGAGCAATAAGGCAAGAAAAGGAAATCAAAGGAGTACAAATAGGAAAAGAAGAACTCAAACTTTCACTATTTGCAGATGACATGATACTATATTTAGAAAACCCAACAAACTCAACCAAAAGGCTTATAGAACTGATCAACAAATTCAGCAAGGTATCTGGATACAAAATCAATCTTAAAAAATCAGAAGCTTTCCTGTACACCAACCATAAATCCACTGAAAAAGAAATTCAGAAAACACTTCCACTCAGGATCTCCCACAAAAAAATAAAATACCTAGGAATAAACTTGACCAAGGAAGTAAAAGATCTCTACAAAGAAAATTATAAAACACTGAAAAAAGAAATCGAAGAAGATCTTAGAAGATGGAAAGACCTTCCATGTTCATGGATTGGCAGAATTAATATCATTAAAATGGCCATCCTCCCAAAAGTGATCTACAGATTTAATGCAATGCCCATTAAACTACCAAGATCATTCCTCACAGACATAGAAAAATCAGTCCTTAAATTTATCTGGAATAACAAAAAGCCCAGAATAGCCAAGGTAGTTCTCAGCAACAAAAACCACGCAGGAGGAATCACAATACCTGACTTTAAACTATACTACAAAGCCATTGTAATAAAAACAGCATGGTACTGGCAAAAGAACAGATATATAGACCAATGGAGCAGAATAGAAGACCCAGAAACAAGTCCACACACTTTCAGCCAATTGATTTTTGACAAAGGGGCCAAAAACATACACTGGAAAAAAGATAGCCTCTTCAACAAATGGTGTTGGCAAAACTGGTTAACCATATGCAGAAAATTGGATGTTAATCCCACTTTTTCACCCTGTACAAAAGTCAACTCACGATGGATCAAAGACTTGGAAATTAAACCAGAGACCTTGAAGCTCCTTGAAGAGGGCATAGGTCCAACACTACAACACATAGGCACAGACAAACATTTCCTCAACAAGACCCCAAAGGCACAACAAATTAAAAGGAGAATCAATACATGGGATTGCATGAAACTGAAGAGCTTCTGTTCAGCAAAGGAAACTATCAAGAACCTCAATCGAGAGCCAACAGAATGGGAGAAGATTTTTGCCACCTACACCACTGATAGAGGACTAATATCTAGAATATACAGAGAACTCAAGAAACTCAACACTAAGAAAACAAAGCATCCAATAACAAAATGGGCAAATGAACTAAATAGACACTTCACAAAAGAAGAAATTCAAATGGCCAATAAATGCATGAAAAAATGCTCAACATCACTGGCAATCAGAGAGATGCAAATCAAAACTACCCTGAGATTTCACCTAACTCCAACTAGAATGGCCATCATTCAAAACACAAACAACAACAGATGCTGGCGAGGATGTGGAGAAGTGGGAACTCTAAGACATTGTTGGTGGGATTGCAAATTAGTGCAACCACTCTGGAAAACAGTATGGAGAATCCTCAGAAGAATGGGAACAAATCTTCCATTTGATCCAGCAATACCACTGTTGGGTATCTACCCAAAAGAAAAGAAACCAAACTACCAAACTAATGCATGTGTATCTATGTTCATAGCTGCACAATTCACCATAGCCAAACTATGGAACCAGCCAAGATGTCCATCAACAGATGAATGGATTACAAAACTGTGGGATATGTACACAATGGAATTTTACTCAGCCATCAAAAAAAACTCAATTACATCATTTTCAGGGAAATGGATGGAACTGGAGGACATTATGCTAAGTGAGATTAGTCAGGCACAAAAAATAAGAAATCAGATGCTTTCCCTGATACGTGAGAGTTAGGGAGAAATGGGTCATAGGAGGAACTCTTGGAAGAGGATCAGTAACTTTTAACTCTGTTTACATTGTCTTTGGATATACAATATTTTTTTTATTTTTTAGGGAGTTTATTTACTCTTTTGTTGCCTGTGCCATTGAAATCATATCCAAGAAATCACTTCCAATTTCAATGTTGTGAGGTTTTATGACCCAGATTTTCTTCTAAAAGCTTATAGTATTAAGATTTATATTTAGGTCTTTTATCTATTTTGAGTTAATATTTGTATATGTGTTAGGTAAGGGTCCAATTTTATTCTTTTTCATTTATTATTATTTTTCAACAATATTTAGTTAAAGACTAGTATTTCCTCCACCAAAAGTTCATGGAAACCTTGTCAAAAATAACTTGACAATGTATGGAAGAATTTATCTCTAGGCTTTTATTTAGCCCCAATGGTTTATATATCTGCCTTTAGAACAGTACTACACTGTTTCAATTATTGTAGCTTTATATGGTTTGAAATCAGAAAATATACATCTTCTAGCTTTGTTCTTCTTTGAGACTGTTTTGGGTATCTAGAGTCCATATTCCATATCAGGATAGATTTTTTCTGAAAAATAAATAAATAAATGTATGATAGTTTCACCTAAAAAAAAAAAAGAAAAAAATATTCTCTGGTAAGAAAGAAAGCAAAAAGAAATATTGAAATGTTATCTTTAAGTCATCAAAAGTTTGGTACCAGACAAATGAAACTGTTATGTGAGATTATCAATGTTAATATTGTATAAATTGCTATAATACTAGATGTCAACCAGTAAGCCAAGCGTGGGAAGGAGGGATGGGGAGGGAAGGGGGTGGGGATCGTGGTAGGGGCTAACTGGGCGAGGTGTGCATGTATGTCTACAAAAGTATTTTCTTTATACCACTATGATGTATGAATACATTGCACCAATAAAAAATAAATTAAAAAAAAAAAATAAAATAAAATCATGTTTTATATCTGTTTGTTTGTATTTCATTACCAATAAAATGTTAAATTCATGGGGTGGAAGCCATTTCTATTTGATTCTTGCTATATCCTGATCATATATGTTTGCCATAAAATATCACTTTAAATAAATATTTTTAAAATGGATAAATCAGGTGATTGACCAAATATCAGCTTCATGTTTAATATGTCTCTGTATGATGCACACATAGGGAGAAGATTCTGGTTTTAGAGTCTAAAAGTTTGCCCTGAGGGCTCTGTAATCAGCAAGTTATTTCCCTTCTTTTTGTCTAAATTTTTTGCTGAAAAGAGGGATGTTATTTTTTTCTTGTTGTACCAGGGGATGGAACCCAGTAGCATTCCACCTCTGAGCTACACCCTCAGCCCTATTGTTTTGTTTTGTTTTGTTTTTTCATTTTTTTTTATTGGTGCACTGTATTCATACATCTTTAGTGGGATACAAACTTTTGTAGACATACATGCACACATCACCCAGTCAGCCCCCACCCAATCCCCATCCCATTCTCTCCCCATCCCTCCTTCCCATGTTTGGCTTAGTGGTTGACATCTAGTATTAAAGCAATTTATCCAAAATTAAAAATGATAATCTCACATAACAGTTTCATTTGTCTGATACCAAGCTTTTGATGACTTAAAGATAACATTTCAATATTTCTTTTTGCTTTCTTTCTTACCAGAGAATATTTTTTTCTATTTTTTTAGGTGAAACTATCATATATTATATATTTATTTTTCAGAAAAATATCTATCCTAATATGGAATATGGATTCTAGATACCCAAAACGATCTTGAATAAGAACAAAGCTAGAAGATATATATTTTCTGATTTCAAACCATATAAAGCTACAATAATTGAAACAGTGTGGTACTGTTCTAAAGGCAGATATATAAACCATTGGAGTTAAATACAAGCCTAGAGCTAAATTCTTCCCTATATTGTCAAGATATTTTTGACAAGGTTTCCACGAACATTTGGTGGAGGAAATAATCTTTTAACTAAATATTGTTGAAAAATAATAATTACATGGAAAAGAATAAAATTGGACCCTTACCTAATCCCATATACAAGTATTAACTCAAAATAGATAAAAGACCTAAATATAAATCTTAAGACTATAAACTTTTAGGAGAAAATCTGGGTCATAAAACCTCACAACATTGAAATTGGCAGTGATTTCTTGGATATGATTTCAATGGCACAGGCAACAGAAGAGTATACAAACTCCCTAAAAAATAAAAAAAAAATGTATATCCAAAGACAATGTAAACAGAGTTAAAAGTTACTAATAGAATTGGATAAAATATTTCCAAATGCTATATCTGAAGGTATATTAATATTCCAACTAGAAATCCTAAAAATTAACAACAATAAAGGCAAACAATACAATTTAGAGATAGGTAAAAGACTAACAAATAATGAATCTCCACAGATAACCAATCTTAGTTGTCTGTTCGATGGAAAATCTTGTTTCTCTGGTTCTGGTGTGTGTTACCTATTTCTTCTTTGTCATTAATCTCTTTGAGTATTTTCTCTAGCGCTGGTTTTGAAGACATAAATTCCTTCAGTTTCTGTTTGTCATGGAAGCTTCTTATTTTTCCATCTAATTTGATAGAATGTTTTGCTGGGTAGAAAATTTTTGGCTGGAAGTTGTTTTCTTTCAGAGTTTGGAATATGTTACTCCAAGCCCTTCTGGCTCTCATGACTTGGTTGGGGAAGTCTGGAATGATTCTAATTGGTTTGCCTCTGAATGTCACTTGGCCCTTTGTTTTTGTTGCCTTTAAGATTCTTTGCTTGGCTTCCACATTGGTCATTTTGACAATTATGTGGCGCGGGGATCCTCTTCTCTGATCCTGTCTAAAGGGAGTTCTATATGTTTCCTGCACCTGTGTATCAACCTCTTGCTCTATTTTTGGAAAATTTTCTGCTATTACTTCCTTGAAGAGATTGTTGATCCCTTTGGTTTCACTTTCTTTTCCCTCCTCTATTCCAATTATTCTTAGGTTAGCTCTCTTAAAATGGGCCCATATTTCTTCAATATCAGATTCCTGCTGTTGGATATTTTTTTCTAGATTAGAAACTATGCATTCATTTTTGGAATGATCATCTTCTAAGAGCGAGATTCTGTTCTCCATGTGGTCTAATCGGTTGTTTGTGCTTTGAATTGAGGCCTTTGCTTCATTAATTGCATTCTTTATCTCTTTTTGGCTCTCTCTGAGTTCTTTTCGAAGCACCTCTATTATTTCTACAGTTATTTTCCTGATTTGATCTTCTAGAAATCTCTGATTTTCTGTTTTATCGGGTTCTGATGTTGTGGGGTTGTGGGCATTCATTGCTCCAGTATTATTCCTCTTTCCCATGATTTCGGAAGTTTGTACCTTCTCTGGGTTCTTCCCTTGGGTCACTATGACTTCACTTAAGGTGGTCTGGATCTTGCGTTTGTAGTATCTCAGACCCCACAACTCCTTTACTGGGTTGTATCACAGAGTCTCTGACCCAGGGAGTCGATAGAGGCTGCTTTAGACTATGGGGGTTGCCAGGTTGCACGTTCTCCTATGGTGTGAAATCTCTGCCACCACCACTCCCCCACTGGGTCAAGTCCCAGGGAGTACAGTACTAGGATTTCTCCTCTGGGGCCCGCAGTTTGACTCACTGTTCTTGAGTTCGCAGATGTAGCTGTACTGGACTCGGTGAATTCACTGCTGTTGCCGCCGGTGGCAATATGGCGCTGCTGCCACGCCCTCAGCCGTGAGGCTGGCTTATTTCTTCTTGGTTTTGAGTTCCACTCTGAGTCCCTGCAGCGTGTGCTGAGCTCAGCCACTGGGAGCTTTAGATGCTCCCTGCACTGAAATATCCCGCCTGGCTGTTCCGCAGCGGCTCACCTCGGCTTGCTGTAGCCGTCCGGTAAACTCGCCACTGCCGCCGGCAGTATGGCGCTGCTGCCGTGTCCTCGGGCGTGAGGCCAGTGTATCTCCTCTGTGGCTATGAGCTCTGTTCTCAGTACACTTTCTCTCTGGAGCCTGGTGATTTTTTTTGTTTCTCTGGTGATGGTGTTTTCTGGCTATGAAAGGCACTGATTTTGTGGTAATGGAGATTGGTTGTTAGCGGGGCTCTTAAGCCCCACTTTTCTCGGTCGCCATCTTCCCGGAAGTCCCCTATTGTTTATTCTTTATTTTGAAACAGGGTCTCACTGAGTTTTAGAGGGCCTCACTAAGTAATAGCTGAAACTGCCCACAAACTGCAATCCTCCTGTCTCAGACTCCCAATGCTGGGATTACAAGTGTGTGACACCACTCCTGGCCTAAAATTTACTCTAAAAGGTAGCTGAGAAATTAAATGAAATTTATGAGAAAATAAATAATAAAACCTGAGATAATTTAAAAGCAATAATAATAAATGGCACATATGTTGATATTGAGTGTACTAGAAGTTGTCCTTACAAGAACCCTAAAAATGGGTATTACTATTTTTCTGACTTTGCAAATGAGGAAACTAAGACATTCAGAAACATGGGCAAGAGAACAGAACTAAGTAGAGGAGGCAGAATTCAACTTTGGTTGGCATGAGTCCAAGTCATATATATATATATTTTTTCTATATTGATAGTTGTATTTGATTTATTTTATATATATGAATGCTACTACAGTTATAGATAAATATTAAGGTTCTTCTATCTTTACTCCTTTTCTGATAAACTCAAGAGTCCTCAGATTCATAAATAGGATGCTTCATTCTAATTTGTAAATACTCCTTAAAGATTTCCCCTTAAATCATTTCTTCTTTTATTGATCTGGAGTTCAGGCTATACTTCCTGACCAAAAAAAAAAAAAAAAAATACAAGAGCCTCATTTTTTATCTATATCTATATCCTAGCAATTTAATACAGACAAATTCTCTAAACTGGACAATGGCCACACTGGTTTTTAAGTCCCTCCCTCTTCTGGATCTCTGTTAATACCTCCTAACTACTCATTCAGCTTTCTGTCTCACACCTTCCTCTGTCACATACTGTGTCAAATGATCAGAACTTACTATTTCACTTTCTTTTTCCTTGTTATATTCAGGTAGGTCCAGCCACCTGGCAGAGCAGACACACATTCTAAAACAGTCAGGCTCCCTTGTCCTGCTCTAAGCCTCAACCCTACTCATTCCCTATCTGGCAATATCACACTCTTTACACTTCTTGGTGTACTAACTCAGTTCTTTCTTCTTCTGGGGCCACTACCTACTCAGTTTACTCATAGTTCTTTTTTTTCTCTCACCAGGATTAGGAGCTTCCTCATCCATGAGCCCTCTTGGACTCCACAGCTGAATTACTGCATATCTCTTTTTTATTCTCTGCTTATTTATTTTGTCTGTCAGAAGGTCAGTTCCTAGATTGCAGGGCTCTGTCATAGCTATTTGTAAAATGATAATGATATAGGTATTCACCTCACAGATTATCATAAGGGTTAAATAAATTAATGTAGCTAGAAAACATAGTAGTCATACAGACAGGAAGCTCTCAGTATGTATTCTGTATTATCTTAATCTCTTCAGAAACCTGCATCAAATCATGAAAGTAAATAGTTTTTTTTATTTTAAATAACCTAATTGTCTATACTGTAAACAGTGTTGAAAATTCCACAATGAATACTTAGTGTTTTCTTTATGTATCTTCAAAGTAAGGGGCAAAAATGATGTTTAAAACCTACCTAGTTCAATAATAGGAATCAGAATGCCTTGTAGAAATGGTTAATTTTATGTCTGGGGGCAGGTATTAGACAAGATAAACCTGGCACATCTTATAGTGCCAGAAAACAAAGCAACACACACACACACACACACACACACACACACACACACACACACGGAGTATGTGAAAGGGATGCAGAATCCAATTAAAAGAGGTTCAGTGGTAAGCATCACAATAATCTAGGAACAGAATGAATAAAATACTATTGGATTACAACAGAGTATAAAATAAATCTATGACATCTTCCTCAGATAAATAAGTGATTGAATATAAAAATTAATGGGAGTTGAAGAAAATCAATTAATGAAAGAAGAAGCAATAAAAAGAAACAAAACTCCAGAGTCCTTAATTGTGGCTGGGAATAGTGACTTTCTTTCAAAGCAAGCACAGAGCACAGAAGTTGGTGATCACAGTGAATTTAGATTGGAGAAGCCCGACACACTATTTCAGCGAGGGGACCAAGGTCAACACTGGCAGAGAGTCAAGACGATTGCACTTCACCTTTGAGGTCTTCCTCCTTAAAACCTACACTACCACTAAATTATGATTAAAAATATTGGGCAAATCCTAGTAGAAACTTCTACCTGGCCAGAACTCCTCTAAACTGTGAAGGCCATAAAAAAAAAAAAAAAGCAGGAGAATCTGTCACAGCCAAGATGAGCCTAGGAACACATGATAGTTAAATGTGGTGTCCTAGAAAGATTCTGGAACAGAAAAATGGCATTAGATAAAAACTAAGGAAATCTGAATAAAGAATGGACCACAGTTAATAATAACATAACATTGCTTTATTGTGACAAATGTATCATAAGGAAGAACATTGGTAACAGGAAAAATTAGGGTGGATTATACAGAAGCTCTTTGTATAGTCTGTGCCTTTTTCTATAAATATACTATTTTAAAAGAAAAAGTTTATTAGAAAAAAGAATCTAATACATGGCAGGTACCCTGCAGGGTGCTTTTCACTCATTAGCTCATTTAATCCTCACAACAACAAATGAGAATATTGAGTCTCAATGAAATTAAGATCTTTGCCTAAAGTCACACAGCTAATCTATTGCAGAGGCAGGATACCAGCCCAAGAGTACCTTCCTTCAAAATTTGTGCTCATGTGATGGCTCTATGTTGCAGGTGGATGACAAGAAGGATTATCCCAGAGGAGGTCAAGGAGTTGAGCAGAGGCAGTGAGCATTCTTGTGGAAGATAAGGAGGAAGATGCAACTGTTTAGCACATTATAGATATTCAAATACTTTTAATTTCCTTCTATGATTATTGTACTTTGTGTTTCTTGACAAACTCCTGTTCCATTTTAATGCTTTGAATTTGAAAAGATGGCTTAATATTTTAAAACTATTTCTTCTTTTATGAAGAAGTGAGTTTGGGAACAAAATTTCATTTTCTGCTCAGCTTTGTCTGAAGAGAGGCCTTTGAGTGAATTTTTGGCTTGGTAATTTTGGTTAGAAGAAGCCCTTCTTGATGTGCAAGAGCCCTCCACAGCGCAGTAGGGCTGTTGAGATTGTTTGATTTTGCATTGCACTTTTAAGAAGTGACAGACATAAAAGGGAAACAAGAGGAAAATCTCTATACAGTATATTTCTTCATCTATACTCTCTATTTAAGCATTGATCAGACTTTTTAAAAAGTATTGTAAAAATAAAACTTTGAGAAAGACACCAGTTTCTAATTCGTTTTGCTCATTTTCCCCCGGTAGACTCACACTGCTTTATTATTAGATCTTTTTTCTCTCTTTCATGTTTTCTGGGCTTTTGACATGAATTTTAGCACATGTAGTGAAGTGATTAAACCTAGTCTTTATACACACATGTAAACTCAGATTTAGTTCCCATCATATATTTACTAAATCAGTGTATGAAATATCTGAGTTACTATGTTGAATCCAATGGATGGTCCACATGGCCTTGCCTTTGGCTACAGAGGAGAACTCCCACACATGTCTATTATCCATCTCCCCAGTTCCTGCCACCCTCCCCACCTGCTTGGCTGTCTCTTGACATTTCAAACCAGCAGGCACTGTACCTTTTTCACTTATCCATCCCTGTTCTCCCAGTTCCTTTAAATTACTCCAATGTTTCCTTGGTTAATCAGGTGAAAACTTCCTCACTGTCTTGGACTCCCCCTTCTGAAATATACTATTTCCCTCTTCAATTGCCAAGTTCTGTGGATTCTACCTATTTTTCTGCAAGTTCCCTTCCCTCTCTCCTTCATCCCATTGCTTTTATTTTATTGACCTTATTCAAGTCCTTGTTATTTCCCACCTGGGCTTTTTCAATGGTCTCCTAATGAGTGTCCTTACCTCCAGTCTCTGCTATCTATAATCTATCTTCCATTCTTCCACTGGTTTAATTTCCCTAAAGTGCAGCTCTCATCATATAATCCCACTGTTAAAAAAAACTTAAATGGCTCCCCACTGCTACTAGGATAAATGCCAAACTCCTTATCTTGGCATTCAAGGCCCTCCACCATCTGGCCCTAAGCAACCTTTCCAGACTTCCTACCTATTATCTCACTACATGAGTTTTCTATTCCAGCCAAATAGGTCCACTCATTACTGAAAGAGTGTGCCATCTCTGCTTATAAGCCTGCTCAAACTGTTTCTCTTGCTTGGATAGCCATTTTAACCCTTCTCTGTTTGCCATTAAAAATAATTTCCAAACTACCCATGAGTTATTCTGGATCATCCAGCCCCATCTGATGACCTATACAATTAGTTTTGCCTTACTGTCACCATTTCCATCCATGTTCTATGTTTTTCTCTCAGCTATCTTAACTAGAGACCTCTCAAGGAACAGTAAGCAGGTTTACAGGCTCTATTAATCTTCATTTGAAAACAAGAGCATGGGGGTGTGAGCTGTGAGTCAAATCCAAGAGCTTTCCTAAAACATACTCAGCATCATTTGGCAGGTGGGGTCTGCACCAACCTGGTCCTTTTCCTGTCTTCAAGGTTGAGCTCTCTTCTAGGAGGCCCCATTGCCTGTTTGCTAAATGGGCTTCTACACTTACAAGTTACATCATCTATTGGTTTCTCAGATGGGCCAGAGAAACTCAAATTCCAGTGGTGAATTCCAAGTTGTCTTAACTGGCAGAAAGCCTTAGCCTCCTTTCCCTACAGTCTTCCCTTGCCTGGCACCTCTTCCTTTCTACCACATACCTACCTACCATGAGCCTGATGCCAATGAACTTGTACCATGAAGACTGAGAAACAGATTGGGCCTAAGACTCATCTGAAGATATTGCCAAATGTATGGTTCCTGTGTCTCACATAAGTCATAATCAACAGATCTAGGCTGTGGCCAAAGAAAATATATTTTCAACAAGCTTCCTGAGTGATTCTGATGGTGGTCTTAAGGCCACACTTTGAAAACACTAATTTATAGTCTGGTCCTTCATTACTAGCCTTTCTACAGCCTGTGAGGCAATTGACACTCTTATTTCTGAAACTTTCCCTAAACATTCCAACCTTTGTCCTTCAATCCATCTCTCCCTCAACAGCAATGATTGTTCTTCCATCTCTGCCTACCCATCCACATGAGTGTGTTCCTCACGAGGACAGAGAATTCTGACTAGAATTGTACCCCCAGAACCTAGAATAATGCCTGACACACAGAAAATGCTAACATTTCCGGAGTCTGATGAGAGAATTCAAGGGTCACTGCTTCCTTCAAATAGTCGTCGATCTCTAAGAAGAGAAATAGCTCCATCTTTATAATCCTGGCTCCTCCTTCTTGTACTTTATCCATGGATTGGTGAGTTTTTTTTTTCTCAAAAGGGGCCAGATACATTTTTAAGCCTTGTGAGATATGCAGACTCTGTCGCAGATACTGACTCTGTTGCTGTGATAAAAAGGCAGCCAAGGGCAATATGGAAACAAATGGGCAAGGCTGAGTTCCAATAAAACTTTATTTAAAAAAAATTGGCAGGTAGTGGCTTAAATTTCACTCACTGGCTGTAATTTGCTGACCTCGCTCTATTCTTTTGTATATAAAATTTTTCTCCTTGGCTAGATTACTAGATTATAAATTCCTTGAGATGGGAAAAGAATCTTATTAGAGTATAAATATGGGCATGAATATTTATATATGTATATGTGCCTTTATATATGTATGCACATACTTATACATTTGTATATGTCCAGCACATACATATATAAAACACACATATACACACATGCTTACACATTTATACACACACTGTGTGATTGTGAACAAATTATTTAGACATTTTGATCCTCAGTTTTTTTCATTGCTAAAACCTTATAAGATACCGCAGATGAAGTGCCTGGCATAGTCCCTCATCTATAGCACATGTTCATTAAGTTGTACTTCCACCCTCTGTTTTCTTAAGAAAGCACTTCTACCTCCATAGGAGGCCCACAGCAAACATCTATGTACAATCATTGATATCAAAGGACCTCAGTGCCATTCTGAGGTGACTGAGACACATGGGGTTGCATAAGAACCATCCCAGATCAGAAGCAAGAGGTGTGCGTTTGAGTTCCAGCTCCATTCACTAGTTCTCATTCTTGGAGAGAACCATTCACACTGTCTTCATTCTCTTCATACCTCCCAAATCCTCTGCTTAACACACTTGGTATATGAAGGTATGACCACAACTCAGACTTAACTGAAAAACAGAAGTTTTCACAACATTCTGCTACTTCCCCTCACTAATTTTACAAAGCTTTCCTCAGCAATCCATACTTAGGCTGGCTGCCTTTGCTCGGGTTCCCATGGACACGGGATGCTTGTAGCCATCAAAGGAAATCCTCACAACTGGCCTTCCGGGCCCCTCCCTTTTCCCTTGTCAACTATTTTAGTCTTTTGCACAGAACTTCTGTCTTTTACATCTTCAATCATCCACTAAGCATACTCTCATGGGTCCAATGTAAAAACAAAACAATAACAAACAAAACCTCTCCTGACTCCCATATCCAACTCCCTCGTCATCTTTTATACTGCTGCAGTTCTTACAGCCAAATTTCTCCAATTGTCTCCTACTGGTTTCACATTCTTGCTTCCATTACTTTTTTCCCCCAGAAAAGTAAAAAAGAACATAAATACAAAGAGACACACATTCATATACTCACCTTTGTAATTCACAAATGATAATATTTTTTATTTTAGCTTCATATTTTACACTTAAGTAAAGCCCTGCAGACATGCTTGAAATTCCTTTTCCCATCCATGATCTTAACCCACCCTAAGCTGGGTTCTATCTGTACCATTCCAAAGGCACTAATGTCTTCCACATTGCCAAATTCAAGAGGTATCTCTCTGCTCTTATTTTATGTCTCAGCAGGTTTTCAAAGCTGACCGCCACCTCCTTCTTGAATTGCTCTCCTCTCTTGTCTTACCCAATTTCATTCATCCTCATTTCTCTTACCTCACTGGCCTCTCCTTCTCTGCTTGCCAGCTCCTCCTTCTCCTCTGAACCCTTGGGCTATGGGCACTGTGTCTTTTCTACCTACACACTCTTTCCCATGTAAACTCATCATAGCATTAAGTACCATAAATGTTAATGATTATCTAGTTTATTATTTTTTTATCACAGATCAACACCCTGAGCTCTAGATATCACTTGATTTTCAAATCTGGATTTCAAATTTAATGCATCTTCAGAGAATCTCTTGATAGGCCACCCAACTAGTTCTCCCATTCTTTCACCTCAATAAATGGCACATTCTTGCTTAGGAAAAATACACTGGAGACGTTTTTTAATTATTTATTTTCTTATACTCTCTCTGCCCTGGATTAATTCATCATCAAAATTTATTGTTTAACTTCCAAAATCTATCTCTATTTTAGTTCCTTCATTCATACCCTCTTTCTTTTGCATCATCAAGATCTGTCAGAGGGGAAAATGTATGATAGACTAGAAAAAGTAAACAAGGGAATTATGTCTATGAATAAAAGAAACAGTGTGATGGAAACTAGATTAACTGATTTTTATGGAGTTAATATTATTTAAAGTAAAGTGGTCATGCGGGGGTCTCTCTGGAGAAGATATGATTGGGCTAAGGTCTAAAAAATAGAATGAGGCAGCATATGCCTATTTTCTTATTCTTTATTCTCACAAGATCGCTACCATCAACAACAACCAGGCTTGGATTCCTTCTCTCTTAAAAGCAATATAAAGACCACCTCTTGTCTGGGTGATTGCAACAGTTCCTAAGTGGTCTCCTGCTTATACTCTAGACTCTCTACAATCTACCTTCCACACAGAACCCACAGAAAAAGCAAATAAATCTAAACTTGTTTGTGTCTCTTCCACATCTGAAACCTTCCCATGGCTTCCCATTTGCCCATGAAACATAACAAAGGAATGCAAAAACAAGCTCCTGTCTACCTCCTTGCACCAACAATGCCACTTACATTATACACACATGGAACTTCTCTCTGCAGATTAAACCCAGTGAGCAATTTCTACCGCTGGGCCCTCATAGTTGCTTGACATTCTTTTTATCATCTCTTTTCATTTTCTTTAGGGCTTAGCTTAATCATACCTTCCTCAAAGAGGCCTCTCACAACTACCTCACCTGGAATAATATTACCTCCAAAAGTGCTCAATTACTCTATTTTAATCACTTTATTATTTTGTAAACATAATTGCAACAGAATTCCCCTATTTATTGTTTCTTGTTATTTTTTCTAGTTTATGGTTGCTCTTCATCTGAGGCATATGAACTCCATGACCTTGTCTTGTTAACTCTACATCTCTCAAACTCAGCACAGTGCTCAGCCATAGTAGAAGTTCAACTGTTTGCCAGATGAACACATTGTACAGTCCCATCCCTAGTCCTCTGCTCACTTTTCCATGTACTTGGAATGCCACCCTTCTCTATGATCATTGGTCAAGCCTCACTTGTCATCTGAATTCAGTCTACATAGCAACTCCTTTGGTGATGCCATACCCCAGAAATTGGTAAATTGTGGCATTTTGTTCCCCCATCAATCATACCTTTAGTAGTAATAGCAAGCGGTGATATTTTTCCGTACTTATTTTGTGTCACAAATAGTGTTGTAACTTTAAAAATATTGTCTAATCCCAGTATCATGTAGGGTGAAGGAGAGGGAGTAGGTAGAATCTAGAGGAAAACTCACCATGCACTGTGTGCATATATGTTCCCATCACTCTGAATTTCATTATAATGTGTGATTACAATGTACCCATAATAGTGTAATTTAAAACTATTGTCTAAGTCAACCTATACAACCACACAAGGAGATAGGAATTATGTCCTTTATTTTAAGGATGACAAAACTAAGCTCTAGGAAATTTAAGTAACTTGTTCACTATTGCAAAATAAGATGAAATATGGGAACTAAACCTGTGTCTACTTCCCAAAATCCGGTTTTTTAGAACCAAGCTGCATCATATCTATCTATCTTTCCCAACCTTCTTGAGGGCTTTTGACACAGCTCTGTACATCCCCAAGTTTTAGTACCTTCCAAGGCACGAAATTGAAGCCTAAAAAATACATGTGTAAGAAATAAATCTATCACCCACGAGTTTATTTGAATACTTTATGAACACATTAATAAACATTTTTAGCCAGAAATAAAAGGAACAAAGTAAAGAAACTGGGTTGGATGGCTCTAAGAAGTAAGTATACAAAATAAATAACTAGGCTAAGTTTGTAGCGTCCCAGACCTGACACTTTTCAAACCAAAGACAATACCAAGGTCACTGCCAAAGAAGAGAGACATTATGCAATTAGGGAGTGCAGTGCCAGCAATTACTCCAGAAGCTATTTCAAATTGAAACATGCCGGTGTTTGCTCATGTCTCTGCTCACACAAACAAAAGGCCTACATCTTGGAAACTGTTTTGCTTTGTTTGTTTGCAACAGCTCAAGTTATCCTTCACTTGGCAGCCAGTGGCACAGTCTTGCTGGAAGCATTGCCTGGACCCCAGTTTTGCTGCGGACTGTTGAAAGCAAACAGGGAGGCAAATGAGATGCCTGGTTTAGGTCTGGGGGGAATGTCACTTAGACCAGGATCATGAGACAATGGAGCCTGCAGGTTCCTGCCTGCTGGGGCATGACCCATTTCCAGAAATGGTGCAAAGGGAAGCTCCCTATGGGGACTGTCTGGGAACACCTGCAAAGCCAGCACTGACCAGAGCTGTGCCTTCCGTTCCTATGCCAGCCTTGTTATACTTTCTTATTTGTTCTTGGCAGCACATTGGTATCTCCAATTTGTAGAAGAAAAAAAACTAAAGCTCAAAAATTCTCAGGACCAAGGGGCTGAACTCAACTTTTAGTGATGGCTTGTCTTACTACAAAACTTATGCTTATTAAAAATTACATGATCAAGTAATCTCTCACTTCTCTCCTACATATTAGCATCCTTGCTATTCCTTGGCCTTTTGGCAGCCCAGGGCCTAGAAACTTCATACTTTCTTTTGCCTGACTAGCTCTTCCCTCAGATCCTTCATATTCTACTAATTCCTACCATCAAGTCCTCACTCAAATGTCACTTTCTCAATGAGGTCTTTTCTAAGACCCCTTACCTCTGATCTCCTGTTTTTTTTCTTGGTTTCTTTCCATCAAAGGTATTATCATGTAACCTAAATAAATATTCATTGCCTTACATTTTGTATTTTTAATTGATAAAAAATGTATATATTTATAGTATACAACATGATATTTTAAAATATCTATAACTGGGTAATGGGCCAAATTAAGCTACTTAAAATTTGCATTACCTCACATACTCATTTTTGCTATGAAAATTAACATCTACTTTTAGCCATTTTTAAGTACACAATCATTTTTATTAACTATCACTTTGTTCTACAATAGGTCTCTTAAACTTTCTCCTCCTGTATAACTAAAACTTTTTGTTCTTTGACCGACATATCCTCAATTTTCTACTTCTCCAATTCCTGGTGACCACCATTATACTTGTTGCTTCTATGATTTGGAAAATTTTAATTTTACATATAGGTGAGATTCTATGGTATTTGTTTTTCTGCACCTGGCTTATTTCACTCATAATATTTAATTCCACCCATTTTGTCACAAATGACAGGGTTTCCTTCTATTTAAAGGCTGAATAGTGTACTGTGTTAGTCAGCTTTTCATTACTATGACCAAAATACCTGACATGTGCAACATAAAGGGGGAAAGATTTACTTTGGCTCATGGCTTGTTTTAGAAGTCTGAGTCCATGGTCATTTGGCTCCACTGCTTTGGCCCTGAGATAAGGAAGAATATTATGGCAGCCAGGAAAGAGAGAAAAGGAGAGAGAAAAGGAGAGAGAGAGAGAGAAAGAGAGAGAGAGAGAGAAGGAAGGAGGGAGGGAGGGAGGGAGGGAGAGAGAGAGAGAAGAGAAGAAGAAGAAGAAGAAGAAGAAGAAGAAGAAGAAGAAGAAGAAGAAGAAGAAGAAGAGAAGAAGAGGAGGAGGAGGAAGAAGAAGAAGAAGGAGGAGGAGGAGGAGGAGGAGGAGGAGGAAGGAGGAGGAGGAGGAGGAGGAGGAGGCGGCGGCAACAATGATGATGACGACAGCGACAATATGAATGAGAGCACTCCAAGAAATATCCTTCGGAGGTACGCCACCAGTGACTTCATTCATCTATCCATTCCCCACCTGCCTATAGTTTCCACCACCTCCCAGGGGTCCATACAGCTCTCAATGGATTATTCTGTTAATGGTCAGAGCTCTTGTGATCCAATCACTTCCCAAAGCCTCACCTCTGAACATGGCTGCATTGGGGACCAAGCCTTCAATACAAAGGGCTTTGAAGAACATTTTAAGTACAAACCATCATATATTTCTTTCTTTCTTTCTTTTTTTTTTTTTGTGTGTGGTACTGGGGTGGAACCCAGGGGCTTTTCTACCTCCGGGCTATACTCCCAGACCTATTTTATACTTTATTTGGAAACAGGGTCTCACTAAGTTGCTGAGAGGTGCACTCAGTAGCTGAGGCTGGCTTCAAATTTGTGGAATCCTCCTATCTCAGCGTCCTAAGCTCTGAGATTACAAGAGTGCGCCACCATGCATGGCAAGCCATCATATATTTCATTGTGCATAGGTACCATATTTTCATTATTTATTCATTAATTGATTAGATTCCATGTTGTGGCTACCATAAATAATGCTGTAATGAACATGGGAGTGCAGATACATCTTCACATACTGATTTCATTTTCCTGGATATATATCCAGAGGTAGAATTCCTGCATTATATTCTAGGTCTATTTTTAATTTTTCAAGGACTCTTCAAACTGTTTGCTATAATGGATTCACTACTTTGCCACCAATAGTGTATAATATTCCTCTTTTCTCCACAGCCTAACCAACACTTGCTATCTTTCACCTTTTTTTATAGTATCCATTCTAATAGATGTGAGGTGACATCTCATTGTATTTTTAAATTCCATTTCTCTGATGATTAATGATGTTGCTTTTGCTTTTGATGTTGTTTCTGTTTATTTCCTTTCTTCCTAAACTAATATGTAAGTTTCACAGAACAGTGACTTTGTCCATTGTTCATTGATGCATATTTAGAGCCTAAAACAGTATCTGACATTTGGCTAGTGTTAAACTAATATGAATTGGATAAATAAATAACTTTATTATCCAAACATTTTGAATATTGGCAGGCCAAGTACATCAGTATGAAGATAGACTTTTGAAGGGAAGCAATTGGTAAAAACAAAAGTTATATAAAATAGCTAGCAATTCTGAACAGTGTAAAGAAGGGGTTTGTTGGAGTCAAATTTTCTGGATTCAAATGCTGATTCCACTCTTACTAGCTCTGTCTGTGGTGAGCCGCCATTGAAAGATGGCGCCGGCTTCCTGCCTCTGAGCTTGATTAAGCACATGGCTGTGCAGGAAGCAACTCCATATTTGGAGGCTAGGGTTGTGTAACACATGACGTGGTGGTGACCTGACGAGCGTGAGCCAGTGAGTGAGTGAGATGTGGCAAGAAGTGATTGGGTGAGTTAATGTTTATAATGCCCTGCGCGAGGCAGATCTTCGCCATTCCGCCATTACGAGGATCCTGAATAAACGGCTTGCAAGAAGAGCTTCGTGTCGTGTCTTAATCGCTGGTCGAGGGACGCGACAATTGGTGGCCCGTACGGGGAAAAAACAGCTCCCGTGCGTGAAGCTCAGAACTTGCTGTCGTCAGGGAAGGTGCACCGGTAAGTCCCCTGGTAAGTTGGGGGGTCCGCGAAAAATGCGGGTAACCGCTCTCACCTGTGGATAAGGGGAGAGCAAATCCAGTAGAGCTGCGATCAAAGCAGACGGGAAAGTGACAGTAGAGCTGCGATCAAAGCAGACGCGGGAAAGTGACAGTAGAGCTGCGATCAAAGCAGACGCGGGAAAGTGGAAGTAGAGCCGCGGTCAAGCAGACGCGGGAAAGTGAAAAGTAGAGCCGCGGTCAAGCAGACGCGGGAAAGTGAAAAGTGGAATTGCGGTTAAAGCAGACGCGGGAAAGTGAAAGTGGAGTTGCGGTCAAGCAGACGCGAAAAAGTGAAAGTGGAATTGCGGTTAAAGCAGACGCGGGAAAGCAAAGGTAAAGCCGCGATTAAGGCGGACCATTTGTTGCGGTCAAGCAGACGCGAAAAAGTGAAAGTGGAATTGCGGTTAAAGCAGACGCGGGAACGCGAAGGTAGAGCCGCGATTAAGGCGGACCATTTTTGAATTTCATTTTGAGCTTAGTTTTGGGATGGGGGCTTCGCAGTCTCATCCAATTTTTTTGGCTCTCCAGGAGCTACTTTATTCTAGAAGTTTAGAATTTAGAGAGTCTACTTTAGAGAAATTTTTAAATGATTGTGACAGAGCTGCTCCATGGTTTGCTGTCTCAGGTAACCTGACAGTTCCTAGTTGGGAAAAGCTTGGTCGAGATCTTGAATATGCCAAGCAACAGGAAAGCCTTAATCCCTGTGTTCTACCTATTTGGAAATTGGTCAAAGGTTGTTTAGAAGATCAAAAATATGATGATGCTATTAAGGAAGGGCAAACCGCCCTCGAGTTACTCAAAGAACAGAAATCTGAAAAGCATAAGTCAGAACGGGCAGTTAGTGAAGCAAAGGAACCTGTCCGTTCCTCACTCTATCCGAATTTGTCTGAATTTAAAGGGCCAGACTCCTCTTCTGATTCTTCTGATGAAGAAAAGGGTTCGTTAAAGAAACAAATGGCCTGTGTGTCAATTCATTCAGCCTCGAAAAAATCTCGTTTGCCTAAATTAGATCCGGACTTTCCTATGCCCTCAGGTTTACAAGATCCTCCTCCTGGGCCACCGCCATCCTTACCATCCTCCACTCAGGGATCTCATAATTCCTTTTGCCCTTAAGTTTGGTCACGTGTTAGAACTGAGCTCCCGTTGGCCTTTCCTATTTTTCAAGATACACAGGGTGCTTGTTTTTATGAACCCCTTGATTTTAAGGTCATTAAGGCATTAGCAGAATCAGTTCGCATGTATGGGGTCACAGCTTCCTTTACATTAGCCCAAGTGGAAGCTCTGGCTAGAAACTGCATGACGCCAGGGGACTGGAATGGATTAACACGAGCGTGCCTCACCCCTGGACAATTTTTGGAATGGAAGGCCTTTAACATAGAATATGCCTCTGATCAGGCTGCTGCTAATGCTCTTGCTGGAAATCCTCAATGGGATCGAGATATGATTTTAGGACAAGGGCTACATGCCCAAAACCAAACCCGACTTCCTTTGGAAGTTTATAATCAAATAAATTTTTGTGCTATTAGAGCATGGAAGTCCCTTAGGAGCTCAGGGGAATCTGCTGGTAATCTAACCAAAATTAAGAACAAGTTGAGGTATTATGGCAGCTTGCTCAGCTTGGATGTGAATGGAGATATCCTGGTCTCTGTGTTACCAGCGTTCAATATGAAAACTTTACAAAAGCCGCTAACCTATCTCAGTAGTTGTCAATTTATCTTTTAGGCAACTGGACGGGAGAATTTGAAACCCAACTAGAGAGATTACGCACTGCCGTGGTCACCGTCAACTCGACTCGTGTGGACATCAGTTTGGCTGAAGGACTGTCATCTTGGATAACTCGTGCCATGAATCATCTAAAGGAATGGGCTGAATTGGGGGCCTTGATGGGATTATTGGTTGTGGCTGTGTTGTTTTGTGTCTGGTGCATTGCTCGTCTTCGCCAAAGTTTTGATCATAATACAGCCATGTTTATACAGGCCTGTGTGGCTATCGAGGCAGGACAATCACCCCAAGCCTGGCTCGCGGCAGCTAAGGCATAATGGCTCAGGTTGCAAGGCAAAGCACTGCAGCTGAGGGCACAAGTTTGGTCCTCAGGAAGAGTACGCTTGACTGCACACGGGTTAGGCACCCAAGTACCCGTCCCTAGAAAAAGGTGCCAGTGATTAATAGGGGTCAAACCTCTGCTCTTACCTGTTGCCTATAAAAACAAAAAGGGGGAATTGTGGTGAGCCGCCATTGAAAGATGGCGCCGGCTTCCTGCCTCTGAGCTTGATTAAGCACATGGCTGTGCAGGAAGCAACTCCATATTTGGAGGCTAGGGTTGTGTAACACATGACGTGGTGGTGACCTGACGAGCGTGAGCCAGTGAGTGAGTGAGATGTGGCAAGAAGTGATTGGGTGAGTTAATGTTTATAATGCCCTGCGCGAGGCAGATCTTCGCCATTCCGCCATTACGAGGATCCTGAATAAACGGCTTGCAAGAAGAGCTTCGTGTCGTGTCTTAATCGCTGGTCGAGGGACGCGACATCTGTCATCTTGGACAAATTCCTAACCTCTTTGTGTCTCAGTTCCCTTATTTGTAAAATAGTTATATGATAAAAGTTTCTGAATCATACGGATGTCTTAAAGAGTTGCTATGTGTGGGTTATTAAAATAATACCTGGTACATGATATACAATATATGATTATTTGCTTCTGTTATTATTATCTAGTTACTATCAGTTACCTTAAAGCATAATGCAGTAATATTTTCCCATAGAAGGACGTAAACCAAGGTATTGCTCTCTTTAGGCCCCTAGAAAACCACCCATCTATGCTATAATTATTCTGGGAAAGAAAATTACAAAAAAGTGAAGAAAGAAGAAAAAGAAATAAAGAGAAAAAAAGCCAAAACTAAACCAAAAACTCATTTACTTCTTATTGGTTGTGGGTTAAAAATGAAGCCCTGTAGTGAAATGTTCAGATACTAAGACACTGATCTTAAGAAGCAATTTAGACTTTCCTTGAAATATTAAAAGGGCAAGAAACTACAGTGCGGTGATGCTGGATAATTTGGTTGAATTAGGGAGGGAGATGGGCAGTTTTAGTTTATCCCAGTCAAGTCTCTCCACTTCATTGGAACCAGGAATATTGGTGATCAAAACTCAGAGTAACATATGACATGGGAAACAAGGTATTTGTACAAACTGGGTTTTGAGAGTCATCTCAATATTCACCTTCTTCTAGGAGGCAAAGTGAACTGGGTAGTCAACCAGAGAGATGCTAGAAAGTTCTGCCTCTGGGTCATGTGAAGGGAAAGAGCTGAAAATGATAACCTGTTAAAATCCATCGTTCCTTTGTTCTTTCCTTTGAAAACTATTGCTGGGCTATACAAGCCTTGAGTTAAGTACCACGGATTCAGAAGTCATTAAGAAGGACAAGGTCCTTTCACTCATGGTATATACCATGGAGTTCAATGAAGCAGGTCTTCATGCTAATCAAAATGAATGACCTCTTTTGCTATAATAGTTTTCTACCAGAATGTACAATCTTATTTTTCCTCCATCCCTAACTTTCTTCAAATTATTCACCTGTCTATTAAAGAGTCACTAAGTACCAAATGGTAGGTCCTGCAAGTAGGGACTAAGAATTATAGTTGAATTGAATGTATAAAATATTTCATGGTTATGAATTCTGTTTTGCTCCATAAAGATATAAGATATACATTCACAAACATATCAAAGTCAATCACTAACTCAAACATGAGAAGGAGGGAGGGGGAGGAAATGGGGGGGAATTGGGAAAGGGCTAAATGAGGGATGTGTGCACGAATGCCTCTACCATCTTGTACTTCATTAAGATTTATGACTATAATACACCACCAACACCAACAAAAAGAATGCAGGATGGGAAGAATACACACAAACGAATAAATGCATTAAAGTACACAAGTTTATACTTGTGCAGGGCTGGGGGCTAGTGGGAGACATATTAGATAACTGTGTTTTAAGTGAGGCTCCAGAAAATTCCTGAGGCGAGATGTTGAGATCAACAAAGATTTCTTACCAGGTACAATTTTTTTTTCTTTTTTTCTTTTTTTTTTGGTGGTACTGGGGTTCCTGGAAGCCCTTCTTCCTCCGGGCTACACTCCCAGACCTGTTTTATATTTTTGAAACAGGGTCTCTTACACCAGCATGGCTGGCTTCGAACCTGCGCGATCCTCCTGTCTCCGCCTCCCAAGCGCGGGGATTACAAGCGTGCGCCACCATGCCCGGCTTACCAGGTACAATTTGATGCTAGACTTCACACAAAGGAAAATTTAAAATGTATACCATAACATCTAAGAATCTTAAAATGAGGAGGGAAGGGATAGAGCATGGTAGTTTGAAAAGGGAGAAAAAGAAGATTGTGAAGAGAGTATTATAAAAGCATAATATGGAGACTTTCTGGAATCTCCAAATTCACACGAATAAAAGAAGCATGCATTCAAAACCCCCAAGTTGACTGCCACTTTAAAGCTTGACTTCTCCTCTTCTTGGTGGTTTAATCAGTAATGACAGCTGCTGCTTAAACAATGGCAAGTAGGAAGAAAGCCGCATTACCCTGATCTTGTCATCTGGTCACCCAAGAACTTCTAACAGCTGCCAATTCCCTTCAGAATGAAATTTAAACTTCTCACCATAATTCTCCATGCCCTTCCTCAAGTCTTTTTCTCCCTTTTCTCTTCCTTCATGTAGAAATCTTATAAAATGCAAGAATGGACTGTTTGGGCTGCTATAAAAGCCAGCTTCTGTTCTCTACCTCCCAGCCTTGCTCACTGCACATCTCTTAGCCGAATGTTTTTCCATCACTGGGTCCTCCTGGAATGCCATCCCTGCCTCAAGTCCAGCTCATGTGCTATTCACTTATTCATGCATCCATCTACTTAAAAATGCAGATTGAGAATCCTACTATGTGTTATGCCATGGTACTATCAAAATGAATAAGAAATATGTTTTTGCTCCAAGAGCTCAGAGTTCTCCTCAAAGGCAGAGGAAGTGGAGCATTGAAGGAAACAAGTCTAAGCCTGACAAATTCTTTCTCTGATTTCACCAGCCAGTCAAAATTAATCTTTGGTTTCTAAGTCCCTATACTATATATGCCTGACCCCATGATTAGGTGCCATCTTCTTAGTTAATTGCTCATTTTATATATCTGGGTCTTTGTTATTCCAGTTTGCAATTTGCATTCATGATCCCTTTTGTTCCCATTGCCTCTCCTCTGCCAGAGACCAAAGGTATTGCTGTAACTGCATCCATTTAAGGCTACACACAGTGGCACAGTGACTTCCACACAGTAGGAGTCAGAAGTGTTTGCTGAATGTCAAGGAGCTGAAATGGGGAAAGAGAAGGTGAAAGGTGAAGGGAAAGAAAAGCTGGTAGGCCAAAGTTGTCTCATTAATTTTAGTTTGAGTGTTTTAGACCCTACTGTTTCCTCCAGGTTACTAAAGCAAATTTATCTGAGCAAATAAGCTTTTATATTTGCATTTCTTTGAACCCTAATTTGACATGCAAATAAGCCACTAACTAGAACTGGGCTTCAATCAGCAGTGTTTAAACAGAAATCCCCATAGCGCCTCAGAGATCTGTGCATAGAAAGAAGATAGCCTTAACCACTGTAGGTAACAATGACAGCCGGGGCAGTTAAGGGGACACTCTCTAGGTCCTCTTCTGAAATCTTCTGCCCCATGTTTTTCAGGGCCTGCTTCATTGTAGCATAGATTCTGGGAGCTGAAATCAAATTAAAGGCCACTGAGCCAATTCTCCCAGACGCTCAGCTGAATTTCCTTCAGCAGTGCCATTCAGCTTCTGGTATCACACCACCAGAGACAGGGAGCTCATTATTTTTCAAGTATGCTTTCATTGTTCCAAACATCTTTCTTATATGGAATGCAAAAATTTTGACTTCTTATAATTTGATTCCCACCGGAGCCAAATCAAACCAGGTCTCTCTCTTACATAAAATAGGTCTTCAAATATCCCAATAGAGCAGCAATCTGAGTCTTCTCCTGGCTGAATACAGTAGTAGTCATCTTCAGTCATCATTGGCATCATGATCATTGGCATCTCTGCTTTGAATACAAACTCAAATATCTTCTTCCATTCTCTAGCATTGTTGGTCTTTTATTCACTGGACTTTTCAAGCTCACTTCTGGTCTCCATGGTTTCTGCATGCCACTCTCTTCTGAATAGACAGCTGTTGATCTTATCATTCACCTCTCAAAGCCACCTCTGCAAAGATGCCTTGTCTGATCACACTATTTGAACTACAAGCAACCCCATCCTGCCTCCCCCTACAGACTCTAGACCTCTTCACCACATTATTCTGCATGTTAAAAATAGAATTCTCAACTCCCTGAAATTATCTGGTGCAACAGAATCTGGCTCCATTTTTTTTTATGTCAGACTGCTAAGAGCATTTATACTTTATTGTGTCCCCTTCTACCTCACACTTGGGAGAGCTGATAAGAAAGTTCAAGCATGTCCTTCATTGGTACCTGGATGTGATTAGTACCAATAAGCCCCTACCTACTATGGTGAACTCTCCCCCATCTTTATTTTTTAAGCACCATGAAATCTCCATAGCAGTCTCAAGCCATTTTAGACTAGTTTGGGAAGCCACCTACTCTCTCCAAAAAACCTTGGTATGTGAATACTAAGCCTTCATATGTACCATTGGGGCTGTGCATTCAGTTTCAACATCGGAACCAACTTTTGGGTAGGAGCCTGTTCTATTTCTTAAAAGTCTCTGCTGTGCCTCATTTATTTATTCATGTGGTGGCTAATTCCTTTAGTATCTTTCTTGCTTATTGAAATGGAATCTCTGACTTCCCACAATCTCTGCAGCACATGGAAAGGAGCCTTACCATAGAAAAAAATTCTTATAGGAGTTCTAGTTATCATGGCCCCACTTAATGACTCCCATTTCTATTACTTCTATCTTTATCAAATATGGTGCCACTGTTCCTGGCATTTCATTTGCATTAATCTCTTTGCTCTTTATATTGACTTTATATACCTATGTTTTACTGATGAGGAAGCTGAGACACAGGGAGGTGATGTAACAATTTCAGGCACACTATTTTGTTGTTGTATGAAGTGCCTATCGTGGGTCAAGACCTGTACTCATCTCAGCTAATTCTTCCATAGCTTTGACCTTTCTTTGCAGATTATAAAATGGTTGCTCAGAAAGAAGGAAGATACTCCTAAACATGGAGGTCACTCCATATTAAACCCCTACAGCACTGTGAAAGCGTGGAATTGGGAACATAGAAGAACAGATGCCTGTGCAAAGAAATAAGTTATCCAGGAGGCTTATTTGATAACTAATAGTGAGGATCTGGTAAAATTGCCTGAATCCTACCTCCTATTTCACATTAATAAAAAATAAGGATCCTTATAATTAACACTTAGCTGTTCAAAGGAACATAATCCCCTGGCATTTCTATTGATCTAGGAGAATTGCTTTTTTAAAAAATGTAATTTTTATTTTAACAGTGATATATGCTAACTACAGCAAACTGAGAAAATAGAGAAAACTATGAGAAGACCACGAATAACTCATATTCTTATCATAGTTATAACTACTTATAATCAAAGAAGGTTTAACAAAGATCTAATAGTTGGAAAGGTCAGTTCCCCAAAACATGACATGCCATTAGGATAAAGTCTTTTTTTAGGCTAAATTCTGATTCTAACTAGTTATATAACTTTAGCAAATTATTTTGCCCTTTTGAGTCTTAGATTTTTTTGCAGGGAACATACTATCTGGATTAATCTATCTGTGAAAGTCATCTGTACAAGTTAACAAAGCAAGCATATATGGATACTCTCAACATGATGACTAGATCCCAGCAGGTCCTCAAAAAGGGTTAATGTAATTTTTCCATAACTATTCCTATTTCTTTTCATAACTCTAAGTATGCTTCTTTTTTAAAATGAGTACAAACAAGAAATATTTCCTCTCTCTTATTCTAAATATGTCCATCAATAACCTACTAGGTTTTAGATTATTTCCTGAACTGGTAGAAAAGAAATTAATTTCTCCAAGTTGAGGACAAAGATGTTCTTGTTTTATTATACATATTCTTGTTTTATTATAATATTAAAAAACAATAAAAATTGTTACAAAAATCAGTTTTTAGGGCTAATTATCATACAGGAAGGAATTATCAGACTAAGGATATAATTTGGGAAAATGTGTATTAGATACAATTATATTGACATCAGTTGGCAGCAGAAGTATATATCTTTATTACTGTAATTTATGCAATGATAGAAAAGGATACTTACAAAAGGATATCTAAGAAGTCTGTAAAGTCAGGGAAAGCTTCTTCAAGCAGACCCTTGTGTTGTGTTTTGATGTATACATAGGAGTCACTTAACAGGAAGAAAAGGAAATCAGAGCATAAGGACAGAAAACACAATGGAAAGGCCCGTGAGCATAAAATGCAATGCTATCTGCAAGAAACTATAGGAAAGCACAATCACTCAGTTGGTCAGAATGAATAACAGTAGTGAAACTTCTCCACACACAAAATTTATCACATACATACTCAGAGACTTAGAAATGGGAACAGAGTCAGGCAGGACTGTCATCAGGAAGTCTTCCCACCTCTCCATCTCTCCATACACGTTTTCACTACTTTTCAAGATTCACATAATGAAAATCACATCTACAAGGTCGTCTGAGTTACACATATCCTTAAAATGTCTAGAGAAGGCATTAGCTGGCACAGCTTGGAGAAGTCAGCAGCGGTGCAGGACACAAAGTCAACATTAGGAAGGAGGCAGATCAGCCTGTGACCATGCTAACACAAGCACTGCGACCTAGAAACAGAGGAACACTTCCAGAAAGGGAGTGACAGGCAGGCAATCCCAGTGGTTAGAAATTCTAACTGGAGGGACCCTGGGAAAATAAGAAGCAGAAGGACAAGCTCTTCTAGAAACAGAGCAATTAAATAAAATTTGTACCTCAAAATGTTGTGTGGGGGGGAACTCTCTAAAGCACACAAAATATTTAAACATATCAAAGTCAACCACTAAGCCAAGCATGGGAAAGAGGGATGGGGAGAGAATGGAGTGGGGCTTGGGTAGGGACGAACTGGGTGATGTCTGCATGTGTCTACACAAGTTTTTTTTTTACCCCATTATAATGTATGAATATAATGCACCAATAAAAAAAAATAAAAAAATGTTAGACCCCCCCCATCTCTAACCTCATTGCCATGTTACCAACATACTTAAAGATACTTTAATACTTGGGCACCTTCCTCATTTTAGAGAATCTTTTATGAAGAAACAGATTGGTTTCATAGGAAATAACAATTATTATAAATCAATATTTGAAAGGACGAAGAAAAATGTTTTGCTCTCAATAAAAAATGTTGGCTTGCACAATAAAGTCTGTTTGCGGATCAGCTTCCCTCTTCTTCCACAACTGAACCTATATATTTTCCAATCTGCTTTTCATTTCCTTACAACTCTATATGAACAAACAACCAATGAGCACTAGACACAAAGGTAAGCCTTGGATAAGAAATTCCCAGTCCATAATAAATAGAAAACATGCACAGGAAAGCAAAGATATTGTAGGGAACATAGAGAAATAATTATTTAGAAAGGTTTCTTATTATGTGTATAGATAAAAAAAATTACATCCATGAGAAAGGAGTAACTAGAGATAAAGAGTTTTATGAAATGAAAAAGTATATGCATTAAAATAAAATATCATTAAGAAGGTTTAAAGGTGAAATTTAGGAATCATCCCAGGAAGAAAAGAGCAAAGGAATGGCAATAGGAGAGGAAAGATTAGAAGTTAGAGGATCAGTTCAGGAGGTGGAAAAGATCTGACTGGAAGGGGCACTCTTGGTAGGGAATATGAAGGGATGGAGATAGGAAAAAATAGAAGAAAAATTTCTACAAAATTTGTTATAAAAAATTTAAGAAATAAAAACATGTCTCTAAATTATAGGATTGTACTGAGTCCCCAGTGGTATAACTTGAAATTTCACTGTGAAATTTCAGAATAACAAAAATAGAGGGTTGAATCTAAAATATTACAAGGAAGAAGAAACAAAACAAACAAAAACAAACTGGACAAAAAAATGCTCACATACAAAGAATATACAGAGAGAATGGAATTAGCAACACTAACTGATAGAATTAGGGAAGCCCTCGTTAGAGAAAATGACTTCCAACAAAAAATTTGCATTCAGTCAAATGATCAATCATATCTAAATGAAATGAAGATATTTCCAAGTATTTGAGGACTACTCAAAGATCCTTACCTCTTGCATATACAATCTTGGTTGCAGAGTGGGTGCCTCTATAGAATGAGGCCAGTAAACCAAGACATAGAAACAAATAGCACCAAGGAAACAAAATTCATCCCAGAAGAGTGCTTATGGGAAGTTCCAGAGACAAATGCCACATACCAAACCTGACTCAACTAGTGCAAAGTGGAACAGGGGTGTGAAGGGCTGCAGGAACAAGATAAAAAAAGAGCTGAAGAGTGGGCCATGGTGTTGCACGCTTGTAATCCCCGCGCTTGGGAGGCTGAGACAGGAGGATCGCACAGGTTCGAAGCCAGCCTCAGCTACTTAGTGAGGCTCTCAGCAACTTAGTGAGACCCTGTTTCCAAATAAAGCATAAAATAGGTCTGGGGATATAGCCTGGAGGTAGAAAGCCTTTGGGTTCCACCTCCCGTACCACCAAAAAAAAAAAAAAAAAAAAAAAAAGCTGAAGAAAAGTTAGAACTGCTTGGGATCATTAGAACATTATTATTAAGTACTTGAGTTATCTATTGAAACATTTAGGGGGAAAAGAAATAATAGACACAGAAATCTAAGCAAATGGAAAAAAGGAAGCAAATATTAATTCTGGAAAAACATATATGTAAGGACAAATTATAATCATGATCACAAATGAGGCTGAATAACAGCTGCAACACAATCATAATAATGTAAGACTATTAATATAACTCAATATAAATAAATTAAAAGCATAGACGAGAGGAAGTGGAGATGGTAATGGAAGAAGTGTAAACCTTCAACTACCAGAACAAGATGTAAATAGACAATTTCAAAAATAGTAAACCAAGAAGTAATAGTATATGTGCAATATTATATTTTAGCACATGAGAATACATACCATAAAGAAAAAAACACAAAATTTTTGCAATAAAGGAACAAATCTTGAGTATGGGTGGCTATTGTATTTTATTAAAAGCTATTTCACATAGCTGATAGCTTTAAATCATACACATGGAACTATAATGATTAAAATTTTAAAATAGTATTTTTATAAGGAAGAAATATAATTATTCTGGCCTTACTTAGTATGGTGTGGACTGTTTGTAGCTAAAGAATTTGGAGAGGTCATCTAGGAAATTATTTTGTAAGATAATGGAAAAATCTACAAACCCAAAATCTGGAATATTTAAGACTGCTGTGCTAAGGGATGCTGTAGATTAGACTTTCCAGCAGAAAATTAGGTCTTGAACTCTCCAAAACATATCCAACCAAGTCTATAGATCTTGAAACCTATTTTCATATAACTTTTGCACCAAATTAAACATCAAGCTTGTACCAGAAGAATCTGGGGAAGTTTCCAGAGCACCATAACGCTAAAGGAGACTCAAAAAAGCAGATACTCTGTAGCTGAACTTAATTTACTGATCAGAAAATATTTGCTGACCATACTACTGAATAAATAGTAATAAATAAGAAAGACAAATTTTATGCCCCCATAGAACTTATCTTCTAATACCTATGGCAATACTTGTGAACATACATATAGTTACCTAATCAGAAGTGGTAACTGTGGCTGGGCATTGTGGCACAAACCTGTGATCCCAAGCATTTGGGAGGCTGAGACAGAAGGATCATGGTTCGCAGCCAGCCTCAGCTACTTAGTGAGGATCTTTGCAACTCAGGGAGACCCTGCTTCAAAATAAAGAATAAAAAATAAGCCTGGAGATGTATCTCAGAGGTAGAATGCTCCTGGGTTCCATCCCCAGTACTGCAAGAAACAAGACAAAAATGGTAACTAAACCTATACAGCCCTTGCAGATTATAGAGTACTTCCTTGAACATGATTTCATGTTACTTTTTGCCAAAGTCTTACAAGCAGGCATTATTGTCATCTTTGGGTGCAGGTTAACTAAATTATATCTGCTAGTTATACAGACTATAGTATGAGTACTTAATGCACATGCCAATCTCAAGCCACGGTGTTTATAAGCAGGATCCCATTTAACACTCTTCTCAGATTTTAAGTGGTATTCATATTCCCATTTTCTAGGTAAGAAAACTAAGACACAAATGTATTCTGTCTCCTGCATCTAAATCCAGTATTCTTTCCACTGAGATAGATAATGTAGTCTTTATATAAGACCCTTAATCTCTGCAAGGTCTGCCTTATTTATGCCCCACTATATGCAACTGTCATAAAGCCTTGATATTGTCCAAGACACACCTGTCAGAGACCAATTTAGTATCTACTTACTGGACTATCAGCTCCAATATAGTTTCTCCTTAATGAATAGAATGCTTTTTCTGGGAATAATTCTATCACAGTTTTATTTTTTTTAATTTTTAAGTTAGATTAGATAAAACTTTATAAATTTAAGATGTCATCTTTTAGAAAGATTGCAGAATTATGGGAAATATGCACAATGGAATTCCATTCAGCAGTAAAGAAGAACAAAATCATGCCATTCGCAAGAATATGGAAAGATCTGAAGAACATTATATTAAGTGTGATCAGCCAAGCACAGAAAGAGAAGGGACATATGTTTTCTCTAATATGGCCAAACTAGAGAGCATTGGGAATACTAGAGGGACTCCAGATAATGGAGGGGAAATCTCAGCAAAGCTAGAATGGAAGGATAGGAGGGGGAGAAGGTTGAGGTTGATTAATGGAAGAGCTATATCTGGATATGTGTAAAAGTATAAATATAGCATGGTTAACTGGACACTCATTGTTAGGAGGGGGGTAAGGAAAATGGAGAGGAGAGGGCACCAAGCACAGTCTAAATGTATACCATTTTCGATGTTACACATATAAATAAAATTTTTTAAAATGCCATCTTTTATGTGCCAAGCACTATGTTAAGTGTGCAGTATTCATTTTCCCACCTGATTCTTATAAAATAGAAGAAAACTGAGAGGTAGATAACCAATTCATTTTTTGCCTCAAGATAGAAGAGCTAGTTTATCATTCAGGGTCAAGTCAAGGTTGTTAAGTTAGTACTTTTCCTATTGAATCACTACCTCCTTCTACATATACAAATGTCCAAAAACATACACAAAAATGTATATGTTTGGGTGAATGGTTAAAGAAACTGTGGTGTATACACACACACACACACACACACACACACACACACACACACACAGGTTTTTCTCAGCCATAAAGAAGAAAATTATGTCATCTTCAAGAAAATGAGTGAAACTAGAGAATATTATGCTGTTAGATCACCCAGTCTTAGAAGTGAAGACTTGTATATTTTCTCTCAAATGTGGAAGCTAGCAAGAAACTAGGACAGAAAAGGAACTTTAAGAAAATGAGAGACTAGTAGGATGGTAGAAGGGCCTGGGCAGGGAGGCGTGGAAAGGGAAAAGAGGCATTAGGAAGAAAACTGACCAGATAATACATTCATATATGAAAGTATTGCTACAATTTTCATTGACATGTACAGGGACAGGGAAGAGAGGGGTAGCAGGATAGGTTTGGGAGAGAATCACGCCAAGAGATGCTATGCGTATATATGAATTTATCACTTTAAACATGACTACTACATGTAAGTATATTGCATTAATACAATTCTAAAAGTATTGCATATGTTTACTTTTAGATTTAAAATGGAAAGTTTAACAAATATCAGTTCATACTGGTTCCTGAAGAATAAAAATAGATATAAAAATTTACAACAAAAATTGTGCTTCTGCATTTAGAATTACTTATTTAGGATGAAGGCAGGATAGGAGAGAGTATGCTTGAAAAAGAAGGGCAGCGTTTTCATATGTGAGAAAAAAACAAACTGGACAAATTTATGCTTAATCTTCAGGCCTGAATCTGAACGATCTCAAATCACAAGTATAACCATTTCTATAAGGGAATTCTCTCCCAAATTTTGCTGAAAACAATGTGTCTCATACAACAATCACAAAATATGCAAAGAAATAGAAAATTTTATCCATAAATAAATAAAATTTAAAAAGAAATAAATAGTTGATAGGAAACTCAAGCAGAGAAAAATGGCATATAAATATCCCAGAAGTGGAAATTTTCAGATGAGAACTTTAAATATAGTGATAATAAATGTTTCTACAATCCACAGAAAACACTGGACATGGACAGTAAAGAAATAAGGAATTTCAAGAGAGATGTGAAGATAATAAAAAAAAAGAAGCCAATACAGGGCCTAATGTTTAAAAAATGCAATAAATAAAAAATTTGAAACTTAATGGAAGGGCTTAACAGTAGAATGAATATAAATAACAGAAGAAAGTATTGGCAAACTTAAAAATATGAAACAAAGACAAAAATGCTTGGAAAATAAATAATGGAACTTCAGTGACCTGAGGGACATCAGACAGTCGTTCATACTTATTAACTTGTAACCTCAAAATTAGAGGAGAGAGATAAAGAATGGGAAGAAAAATTATTTTAAGAATTACTAGCTATATTCCACAGGTTGAGGCAAGAGGATTATAGGCTTGAGGCCAAACTGGGCAACTTTGTGAGATTCTGTCTCAAAATAAATAATTAAAAGGCTGAAGATATAACTCAGTGATAGAGAGCCCTTGGGTTCAATTCCAGTACTCCAAAAAAAAAAAGATAATTATTTGCTAAAGCACTTTTCAATTTTCAATTTTTAAAAAGCATACCATTGGTCCAAGAAACTCAGTATATCTCAGGTGGAATAAATACAGAGAAAATTATCATAGGCACATCCTACCTAAATTCGAAAAAAACAGCTAAAGAGAAAATCATATAGAAAAAAGCACCACATTACATTAGTAAGAAATATAAAGAGATTGACAGCAGGCTTCACAGAGGCATCATGGGAGAGCTGAAGGCAATGTAGTTACTTTAAGGTGCTTAAAAACAAAAAGACTGTCAATCTAAAATTTTCTGTTTCAGTAACTATTTTTCAAAACTGAAGGCAAAATAAACACACTTTCGAGTAAAAGCAATAGAGACAATTTGTTGTTGGCAGAATTACTCTACAGTTCGATTATCTCTTATTTAAAAAGCTTGGAAGTAGACTTACTTTAGATTTTGAAGTTTTTCTAATTTTGGAATATTTGTGTAGACTCTACCAGTTGAATATTCCTATCTGGAAGTCTAAAATCCTAGGTTCTCCAAAATTAAACTACTGTATATGCTAACATGATACTCAAAAAGCTTTGGACTTTACAGCACTTTGTTTATTGTGTGTGTGTGTGTGTGTGTGTGTGTGTGTGTGTGTGTTCCTGGGGATTGAACCTGGGGCATTCTACCTCTGATCTATACCCTCAGCCAAATTTTATATTTTATTTGGAAACAGGGTCTCACTAGGTTGATAAGAGTCTCACTACTTGCTGAGAATGTTCTCAAACTTGCGATCCTCCAGTCTCAGCCTCCCAAATCCTGGAATTACAAGGGTGTGACACCACACCCAGATTTAGAGCACTTTAGAATGCACATTTTTAGATTAGAGATGTTCACCCTGTATAAAATATGCTAAAGAAAGTTTTTGAGGCCAAAGGATATGGTCCCAGATAAAAGACATATTAGAAACATACACATATATACTTCTTTAAGGGTTTATTGCCATCTTAAAGCAAAAATAATGAGAATATATTGCAAAATCTATAACACATACACAAATAAATATATGTCTACTGAGCATAAAAAAGCAAAGGGGGGTACATAGAACTATTCCTTCATATATTCACTGTTAATATAAAAGTTATGTTCAATAATAACATATTATTCACAGTAGTATAAGCAGAAGAGTTATTTTAAAGGTGATATGTCAAGGTACATAAGTAATTTATTTTGCATTCTATAAAATAATACAAAAATTAAAAGAAAATTCAATAAAGAAGATGAAATTAAATACTAAAATAATTTTTCTTGTATAACCAAAAAAAGATCAGACTACAAAAAAAATACCAAGGGGACATGCTTAAATTTAATTCATCCTTAATTACATTAACTGTAAACAACAAAGAAATACTACTTGATAATGAGGCAAGACCCAACTAGATGTTATTTATAAAAACTTCTCTCTCCCTTTCTCTCTCTTTCTCCCTCTCCCTTTCCATCTCCCTTTCCCTCCCCATCTTCTTTTCCTTCTCCCCTCTCTCTCTTTTTCCTCTCTCTTCTCTTTCTTGTGATACTGGGGATTGAATCCTGGGATATTTTATCCCCAAGCTACACCCCAACCCTTTATACAATATATGCAATACAATAAAATATAATATAATACAATGCAATAATACAATACAATACACTACCTGTGAGGATATACAAGCATATATCATCCAATTAGTCTTTATCCAATCCCCATCCCATTTCCTCCCCCTCCCTCGATCCCATGCTTGATTTGGTGATAAACTTTGATATATTTGTTTACATACATCATGTGTTTTAAAGAGATTCCATCTTCCCCCATCCTATCCCCTTTGATTGGTCACCTTAATTGCTCCTCCATAGGCCCCTTTCTTCAACTAGATCTCCTCCTATTACTCATTTCTTCCTAGTTTTTGCATATTAGGGAAAGCATCTTATTTTTTATTTTCTGTGATATTTCTCTGTGTACACCGCATTGCAAGTTCCAATCCCACTCTTGAAGGCCCTGACACGAGCCTGGCCACCCAGCAGACTTTGATCCTGGCCTCACTGGCTCCAGCACTGACCTTGCCTCATGGCGGGCTCCAATCCCAGCCTTGGAGGCCCCAGCACCAGCATTGCCTTAAGGAAAGCTCCTATCCTGGCCTCACTGGCTCCACCTACAGCCTCACTGCATGGCAGGCTCTGATCCTGGCCTTTCTGGCCCTGGCACTGGCCTCATCCCTCGGCTGGATCCGATCCCAGTCTCGTGGGCTCCAGCACCGGCCCTGCCTCACAGCCGACTCCGATCCCGGCCTCTCTGGCCCTGGCACCAACCTCACCCCTCGGCAGGCTCCACTCCTGGCCTTGGAGTCCCCAGCACTGGCCATGCCTCATGGCACTCTCCAATCCCAGCTTCACTGGCCCCGGCACTGGCCTAACCCCTCAGGAGGCTCTGATCCTGGCCTCAGAGGCACTAGCACCAGCCTTGCCTCACTGCAGGCTCCAATCCCAGCCTCACTGGCCCTGACATCTGCCTTACCCCTTGGCAGGCTCTGATCCTGGTCTCGGATGGAGGCCCTAGCACAGGCCTTGCCTCACAGCAGGCTCCAATCCTGGCCTCACTGGCCCCGGCACTGGCCTAGCCACCGAGAAGGCTCCTATCTTGGTCTCAGAATCCCAGGCACCAGCCTTGCTATGCATCGGGCTCTGGTCTCTGCCACTATGAGCAGGTTGTCTACAGATGTTCCCTTTTTTCTTCTTTTCTTTCTTTCTTTTTTTTTTTTTTGGTGTTACTTGGGTTCCTGGAAACCCTTCTACCTCCAGGCTACACGATATATATATATATATATATATATATATATATATATATATATATATACACACACACACACACACACACACACACACACACACACATATACATACACACACACTATATATATATATATATGATATATATATGATATTATATATATACACGATATATATATACGATATATATATTATACACACACACACACACACACACACACACACACACACACACACACAGACAGAGTCTCTTAAGCCAGAACCAGTGCGATCCTCCTGTCTCTGCCTCCCAAGTGCAGGAATTACAAGCGTGCGCCACCACACCCGGCATTCTTCCATTTTTTTTCTAATATTAGAAAGAAGTTCATGTCTTTTGCAAAAGCTGGGACCCCAAATACCTAGTGGCAATAAATTTTGTCTTCCCTCCAAAGGCAGAGGTCCAGAGCTTCACTTCGGAAAGCAGGCTTTGCTGTTCCATGTGCACCCTGGCCTCCCACTCTGTGCAGAAGAGCGCGGTGGCCATGAGGTTTGATGACACCCAGAACATGCAGTGTGTAGGCCCATCCCAGCTATGCGGGGCTTCCTTTGAGCCCCCCAAACTCTTTTGCCACTTAGCGTGTTGTCCAGAATTCTCGAGCATGTGTGGCAGGAGCAGTCAGTTTACTTTTGGGGAGATTTCCTCCAATGCTCAAGGTGGACTTCACTGGATCTGTCTGCCCCTCCAAATTCTGGTCACCACCACTTCCACTGCCACCATTGCCAACTCGGTTCTCTCCTGAACACCTTTCCTACAGAGTTTGTTTTCCAAAATTCCTGAGCATGTGCAACAATAGCAGTATACCTTTAAGGACATTTCTTTAAAATTATGAGGTGGATTGGATTGAATCTCTGCTTCTACCAAATACTGACCATCACTGCCACTGCCACAGGCATCTCAGTTCTTTTCCTTGTTCACACAGCATGTTGCCCCAAATTCCCGAGCATGTGTGACAGTAGCCTTCTACCTTTGAGGCAATTTCTTCAAATGATCAAGGTGGATTGAATCAGATCTCTGCCTCTCTTGAATACTGGCCACTGCCATTGCTGCTGTCTCCACCATCTCAATTCTCTCCCAAACACTTTTCCCGCACAGGATGTTGTCCAGAATTCTTGAGCATGCACAGCAGTAGCATTCCACCTTTGGGGCAATTTCTTCAGAAAATCAAGGTGGGTTGAATCAGATCTCTGCCTCTCCAAAATAATAACCTCCACCTCTACTGCCAGCACCAGCACTGGAGCTGCCCTGCTGCTGCACCTCTGGCGCTGCTGCTGCCTTCCTCCTGGTTCTCTGCTGAGCTCCTTCCTTACATGATACGATGTCCAGAATTCTTAAGCATGCGTGGCAGGGGCAGTCCCCCTTAATGCGGATTTTTTCCCAAAAGTTCCAGGTGAATTGGATAGAATTTGTCTGCATCTCCTGAGTCCTGGCTGCTGCCTCTGCCATCTTGACCCTATATATATATATGGACAGTATGTGTGTTTTGAAGAGGTTCTGAGATCAAGCACTCAGCAGCAAAGAATTTTCTCTCCCTTCCAAGACTCCAAGAGCGAAGGCCCACAGCCTCACCGTGTAGAGCAGGGTCTCCTAGTGCACCGCGCCACTGGTGCAGCACAGAGGAGTGTGGCCCAGGTATGCTGAGTTCCTGGGACCCGTGGCTCGGCTCCCCACCCGGCACTGCTTGCCTCCCTCCACCACATCTGGGTCATTTTTCTTACAAGGTATGTTGTTAAGAGTCCCCAGCATGTGTGCATGTGTGGCTGAAGTGGTCTTTTCTCTAATCCCTTCTGGGATGTTCTTTCAAAAATTGTTTTTCTTGTGTGGCTGGTGCCTCCTTGTCATCTTGCTTCTAATTCCACTGTTATCCACTCTCTCCTGTATTCTAGATAGGAAGTCATGGCTGGAAGTGTCTCCTTAAGTTGTCCCAATCCTATATTAAACCAAAATCTAGTGTCCAGGACTTCCCCGAGGAATGCTTGTCCTTTTCAGCGGCCACGGTCACAGTAGCCATCTTTCTCGGCCTATAAACCAATCCTTTAAAAATTTTTTTTGAAATAGTATCTCACTAGGTTTTTGAGATTCTCACTATTGTTGCTAAGTTTGTCTTTTGAACTGCAGTCCTTCTGTCTCAGCCTCCCAGGTACTGGGATTACTAAACTGTACCATCATGCTTGGCAAAAGAGTGCTTTAAAAATAAAGACGCAGGAGTGTGGTGGTGCATTTCTTTAATCCCTATACCTGGGAAGCTGAGACAGGAGGATTGCAGGTTTGAAGACAGCCTCAACAAGGAGTGAGACTCTCATCAACCTAGAAAGATTCTGTTTCCAAATAAGAAATAAAATATCAGACTAGGGGTGTAGCTTGAAGGTAGAATGTTTTGGGATCAATCCCCAGTACCACTGAAAATTAAAAAAACAATAAAAATAAAGACACAGACATGTTGAAAGTGAAGGAATAGAAGAAAGCAACATAATGCAAACACTCAAGTTGATAAACCTAGTGTGACTTTATAATATCTGATAAAGTAGACTTCAAAACAAATGGTATTACCAGAGATAAAAAAGAGATCTCATATAATAATTCTAAAATGACATTTCATTGGGAAGATATAATAATCTTAAATATACATGTGCTTAATAGAAAACCCAGACAGACTGACTCTAGAGCCCAAGACACTGCTCCGGTGTAAATTCTAACCACCAAGTAAAGCATCACAAGCTGTGTCTGTGACTGTAGAACTCACACTTCCTGTTCATTAGCCAAGAGATGGGAACATTTCCATAGATGAATGTTGGTGGATCTCCAACTCCATTTCCTCGTCTCTTTTTCTGAGAAACAAGTAATGAGATATCCACACATTTAAGACACACTGATTAAGTGCTGATTAGGTATATGTGTATATATAGCATCTATTTTATACCATGCCTTGTGCCAGATGCTAGGGAAGCAGCAAGCAATTAACATGGCCCCTTATGGTCACAGTATTATTCACAGACTAGTAGAGAATCCAGAATAAATAAATGATATTACACTGTGAGATACATGCAATAATGGACAGCACATTCAATTATTTTGGTGCTGAGATTTAGGAAAGCAACTCTATATTGGGCCATTCAAATCAAAGGTGTTATTACATATTAAAATTTACTTTCTAAGAATCTCACGGTGCAATACTTGATATGCCAGACTCTCTGAGCCTCAACTTGCTCATAGACTGGAGGAAGAGGTTGGGAGTTTCTATTCCCTTCTCTCTATCCTCACTGTTATGATATGTAAATTGTGACATATAGGGGGAACATTTCCCTCTAGGCTCCATGCTGCATATCATCATGTTAGGCACATGATCCAATATGGATTTTACGGACAGAACGTATGCCATCTGCACACTTAAAGAAAAGGAGCTGTAGAAATTTAGCTTATAATGGAACTCAATAGTATCTTGTACTCTTTAATGCATGAAAGACGGTAATGGTATAAAATTCAACATGGTATTGTGGAGAGTCATTCAGTTAACCAATTCTATGCTGGGAAAATAGCTCAGATGTGACCTGGAGGAGATAGAACTATTACTTGGGGAACTAGGCAGTCGTATTATAAGGAGAAAGAGAAAAATATATTTTTATTTCTTCATTCAACCTCTTGATTTCTATCCAATGAATGACTTTCTTGGCAAAGAATGTCACACAGAATGTTCATTAAGAGGGAGCCTGGCAGCTTGTGCTTGAATTCTTTTCAAGTGTTTAGTGTGCTACAATCCAATTAAATGATACAGGGAAGGCATTAAAAAAACACTAAAGAGTACTGTAGAGAATGCCTTGGAAACAGGAGACAGCAAAGGAAGAGACCTGGGGTGCAGGGGCAAGTCTAGCATCCTATTATTCTTGATGTCCAAAGAACCTTTCACTGGTACGGGTCTTTGCCATTACGTCCTCACACCATGAAAGCACCAAAGAAGTTATGGCCAACATTTCCAAATCAATCTCTCTAAACCTAATAAGTCATGTGATGAGAGACTTCGCTTTATTTCAAGGTTAGTTATAGATTGTCAAATCAAGCATGAGGACTATGCAGAAAATATTCTAGGCCAAAAGGAGTTCTAGGTCAAGAAGGAGAAAGTAAGAGGGACATAATCAGAGAAACAGGAAGATCAAGATTATAAAGGAACCGGAAGGAGGACAGCCAGTAGTGTTATGAAGTTTAACAACCAGCTCTATGAGACAACAACGCTCTGATTCATAGCCTTGGCTTATTTCTGTGCTGTAAATAAGCTCAGCACAGCTGACTCCATGCTACTAACAACATGATGCTGCTAAATGTGGAGCTGGAAAGAGATGTGCAGCAGCACACTATTATGTAGCATTTTCACCAGTCACATGCAATAGACGTAAATAACCTCAAGTGCATAGAGAGCAGTATAGGAAGCGATGCATTCGGAGTTTTAAATCTCCTTTGTTTCCAACATAAAGGCAGTTCCATATAATTTAATTTTTTATAAATGGCTGTCTAACAGGAAAATTTGAAAATTCCTGATAAGTTAACAGTTGGTTTCTTAGATGACATCACAGTTTAACCTGAATATCAGTGGGGGTCTAGGTAACATTTCCATTTAACAGTTAGGTTTGCTTTTCTGGGTTTTGGCATAGAGGGATAGTAGTACTGGGTAGAGATTTTCTAAGGCCAGAATTATTTTCCTATTGTCATACTGCAAAATACAACTTCTTTAATGAAGAGCCCATAGGATCATTGGAAAGTGCTTTGAGCCAAAAGTCATCCTTCCGGAATCTGACTTCAGCAGATGCCCTTTCTCTCTCTTCTCTCATGTCTCTGCTTATATCCTGATCTGGTGTTTTCACACTGTGCTCTATGTTACTTTGCTTATCTTTCCCATTAGTTCGGAAGCCACTTGAGGGCTGAGCCCACAAGGAGCCTTATCTTTGTTTGTCATGTGACTGCCTGAGAGCAAAGCATTCACAGATGATTTTTGAATGGATGAATCACTACCATAACTTGTGTGAGATGCATCAGTAAGAAATTTTCTATTTGCTCCATCTTGCTGGATGAGATAAGAGTATTAGGGAAAGAGCAGTATGAGCTTTGGAATCAAAGAGCTGAAATGCAAGCTTCTTGGACTCTGAGACTTGGGTAACTCACTTAACTATCTGAACTTCATTAAAAAAAATAACAATGACCCACAGAGTTGTGAGGGAAAAAATAAAAGAACATGAGTGAAGTGTCTATCAAGAGAATAACAACAATGGCAATAGCAGTTAACATTTATTGAATATTTTGCATGTACCAATCATCTATACTACAGCCTTGTATTACTTCACTTAATTCCCATAATACCTTTAGGCAGTATCTACTATCATACCCTTTTAACAGGAAGGAAGCATTATCCCCATTTGACAGGAAGGAAATTCAGGTAATGTCTACTAATTTGCAACAAAATGTATAGTTTATAAGGGACAGAGCTGAGGTTCTAACTCTGGTTTTCAGGCTTTAGAGACCAAGTTCTCTTTTATGATATCAAAATGTTTTAATTCCAGGGGCAAATATGTTTTTCAAAGTCATATGATAATGTGATGACACATAGAACTATACCACTTTCCCCCCTAGCAAGTACCACCTGTCAAGGTGGTACTCACATCCCCTGGCCAATCTATACTGCAATCCTATTGCCCCAAACCACATTTCAGAGGTCTTATTTCCATCCTTTTATTGGCACCTCAGCATTTGCTATGACTCTCCCTCAGGTCCTGTGAGTTCTATGTTTCTTTGAAACTTAGCATATAATTTTATGAATGAAGGCATGAATATTTATTTAGTTTTTAATGCTTTTTTAAAAAGGTGGATGAAACATTTAAAGCAAAATAATGATGAAATAATATGAGGATAAATAATGCAGGACATGAATATGTGACTACAAGTAGAATATGGACCTGATTTGGGTGGACTATCCTGTAATTCCAGGTACTTGGGAGGCTAGGCAGGAGGATTGTGAGTTTGAGGCTAGTCTGGGGAACTTGTGAGACCCTGTCTCAAAAATAAAGAAACAGAAAACAGAGGTAGGTAGAAAGTTCACAATAGGTAAATATTTATTATATTTGTATATGTGTGTATATATGTATTTACATATATTAAAAATAGCACTGCAGCATATGTAGTTTAAGATGTCAATATAATGTTTCTCACTGCTCCTTAAGAAATATTAACGTTTCAGGAACACTAACATAAAAGTAGGAAGACCAATTCTACTAGAAATACTGAGGAATCAGCAAATCTGCCTTTGCTACAAAGTAAAAACATGAGGAATGCCTCAATCTTTCTTCCCTTTTCTTCTTGATTCTTCTTGGCTATTTTACTCCTACTTGATATATTATTACGAGATGGAGAAGAAGATCTTATGCTTTCTCTTTCCTCATGGTTGAACCATTCACTCTGCAAATATGTCCAGATTTGGATAATGTAATCATGTGCAAGTGCTCTGAAATGAAATTATAAGACTGGCCTGGATTGGAGTTTCTCAGAAAAAGTGGGTCCGCACTGAAAATTACTTGCTGCCCTTTGCAATGGTGGCAGTTAAATAACTCAACAAGAGGTCCCTCAGAGAAAATCAATACACACAAAATTGCAAAAATGTGGATGCAATTTGTGGGGAAAGTGGATTTGATGTGAGCCTGTGTTGGCTGCCAGCATGGAGTTACTCTCAAGGTGGATTTACGCAGGTCTCAGGTCTCTGGTTCCAAATTCTGGGCAGTTTTTCCCTGCCCTGCAGAATGACTTCCTACGGCTTCCAGCAAGTTTGCCTGCAAGCTCAGCTCTGCTTTGGGCTTTGAGGCCAGTTCTGTCCTGAGTTAGGAACATAATGTGACTTCTGTCATATTCAACCATAAGCATCCAGCCCTCCTGGCCTCTAAGGGAGAGGTCATGCTGTGTGCAGGTTCAAGTTGTGTGACATTTCCTTGTGTTTCATTTTGGGTCCAGGTTTTGAGGACAGAGTCTTGTTATGTTTCATATTTCAATGTAGTTTGGTAACCTGCCTCTTAGTCTAGGAAAAAGCTCTGCTTGCCCTTGCTCTACTACTACTGGTACAAGATGGCAAGAGCCTTTGAACTAAAACAAGATCACCATGAATCCCTTCAAACCTTCTCAATGCCTTGCCTTGTGATTGAAGAATACCTTAGCTTCTGTGACACCTTACCTGACCTGGCTTCTCTTTGTGTTGCAGAGTCAACCTTTATGAACTCTTTCCTTTCTGGTCTTATACAGTCTTCTCGGTTTCTTCAATAAGCCTATAAGCCACAGCTCTTCACTAACTTTATTCTGTGCCTTGAGTATGAGTCCCCAAACATTTTGCATAGCTATTTCCTTTATATCCTTCATATCCTTAAAGACTCCTCAGGAGCCAAATGTTTCCTGATCAACCTTTCTGAAGAAGCACTCCCACCTCATATTTCTGTCACTGCATTGATTTTCTAACCTAAAGCTATAATTGTACTCATTTACTTGTGCTCCTGCTTATTGTCTGTCTTCTCTTCAGTAGTATAAAAAACACATAGGTATGGAACAGATTCTTTATCCACAGCTATATTCCAAGTACATGTTATTATATCCAATTCATAACATTCCAAATATATATATGGAATGAATTATGAACTAAATAATAATTTAGGTCCCTTGTATGCCTACCTAGTTGCCTGAAATTACTATTTGTGGAATCTGTTCTATTTATCAGATTCTACTATTAAATATTGGTGAGCATTATTGGAAATAATACTTAACCATAATGACACATATTATGTACAGCAGTACTTTCCCCCCAAGCTGTTGGGGTTCATAGGAACCCTTCTGTTAATTTAAAATGCAATTTTGTGATAAAATAAAAAATATAAATCAGATAAAAATGGGTTAGCTCTGCTTGAATTAGGAATGAGAGGACTCATTCTTTTTAAGATATTTCTGGTAAATTTGGAGTCTTAAGAGAGCATGGCTTGGAAACCTGTAGTTTAGTAGTTGCTTCATGTACTTTGTGTTCTGCCTTCTAGACTGCACGTTTTTGGCAAATAGCTGGGCCATTCTATTCTTTATTTCTAAACACCAGCTCCATAATGAAATGTGGTCTTACTTTCATCTCTCCTGTTATAATCTAGCCCTGCAATTAATTTCCCATGTCCCACTATATCACAAAATACATAACCAAGACCCTGGGTTGGAACAGTTGGTTTCTGAACTTGATGGTAAGCCAGTGACACATCCCTCAACCAATCCATAACAATTTTATTTTCAGTCAGCAAGTGCCAAGAAAGCAGGACAGATTTCTGTAAAAGGATTTTTTAACAGATGGGATCATTCGAATCAGTTTTATTATTGTCTTAAAATGTATCTAATGCACCCACAGTGAGGCTTCTAAGGACCCTGACAAAATCTGAAGTTGAAATAAAACTGAAAAAGCATATGCTCACCAGATTCTCAGTGTCAGCAAAGTCTTCCCTAATTACAGCTCTGGTTCCCAACAAAAAGATGCCCACTTAGTCAACCTGCCCCGAGGCAATGTCTCAGTAAACCAGTAAACCTAATAGCAAGTCCTGAAGGCCCTGGAGATTTGATATCTCAAGGAAACATTCTGAGTGAGTGAAGTCCTTCCCACATACTCTTAAAACCTGGTGGTAGGTCCATGAGACAAAATAAACCAGCCAGATAGTCAGATGGCACAGGAAGGAGCACTGGCCACATTTGAGGAGACGCGGGTTCCATAACGCATCCTGTAAGTCCTATCCCTTCAAGGATTAGACTCTTCCTATTTCCCCCACCTTCACTCCCTGCCCTACCTTCCTCTCCTTTTTTACCCCTCAATGCCTGCCATCCCATGACATGTTCTTAGCCTCCATGTCTCTGTTCATCATATGGTTTCCATTTGGAATAAAGAAACTTAAACCAAGCCTCAAAACAGTACTTCTGCCATGTTAGGTGAGGGTCCAGTGTTGGGGAAGCCTAAATAAGACACACACAGGTCTACCTTTGGCAGTCATATTTCAAAGGCCTATCATGAACATTTAAGAATGTAAAAGAGCTAAGAAATTATTTTTATTGATTCATGTTGAAATGCTAACATGTTGGCTATATTATTAAATAAAGAACATTATTAAAACTTATTTTCCAGGTTGTGGTGGTGCATGCCTGTAATCCTAGTACTTGAGAGGCTGAGACAGTAGGATTGAAGGTTTGAGATCTGCCTTAGCAACTTAGTGAGACCCTCAGCAACCTAGAGAGACCTTGTTTCAAAATAAAAAGTAAAATAGGGCTGGGGTGTAGCTCAGAGGTAGAATGCCCTTGGGTTGGATCCTCAATACCCAACAACAACAATAACAACAACATCCAAACAAAATAAAAATATAAAATAAAATTAATTTTATTCATTTTATTTTTTAAAGTGTGGTGACTATGGATTATAAAACGGAAACACGTGTGGCTCTCATTATTTCTGTTGCACAGAGCTGCTCTAGTGGAGTGGTTCCCAAATTTTCCTAGTCACCTGTATCACTTTGGAAGATTTTACAAAACAGATGTTCCAGGTCTCCATTCTCTGACAATTCTAAACTAGTAGGCCCTTTGTGGAACCTGAGAATCTATTTCTATGATTCTCTCCAGGTTATTTACTGGCCTTGATTACCCCTGATCAAACAATATTCTCCCCACTCCTTTTAGCTTCCAGCTACTAAAGTGATGGCCAGTGCTCACTGTGCATCAGAGTCACCTGGAAAGATTATAAAAATAAGTCAACTTTGCATTTTTTTTTATATTTGGAGTCAATTGATCTGGGTAGAGGCCAGGCATTTAACTCTTTTATTCTCCTTGGTGATCCTCAAGTGCAGACGGAGGCAGAAACTGTTTGGTCCCAGCACTAACTGCACGCATTGGACTTTCCAGGTATGCTTCTTCTCCCTCACTAGATTGTGAGCTCCCTGAGGGCATGCTCTTCACCAATCCATCTTTTCTGCCAATGGCAGTGGCCCTAGAAGTGTGACAGAATGAAGGTATTGTGCTTCACCCCATATGGTTTGGCACTGGGGCAATAACTTTCCTTTTCTGGCGTGGCTCTCATTCTACCTCTGGATTTTATTCTATTTGTTTGTAAACCATTTCTGAAAGCTGGCATTCCCAGCTTCTTGCCTACCTGGAGTTTCTTCTTATGAGTGAGAAGAGATTTGTCCGAGTCTCTTATGATGCTGCGGTCTACATTACCCCTTTTACTCTAAAGGTTGAAGAAATGAAAACTTTGTGAAAGAAAAGAACTGTGGATAAAAGTTTCCAACTGTATTTATCCTCAGCTCTTCCCTATGTTTTTTTTTTTTTTTTTTTTTTTTTGCCCAACCACTATTACTCAGCATACGAAGACAGAAAAATGGTGAGTGCCCAGTACCCTGGGGCTGGATATCAGAGGATCAGGCCCATCACTGCCGCTGATGGCCTTGGAAGTTGTCTTAGTCCTAGTAAATTGAAAACAATAAGAGTTGATGTGGCTCACAATTGTGATGGTTGGAAAATCCAAGAAGGAAGGGCTTTGTCTTTGTCTGGGGATTGCCCTCATGCTGCCTCTCCCATGGCAGAGGGGAAGGGCAAGTGAACAGATGAAAAAAAGGAAGGATGGAGGCAAAATCTGTCCTTTCATCAGGAGCCCATTCCTGCTATAACTAACCCACCCCTATGAAAGGGGCATTCATCCATTCATGAGGATAGAGCCCTTAACATGGAATCACTTCTTGAAGATCCCACTTCTTCATAGAGTTGTGATAATGACTCAATTCTAACATGAGTTGTGTGTGTGTGTGTGTGTGTGTGTGTGTGTGTGTGTGTGTTACTAGTGATTGATCTCATGGACATTCTACCTCTAAACTATACCCCCCAGTTCTTTTTATATCAAAATAAGGCCTAAGTCACAGCACACTGAACCTGCAATAGTCCTGTCTCAACCACTTTAGTCCTGAAATTACAGATGAGTGCCACCATGCCTGGCCAGGGCTTGAGTTGTAGAGGGGACACCAAACCATAGCAGGAGCCCAACCCATTCCTCTCTTATTTCACTTTTCTCATCTATAATAGGAGTAGGGCATGCATGTTTCTAACATTCATTATGACCATGGGATATTTTGAACCCATTCTCCATCCTCTAGTCACAAAGACCTAAGGAGTATCTGCCATACCCAGGCCAGAGCACTATGCTGGGAGCACACAGGGAATAGGGTATAAAAGACCTTTGCCGAGGACTTGCTTCAAAATTGCAGTCTTAGCATTTTAATTGTGATGCTCTCCTTTTAAGAATCTCCCCAAGTGTTCTTCCTCCCATGCTGGTCAGTCAGACCTCAGCCAGCTGTTCTCAAATGTTTAAGAACTAGACCTGCTTTCTCAGGGAGCAGCAGCAGCAGCTCAGCCTATATAGACTGAGGATGTTTAACTAAGGACCAGAATGCTGATTCTCTTCAAAAATATTGTAGAATGAACATTTCACCAACCATTGTTGCTTTGGATGATTAGATGAATTGGGAAAACAAACAAATGAATAAAAATCACTGAAAAGCTTTAAAATAAAAATTGAAGGGGGGGGAATGTTTTTCTAGATTTGAAGTAGGGGATTCAATTGTAATACTAAAAGAATAAACTAGCTGATGCAAGCTCTTATTTTATAAAGACTATTTCCTGCTACCATTCAAAGCTTGGGCAAAAATAATCATATATGATTTCAAATTATTTTGAGTCACTGCATATCATATGCAACTGACAAGGAAGGGAGGGAAGTGGGTATCTTTTGTTAACTGACAAATTACCTTTCTTCTATAAATCCTCTAAGAAGCCAGAGGACAGAATGCTGAGCCGAATCATTCTGATTGGAACAGAATCCTCTGAGCTACTTTCAGAATTATTTTTTTTTTTTTTTCCTGCCAAAATGGGGGAAATCTACTTCTGAATGAATGAGTAGGTAATTGAAAATATGATAGGATTACAGAAGACAATAAAACTAAAAGTAATTTAAAAAGGCCAAAGGTTGTCTCTGACTTGTACATAAATAATGAAGCTACATGAGATGAGTAATGAGTAGAATTCTATTTTCATGGAAAATTTGGGCACATTGACAAGGCAGCCCAGAGCTGCAGGGATGGGGAAGAGCAGGGCTGACAGGAGCCCAAGCAGATGAGCCCAGGCCTAATTACTCTTTCAGCCTGGAGCCCTGTCAGGGATGCTGTTCCTTCTACATGGATGGCCTATTTTGGTGGCCATTGTGGTGCCTGTGTGAAACCGGAAGGCTTCAAGTGTGATGAAAGATAAGTGGAACGAGGGCCAGGCATGGTGGTATACTGGGTAGCTGAGACAGAAGGACTGTAGGTTCAAAGCCAGCTTTAGAAATTTAGCAAGGCTCACAGCAACTTAGCAAGACCCTGTTTCCAAATAAGAAATAATATAGGGCTACGGGGATATCTCAGAGGCAGAATGCCTCCAAGTTCAGTCTCAGTCTCTAGTACCACAAAAGTAAAACAACTAAAGAAACAATAATAATAAAAAGCCAGTAGAATGTGCATGTCCTGAAAATTGCTTAACACATTCATTGAATATCTACTCTGCCCCCAGCCCTAGTATAGGAATTTTGTTTTGAAATCATGGTATTATTTCAGGCATATTTTATTTTTCCCATTGTATGGGTAGAGAAACTGAGGTTGAGAGGATTACATAAATCTTTTTTCATAATACTAGTGACTTCTGTAAGGCCCACCTTCAGGTTTTTAAGACCTGATCAATACCCCTCAGTGATAATTATGTTTATAAAATATGTGGTTAAATTTTTGAACATAAATACTTTCATTGAAGAAGAAAAATTTAATAAGATGGGCTTTAGATAAATGGATGGGTTGACACTTGGGTCTATGTTTGCTTTGTGTTTTAAAGAAAGGAAGAAAGGAAATCAAGATTGATGGTATTAGTTACTATCCTGGTATTATGTAATAGTAACAGCACCAGGGTTGTTATGTCCTGCTATTTTTCTGGCCTCAGAGAACTAAAGTAACTTTCCTAAGGTTGTCCATCTTCTAAGGCACAGACGGAATAAACCCAAGGGGGAGGGACTGTCCAAGGGTTAGTACATGGACATGGAGCTGAGGGTCATAGGGTAGAAGTGCTTGTGTGCAAAGAACAGGTGACCTGAAGATTCCAAGGAATATTTGAGACATACTCCCATGTTATTAATGAGTTTACTGAAATTACTTGTTCAGTAGAAAAGTGTATGTGATTTAATAAAATAATGTCTAAAAACATTCTCAAGGCAGCTGCTGGATGCTGGCTCTCTGAGCATTTATAAATGCTTGGTCATTTCCATCCTCCTGAAGTCATTCAGTAGACATCAGAGCCAGGACTGGAATACAAGTTGAACCCAAAAGAAAATTCTTGAACAGCCTGGTATGAATAGGTGTGGTTTAGTCTGAGACTGCACAGATGAATCTGTTACTAGGCCTGCCTTGGGCCATGCCCCAGAACACTATCTGAAGATGTCAGGAAAGAGATCCAGAGCTGGGTGAAGAGCAGAAAATGAACATGGTTGAAAGCAGAAGGAGCTTGCTCGGTGGAATTAGGTGGTGCGAGGAAGGGCACTATAGGCAGAGGGAACAGAATGGACAAAGTCCAGGAGACAGAAAGTTAAAGAGAGGTGAAGCTTAAAGTACAAAAAAGGGAGGAGGGGATAAGGCTAGAAAACTAGATAAGAGGTAGGTCCTGGAGAGCCTATGTGCCGGACCAGAAATCTGAGTTTATCCAGGAGTAGGGGGTGGGGGAATGTATTAGTCAGCTTTTTGTCACTGTGACAAAGGACTGGAGAAAAAAATAACTTAAAGAAGGAATGAATTATTTTGGCTCACATTTTTAGAGCTTTCAGTTCATGATTGGCTGAATCCGATGTTTCTAGAACTATGTATGGCAGTACATCATGGTGGAAGGGTACAGCAGAGCAAAGTGCTCTACTCACTCAACTCATGGTGTTCAGAAAGGAGAGGGAAGGAGGGAGAGAGAGAAGAGAGAAGAGAGAAGAGAAAGAGGGAGAGAGACAGACAGACAGACAGACAGACAGCACTGACCGAGACCCACCAGGGCACTTCCTGGGTGATCTACTTCCTCCAACTCAGATCCACTTCCTATAGTTTATATCACCTCTCAATAGTCCATTCAATTATGATGCCATCAATGGATTAATTCACCCATAATATCAGAATCTTCATGATCTAATCACTTCCCAAGAGCCTTCCAACAGTGAAGAATTGGGGACCAAGCCTTCAGCACACGAGCCTTTGGGGGCTGTTCCAGACCCAAACCCTAACAGGCACCATCAGCGTTCCCTAAGCAGGATAAATTAAAAACACTTAGATATTCATTTTAAATAGTCATGGAGAAAACATCCTTACTCTCAGTAATAGCAAGCCTCCTCAGGGCCCTGCCTCCTACTACTTACACTCTTATTAATTCTTCCCAAAAGGAAGTAGGGTTGGCCTTTATACAACAGGAGATAGCAGAAGAAATAGTATACCACTTCCTAGCTGAGGTTATCAGCATTCTTGCTGTCTCTGTCTCTGTCTCTGTATGTCTTGCTCTCAGATTGTTTACTCTGCGGGAAACCAGCTTCCATGTCTTGAGCCACCCCATGGGGGGCCATGTGAGGATGCTAAAGCCTCCTGCCAACACCTTGAGAGTAATCTTGGGAGCAGGTCCCCCTGCCAACTCAAGCTTTCAGGGAACACCTACCACAGCTGACATGCAATTTAAGAGGCCCTAAACCAAAACTATCCAGCTATGCTGCTCCCAGATTACTGACCTTCAAGAACAGTCTGAAATCATAAATGATTGTTGCCTAATCCTCTTAAGTTTCCCAGTAATTTGCTACATAGCAATAGATAGCTAATACATTGCTGAAAGGTGGGAAAACAGATTCAGGCAGATGAAGTGATGTAGGCAAGACCACAGAGCTTACTAAATTCCAGACACTAGTTTTGTTCTCATGTCTGCCGGACTTCAAACCCACTCTTTCATGTACATCATGCTGTTTCTGCTATTTCCCTTAGTGATAGATCAGAGACAAAGTTTTAGATAAAATCATGCCTGTGACAATTCATTAGTACTTCCTTAACTCCTGAGATGGGTCTGGGATGAGACTGAACAGTGAGTGGCATGCCCTTGGAATAACCAAGAAGAATTAACACGCTCTCTGCCCTCTCTTCTTCTTATTTTCCTATAAGGAAAAAAGTCTTTCATAATAGAGCATATGAAATAAATATAATAAAAGCAAATACTATAGAGTAGCATTAGAACTAAACACCACATCGTAAAAAAATAACTGGGAAGTATCAAATGACTCAGAGTAAAAGATCTTGGGAAGTTTCCACAGGGAAGGGCAATTTAGATCACTTGTGAATACAGGAAATCATAGGAGCAAAGATACCATAGCACAAAACTACTGAGGCAATTGTTAATGTTTCTGATTGCAATAAAAGAGTTATCTAAACATTTAAAGGTCCAGAATAGTCTCAATATGCTTTTCTGTATGATTAATCACTTAGATTGTGTGTGTATGGGGGGCTAATCACTGACTTTTAGAATCAGATTATTGATTAAACATTTTCATTCCTATGGCATTCTACTGTTTTCATAATAGAACTGTGGGCACTTTGCTCCTCGCGTATTTCATTTAATCTTTACAATTTGTTAATCCCCACTTCATAAATAAGATTAAAGGCTAACTGAAGTTAAATAATTTTAAAGGAGTTTCTCCACCAGGGATGCTGGATTAGATTAAGCCTAGATTTTCTCAAGACCTCTGAACTTTCTGATACATACTTTGTTCTCCTAGATTATTGCAATAGCCTACTAATTAGTCTTCCCTCTTCCACCTTACACTTTATTTCCATATAGTCGCCAGTGCGGTCCTTATAAAATATTTATCAGATGATGTCATGTCTCTCCTCAAACCTAATACTTATGTCATAGGATGAAATTTGAATTTCCCTCCAGGACTGTGTATGATCTGTTTTCTGGACACATTTCTGGTCCCATCTCTGCTTTTTTGCCCCTTCCCTTGAGTTGAGCTGGAAAGTTTTCTCTTGAGTATCCACATGCTTCTACTTTCCCCTGCATTTACATTCATATCCCTGTTTAAGTGACAACTCACCAGAAGGGCCCCTGACTCCTCAATCTAATATAGATGAATCCCCCTTTCTAGCTTTTGCAGCCCCTCTTCTCTATTGTACCATCCACTTGCTGTCATACCCTTTTATTCCTTTCCTGGCTTATAAATCTGAGCATTCCATAAGAATGGTAAGGTTTTTTTTTTTTTTTTTTTTGTATTATCCACTCTTATTTAGGGTGACCAATTTGTCCTTATTTGGCTAGAACTTTTCCTGGACTCAACACTAGAAGTCTCATGTCCTAGGAACCTCTTAAGATAGCTGCTTAACCTACCACTGTTCCTCTCTCAAATGCTGGGCTTAGGATCCTGACTTCTGTGTTAGGCACACTATCACATCTCAATGCACTGAAGACAGAATGAGCGAATGCTGCTTGGTCGTCTGGCCACCTTCTCTAAAACATTCTTCATGCTGTCCAATCAAAATTCATAGCTTCTTCCCCTGTGTTCCTATCTCATGCTATTAGTACCTTCATTTTACTGAATTTACATTCAGTACTTGTCTCTCAGCCATTCATTAGGACTACACACTACTGGATGAAAAGATCTATACATATGTACCTCATTTTTTTTGTAAATAATGGATGTCTAGTATGTGTTTGTTGAAATGAGTATTTGCATAAAGGTAGATGAAGACTCTGGAATAAAATTTTCACAGTAAAGTCATCATTCTACAGTACTAGAATGGACAACTGGATAACTGGAGTCCAATGGCAAGGGCATGTGCAGCCAGTGCTAGGGATGCTATGCTTCAGTATGAAAGGATGGACAAGGAAGCGAGCTGGCAGACACAAGTGTGTGTGTGTGTGTGTGTGTGTGTATGTGTGTGTGTGTGTGTGTGTGTGTGTGTGTGTGTGTGTAAGCTGAGGTTGAAGACACAGAGGAAGGTGGTAACTCTAGGAAGCAGAAGCACAGATGACCGAGTAGTCATGTAGACAAGAAAAGATCCAGTGAGTAAATCAAGATACATCATAAGTCTTACAATTAAGAATGCTTATTAAAGTACTATATACAATCCTGGACATATAGACAAATATCTAAAAGTAGAAGGCATATATTGACACAGAAAGATGTTCATCACACATATTAAAAAGAAATAAAAATCAGGTAATTTTGGGGGAAAAAGCAGTGTGGCGGTTAGCATAGTGATTAAGGACATGGCTCTGGAGCCTGACTACTGGAATTTCAGCTCCAGCACTGGCTGGATATGTGACCTGAGGCAGGGCACGTACTTTCTAAGACTTCATTTCCTCTTCTGTTAAGTGAGGATAATTATAGTGTTCTTTCACAGGACATTTTGAAGATTAACAGACTTGATACATGCACCAATGCTACATTTTTCTTTCTTTCTTTGGTACTATAGATTGAACCTAGGGGCATTTTACTTCCAAGCTACACTCTCATCCCTATTTTATTCTTTATTTTGAAACAGGGTCTCACTAAGTTTCTGAGGGTCTCAATAAGTTGCTAAGGCTGGCCTTGAGCCCGTTATTCTCCTGTTTTAGCCTCCCAGGTTCCAGGATTACAAGCATGTGGCACCACACCAATCGATAAATGAAGCATATTGTTGCATTACACTGCATAGGCCTACTTAGAGAAAATATATGTATGTAGTGTATATAGAAAACAGAATATAAGGATGCAAATAATGATAAGATTATGGTTAATTTAAATATTCTCTCTTGTGTGCCTTCCTGAAGATTTTTATTTTTTCCAATAAAAGTGTATTAATAATAAGGGTATAGTAATTAATAGTAAAGGGTATAGTAATTAATAGTAATGGGTAAGGGGGCCACTTACCCATGTCTGGCTTCTGGCTGACAACAGGAAGGTTGGCCACAGCAAAGGCATAGACAATGGTTGTCCAATTGGAGTACTTGCTTGGAAACATTAGACACATATCTTGGGTAATGAAGACCATTTGAACAAACTCAGTTTTTTCCTTCTTGTAGTACCCAGGATTAAACCCAGGGATTTGCATATGCTAGGCAGGGTAAAGTTTCCTTTTTAAGAAAAGAGTACCTGAAATTAAAAGCTTCTTTAAATTGGAATCTCTTTAGAAATACTTCTAAATTTAAGATATTTAATTCTTTTAAAGGAAAACCTTTCAAAGCTACAGCTTGGCTTAATTTAGCAATCTCATTTATGGAATAAAATGTCAATTGCACAGCTGATTTCCTGCCAAGATAGCAGCTATTGAGAACTACGAGCAAAGTTGACAGCTGATGCTACCAAAGCACGACGGTCTCACTTCATTCCGGTCTGTCGAGGACTCTAGAAAGACTGAGTCGACTTGAACCATTGTGAACGCATTTCTTTTTCAACAAACAAATATGCACATAAAAGAACATATGGAAGCTAAATGCAGGATGGTATTCTGCAACAGAAAAAGGACATGAGTGGAAAACTGGTAAGATCTAAATAAAGGCTAGGGTTTAATTTTGACAAATGCACCAGCAATTTATGTAAGATGTCAACATTAGGGGAAACCAGGTAAAGATTGTACAAGCATTCCCTCGACTACCTGAACAATGTTTTTGTGAATCTAAAACCATTCCAAATTGGGAAATTTTATTTTAAAATATCTGGGAGGAAATATGTATAGCTATATTATGTTATTTATTAACTCCCTATAATATGCATAGTGTTTGTTTCTGCTGATCCTCTGATGACACTGTTAGGGAAATATACCTACATATACCCCAGCAATATCTCTCATATCAATTATTTCCTTTCTGTGTCCCATCGGCGCTTCTTCCCAATCCATTTCAAATCCTTCCATCTCCCTACCACATATGGAGCAATTCTCAACCTCAGCACCTTAACATCTGTTGGGAGGACTGGATGGTTCTTTGTTATGGGGGCTGGGCTAGCTGCCCCACTACATTGTCTAGAAGCATCTCTGGCTTCTACCCACAAGATGTTGGTAGTACATTTCCAAGTTATGGTAACAGAAAATGTCTCCAGACATTGTCCAATATCTCTTAGTGAGCAAAGTCACCCTGGCTGAGCAACCCTGGCATAGAGAGCGAAGTCTACATTTTTCTACCAGTACTCAAATACTTGCTGCTATTTCAGTCTTCTGCTTTCTTCTGTTTACCTTTCTTCCTTTCCCTAGACCTTACCATGTTGGTGCTTTAACTCTTTTTTGAAAGTGGTGTTACTTTTTTTTTCTGTTGAATTTTTCTGGACTTCAGTCTCTCCAACAAGTAGTTTAATGCCCATCCTTTCAGTAAAGGGGCAAGCACACAAGACACTGCTGAATGAAGTAAAAACATGATGGAAAGAAAGAACAACTTTATATGCCTACAAATATGCAATGCAACATAGCCTCTTCAGGCATAATTATTCTTCTTCCTCCTCCTCCTCCTCTTCCTCCTCCTCTTCTTCTTCCTTTATTGTCTACTATTTGTGTCCATCTCTAGAACCCTATATGTGTAAAACGTACTTAGGCTCACATCTATTTGGAACCTCTGTGTCTCTGTATGCATCTCCCAACCAAACTATGAGGTTGCTGGACATGTATTAATAATTACTTGGTACTTATTACACTCCAAGTTCTGTGCAAGTAACATAAGAAATATCATTTTATTTTCTACAACCATGCTCCAACAAATATTATCATTATATATGATACTGGGTATCATATATAATGTGTAAGCATACTGGTGGCATACTGATGGTACTGGGGTTCCTGGAAACCCTTCTACTTCCTATTTTATACTTTTTATTTGGAAACAGGGTCTCTTACGCCAGAATGCCTGGCTTCGAACCTGTATGATACTCCTGTCTCTGCCTCCCAAGTGCAGGGATTACAACCGTGCGCCACCATACCTAGCTTTCATTATACTTTATAAATCAATAATTTAAATTCAATTCAGCTAATTCACTTTTCCAAGATTACATGTCTAGAAAGTAGCAAGGTTGAAGTTTAAGTTTAAATTCTGTATCAGAGATTCAAGCTCTAAACCATCATACCAAAGAATCATATTTTACTCATCTTTTCAACTGCTATTGCACCAACAACAGAAATCTTTGCATAGAGAATCTTCTCAATAAAGATCTATATTTTTAGCTTTGAAACCTGATACCTTCCAGGGGAACAAAAGGTTATATGTGAAGCGCATCTTTGGGTCTTCCAGTTTTTATCTAGAACTGTTGATACAATTGCTACCTAGGTGATGAGGGCTCAGTAGCATTTCCTTCTGAAAAGCATAGCAGAGAAACTTTCTTCCTTTGTAACTTAACCAGCTAGCTTTGATTGTTTTCATTCAGTGCTTGAACCTAGTTTAGGTTTTGTTGAAGATATTTGCAACTCGCTCTACTGGATAAATATTAGTGTCAGGAAACTTTCGCATTTCTATATTGAGTTTTTATAGCATTTCTTCTTTGTAACAATAGTAGCTAACATTAATAGCCATAGCACTATGATATGGGTTCTATTTTAAGTACCTAATATGCACTAATTTATTTAATCCTAATGATAAGCTAATGAGATAGGTACTACAATATCCCATTTTATTATTAAAGAAACTGAGGCACAGACAGCTTAAATAATACGTCCACAGGGTGTGACTCCAAAATCCAAACTCTTAACCAGTATTTTATATTTCCTCTCACAGAAATAGAATGCTTTGTGGGATACTGAGGATCTGTGACTGGAACTATTCAAGTATAAATTAAAAGTCTAAATATTGCAGATATCATAGGGGCCTGGAGTTGTGTGCTTCTCCAGAACAGAAAGTGCATCTCAGCTTTGCTTTCAGTGATGTCTGACACAAAGCAGGTTTGCAGTTAAGACTGTACTGAATTGGATAGCTCATAGGCTCTAACAATAGGGGTCTGAGAAGAAAGTTAGGAAGCGTGGATCTCATTCTGGAATGTGCCTGAGCCAGAGGCATTTTGCTCCCTGAAGACAGTTTGGCGAACATGATGACATCATCCACTGCCTTCTGAGCCCTGAAGGTCAGATGGCATGGCTCCTGGCAAGCTTTCTTAGTCAGTGCCTGGAGGGGCCCTCAGTACATCAAGGACAATCTTCAAGAGTCTGATAAATCAAATTACAATGACCCAAGCTCGCTCAGTCAGTTGAATCCCTTGAACAGCTAAAGACATTAATACATCTTTTGGAGGAAAGACATTGGATTGTGCAATGGGACAGATAATAGACCTTTTTCAGGTCAGCATGCATGAGAGCAAGAGCAAGTCTTTAAAATTTCGATTAGCTTTGGCTAATTCTAATTTAAAGAAAGAAAAAAGAATGAATTTATGAAACAGAATTGGAACAGAAATGAAATTTACAAGGATAGTTCTAAGTATTAGATATTAAGAAAAAAGAAGAGAGAAAACCCAACAAGAGTTCTGTAGGCATTAGGAGGTGGGCAGACTCATTCTCTTTGCATGAATGTCCTTAGGAGAATTTTTAGGTTGGACATGATTGACAGCTAAGGTATTGTCTCTTCAGTGAATATAAATATATTATGGATGCAGAGATATAGCAGTAGAATATGAAGTCCTAAAGACCTGGTGTAAATTCTGGGTCCTTTAAATAGCCTAAAGATGCCGTATTTGGGAGGTGGAAACAGGAGTACTTGGGAGGCTAAAATATGGAGGAACACAGGATTGAGGTCAGCCTCAAAAACTTGGCAAGACTCTAAGTAACCTAGAAAGATCTTGTTTCAGAATAAAAATAAAGTAGGGCTGGGAGAGGTAGGATATCCCTGGGTTCAATTCCCAGTACCACAAAGAGAGAGGGAGAGAGAGAGAGAGAGAGAGATTGATTTTCATGCAACTTAGTTTGTTCTTCTAAAGAATGAGAACAATAATACCTTCCTCAAGGGCAACTGGGAGGATTTTAGATATTGTATAAACAAGGTTGAGAAATAGGAGGTGTTAGTACTGCATGCAGTCCACAGGGTAGTTGATGGGAAATAGTAAGCTCTTAGCTCTTCTGAGTCTAGACCATGAGAGCTACAGTGCTAGAAACGGGACTCACACATGGATAAAGGACATTTGTATTTTATACCATAAAATTTTATACTCTGATTCTATACCATCTGTTGTTAACTGACTGTTTCAACTATATTTCTTGCTGTTTTTTTATATACACTTACTCCCCTCCACTGAGCATCCGTGCTTTTAGTTCTTTGGACAAACCACTTACCCACCCACTCCCCTTCATCCACCAAATCACTAATAGGAATCCTAACACAGGTCTGACTATCTAGCTGTGATAATCTATCTGCCTGTGGCAATACCTGTCTATCACCTATCCATCTCTATCCATCCATCCACCCACCCATCTCTCCTATCTTTCTTGTGTTCTAGCTCTTCTGCTTAGCTTTCTCTTTATTTCCCCTGTTCACATATGTCTTTCTGAATTCTCTGAATGCATTACTCTTTTGGTACTTAACATTGACTGTCTTTTATTATCAACTAAACTACCTAATAGACTGTTGGAAAACACATCACTTAGTATTGTCTTAATTATCTTCGTCTGCCTCTAAGAACCTAAAATGGTGCCTACAGAGGAGAAATCTTTTTTTTCTGGCCCCAGGGGGTTGACCTCAGGGGGTTCTTCCTCTGAACTAGACCTCCAGCCCTATTTACTTATTTTTTATTTTGAAACAGAGATTCACTACGTTTCGGAGGGTCTTACTAAGTTGCTGCAACTGGCCTTTAACCTGTGATTTCCCTGTCTCAACCTCCCAAGTACTGAGATAAAGGCATGTGTCCCGGTACCTGGTGAGGAAAAGAACTTTTATAAAATACTTGGTACCAAGCATTGTACTAGAAAGTTTACATAGTTAGATAACAGAATTTTTAGGAAAACCCTAAAAGTAAGATAAAAACTGTGCAGTTGAGGAATCTAAACCTCTGAGGGCTGGGGATTTGAATGTCTTCTCCTAAATTATATACAGTGTCTATCTATATCAGATGCTGTTTTCTTAGATCATGCATTTCTACAGCATCACCTCTCTCTTTCTGCACTCGGAAGCCTAAGAAGGTCTGAACTTGCAGGCCAATGCCAGTGCCTTCCATGGACACGTGGGCATGGGCAGCAGGGCGCTGTCTACTCGCCATCCTGATCTTTATCACTCAGTGAATGGGAATTGTTTTCCCTCCCACGGCATCCTCACCCCCACAAAATAGCTGTAGATAAGCACTGTCTGGAAATGGCCGAAGCCTGGAAGCTAGCTTCTCCCTTGATGAGTTCTCTCCTTCTGTGACTGCACAGAGCAGGCACAATGACAATGATGATGGTGGATAAATATATGAATTAATAATTGCTAGATGCATTAAAAGAAGGTTGTCTCATATCTAACCTACTTGAGACTGACTAGCTTCACTGGATATGCACACCTGTAATCTCAGTCCTTGGAAAGCTGAGGCAGGAGGATCGCAAGTTTGAGGTCAGCCTCAGCAACTTAGTAAGAACCTGTTTTTTTTTTTTTTTTTGAAGTACTGGGGATGGAACCCAGAAGCATACTACTCCAGCACTGGTTTTTATTCTTTATTTTGAAACAGGGTCTCATGGAGTTGTGAAGGGCCTCACTAAGTAGCTAAGGCTGTCTGCAAATCGTGATCCTCCCAGTCTCAGCCTCCCAAATGCTGGGATTACAAGCATGCGCCACCATGCCCAGCCAGACCCTGTTTTAAAATGAGAAATTTTTCTTAAAAAAAAAAAAAAAGCTTGGAGTGTAGCTTAGTAGTAGAGTGTCCCTGGATTCAATCAACCCCCAGTACTAAAAAATTAAAAAAAATTAAAAAAAGATTAAATAGCATCTTCTCCAGTGAAAATACAGAATTAGCAAACTGAGTGCAAGCAACTCAACAAAGCACTCTCTTGGTCCTCTTGAGGGAAAGACTAACCTCTGAGTCCACTGCTGCCGGCACCGACATCATTCTATATGTTAATGCAGGCCTGCTATTTTAAGAGCTCTGCACCTGAGCTCATTAGGTCATTTAAACTCAGACTCCAACCTCTCGGAGTCTGCATTAGTGGTATGAATCCCTTAAGAACTGGGAGGGAGCACCATCTTCTTGATGGATTAATTTATAGGCAAAAAGTGGCAGAGAAGAGATTGCAAGGAACTTCTTTCCCCGGGACTTGAAACAGGGACTCCTAATTATTAACCAGAAGGCTGGATGCTGAGGTCCTGTTCTGAGGCTGGGTTTGGACCAGCAATGAATGACTTTCCCTTGCTGGGACAAATCATTTGCACCTTCCAACAGAAGAGTGCACAGGATGATGCAGAGGTGCAGAGCAGTTCACTGCAGGGAGAGATCGGCTCCTAGGCGCTCCCTCCTGCTTGCCTCCAGCAAACCAAAATGTGCACCACAGCACTGCCATATTCTGGCTTTGTAACAGAATTGGCTATAGCAGGTGTTGTCTGGGGAGCTTGGGCGGTCCAAAATTAGGCTAGGTTTTTCAGAATCTATGAAATTCCCACCGTGGATCAATTTTCATTCTAAGAAATTCAAATCTAAGGTTAATTTACAATTGAGGTCAACAAACATTTACTCCGTACCCACTTGGGAGCATGTACCATGTTAGAGACCCATTCAGGGGTTAAAAGAGAAAGAATCATAATCAGCACATGGTGATAAAGAAGGGGATGTTTATTCTGTTCGAGTACTGAGGTGGCTTTTCTGGTCACCATTTGAGGAACTCTGGGGGTAGTTTCTGGAAGACTGGATGAAGGAACAAAGTACTGGGGAATGAATGAAAGTTTCAGACAAGATGGGGTGGTTTTTCAGGTAGAAGACACAGAGCAAGCAAAGGTATGGCCTTGTGAAGCAAAACTGTGTGTGTACGGAACACTTTAATCTGTTTTTAATTTTTATTTTTTGGTACTGGGGATGGAACTCAGGGGTATAAGCTGAGACGAAATAGCTAGAAAAAAAGGAAGGAGTTAAGGGGAAAAACCCAAAGAGGTGCTATGTAATGGAATAAACTCCTAGAGAGGCAACAAGAAAGGAATTTGAGAGACAAGAGGAAGAGAGGCCCCCAGAGGAAAAGTGGCTCCTCTTCTGGGCTTAAGGAAAGCAGGTGAAAATCTCACAGAATCCCAGGATCTCAGAGAAGGGCTCATCCTTGTTTAAAACTTGAGTCAGACAGACAGTGATCCCAGTGTTCACCCTGCCAGTGAGTCGCTGTGTGCACAGAGAACTTCCCCAGCATGACACTCCTTGTGGTCAAGGGGGTGGAACGCCTGCCTGCAAGTTATTCTGAGGCTTCCCAAGATCAGGTGTACAAAGCACACCATGGTCCTGGCACAGGGCGAGTGCTCAGGAAATCAACTTGTTTGTATTGTTCTTACCAGTGTTCTTAATGGTACTCAGTCTCAGCCAGAGATTCAGTATACTTTTGTGATTTTCTGACCTGCCATTTAATACCTTCCTTAATATGGAAAGTGGTGGCGGGCATGGTGGCATACACTTGTAATCCCAGTATGTGGGAGGCTGAGACAGGAGGATCTGGGTTCATGGCCATGCCCTCCACAACTTAGTGTTTAAAAAAAAAAAAACTGCCATGTGTGTTGGCTCATGCTTGTAATCCCAGCATCTGGGAGGCTGAGACAGGAGGATGGTTGTTTGCAGACAGCCTCAGCTACTTAGTGGGGCCCTTTGCAACTCAGTGAAACCCTGTTTAAAAATAAAGAATAAAAAATAGGTCTGGGGGTGTAGCTCGGAATAGAATACCCCTGTGTTCCATGTCCAGTACTGAAAAAAATGGAAAAAAAAATTGGGCTGGGGATGTAGCTTGAAGGTAGAATGCCCCTGGGCTCAATCCCCAGCACCACTAAATAATTAGATAAACAAATAAATAAATAAATAAATAAATAGGGAAGTGTGTTTTCTATTCCAAATAACTTTCTTGCAAACTCTTCTGGAATAAGCTTGTTTTCTTAAATAGGGACTGTCTTCAGTAAAACACATCACACACACACACACACACACACACACACACACACACACACACATGTGTTTTATTCTCATTTTTTCCTGCAGACTTTCCAGCTTTTTTAGTCTTACAAATTGGGTTTTTAATAAAATACTACCCTGCAAAGATTTTGACTGTGTTTCTCTTGAATTTATTTTAAACTGATTTTGAAAAGCTTCTAGAATGTCTTTTCAAACTGGGAAAGATTGGAATGTAGGAACTCCAGGATGAGGTTATTTGTCAAACAGAGCGTTTTGCAGGACTGGTCTCGCCTCATTCGGCAGAGTCATGACATTAAAGGTGGGTCAGGCTAGATCCAGATTACATTTACATAAAATGCCCATGTGGGAGCCTTCAGTCTCTAGCATTTCTTTTTTCTTCTTCTTTTCTCCCTTTCTGTCTGACTCTTGCCTTTATTCTATCATTCAAGAGCGAATAAAAAAGCAGAGTAAGTTTGTAGTTATGGGAAGTAAACAATTATCACATTATTAATCAGCTCTGAGTGAGTCTCTGGAGTCTACATAGGCCATGCAAATCTACACACACACACACACACACACACACACACACACACATGTACGCACCACTGCTGAGCTCTGGTCAGCAATGGCACAGTGTGTACCCTCAGTCAGGCATTAGACTCACTTTGAGCTCAGAGGGGAAATGATATGGTTCTTGCTCTTTCGAGATCCTCCTAGACAAAACCATGAAGATTTAGAAAGAGCCGTGTTGAGGATCATTGTGCTAATAAGGGTAGCACTCAGAACTGGACTGTAGAACTTCTGAGTCTAAATTCAGTATCTTTTCCTTCTGTTGATTCTTCATGAGAAGCAGTCTTTGGGATGGGATTTAGAAATTCCAAGCATCGCCGGGCATGGTGGCGCACGCTTGTAATCCCCGCACTTGGGAGGTGGAGACAGGAGGATCGCGCAGGTTCGAAGCCAGCTGCACTGGCGTAAAAGACCCTGTTTCAAAAATATATAATAGGTCTTGGAGTGTAGCCCGGAGGTAGAAGGGCTTCCAGGAACCCTAGTACCACCAAAAAAAAAAAAAAAAAAAAAAAAAAAAAAAAAAAAATTCCAAGCATCGTATGGAATTCATTTTCTCAGCCATGTGTGTTCCAAGCATTGTATGGAATTCATTTTCTCAGCCATGTGTGTTCTCTTTCATACATTTATATGCTACGTACAAATGATCCTTTCTTCATTGCCACTTTGTCCTATCAATCTAATTAACTATGTATCTAGTGTCGCAGCATCTTAGTTACAGGTACCAAATATTTATTTGAGTGGGGGATAGTGGAAAAGCAGAGGGTGGTTTCTATAAAAATAGAAACAGGATGATATAGAACAAGACTGTGATCTAAGCAAGAAGCAAGGTGTTTTATAGTAACTGAACAGAAGAACAAGGATGGTGACCGTGTGGTTGAGACCCCTCAGATCTCTCTGCGTCTCCTGTCACCCACGCCAGGCATTTACAGAGGAGAAAGTCAAGGACTCTGAGCAGTGTTCTATTTCCTATATGTAAGTTGCACAGAGCATGGCTTTGCACCCCAGAAGGTGATAAACATGCCAGGAACACACAGAAATGGCATGGAACAGTAATTTTAAATTCTATTTAAAAGTACTGTAGGAATTTGACAGGGGAGCTTTAAAATCTTTCTAAGAAGTTAAACCGATTGAGCTCAGGACCCTCCTCCCAGCTGGCAAAGGATATCGGGCTAGAAGATGACAAACAATTGGCTATTCCTACTTTATCAGGTCATGAAGTCATTGAGAGATGTGAAAAAACCTGGTTGGAATATCTGGAAAAAACTGGGGGAGAAATCCAGTTTATATCATTTATTTTAGGACAGGAAGCAAACAGAAAAGTCAGCAGTGATCAAGAAAATCAGCAACTTGGGTTCTAGGGCTAGTTTTGTTTAGAAAGCACTGTGTCCATGTGGAGAACTTAGTCTATTATCCCATGCAAAGTGCTCTGGATAATTCAATCTTAAGTACCATAGGGACACGGCTATAGTTCAAGCCCATGAAATAGCCTGAGAAGAGTGGCCAACTGGGAGTGGGGTGAGCAGTAAGGGAATTGGGAAATAAACTGACTTATTTTAGGGGCCCAGAGATCTAGAAGACAAAGCCTGCTGTGGTGAGGCTGGGCCACAAGCATATTAATTATGCTGTATTGTATAATGGCTAAGCATGTGGTTATACAGAGGCTACTTAGGTTTAAATCCCAACTCTACCGCCAACTGGCATTGGTGTCTTGAATGAGTCATTAACCACTAGGTTTTTGTCTTATCTGTACCATGGCAATGACTGTACTTTCCTCAGAGTTATGACTGCTGTGTAAACTAACCCTTGTGTGATGTCTGGTGCCTGCCAAATATATCTGATTTAAGAGTGGGATCTCTGCAAACCGATGCCCTGGGTTCAAGTCCTGGATGTGCTACCTTCTGGATATACCGTATCAGACAAGTTAGAGATTCTCTGTGCCTCAGTCTCTCTATACTATGGGGAGAGAGAATTGTCTACCTTATACAGCTATAGTGAATGCTGAATGAATGCAGTGACATAAATGCTTAGTGCCTGGTATACAGTAAGCACTAATTAAGTGGGAATTTCTATATAATCATATTGTAACCGATGATTAAAAAATCTACTTTGCACCTCTGTCAGAATACTCAAATATTTTTAGACCTGAATAAAACCTAGAGAAAGATCCAGCACCTGCACCCACGTAGCAGTTTGGTCTCTGACTCCTGGAGTGCATATTATTGGTCTTGCACAAACAGAATCATCTCTAAGTTTGGACATCAATGGACTTGAAATGCACATTAGGATAATCTCTTAACCATGTCCTATAAATATTCATTGTGGCTTAAACCCTGTCACAATGAAGGAAGCCAGCAGGAATTCATTGGGCCGTTGGGCCTCTATGGGGTGGGGGAGCCAGGAGGCTGCGGTTGCTGCTGGGAGTGGGCTAGAGGCTCCAAGCATCCTACACCTGCTTGTAGCCATCTCTTTCTGCCCATAGGGGGGGTTCAACAGAGCTTTCTTTATTTGGCTTTACAGTTCCTAGCACAGATCCTGGAATGTAAAATGTACTCCACAAAGATGTTTTGAATTAACTGGGCACAATGACACATACCTGTAATCTCAGTATTCGGGAGCCTGAGACAGGAGGATCACAAGTTCAAGTCCAGCCTCAGCAACCTGGTAAAGGCTTTGGGAACATAGTGAAAGCCTGTTTCAAAATAAGAAATAAAGTAGGACTGAGGGTGTAGCTCCGAAGTAGAATTCTCTTGGGTTGGATGTTCATTACCACCTCTCTCACAAAGATATATTGAATTAGTAAGTGAGGCATTAGTAAAGCAAATTAATAAGGAATAACTGTCCTCTTTGGGTACTGAAATGAGAGGAGATGATCTCACAACCCACATGGCTTTACTGTGAAGTTCCCAGGGGTTCAACGATGGCCAGAGGAAAAGAAAGAATGATTCCAGGAGAAGAGTGACCTTGGAAGGATTGCGTTTCTGGGAACAGGACACAGCTGGGGCATGGCTGGGAGATTTGTGGACTGTATAGAGGGGAGCATGGCTGTGACTATGCCAGGGCTACTGCCCAACAGCATGAGGGCTAGAGCAGGCTTGAGTTCAAGTGTAGAAGGAAAACATAAGTAATAAGCAGTAATTGGATTTCTACTTAGTTTAGAGAACTAAGTGCTATTCGTATATTATCTCATTTAATCCTTGTACTCATCTAATGTCTACTTTATAGCTGAGTAAAATAATTTCAAGGAAATTAAGCATTTCACCTAGATCACACAACTTTAAGCCTGCTGAGACAAGATTCAAGTTCATTTGGTTTCAAATCCTTTAAAATTTTTCAGGATCATTTGCTGCTCTGAAGACTTGTAACCCAGGTAATCATGTACCTAGGAACTGGGAGGGGAGCTCACAGCTGGGTGGACAATGGGATGACTAAACTAGAGCCCCAGATCCACAGTAACAAGCTAGATCCTAGATCCTAGATCCCATGATTGGTTGCTGGGCCTCTTCCTATTGGGTACTTTCTGACCTGGCTTGGGGATCCCCTTGGCTTGGGGATTGGGCATGGACAGTTCCACAGGTAACAGAGATTAAGAACTCACAGATGACACCTGGAAACTCAATCACATAGCCCTAATCTTCAGGATGGGTAGGAAGGGGTTACTATCCTTATTTTTCAGCTGCCGGATTCAATCTCTACTTCCTCATTCATAAACAAGGTACCCTACTGGAATGATGAGGAGTAGACTATGAAATGAACTAATTAGAGGTTGTCAGAACCTACCAAGATTTACATAAATGGACAAAACTGCTGGCCTTATTACAAGGCTGGCAAAAAAAAAAAAAATGGGATCAGGGTGAAGGAAGTGCAGAACTGAATGGCTTTCCCTGTTAGCCATGCAAATGGCTCTGCGATCTTATGCAGATTTCTTAACCTCTCTGGGCTTCAGTCAAATAATCTAAAAAGGAATCACTAACATAAATGGAAATGAAGCTCTTTGAACCTGATAAAGAAACATCAATGTTGAATAATGTTAACAGCACCTTTAAATTGATAATGTCATTATCACTTAGTTTCCAACATGCTTCCACATACATGACCATGGCTCTATCTTCTTTCAATCCTATGATTTAGGTTGGGAAATAGAATTCTCAACCCCAGTGTATAGAATGAGTAACAGAGTCTTCAAAAGAATACAAAAGGGCCAAGGTCACAAAATTGAAAAAAGAGGTGACACCTCATGATAGAGAATGGATATCACATGATGTAGAAAAACACATATGATACTAGATAGAACTATAGCTTAAGAACCATTAAATTAAATGGATAGTTCTGTAATGTGTTGCTTTGTATATCATAGAAATGAAGAAACAGAGCTGCAGAGATGTTAAGAAACTAGCAAAGACTAGAGTTCTGGGGCTGAAATAAAACCTAAGACTGTCTAAACCCCTAAAACATCATGTTTATTCCCTTACTATAACCTGCAAATTGAGTCTTACTTTAATTTAACAAGTTATTATTTAGTTATTTTATGTGCCAAGTATGGATCTAGACACTAGGGAATAATGATGGTTAGAGTCCCTTCTCTCTTAGAGCTTCTATACTGATCACTAATAAACAAGGTAGTAAAACATAGATGTTAGGCAGTGTATGGCTCGAATTGTGATCCTCCAAAGAAATACATTGAATTCTTAACCCCCAGTACCTCAGAATGTAACCTAGTTTGTATACAGGGTTATAGATGTGATTAACTAAATTCAGATATAGCTGGGTGTGGTGACACACACCTGAATTCTCAGTACTTGAAAGGCTGAGACAGGAGGGTCACAAGTTCAAGACCAGCATCGATGACTTAGAGAGACCTTGTTTGAAAACAAAAATAAAATACGTTTGGGGTTGTAGCTCAGAGATAGAATGTCTCTGGGTCCAATTTCCAGTAGCCCGTGTGTGCATGTATACACATACAAATTCAGATAAATTCCTATTGGAATAGGTTAGGCCCTTAATCCCCAAGATCACTGCTTTTATAAGATGGGAACAGAGATACAAAGGAAAAGGTCAGATGAAGATAGAAGTAGATACTGGAGTGTTATATTTATAAGCAAAAGAATACCAAGGATTGATGGCAAACCCTAGAAGCTAGGAAGAGGCAAAGAAAGATTCTCCCTGCAGTTTCAAAGGAGGTGTTGTCCCATCCACACTTTGCTTTCAGTTCTTTGGCTTCCATCACCACTGGACAATATATTAGGCTTGCAGTTTGTGGCACATTGTTACACCACACCAACCCTCATACAGGTAGGGATGTACATTACTTAGTGAGATAAAATATGCAACAATAAATTTTTAAAAAATAAAAATAATAACCCTATTATTTAAGATGAGGTGAAGACTGCCAGAAGCACTAGACCTTGGTTGGTCTCTGGCTTCTGGTGAGTGATAGATATGTTGTGCCTGCCTACCTCAGGATTGCTTTGCAGTCTCTCCTCTCAGCCTGCAGGCTCGGGACTGTGTCTGTCTGCCTTCTAGCTCACCTCTACACGAACTTGACTTGAAAGGGTTTACTAAGCAAATTAATAATGTAAACGAGATTGCAGCTAGCAACTTCCGTGCAGGAGCAGTGGTGAAGGCCTACTGCACAATAATTGTTTGCATACAAATGGATGCTGCTGCTGAAAATGACTGTAATGCTTGGGGAAGCAGGCCATCAGCGCTGCTGATGGGGACACTTTGGTACCCGTTCTGATCATTTTTGCTATTACACGAATCATAGCAAATCTACAAAGTGCTTTATCACTTATACTGTGTTTCTCTCCCTCAGCTTTTCATTTCCTCCTCACTACAACTCAGGGAGATGGGTGGCAGCTGGCTTCCCATTTTATGGATAAAAGTACCAAAGCTTTTCTGGGTTGGAAAACTAGTTGAAGACTCAGTGTCAATGTGGGTCCAGAGCTTCTGCCTGTAGATCTATTGTGTAGCTGGTAACTTTCTAAAAAACCTTTAAATAATCCAGCTGTTTATTATCCTTTTAATAATATCTAACCTCTTGCTGGTTACTAAACACTGAGAAAACATTCTATTATTTAACACTTGCTCTCACCTATGAAATAAGTACTGATACAAAGAAACAAGGCTTAGAGAAGTTATGTAACTGCTTTAAGATGACATGGTAGGTGGTGGGAACTGCTGGGGGTTCGGCTTCCATCTACCCAGAGCTTAATTCACTCTGAAAGGGAGTATTAAAAACCCAAACTTTGGACTCCACAAAATTCTGGGGCTGGACTCTGGGTTGTGTAGTTGAGTAAATTCCCTGGTAATTTTGATGTTGCTATTTTCTGGGGCATGTCATTTTTTTTTTTTTTTTGTCTTTAGTACAGATTAGGGCTCCTGCCTTTAACTTAAAATCCAAGATGTGGCTGCAAACATGTCTCCCAAATTGCAAAGGCGGTACATACTAGCTGATCCTCAAGCCAAAGCTACTTCCCAGCTGGGTTCAGCAGAGGTGCCACCTCCCATGGACACCCTCAGGCAGCCAGGGGACCAGGGTGTTTGCCAGTGAGGGACGAGTCCTTTGGGACCCCATTCTGGCATTTTCATTTATCATGCAAATGAAAGAAGTTAAATCAGGTCATGCTAGGGACTTGCAAATCAAAATTATGCCAGGGGGTTCTTCTGGGCCCACCACCCGGCTGTGCTGAGGAATCTTCAGATGCTTCTGTTTTTTAATTTCCCATTGAAACAAGGAGCTACTGGTGCTAGGTTTTCCTGGTGAAAGGCATGTCTACTACTTGGGTTTGGGATCTGCAGTTCTGAGTCATAGGCTGCCTTAGCTCCTGGCTCTGCTGAACTCAATGGGAGGACCATATCTTATGAGTTCAATGGGAAAAGCTGTGTGGGGTTTGGAGTCTAGGCCTACCTGGATTCAATCTAACTAACATGGTGCAGAGCTCTGTTTCAGGCCAGATGCTTACTTTCATGGAGTTTGTTGTCCAGAGGTCTCACTTGAACCTGGGCTCTGTCACTTACAAACTAGGAGACATCTCAGTTTTGTACATTTGTAAGAAAAAAATCCCACAAGCTCTCTGAGTCTCAGCCTATTTACCTGAACCCTTTTCGTTATGCCTGATACACTACAGTTGCACAGCACAAACTGCAGATGCTTTAGGTAGCCAGTTCCTCAAAGTTGTCAATGGGAGGGTGCATTAGGGAAATAGATGGATAGTACAAGTTTGACTTACAATACTTAATGTATTAATTTATTTACACATTCATTTGGTACACATGCATTTGCTTTCGTTGGGAGGGTTTGTACGGATTTGCATCTGTCTCTTCTGTCCCTTGAGCCTGGGACTGTATTTCTGACTCCTTCCTAATCCTCTGAAGCGAGACAGTCAAGCCCTTTGCACACAGTCAGCATTTGCTACTGCTGCTGAATCACTGCCTGAATAAATGAATAATTTGCCATGGAAGGAGTTGGTCCTCATTCAAAGCTCCAGCTTCTTTTGATGGATTGGACTTGCCAGAAGAAAGAAAAACTCAGCACTCTCAAGGGGCAGGTGGTTAGCTATGGTCACCGCCGTGCACAAAGACCCTGCAGTGTTTTAGAAATGACCTTGACGTTGGCTCCACCTGATACCTGTGAGGCACTGCACCTGCTCTCCCACATCAATAAGGAGTAACTAAGTGATAAATCCAAGCAAATCGGCGATAGAGAGAGCTCAAACTTAAAGTGCTTGTTTTATTTTTAGCAGGTTTGTTCTCTTTGCCTTATCCATAATAATGAAGGTTCGCTAAATCTTGGTTTCTTTGTTCTGTGATAGAAAGATCATAAGCATTGAAGACAAACTCGCCAGAGTTCAAATCTTCCCTTTCTACTTACTAGCTTTCAGACCCTGGGGGCAGAAGCAGGAGCAGGAGTGCTCACAGGTTCCCTTGTAGGTCGGGTAGCAGAACAATATGCCATCCATGAGACTGCTGTGAGGATTAACTGAGGAGAAAATCATGAAAGCACTTTGTAAACCATGACTCTATGTGGATCTAATTAACATGATTATTTTTATTCCCTTAATGATCTCTATTTTCCTCTCTTCTTCAGAATTACAGATTCTTAGGTGTGGAGGAGAGCAGGTTCATGGGCTGCCTTGTCAGAATCAATGAAAGAGAGCTTGTCAAATTCAGCCTCCATAGAAGTCCCTCAGACTGGCTGAACTTGGGGAGAGAGATGTGTAGAGTGGGCACTGAGGTTGATGTCAGCCAGGCCAGAGGAGCACAGATCTAATCACATGACTGGGGCAGCCTCTGCTACACCATGGTGAGGCAATGTTTGATCTTATTTCTTTGGGCCAGATGTGGTAAGACCAGAATTGGATCAAGAGGGGACCAGAAGGGTGTGGACTAAGAATGGACCAGAAGGGTGTGCAGGTTTTACTATACTCATAGTCCTTTGAGAGGAATATAGGCCCATTCAGTGCTACTCAGGGAACCACCAGGGTTGGCCACAAAACAGTGAATTTGAAAGACCAACATCTGTGGTTTCTAAGGGAAGAAAAGGCAAGGCAGGACAAGTAGGCTTGGGATCACTGGCTTCAGTCATCTAAGTGTGCCTTGTTGCTGTGCCCAAGTGTGGGTGACTAGAGCACGTGGATACTGGCCAATTGTATGAGAACCCTAAAAGGGGAATAGATAGGTGAGGATGACCTTCATCAGCTTTTCAAGAAGGAACTGACCATCCAGGTGTGGTGGTGCATGCTTGTAATCCCAGCATTTGAGAGGATCGCAGTTCGCAGACAGCTTAAGCTACTTACTGAGGCCCTTTGCAACTCAGTGAGACCCTGTTTCAAAATAAAAAAAATAAAAATAAAAAATAGGGCTAGGGGTGTAGCTCAGAGGGAGAATGCCCCTAGGTTCCATCCTTATTGTCACAAAATAAAAAAAGGAACTGACAAGTTTCTGGCCATCATCTCAGAACTAGTGCAGGTAACACCCAGGCACACAGCACAAAGACTGTAACAAGTGATCATCCTGCTTCAGCTTGCATCGCCTCAGGGACACCTAACTCACTGCTTCTGCAGGCAGCGCTACCCATCCCAGGTCACATGATGGTGCAGAGCCACTTCCTGATACTCACCTAACTCCTGTCCTGCAGCTTCTAATCCTTGTTTTTCTTTGTTCTTCTTCTTCCTATGAGGACACATAAGTTAAGCTATGCCCTTCTTCTCCGAAATGCTAACCTTCCCACTGTCTGAAACCAGAGTCTTCTCTCTTCTGGAAGAGAGTTTTCTGGTTAGTCTTTATTTAATGAGTTCACACTATTTATTCTTCTTTTATCTCTTCCTGATTTGTCTTGTCCAAACAGGGAAAGGTAGTGCCTTAAAAAGATGCTAAACTCACATAGGAATTTAGCCATGAAGCTTGGACCCACCATAGTAACTGTAGTTAAAGGTCACTAAGTGTCGGTCATACACCAAATGTCTCAGTCAACATTCTTATTCCCATAATAAAAAAGAAAAGAAAAGAAAACTGACCACATAATTTAACAACTGAGAGGAAGGAAGATTTGCTCACAATTTCTGGAGATGTCAGTGTTTAGTCCAGGTGAGGCTGGAGTCTGTGGAGCACAGTGTGTGGTTGTGGAAAGCAGAGAAAAATAGAGAAGGACTCTGTTCTCATATTATGGAGGCAGGAGGCAAGAACACAGGCAAATAAGGAAGGGTATTCTGAGACAAAAGCACAGTCCCTAAGGCCACATCTCCAGGAATCCACCTTCTCCAACCACACCCCATGTGCCTAGGTTACCACCCAGTAAACCTATTACAATGGAATTTTCTACTGATAATAATCTCATCAGTAGACTTAATTATATCATCTCTGAACATTAATACAGGAGCTCTTCAGGGGACATTCTCTATCTAACCATAAAGGGAAGCATCACAGAGGTGCTTCAAAGCCAACTTGTCTCCATCCACCCAACAGTACTATGATGAAGGCATCACTGTACTCCAGTTTACACATGGGTCCACTGATGTCTAGAGAGTGAAAAGACTTGCCCTGGGTATGTGGCCAGTACCCCAGGAGCTGACGTTAGAACACAAGGTTTCCTGGGTTTATATCAGGTTACTTTTCATTTTCTGGCCCAGTTCATTGGGCACTGAGGGAACAAGGCTGAGAAAATTACATTCTGAGACAAAGCAACCTGTGGGCCCTCTTTAGACCTCTGTACAGATGTTTGAGACTCAAATACCGGCTGCTTTTTTCTGTGGGGCTGATGGAACTCCTTGTCAAACATCCAGGCATATTTTCATCTCTTTAAGAAATCAAGGCAATTTTTACACTTGACAAAGGTAAAATCTCTTAAAGCTTTGGAGGATTGGGAGAGAGAATCAAAACGACATTAATAGAATGACATATTTTTAGTGTAACACTTCAGAGAAAACTCTAGGGAAACAAAAAATAAAATGAACGACCTAAATATGGCTCTTTTTTTTTTTAATACTATGAGGTTCAGAGCTTCAAAGGAGTGGGTTGTGCTGGATATTTGAGTGCCCCAAATCTGTAAAGAATTTGAATACAATAGAAAACCTCTGCTTCAGTCTGGTAAATGGCAGCAGCTGCTTGAATACTGAGTTGTCTACTTTTGAGCTGAGTGACTATGGACAAAACACTAAACATCTCTGGATCTTAGTATTATACTTTGTAAAATAAGGGTGGTAGAACTGATCTTATTGAACTGTGAAATCAATTTATATTAGATTTATGTTAAATATTTACAATATATCGTGTATTATATAACCTATTCAATATGTTCTATTATATTATAGTTATGTTTAATATTCATATTAAATTCATAATACTGAAAGGAATGGAAAGCAGGATATGTAACAGGCATGCTCCAAGGAAATGAAAACACTTTCCTTTTATTTATCCACAGGGCTTTTATTTGTAAATTGGACAAATGACCTGTTTCAGAAGATTACTAAAGTATCTTGCCCTGCTTTTTGCTAAGTTTCCAAGAGAGGAGCTGTCTTAGATTGGGCTGCTATAACAAAATATTATAGAACAGGTGGCAGGAACCAGGATCTTTTTGCCACAGCTTTGGAGGCTCCAATAAAGTATAGAAAGTCTCTCTGGGTTTGTGGGAAATTGTGCTATTTCTGCAGCGGAAATATTTAGTCCTAGCCATCATCCCTGTACCTCTTAATCACCAATACTGTATCCCTTCCAGTTGCTTAGACTTAGAACATTCCCTCACTGAGACATCTAGGGCCTGGACAGGAATTAAGGAAGCAGACCTCTTACTCAGACCTATTATCCCAAACATTTGTTAGACACACAAATAGATATGCCATCCTATGGAATATGGTGCCTAACCAGTGCAGAACCTTCTCTAGAGCCTTGTTGTTTTCTTAGGCAATGACCAGAGATGTGGGTTCCTCCACTCCTTGTCAAGATACATTACACAGCTGGACACTAGAGATGAGAAATTAGTAAGAATCTAGCCATCTCACTTTCTCTTTTACTTATCTCTCTTTTCTTGTTGGGGGGCACTCATGATTGAACAGGGTCATTCTATATTCTACCTCCTAGCTACATCCAGCCATTTTTAATTTTTTGTTGTTTTAAAAGAGGGTTTTGCTGGGAATCTCACTAAGTTGCTGAGGCTGGCCTTGAACCTGTGACCCTCCTGTCTCAGCCTCCTCAGTACTGAGATTACAGGCATGCATAACTATATCTGGCTTCCTTTTTTCCCTTTGCACACTCTCCCAGAGCAAAAGGCCCAGTTTTTGGAAGGAGTTTCCTCTATATCAAAATTCTTTTCTATTAGGACTTATGGTTTAATGACAGACAGACATAAAAACCTCTAAACCAAAAAAAGTCACATCAATTGGGAGGCTTCTAAAATTATATCATTTTACTTACTTAAAAGATTTTTAATTTACTACCGATTTTTAAAAACTCACAAATTCTCCCTATAATCTAGCTTTTTAATTTTCTCTTGAAATTATATTTTTTCATGGCACAAAAATTGTTTCTGGCAGAGTTAGTCTTCCCTTTTACATTGTGCATGAACTGTCTGGTACTGTGATGAATTGACCACTCCCCTCTATCTTGGACCATGAATATATCTGAGTCACACATCTATGTTTTCTTTCTAGCCCCTTAGGCACTTACATTTCTAAGATCCATTCCACATACACAGTTTTGAAACTCTATGAGCAATCTCCTCCCCCTATGCCCATCTGTGGGGAGCCATTGAGGCTTTCCCCTAGATTGGTGTCTCTGACTCAATTGACTGTCCTTCGCCCAGAGTCAACAAGATTTGGGGTTATGTAAAGTTCAAAGAGGTCTGAGAGAGGATCAGTGGTGATGACACAGGGGTACTGATAGGCCTATCTGTAATAAATGTGTTTTGTATTGGTCTTTATTATATTCTAGTGGTGGTATGCACGAGAATATTGATTGACCTGTGACTGTATAAATACCTCAGGAAAAACAAACCCAGGGTCGGCGCAATAAAGATGAGATTGACCCAGAAGTTGCGTTGGCCAGGAGTGTCGGTGCAATAGAGAATACTGACCCAGGCATAGTCATCAACCTGTAGGAAATATTGACCCACGAACAGGGGTCGACCAGTAGAGATAGTAGGCTGGCGGTTCCCCCACGTTAGAATTAAAAATTCTTCATCCTCACACCTCTCTTCAGAACCTGTACTCTTGCCGGCTGGCTCTGGCACCCATCATCACATGAAACACAGCCAGGGAATATAACATACTGCATCCTGATATAAACATGATTAATACATGAATGCATAAGATGTTGTAGATAAGTATACAGTCTCATGCACTATATACACCTAGCACTTATCTTAAAAAAGTTTCATAAAACCTTCCAAGAGCTTTTTAATAGTTATTTCACTTTTTAATTTTTTTTTTATTTTTATGTGGATCATATTGAAATTGGCATACATTCAGATAGTGCTTGGGACCCTCTCCCCCCTACACTAAACGGCTCTGAGGCTGTGAACAAGTTACTTGGTTCAATGGATTTCCTATTTCTTCAACTACAGAATAGAGATATGACTTATTACCTGGGCACTGTATATCTACCAGTTCAGTCCAACAACCATAAAACATGCCATCAGAAGTTCTGATCCAGTGAATGTAAGACAGGCCCTCATGTTTGGGGAGTTTGTTATCTAGTTGAAGAAACAAAGAAAAAATGCATAAAACAGAAAACATCACATAGGAAAGGGATCCCAGAGCCTAAGTACTAAAAACTGGGGCATCTTTGAGTTAGAAGGAGCCCTAAAACTTCTTCTTTCCCACCCCATCTTCAGCTGTGTGCCTCCTCTTTCTTCCTTAAAATACACTTTAGCTTTCCTCCCTTTCTTTTAAGGGCCCCAAGACTGGGTGAATTAAGAGCCCATGTCCCCTCAGCTCTCTATGGTCTGTATCTATTTCTGGATTTCCATTAGGTAGGGACTATAAAACACATCCATCTGTTTTTTATAGTTTATGAATATATTTATATATTTCTATATATACATATATATATGTGTGTGTGTGTATATTTTTTTTCTTTTTTTTTTCTTTCCCAGGTTCACCAACCCCTTGTTTTAAACAAGTCTAATCCTTGAGAGAACTATGCCAGCAGCCCATTCTATGGGCACCAATGAGATGTCTGGTTAAAATTTTCATCATAAATAACCTCCTCTGGTGGACAAGTAAAATCAGGCCAGATTATTCTGGAAATTTGAATCTTAGGGTAATTGATAGAAAAATATCCAAAGAGTTTGCAGCTGGATATCTGAATCGAAATCTTTTCCCCAGAAGAGTCCATTTGTTTCTGCTCCCATGATCCACTAACTTGTCCAACTTGTCCCTATCTACATCCTCTTTGGAAGGTCAATCCTGGATACCTTCCTTTTTTTTTTTAATAGTTAAATGGAGTTATTTCTGTTTGTTGCTTACAAACAAGGATTCTAATTTTGATCAAATCTTTTTCAATTGGTACCTTTCAGAGTCTAGCCAAGTGGTAACCTCTAGGGATAAAATATAAGATATTTGTTCAGTGAATAAATTTATCAATGCTGTCTCTACTGTACCCATTCCTTCCTCACAGATAACCACCTTTCCTCTTTATACTAGAGCAGAGCCAACAACAAAGAACTCAGTATCTCACTAGACAGTTGAGGCCATTTGGAAAATTGTCCCAAATGATTTCCGTAGTGTCAGATGTTAGAAAGTTCTTCTTAAATGAGTTAAAATCTTGCTCACATTAACTTCCCCCCAACTGTTCCTTGTTCTTTGCTGGGACCATGAGAATTCGTCTATCAGATAATTTCAGAGTTAGGGCTAGCAACATCTACAGAGTTTCAGGGCTTGCTAAGAGGTCTCTAAGGGATAATAATATCTCACATTTGAAAGGCAAATAACACCTAGAGGGTTTTCAAAGCTCTTTCCTAACCATTAGGTAATTTATTCTCACAAAAACTCTGAGACACAGATTGCTGTGGGATTACTAGTCTCCATTTTACATATCAGGAGACTACCCCAGAAAAGATTGTATAATTTATTTTCCAGGTCACATAACTAATAAAGGGCAGAGTTGAGACTCACTGCCTGATCTTTATGACTTAATTCTCTTCTTTCCGCAGTTCTACCATGAGTCCCTTACCACAGGATAATAATAGTCATCTCATTGATGAAGATATGATTTTAAAGGGAATTCCTGTTTCAGATACTTTGCTATTATGTTTTCATCATCCAAGAGCGAAAGATGATCATTTTTAAGGCACAGCTGAGGAAACTAAGGCTCAGCTGAGTGAAAAGACTTGCCTAAGATCACTGGGTGATACATCTTAAAGCTGACATCTGAACGCATATCAAGAACCCAGATGTCTGATATATTAGCAGTTGGACCCTGTTTGTACAAGTGACCTGGCCCTTTAACAGAAAAGCTTTCATTCAATTCAGTCCCTATTAGTTTCTTAACTGTGTGCTTTTAACTTCAGGAACTCAGCAAGATCAAGGGCATTCCCTTACCCCTATCCCTGTTGGATACATTTTGTCCGGGGTACATTTTGTTATTTTCCTTTCCCAATTCCAAATCCTTTTCTCCCCTCTCTCCACATCATTACACCAAAATTTCTTAAAGTTTTGTTGCTGAATAACTTATAGGGGAAGAGGAAAGACTGGCTAGACATGGGAGACATTCAGGTCATTTTTACTTTTCCATCTGTGAGCAGTGTCAACTTAGCATGGAGTAGGCATTGCACAGCTGTGTTAACACCAATTAGACACATCTGTATTCTGTTACTTTGATTTGCCCCCAGGACCTTCCCTACAAAGGAATCATGTGTTCTTAAGGTCCATCTGCAAGGTTTTGTTCTCAGCACTGATGACACTATAAAATCATGGTAAAGTTAATTATTGGGAAATTAAAATGGAAGTGCTTTCTAAATTCTTAGAACATCCACATTACTATCAAATGAGTTTATTGTGATTAAAATGATTAATGACATTCCAGTAAATGCCAGAGAATTAAAATCATGATTACAAAGAAGCTAGAAGTCTTATCATCATTAAGGTACAGCAAGGAAAAAGTGAATGCTCTCTCCTTATCTGTTTACATTAGGGAAATAATTTCAAAACAAAGAAAATCATTTTAATCTTGGCAAACACCAAAATCTAGGGGCTTGTTTTCTTATTTATATGACTTTTGGAAATAACAGATATTATACAAGAGAAAAAATAATAGTTCACATATAATGTAAACAAATATATACACAGATGAAACAAAACTGAGAAGTGAAAATTAGAGCTAAGCTTCTCATGACAATTTAGCATATAATAAATAGGGCATTTCAAAACTAGACAAAGGTTGATTTATTAAATTAAGCACTGGAACAATCAGCTCATTGATTGAGAGAATTTAACTACCTTTCATTGTATCCCTAAATATATTCCAGAGCAAAATAACTACATAAAAAAGATATGTTTGTTTCTATACTATCATAGAAGGCTAAGCATTAGGATGCATCATTTTGAAAAGAGAAACCAGAAAAAAATTAATAGATTTCATAAGATATAATTTAAATTAAATAGATAAATAATAACCTATAGAAATATTTGTAGTATACTTGAAAGAAAGAGGATAGCATTCTTATTTTTAAGATACAGAGAATATCTTTGGCATGTAAAGATCTTATACTAGTAAAGAAAAAGCCATGTTCTCTGATAAAAGAAAGGGAAATACTTGAAAGAAAAAATATAAGTGGTCAGCAGAACTATGAAAATATTTTCCTCCCTCAGAAAGGGGGAAAGATTGCAAGTTAAAATAACAACATACTTATGAATTTGGCAATGATTTTAAAATCTGCATAATAAACAATGTTGTAAGGACACAGGGAAAAAGATGGACTATCTTAGACTCTTCTGAAGATCCAGAATCAGTACAAAATTTATAAAAGATAATTTGAAGAAGAAAAAAAAAACACACATATACTATATTAGTTGGGTAGGGCTTCTATAACAAAATTCCCCAGGCTGGGTGGCTTGACCAAGACATATTTGTTTCCTTAGAGTTCTAGAAGGCAGAACTTCAAAATCAGCATGTTAACGGTTGTTCTGTAGAGGCCTCTCTCCTTGGCTCCAAGGTGGCTGTCCTCTTGTTATCTCACCACATGGTCTTTTTCCATATGCTTTCCTCTCTTGTGTCACTTTTTCTCTTATAGTGGTAATAGCCATTTTAGATTTATATTCATCAGCTTTTTGTCACGATAAACCTAATAATCCCAGTACTTGGGAGGCTGAGACAGGAGGATTTCAGGTGTTATAATTAGATATAGAATGGCCCTTGGAAGAGCAAATGAGTTAGTGTTTGGAGTTGATGTAATTGAATCATGAGAGTTGTAATCTCAGCAGTGGGTAAACCCCCTGTAACAGATTTATCTGGGTGATGACATAGGTGATGACCTAGGATGTGGCTGGGGAAGGTGGGTCCCTGGGGCTATGGCTTTGGGGTTTTACATGGTTCCTCCTCCCTTGCTTCTGGCCTCCTTGATATGAGGAGCAAAGCCTTGTGCTCTCCCTCTCTCCACTTCCCACTGCCTCCTTGCCCTGAGATTTGTGATGCCTGGCCCTACATGGACTGCAATTTATCAAGGAAGACTGTGAGCAAATACATCTTCCTTCCTCTAAGTTATGTGATCAGGTCTTGGGATTTCAGCTGTGAAAATGCTGACTCCCACCACATCCCCAGTCCTACTTTATTTTTTTTAAATTTGGAAACAGAGTCTAACTCTAAGCTATACCCCCATCCCTAATTCCATTTTTATCTTGAAAAAGAATCTCACTAGGTTGATGAGAGTCTCACTACTTTCATCTGAATCACCTCTTTCAACTCCCTGTCTCTAAATATAGGATCACTGGACTCAGGGCTTCAGTATGTGAAAATATGTGAATCTGGAGGTGAAAGGGACATGATATAGTCTTCAACATACATAAACAGACAAATATACATCCTGAAATATTATTAACCTTCAACCAAGCATTTCTACTTCTAGAGAATCATCCTAAAAGCAAAAAACTGGCTCTAAAGCATATATACCTCTCATCACAGATTCTTTTCTCTAGATTCTTCACTTAGGTAAAATTGATGATGAACTACTAAATCACATTGTTTCAAGATAAGATCCAGGAATGTATTTATTTATTTTTTAATTAACCTTCTCAAGTACTTTGGATAGGCAACCAGGTAATGGTAAAAATCGCTTTATGGTGTAAGGATGAAAAATATCAGAGCTATTGTTTCTATCTGCTATGACAGAGCCACTGCTGTTGAATCTAGTAGTCATTGAAGAAAGGACAGCATCCCCAGCACTGAGCACCTTGGTTGTGGAGTCAGATGGCTCTGGCCCAAATCCACTTTTTTCCTATTGGATGGGCAAATTCTTTACTTTCTCTGAGCCTCTGTCTCCACTCTCTGTATAATGAAGAAAATAATACCTACTTGCATTGTGGTATAAGGAATAAAAGTAAGAAAGTAAAAAGAAATAAAATGTTATCTTTAAGTCATCAAAAGCTTGGTATCAGACAAATGAAACTGTTATGTGAGATTATCATTTTTAATTTTGGATAAATTGCTATAATAGTAGATGTCAACCACTAAGCCAAGCATGGGAGGGAGGGATGGGGAGAAAATGGGGTGGGGATCGGGTGGGGGCTGACTGGGCGATGTGTGCATGTATGTCTACAAAAGTTTGTATCCCACTATGATGTATGAATGCAGTGTACCAATAAAAAAAAAGTATCTGGTAGATGGTCTTTTGTTAGATCATCACCAAAAAACACTCAGGGAGTGAGTAGACCAGACAAATTCATAAAGACCAGACTCAAGTGCAGTCACATCCATAACAAGATAGAAGTTATTCCAGAGAAGTTGAATCTCTGACATGGGGACAGTATTTTCTAGAGAAAATTGTATAATTTTTGGAGACAAATGGATCTGGATTCAAATTCTAACTCTACCACGTGAAAAGGGAGGCAAGTGTGTAGTTCCTCAGCCTCAGTTTCTTCATCTATAAAATAGGACTTATAAGGTTGACTTCATAGTGTTACTAAAAGGCATCTATAAGGATAACCTATTGACAGCCAGGCATGGTGACACCTGACTATAATTCCTGAGAGGCTAAGACAGGGATGATCACATATTTGAGGCCAGCACACAGTAACTTAGAAAGACCTGATTTCAAAATAAAAAAATAAAATAAAATAGGGCTGGAGGTGTTGCTCAGTGGTACAACATCTCAGTGGTTCAATCTGTAGTAACACATATACATGCAATAACCTGATTATAATATAGTGTACGGTGTTGCCCACAGTGCAAGCCAAGTAAATGCAATCTATGCTTCTGTCACTGGCAGTGCACATCTGCCTCAGACAGGTGTGAAAATGTTGGCAGTGTCAGAGGCTGTGAGGAAATCATCTTGAGCAAACATGCTGATGAGTAGGTGTAGTGGAGTCTTTTATTCTTTAGAGAATCATGGGAAGGAAGAGAACTAATACGTTATTTCATCTGTTACCTTTCTGCTGAAGGATCCCTGGCTACAAATACATCCTGTGATGTTTTTCTCAGATAAGTTACAAATATGCCCCAGCTTGCCTTGAAAGGATTTCCTCAATCTAGTAGACTGGGGTGTTAGTCCTGATAGTGTGAAATCGCTTTAGCAGAAAGCCAGGGCTGTCTGTGGGGCTGGGCCCTTCCTGAGTGTCTGTCCTTAAAGAGGCAGATAAAGGAGGATTGCCAAACCCTCCTGGAAATGGAATGGAGGGCTCTGAGGAGAAGGAGCACTCCTTCTCAAGGCTGCCTCAGGCTGTGTGTTCCCAGGAAGATGTTTCAGAGCACAGGAATCATGGATATGAGGCATAACTCCCAGGATGGTAACAAATGAAGCCTCTGGGTCAGCTTCTGGAATAATCAGAGTCTCTTTCTGTCCTCAGGAAGTTTGGGGAGAGATGGAAAGGCCAGCCAGCTCAGTGGCTGCCCGGGGCACAAAGAACAGAAAGAGGCAAGACTCACTGAAAGAAAATTGGGGATATTATTCCAATTAACAGAGATGCCACGAGGGATTCTTTATGTGACAGAGAAAATTTAAATTGGTTGCCATATTAGTAGGGAGTTTTCAGGTCATAAAGAATAGAAAACCACGTTGAACTACTTTTTTTCTTCATGTGATAAAATACACATAATACAAAGTTTACCATCTCTCTTAGTCAGCTTGGGGTGCCATAACAAAACACCACAGATCCAGTGGCTTAAACTACACAAATTTATTTTCTCACAATGCGGAGATTGGAGCCCAAAGATCAAGGAGTCAGCAGTGTTAGATTCTGGTGAGCAGCCTGGCATCTGGTTATTGACAGTGACTTCTTTATTTTTCTTTTGGTTTTGGAAATTGGATATAGGGGCATCCCACCTCTGAGGTATACCCCCAGCCCTTTGTATTTTGAAACAGGGTTTCACTAAGCTGCCGCGGGAATTTCTAAATTTCTGAGGCTGGCATCTGATCTGTGGTGTTCCTGTCTCAGCCTCCCAAGTACTGGGATTACATGCATGTTTCACTGTGCCTGGCTTTGGCAGTGACTTCTTGCTCTGTTCTCCTGGCCTTTCTTTTGTGCATGTACAGAGTGAGCATGCCTGTGTCACTCCTCAGCTTTTAAGAACTTTGGTTGGTTACTTTGGATCAGAGCCCCACCCTTATGACTTCATTTGACCTTAATTACCTTCTCATTGGCCCCATACCCAAAGACAGTTCATCTTGGGAGTTGGGGCTTCAACTTTCGAATATTAGAAAAACACATTCAGCCCTTGCACCATCTTAGTCATTTCTAAATGTTCAGTTCCATGGTATCAACTACTTTCACACTGTTGGGCAACCATTGTAACTAACCATTGCCAACAACCAGTACCAGGGATGTTTCATCTTGCAAAACTGGAACTCTATTAATTGAACAAGAACTCCCTATTGCTCTCTCCTCAGTCTGTGGCAACAACTATTCTACGTTTTTAAATTCTATTTTTGCCCCTGTCAATTTGGCTATTCTAAGAATTTTATATAAGTGAAATAATATGTGTCCTTTTGTGATGGGTTTATTTCATTTAACATAATATCTTAAAAGTTTACCCATGTTGTAACATGTATCAGAATCTCCCTTCTTTTGATGTTGAATAATATTCATATATATTATTATATGTATATTAAATTATATAATTCCATTATATGTTTACGTGAGTATACACACACACACACACGTGCCACATTTTTATCCATTCATCTGTCCATGATATTTGTGTTGGCAATTGTGAATAATGCTGTTATAAACATGGCTGTACAAATCAAACTAATTTTTAAAATGCCATACAAGGAGATGGGCATGCGGCCACATGCCTGTAATCCCAGTGGTTGAAATGTTGAGACAAGAGGACCATGGGTTCAGACAGCCTCAGCAATATAGTAAGACTCTCATCAACTTAGCAAGACCTTGTTTCAAAACAAAACAAAAAACATAAAATAAGATAGGACAGGAGATGCCAGGGGTGGTGGCACACACTTGTAATCTCCATCCTTGGGAGGCTGAGACAGAAGGATCACACAGGTTCGAAGCCAGCCTCAGCTACTTAGTAAGACCCTGTTTCCAAATAAAATATAAAATAGGTCTGGGAGTATAGCCCTGAGGTAGAAAGACTCTGGGTTCTACCCCCAGTACCACCACCACCACCACCAAAAAAAAAAAAAAATAGGGCTGGAGATGTAGCTCAGAGGCAAAGTGCCCCTGGGTTTAGTCCCCAGAATTACAAAATTAATTAACTAATTAATTAACTAATTAAATTAAAAACCATACATGGATGTTTATTGTGGTTGTGTGATGGCTTCATGAATGTATCCAAGTGTTAACATTTATCAAATTGTTCATTATATGTGTACAAATCATAGAATGCAATTATTCTTCAACATAACTATAAAAGATATACAATAAGAAATTATTTTTTTCCTCTGACTGGAAACTTCAGGAGAGCAGTATTCTTTGGAAGGGAGACCAAGACACATCATCGGAGCCCTGAGGGTACTTATTAAGACACTCTGCTTTGCTTTGCATATTTCTTATGCAGGCATTTCCTCAGTATAGAAAAACGATGGTAGAGTGGGATTTTATGGGATTGTCTTTATGTCTAGAAACTTGGAAAGGAAAAGAACATCATGTGTACAAAAGTAGCATCAAAAGTCTGAGTTAAGTTTGACATGAGGGTGAGCACTCGTAATCCCAGCCTTCAGGAGGCAGAGACTGAAGGGTCACAGTTCACAGACAGCATCAGCTACTTAGTGAGGCCCTTCACAACTCAGTGAGACTCTGTTTAAAAAAAGTAAAAATACTGCCGGGCGTGGTGGCGCACGCTTGTAATCCCAGCATTCGGGAGGCTGAGACCGGAGGATCGCGGTTCGCAGACAGCCTCAGCTACTTAGTGAGGCCCTCTGGAACTCAGTGAGACCCGGTTTCAAAATAAAGAATAAAAAATAGGGCTGGGAGTGTAGTTCGGAGGTCGAATGTACCCGGGTTCCATCCACAAACCCGCAAAATAAATAAATAATAAATATACTAAAAAATAGGACTAGGGATATAGCTCGTAGGTAGAATGCCCCTGGGATCCATCCCAGTGCCACACAAAAAAGGAATGAATGAATGAATGAATGAATGAGCTAATGCTTGGACTGACTCAACTCTGAGCCATTCATTATGGTCAGGAAGAATGTGGTACACTGAGTGGCCTAGTCTGGGTGGTAAAACAATTCTGTGATGGATAGGAAGAATCTATATAATGAACTACAGGAGGTACCAGAAAAGGAAAGGCAGATAAAAAGTACAGCTGAATATTACTATCCCTCTCACCTAAAGCAGATTACCCTCATATGGAAATAAAACAAAATAGTTAGCTCCCAGGTCCATGGAATTTTTGTGATCTGCATATAATCCGCATTTGTGGCTATAAACCTTCCTTCTAGACTTCATCAACCCAGACCAGACAGCTAGTAGCTGCCTGAAATCACTAGCTGAAAGGCTGCTGAAATTCTGAAACTGAATGATTCACAGCACAGTGCTACTCACCTGGGAAAAATATTTATTTTATTATTTAAATTTTATACCAAGCCAAGTGTGGGAGAACATGGCTATAATCCCAGTGCTTGGAAGGTTGAGAGAGGAGGATCACAAGTTTGAGGCAAACTTCAGCAACTTAGTGAGACCCTCAGAAACTTAGGGAGATTCTGTTTTAGAATTAAAAAAAATTAAGAAAGAGTTGGGGATGTAGCTTCGAGGTAGAATGTCCCTGGGGTTAATCCCCAGCATCAAAAGAAAAGAAAATAAAATGACATCGAGATTAGTGTAGAAAATCATGATTCTAACAACAACTAATTCAAATTTTTGATATATCTTTTGATTAAAAAAAGTGCTTTCCTACGTTTTTATAAGTAAATGCCAAACAAACATCTTATAAATATCATTTTGAAAGGACACCAGCTTTTTAGATTCTCTAAACATCTCGGTCATGGGCTACTTCTAGGTTAATTTGCAGCAGAGCTATGGAAAGAAAAGTGAGTGTGTATTGTCTGCTAAGTCCTAGGCCAAACATTTTCCCCAAAGAGCCAGTTAACCCTCTTCTCTGAGAGCCTTAGTGACATTCTGTGATATATCCAGCATCACATAGGAAAAGAATGGGCGGCTGTTCTAAGCTGCAGGCTCAGCTCCCTCTGCCTCCACGCCCCTGCCTTGCCCTCCATCTGGTTCTGTTTTCTTCGGCAGGTCCTCCACTTACATTGTCCTCTCCCAGGGTCTCAGTCCAGCCTTTCTCAGGCAGAGTTCTGAAGTCTTGTTGGGAGACAAAAACTCTCTCATGGCATAACTCCAAGGAAACAGTCTCTGCTCATTCTTCTGAAGGACTCAGCATTGAGCTGTGGCAGTGCTCTATCACATGTATGGATAGTTAGGAGGCCTGGCATTGATTCCAAGTTCCTAAACAGGATCAAAATTCCCAGGTCTAGTCTGACCTCTGCCAAACCCCGACTCCTCTCATGTCTTCTTTTACTCACATGGTCCACCACCTTGCAGGTGTCTTAGTGAAACAGGGCCCCTTTGACATTAAAAGCTAGACATTGCTGGGCCTGGTGGTACACACCTGTGATCCCAATACTCAGGAGGCTGAGACAGGAGTATCACAGGTTCAAGGATAGTGTTAACAATGTAGTAAGACCCTCAGCAACTTAGTGGGACTCTGTTTGAAAATAAAAAATAAAATAAAATTGGGCAAGGAGTGTAGCTCAGAGGTAGAATGTCTCTGAGTGCAACCACAAGTACTAAAAAAAAATTAAATAAAAATAACAAAATGTGGGGAAGATTTTACCTCTCAAAGTTCCTCATGCTGAGAACTGGAACAAAAACTATCCCCTTGTCTTTGAATGCTCCAGAGAAACTAAAACTGTGATGTTCTCTGGCCAGTAGACCCTTACCAAACCTGCATGTGTATATCTCCTGGCATCTGCAGGATTGGAGAAAAAGCAATCTTGTGTTTGGTCACCCTGCAATCAATTCATTTTTCCTTTTTACATCATTAGCTTATTTCTTATGCAGGCAGCCAATTCCAGCCAGCAGGGATCCTGGGAACGGCTGCTGGTGACATTAGCACCTTGGTGTCACCAGGCGAGGTGCCCTCAGCGCCTTCACCTGCAACATCATTCCCTACACTCTGTTGTACCTGGCTAACCATTGCTCACCTCAGGAGTCATTTTAATTGTCATTTCCTTGGAAAAGGCTCCGTTGAATTCCCTGACAGTGTTAAGCCACCCTACTTTGTTTTCTCAGAACACCCTACCACCACATTCTCTTCCCTAGCACTTAGGACAATTAGCATCGCTAATTACCCATGCAATTATTTGTTTAATGACTATCTCTATTCATGCATCCATTAGCAGATATTTTTTGAGAGCGGGTTACAGGCCTACTAGGTGCTTGCTGTCTGAGGCTCTGTGGCTAGAGCACTGTAGGGGTAACAATCTCAGAAGGGCTGGTATTTGGCCTTTTTTCCTCCCCAAGTACCCTTCTTGTGAGACCAGTGTGCCCCCATGGCAGAAATTAGAAGAATGAATGAAAAAAACAAAACAGAAAACAATGTTATTTTCTGCCACTGTCCATCCCTTTCATTTGTAGGCCCTTATAAGGCTGAATCAAGTCCTATTTATCTCTGAATCTTCAGTACCTAACACAGTGCCTGAACTCAATAGGAACTAAAAAAGCACTATTTAATGAATCAATGAGTGATTCAAGCAATCAATTTAATTTGGCATATGCCTTCCTCGTAGGTGTGCCCATTAATTACCAATTACCAATGTTTACACTCCAGTGTGTAACCATTTTTTGCTGGCTTCTATGAACTCTCTGGGATAAGAGAATTGGCTTCTCAAATGACTTCCTGCATAAATTAGCCCATCTGAAAGTGAGTGTTTATCCCTGGCTCTTTGAAATTCACATCATTCGCACCAAACACTCGCTCAGACAGTTTCTTTAATTCCAGTCACCTGGGATTTCTTCCTACCTTTGTTGCCAGCCGGAGCCTAACGCCACTTATCTTATCCACCTGGATTTACATATCAGAAAGGTCTAATCAAAGCCTGGCTGATTGTCACATCCACCCCTGTTACAAATCTGCCATCTAATCAAGAAGCCATACAGCAAATCAACATGTACTTCTCTCTAAAATCTTTTGCAGGAAAATGGGAAAGCAGGAGTCAGGGCTGTGAACAAGGACAGCAGGAGACCAGGGGAAAATTCCCTCCCTGGTTGTGTAAGGCTGGGAAGAAAGGAGGGAGACAGAATGCTTTGTCTGCAGTTTGATACAACAGTGGGTGTGGGAGGGAAAGCTAATGAGTAGAGAATAACGCATTTCTAACCTATGGCTGCCTATTGGCGTTTCTATCCGGAGGTTCTCAGGATGACAAGGCTACAAAGTTAGGGTCTGAGCTCTTTTAGCCCAATACCTCCATTTTAAATCTTGTGCTCTAAGTCAAATGCAGAGAGGAGAAAGTCTAACAATAATGCAAAGCTGCTAAGGCACTCTTAGAGTGGCCCAGGCTTTACAGGCATGATCTCTAGTATTTTGTACATTCTTTTCTATTTTTAGACTAATTCAGATAAAGAAAATGAGAATCAGCAATGCCGTTTTCCCACAGCCATAGAGCAAGTAAGCAGTGAAGCCAAAATGCAAACTTACATGGTTAGTTCATTTAGCAAACATTTTTTTTTTAGTCTATCCTATTAATGCATCTTACACTTTGAAATGTGCATGTAAGTCACCTGGCATTTTTTTTAAAGTACATTTTCTGATTCAGTAGGCCTGGAATGGGAATCTGCATTTTAAATCAGCTCCCAGGTTGATGTTGCCAGCGCACAGACCTTTGGCAAATCACTTAATTTCTCTGCGCCTCTGTTTCTTCATCTGTAATATAGAAATGGAAGTAGTAGCTATCTTCTAGGTGTGTTTCAAGGGGGAAATGAAATCTTCACCACAAAGCACTAAGCATAAATTCTGGGGGGAAGCAAGCAGCAGGTACTACTACTCCCCATACTCCGTAACAAGCACTGGCTGGGACGGCAGCTATAAGACAGGTCTCAAGGAAATGCATTCTCTGGGGTCCCCAGGGCCACAGTGACCAGATGGCCATGATGGGGGCATGGAAACCCAGACAAGGGCTTTGTACCTGAGTCATGGGAATCAGAGAAAGCTTCCAAAAGGCAATGTTCTTTCTTTTTATTGGCCACCCCCAACTTATAACAAAGAAGGATAGGATATCAAGTTAGTGTGGCCAGGCAGTATGTGGTCATTCTAGCAGGACACTAAAACTGGGCAGTTTCTCAGGCAGCAGTCAAGCAGCCTTTAGTTGTTGACAGGATCCGAGGCTAGTCTAGAAATTCCTGCCCAAGGACTCCTACTGAGGGACTTCCTCTTTCAGAGCCCTGAACCCAGCCTTCGGACTTCTGCCAGGACTCTCAGTTCCATATAAAGATGGCAACTCTGAGTCCTTTTCCCTCGCCCCCCAAGCCATGCTTTCCTCCTCTCAAAGCCTCAGCTTTCTCAGCTCTATCCAGACCCACAAAGCACATATATTAGCCACACCTGCAAAAAGAATGTGAGATTGCTTTGTTTATTATTGGCGATGAAACCTCCACTGAGATTCCTTTTGGCTGATTTGAATCTCTGTTTCTTTCCTTTTTAAAAATTATGTATCTATGCATTGTAGTCATGCATCTTAACGGAGCACAAGATGGTAGAGTCATACACACACACATACACACACACACACACACACACACACACACACACACATCACTCATTTAGCTCTTCCTCAATTCCCACCCCATTCTCTCCCCCTCCCTCCTTTTCATGTTTGGCTTAGTGATTGACTTTGATACGTTTGTGAAGGTACATCGTGCACATTAGGGAGTTTCACTCTTCTCCCCTCCCATCTCCCTCAGTTAGGTTACCTTATTTGCTCAAAGAAGGTTTCTCCTTCTCTCTCTAGAGTTTCTCTTATGACCCTCTTCCTCCCTAGCTTCCACATATTAGGGAGAACATCCGATTTTTACTTTTGGTGACTGACTAATCTCACTTAGCATAATGTTCTCCAGTTGCATTCATTTCCCTGTAAATGATGTAATTTTGTTCTTCTTTGTGGTTGAGTAAAATTCCATTGTGTACATATCCCATGATACCCAAAAGAATGCAAACCAGATTACCAAACGAATGCATGCGTATCTATGTTCATAGCTGCACAATTCACAATTGGCAAACTATGGAACCAGCCAAGATGTCCATCAACAGAGGAATGGGTTACAAAACTATTGGACCTCTATTTCAATAGCTACAGGTTTAACAATTCTCTCTATAATTGAGGAAACAGAAGCTGAAGTAAAATGAGCTATGAGCTAACGGCAGAGCCCTGACTAAAACCTATTTCCTGATGTGCTGCAAGGCTCTCGTTCCTCCAATGCCGTTAAAATGGGAACTTCAAAAAGCACAAGGCAGGGCTGCACACTCTACCCTCCCTTCCCTAAGGAATCTTGGAGAGCTGATGGATGCATTTGGAAACCTCTCCAGAAGCACTGGAAACAGCCTGATAGAACACAAGGTCTGGACTTGGAATTGCTCAGGTCTCTCCACCTGGGACAAAATTGACTCTGTCACTGACAAGCAACTGCCAGAGCTTTAACAAATCACAAATACTGCAGCCTCATTTTTTTTTATAAGGAAAAATAGAGGTAATAATAGCTGCTGGCTGACAATGGGTGTGATGATTCTTCATGAAGATGCATGTAGGACACTCGGTTAGCAGGTGCCCAGCCAGTGGTGGGGCATGTCAAAGATGTGAAGCAAGGTCACTCATTCCCCAGTCACACAGCTTTGGCAGCTGGAAGCACTTAGAACAGAGCATAGAAATAGCCTGAGGTCCTCAGCCTGGGGTGTGTAGCCCTTGGCAATCTGCCCCCACATTAGCCCTCACAGCTCCTCCAGATCCTCTGACTCCCTCTCTACCTTTGCAGAGCACAACCTTTTCAGTTTCCTGAACTCTACTGTCCTCTGCTTGGACCAGTGCTCATACTCTCTCTCTCCATCTCCTCAGTATCTCACATCCTCTGGCCTGCTAACGCCTGCTCTTTTGGCCTCTAAAAACCAAGTTTGATACTTCATGGGAAAACTTTGGCCCACCCCATTGCCACACCTCTGTGAGTCTCTGCTTATTTTGCAATCCTGCCACATTGGGGAGTAAGTCACAGCCTCGTGCTATTGTCTGCTTGTTTGTCATATCTGCGCCCCTCACCTCTACAAACGTATGCTCCAGGCAAGCAGTCCTTGGGCTGGAGAAGCCCTTTCTCCAGCAGCTTTCTCCCATAGCTCAGGGCCTGGCACAGTGGAGGTTCTCAGTAACAGCTCTACATGGAATGGATCAGCATGGCAATCACAGTCATTAAAATGTCACTTCTCCAGGGTAACACAAATGGGCTTGTCCCTTGTGGAAACAGAAAAGAATATCCAAATATTCTCATCTCCTGCCCTTCTATAACAAAGCATGATTTTAAATAAAATAACATAAAATAAGCCGAGAGTGGTGGCACATGTCTGTAATCCAAATACTTGGGAGGCTGAGAAAGGAGGATCACAGATTGGCGGCCTAAATTTAGTGAGACCCTCAGCGATTTAGCAAGATCCTGTTTCAAAATAAAAAATAAAAAGGGCTAGGAGTATAGTTTGGAGGCAGAATACTCCTAGGTTCAATTCTGAGTACCAAAGAAAGAAGGAAAAAATACATAATTTTTTTTTTTTTAAATAGCTGGTGTGGTGGCACACACCTGTAATCTTAGTACTTGGGAAGCTGAGACAGGAGGATCTTAGGTTCAAGGTCACCCTGGATCAGTTTAGCAAGACCCTGTCTCAGAAAAGGGGGTGGGGCTGAGAATGTAGCTCAGTCGTAGAGAATCCCTGGATTGAATCCCCAATACCACACCAAAAAATAAATAAATAAATAAATAAAGTAAAATAAAATAAATCAGCTCCTAGGTGTTGGGAAGCAAGGGTAATTCAGCATACACTATTCAGCTGTCAAGAAGCCGAAAGAAGCCAGACCTGCCAATGTTAGGCTGTTGGAGGCCAGCAGGGCTGGGTGGAGGCAGGGCCTCTCTGAACTGTAGAGAGAGCCCCTCTACTCCCTGGAAACCCAGCGCTTTCCTTTCCCAGCGCCTATAGAACTGCATTAGCATAAGCATTGTTATGTAATGAGTTGTCAGGCAAAAGATGTAATTATTGCAGAGAAAAATTTCAAAAGTTGAGCTTTAATGGAAAAATGAGATGGGAGCTCTGGCGTTCAAGTATAAAACAAACTTTTTAATATTCATTCCTTCTGTACTCTTTGAAATTCACCTTCAGAGCTCCAAGGTGAACAAGGGGAAAAAAGTTCAATAATTTTCAAATCCTAATTATAATTCATCACAGGTGATTAAACAAGGCGGTGGATATTTGTTGCTCATGGTTTTATTTTTTTTCTCCTTACAGTGGACATTTAATTTTAATTAAAAAGGGAGTTTTTGAAAATGATGCCTGGTTACCTGTGCTATTTTTCATTTGTTTCTCTTCCCATGCATAGAGTTTCAATTCTTCCATCTGCCAATGCTACAGACAGAGAATACTGCATACATATGAATGCTCTTTATTTTGATGGGGAGACTACCAGTTCATCTCCCTCGAGGGTCTCTACCTTCTGAGAAGAGAACCAATCTGACTCCACACACTATCTTTCAGGTCTCCTAATTTCACATAATTTAAATTTCTTACATTTCTTAGCTTTAGTTTCTTTATTTGAAAAATGGGAATGTTAGTAATAAGACCTATTTTTCTATCCAAGGTATGTATCCTGTGAAAGTAAGACTATTATTCTTTTCATGAACTTGGTGACTCACCAGAAGAACAAGTAACCTACCGAATGCTCTCCAAATATTAGCTATTTTTAATTGATAAATATTTGTTCATTTGTTCACTCAACAAATATACTGAATTCTTTGGTGTATCAGGCACCATGTTAGTTTTAGGGATAGAAAAGAGAAAAGAAATTGAACCATATGCTATCTTTCACAATGAGAACTGACCCAGTTTAGACAGGGAGACAAAGAACAAAGAGCTTTGATTCTATCTGATCCTTACAGAATTGCTCTGAGGTATGTGGGAAATAAAATTAGTAATGAGTCTTATATAGGTTTAAGGCTGTGTGAACTTGGGAAGGTCCTTTAACATTTTGCTACTCAAAATTCATCGCATAAAACAGTCAATAGTATTGTTTCTGCAAATATTTGAATACAGTATAAAAATATGTTCATGTATTTACCATCTTTTCTTTCACAAATCTTCGAATCTAGGCTCCCATTCAATTTCCACCCTTTATATCTGTGATTTCTCCTTCTAGGTACTTTTCTAATTTCTCTATATTTAAGAGCAAATACCTATGTTTGCTCTTTAAAAGTTAGAATAGATCATGATCCCTAAGAAGCCTTATCATCTTCCTCAAAAGAACTTATTTTTCCAGATACTATTCTCCATTCCTGTCCTGATTTCAGCCACATCTTCTTCTAGGTAGTGAGTCATTAATTTATTTCCCCTCCCAGATGGTCAGCTAACTAAGAATAGAGTTCTAGTCATCTCATCACTCTGTGCCTGGCACAAGGTTGGGTGGTAAAACAGTTAATGAATGGATGAGGGTACATGTTAGAATTGATTGCCTGCACACAACAGAAATGGGGTTTGGCTTACTTAAGTTGGAAACCTGAACTTGCCGAGTATATACCAGGTAGTGAAACATTTCACAATGAGGTTACAAAACCAGGCTTATGAAAAAAAAAAAAAAAAAGAAAAAAAAAAGAAAAAAAGAAACTAGAGCAGATTTAGAGACCTGAGAAGCCAGAACTGATGGATCACAGCCAGGAGAATCCATCCCAATGTTTCTTATCATTGGTGCAAGCTATTTGAGATTTGTAAGAGGGTCCAATTGACTTTAATTGGTCACATACCCATCTACTGAATAGGAAGGCAGAACACCATATGATCACTCCTATGGCGGAAAAGGTGGACCCTCAAGAGAAATTTTGGATATTATTTCTAGAAGAAGGTATATGAGTACTGGGTGGCCCTAAATAACAAATGAATGCCATCACCCAGGGAATAAATGAGTGACTGCTCACCTGGAAAGTGGGCATCTCCTGGTGAAGAAGTTTGTCCCTTATCCTTCTGTGTCCCTGCGGGTGGCACAGTATCTGTCAATACATGACCTTCTTTGTTCACCTTTGATATTTGGTCTAGAATTCTTTCTGGAATTCTAGAAGAGATTGAACTCTCTCTTGAAAACTTAAACTCAGTGCCTTTCACCCATAGTTTTCCCATTGGACATTCCATCTTCACAATGATCAGTCTTCTTGTTTGATAAATCAGTTGAGCAGGGACCACATCATCCAGTAGGATGCCCCACAAGTTATCCAGGGTGAGCAGACATGACTGAAGTGCCCCTACCCTGTAGTCCTTCAATAGGGAAAATGTATAGTCTTGTCTTTTACCACTCTCTATTTCATATTGGTTTCTGAAGCTTAGTTCTCCATTAAGATCAAGTTTACACAAGAGGCTCTAAGCAAAGCAAACTCAAGCCAGACATTTTTTGGTTGGAACCCAAAGCCCCTGATAATTCACAGGTGAAGAGGATTAATTTCATTACCATGCTTCTGACACACCCCTTTCAAAGTGGTTTAACACTGCTGTTCAGTAAATGTTATTCGCCTTCTGCTTCTGGTACCAGCCACATTTGCATATTCATCAGAAGCACGAGCTGTACAGTATAAACTCTGGCGGATACTGTGTTTTTCATTCCTGAATCTCTCTATGAATGTTGATACCTTTTCCTCCAGCCGGAGCCATTGTCTCAAGGTCAGCAATGCTAGCATCTCCCTGGGGAGCCAGGAGCCTCTGCTGCTCTGAACAAGCCATGTGCCGCTGCTTTCTGTCCCTTTGCTGGGTGTGACCCCACATCACTTCAGTGTGTATAGTGTGTCGTGTGTGTGTGTACGGTGGGGGAAGGCATACAAGGAGCATGCACACAAGGTAAGTGGGCTTGGAGTGAACACTGTGAGTTGAAACAAAAGAGCTGGTTCAAGTCGAGATTCCGAAGCTTAACTCAATACCCATTGCTGACACCTCCTGAGCCTTGACATCCTTGTTTGTGAAATGGGGTAATGTTCCCTGGGCTGAGGGCAGAGCCTTATGTAGGAGAAGGTACTCTGTCAACTGTGAAGATATACAGAAAAGTAACATGTTTTATATTCATTTCCTGTTTTCTTTAAAAGAAATAAAGCAAGGGAGACTCAGGCTAGCCATAAGGAGTGTTTTAAGGAAGCACTGTTTTAAGGAATGGCTCCAGAAAGATGTTGTAGTCCTATTTCAAGTGGAAAAACCTTACCAATGCAATTTTCTTCACCTTACAGGCAAACTCATTTAGTGTTGCCTAAACCCAATAGTTTTCCTGTGATCCTTACAAACAATAAAACTGTCAGGTGTGGCCATGCACACATATAATCCCAGTATTTGGGAGCCAGAGACACAAGAATGGCAGGGTGGCAGGTTCGCAGACAGTCTCGGCTACTTAGTGAGGCCCTCTGCAACTTAGTGAGACAATTACTTGTCTTCTTATTCATGGTGTTAAACTCAACTTCTTCACTGATGTCTTCCTTCTTCAATTAATACCACAGGGCACTCACTGCGGTTTTCCTCTAAACACAATTTGATCGCAAAAGGAAAATCTTAATTGATAACTATGGGTTCCACATTCATGATGTGCTTTCTTATCTAAAGACCTTCACTCAGCTGTACCTGGTAAGCCAAAGATTTTCATGACATACTTATGAATTATTAAATTAGTCTGGTAAGTTATAACCAGAATTTTGTTTAAATTACATTGAATAACAGAAAACATAGTATGTTAATATTTGGCCATAGTCCAAAAGTTTAAAATTACAATTATGAACATTTTTCCAGTTACATATTCTAATAATCACACCTTTTTCCTTATGACATTTTCAGTTTTCATGCTTAAACTTTAGTTTTATATAATTCCCAGTATGACTTAATGGCCAAACAACTCATGATCTCCTCTTCAAATCTGTTCTTTTTTCTGCTTTTCATTTTATTTTACTTATTTTTTGGTGCTGGGGATTAAACCCAGAGGTGTTCTAATTCCAAGCTATACCCTCAGCTCTATTTTATTTTTTATTTGGAAAAAGGATCTTGCTAAATTTCTAAAAGCCTTACTAAGTTGCTGAGGTTGGATTTGAACCTGTGATCCTCCTATCTCAGCATCTCAAGGACTTCTTTAAAAGTTACTATCTGTCAGGCATGCTGGCGCATGCTTATAATCCCCGCACTTGGGGCAGAGACAGGAGGATCACGCAGGTTCAAAGTCAGCCACGCTGGCTTAAGAGAACCTGTTTCCAAATTTTAAAAGAAATATAAAATAGGTCTGGGAGTATAGCCCAGAGGTAGAAGGATTTCCAGGAACCCCAGTACCACCAAAAGAAAGAAAAAAAAGTTACCATCTACCTAATCATATAAACCAGATGTTATAAAATATTTTTAAACTCATTTTTATAAAATACCCAAAACATATCTCTTTTCATCCTTTTCTGGAGTCTCTGACCCAAGAGTCTCATAATCTCATGCAGTGTAATTTTTACATGAGGGCTTGGTTTGAGATCAGCTCCACCTGGCTCAAACTTTAATCATACAAATGAATCTTGTCTGTGTAGCAAGTTTAGCTGTACCACACACATTATTTCCTCTTTCTCTAGTGATCTAGTTAGAATTAAAGAAGTAACAGTACATGAGAGCAAGCCATAAACACAGGAGTTATGGAAGCAAACCTCAGAGTCTGAAAGCAGATGACCACTAGGTCCTCCACTGTAGAGTTACATTATGACTGAGGGGAATGGACTGAGGTGACAAGGACAGTCCTCAACCAGAGAGAGTCATGGAAAGTTCAGAATGCAAGTCTGGTGGATATATCAGAGCATGTGATATAGGAACAAAAAGAATTTCTGGATAGCAAATGGGCATGGTGGTGCACGCTTGTAATCCCTGCGCTTGGGAGGCTGAGACAGGAGGATCACATAGGTTCGAAGCCAGCCTCAGCTACTTAGTGAGGCTCTCAGCAACTTAGTGAGACCCTGTTTCCAAATAAAATAGAAAATTGGTCTGGGAGTGTAGCCTGAAGGTAGAAAGCCTCTGGGTTCCACCTTCAGTACCACCAAAAAAAAAAAAAAAAGAATTTCTGGATAGCCAACACACTCTCTCTTCTTTGCCCTCTTCTACATGCAGCATATAAGACATTAATTCCCATGCCTGTACATTTAAAAAAAAAAGAAGTCTCAACACTCCAGATTATACCCCACCCCTGGGAACAATCAATGTGTGTGTGTGTGTGTGTGTGTGTGTGTGTGTGTGTGTGTGTACATATTTATACGTATATATGCACATACATATGTAGAAATATTTTGTATATGTAATATAAAGAATACACATGAAAAGCATATATATATTAAAATTTAATCTCTATGATGAACTTTCTTCAACTGAAAAAGTAAGATTGCTTTCAGATTGATAATCTATGACTTTTCTCTCCTAGATGCATATCTGTATGTTTTCTGATTATTACACCAACCTGCTGAACAGGTATTTTTTAAAAAGGGGGAGAATGCATTGTCTCCTTGTTTTAGGCTTCACTGCTTGTAGAATCCTACAGGAATTTCCAATAAAGCTTCTATCTCAGGGCTTGGTAGACTGTTGGTAAAATCATATACCTAGAATACACTTACATCTTTATTTATTAATTATACCAAGAAACAAACGATTATTTATTATATTCTTGTGGTATGTCAGACGTTTGGTTAATACATGCACATATAATCAAATTTGGTATTCAAGCAAATCTTTAAGGTGAACATTATTGTCCACATTACACAGAAGGGGAAACTAAGGCTCAGTGAAGTTAAGCAACTTCTCAGCATCACAGAGCTAAGTACGTTGCTAATCCAAGTAGCTATATTAAGTCTGCCAGACTGCAAGCAATGTGCTCTTAAACACTACATTCTGTTGCCCTACTGGTTGAGCTCTTCTGTTAGCTGAAAACCAAATCACTCAGAGCTCAGTTTCCTTATCTGTCAAATTGGAGAAGTCCCTGAATCATACTACCTTCGTGTTAATGTGAAGACATGAACTCGTAAGCTTAATTTTGCCTCGGTACAGTTATATGTCATCAAAATGAATATGCTTCATACTCCACAGTTCAGAAAAATCACAGATCCCTGTGACTTTACACCAAGTCTATTCTTGTCTCTTGTTTTCTGCATAGATCCTATAGGCATTTGCATTTGTAATCCATGCAGTAGAGACCGGGAATACCTCTGAAATAATAAATGCACTCTGAGAAGAAAAAAGTCACAGTTGCTTACACAGTAATTCATGCACTTCCCTTTTCTTGCCATTGGCTACAAAAGTGGATCCTGGGATCTTTGTCTGGGAATTAGGTATACACTTTGGGTTTTTTGAAGGTTAAAAGAAGCAACATGAAACCACCTTGAGAATTCTAAAAGGCTGAAGAATATAAAGTATTATTTTAACAAACCACCGATTTTATAAAAGTTTAATCACTATGTAAAAAATAAAACCAAAGCCCCTCCACTTTGTTTTTTTTTGTTTGTTCCAGATGTTAAAAATATCTTGTCCAGTCACTTTAGCATATGCCTCAAATTTATGTAAATTTGTTTGAAATGTAGTTCTGTTATATTTAAAAATTAACACAATAAATTAACACAATTTTACTAACAAGTAAAATTCTTCTGGATGGGTCCAAAATTCGCACAATTTGCAAATAGCTACAGAAAGAAGTACTTCCTGAGCTCCTACTAAATGAGCTGGAATTCTCTTCTGGCATATTTACCTAGATGGAGGTCCTTGTGGTCTCTCAGCCTTTGATATTGAAGCCCTATTCACTCTCTGGACTTGATTGCTGTTCACTGGCCTCTCCCACTAGGTTTAGGGACTCTGGTTAGCAGCTTGACATTTATCTTTTTATTCTGAGCACACAGTAGGCTTGTTAGACTCCTGTTGAACTGGAATGGATTCATCTGTTCTTCTCTGTATTAGCAAAAGCAGCTCCCAATTACCTAGCTTTAAAATCAAATTAATGCATATAATCAAAATTATATGCATTAATAATCATTGATCATTGCAGAGCCTCACTATGAGTTGGGCATTGAGCTGAACGCTATACATCTGTTGATTCATATAATCCTGAGAGAAATATACTGTTATCAGCCTCACATCTTATAAGAAGAAAGAAGGCCCAGCACCATTCAGCCACTTGCCTACTCAGAAAAGCCTTGATTGACCCAAGCATTCTGGCTCCAGAACCCAGGCTTTTAACCTAGACTACACTGCCTTTCACATGATTTGGTTCATTTCTTGTTTAATTTTCACAGGATATGAAGAAGTAGAGAATATTATCATCATTTCAGGACTGAGAAACCAGAGGCTCAGAAAGGATATATATAACATGCCCAAGGACACACATGGATAAAATCAGAAAGTAGAAATCATACCCTAAGTAACTAAGTTCCCACTAGGCTCTGACTACATGTGGATGCCAACCTTCCTCCTGAACTGTGAATCATCGGAAGGCAGATTCTACCAAGCAACCCAACCTTCATTACAGTTGCTCCTAAATAATACTGAAGCTAGAAGAAGCAACTACCTTCAACTCTCCTGTGTGGCCAGGAGGCAAACCTGATGGTTTCTGGTGCATAATAGTAGATTACTAGGAGCGAAATTAAGTAACTTTGTCCTTACATATGGCAGTATAAAACATTTCAGAACTGATGGACAGTCTATCATATGAACTAGGATAGTTTCATTATGTTTTAGACTTGAAGAATACCTTTTTCCTATTGACATTACCCCAGAAAACTAGGAATGATTTGCTTTTACCTGGAAAGGGTGATGGACCTTTTTGGTATTGCCCCAGGGGTACCTGCTGCTATAGTAAGATATAGAATATCCCCTTGAATTGCTCATGAATCGGTGTTTGGAGTTGATATAAATGAAACATGAGGGTTGTAATCTCAGCAGTGGATAAATCCATTATAATAGATGTATCTGGATGGTGGCTTAGGCCAGCAGGGTGTAGCTCAAGAAAGTGGGTCCCTGGGGCTGTGACCTTGGGAATTATATATGGTTCCTCCTCCTCTGATCTCTCTATTGCTTTCAGCTTCCATGATGTGAAGAGCAGAGGCCTTGTGCTCCCTCTCTTTCCACTTGCCACCATAATGTCCTGAGATTAATGGTCCCCAGACTCACATGGAATGGATCCCAGCATCTCCAAGAGAAACTGTGAGCTAATAAATATTTTTTCATCTAAGTTATGTCATCAAATATTTTAATTATAGCTATGAGAATGCTGACCAGAACACCTGAATAGTCCCATCTTGTGTCATGGCCTGATGGCACAAGATTTGGTCTCCTATGTGGTTGTCCCATTCTATGGATAATATTATGCTAACCTCTAATTCTCTTGTCCAGTTAAAAGCAGATGCATGCAGCCTCCAAACTGCTGTCTAGAAATGGGGGTGGGATGCCAATGAAGACAATGTCCAGGGACCTGGATATTCTATCAAAGTTTTGGGAGTTGTCTGGTTAGGTAAGAGAAAGGTGATACCCAAAGCAGTGATAGATGATATACAAGCCTATCCTTGACCAGGAATGGTCAAACAGTTATAGGTCTATTTGGCCCTTTTGTGTTTTGGGTGAATGTTCACAACTTACTTATGCACCCCTTACACCATCTTGTTTATAAGGGGGCAACTTGGTATTGGATCCCTGAAATGGAAAATGCATTTACTGACACCAAGAGGGCAGTAGAACAGGCACAAACTCTACAGAAAGGGACTCTTCCCTTCCTTTCCTGCTAACAGCCCAATGGACAACACAAGTTTTAGATGAAGGTTATGGCCAGAACAAGGCTTTAGGAATACTCAGACGGAGTTTTGGTTACAGATATGGAAAGTGGCAGAGGGATGCTACTCTCTCATTGAAAAACATCAGCCTTATATGCTGACCTCTTAACTTGTAAACTTGTTATAGGTGCAGGGTTAGTGATAGTGCTGACCACCTACCCTATTGAAGTCTATTTATGGTCTTAAACCTGTGTCACCCCATTCCCCGAAGCACAAATACCCACTCTGATCAAATAGGGTGTGTATTTAGTGTGTATTTAGGTTTACTAGTAGCCCTTTGTCTGAACAACCACAAACTGCTAGGTCAGAACATTTCTGAACAATAGCTCCTTTGGAACCCATTGAAGTAGGAGACACCCTACATTCCTATGAGGAAGAGAAAGCCCCACAGAAGTAGGAGATGCCCTATGTCCTATGAGGAAGAGAAAGCCCCAATATCCATGGAAATGTGGCATACTAATGGCTTTGGCTATGGGTACATGGAAAGCTGTGGGCTTTATAGCCCACCACAAAAACCTTTTGGTATGAGACCAGTGCCAGATCCTCTAGCCAATCAGTGGAGCTAAAGGCAGTATGGTTAGTTATCAGGAAGAAGACTGGGTCATTGCATATCTTACAGATGGCTGGGAAATCTACCAGGAACTAACTTGTGGCTACTTCAATGGGCAGCACAAGACTAGTTGATTGGACACCACCTGTTTTGGAGCAAGGGTATATGGTAGAAACTGTGGAAATGGGCCAGAGGGTAGGCCTTTACAGGCTCCTGGTAATGATGCTGCCAGCACTTTAGCATGAGTTTATGCTCTCTAAGTACCCTGGATCCTTTGTTGGTAGCACCATGGTTACATAAGAAGCTAGGACCTGTAGGCACTCACACTGTGGGCCTTGTAGCTCATCAGTTGGAATTGCCTCTTGCCCATTATCAAACACAAGGCATTGTATAGCAGTGTTCTTGGTGTGCAGAACACCACTCACAAGGACGTAAGGTTCCTATAACCACGGGACAAAATCCCCAAGATACTCAATCTTTACAGGAATGATAGATTGACTATATGGGATCACTGCCAATAGACTAAAGATTCTAATACATCTTGACAGTTGTAAATACAGCTACAGGCTTGGGTTTTGCTTATACCTTGGCAAAGGCTATTCAGGCCTTATAGGAGTACCTGCTTATAAACTTATGGAATTCACTCACTGGGCTTCTCCTGAAGATGAATATTTACTATCCTTACCTGTGTGGCTGGAGGACTAATATACACTGGTCGCACCCTATATCGCTGTTGTGATCTTCAGATCCAATGCAATGTCCTCTGGGTCAAGTTGCATACTATTATCTTGTAGGGAATATAGAACCTAGAGGAAGTATGGGAAAGTCTGGTAGTAAGAACATGACCCTGCTTATCCCATGAGGCTGCAGATGTGCACTTAATTATATAACTGGGCAAAACACAACATGCCTGTGCACACCCATGCATGTCCACCATTTTGGCCAGAACCCTATATAAAAAGCAGGTCCCTAGAATAAAGCTACCATTGTTCTCCTAATCCTGACTCCATCTGCTTTCTTCTCTCTGGGGATGTCACCACCATAACTTCCCCTGCAACCACAAATAGTCTCTGACTACCAGAGATGCAAGGAAGGTCTCTGTGGATTTCTGAAGCCCACAGGTGAGAATCAGGGCTCTGCCAAGCAGAGAGGCTCCCACTTGCCTCTTGGATATGTTTCTTGAGAGCATCCCAGAATGCTCTCTGCTCTGCCACCTTCTGAATCAAAGAGTTCATGGACTAGACATTTCTTTTGACAGAAAAAATAAAAAACACCAGGCAAAGGATAATTATATGAATAAAACTGAATATTCATTATTATAGTGAACAAAGAAGTCTACTTTTCAACTATAAGGTTTCTGATAAAATTTGTGCATGTGGCTTATTTATTCCTCTAGCATTGAAAGACACATATTCATACTGCTGTTCAGAACCCAGACCTACCATAAATCTATTTCCTCTCCCAGACTCCAGGTCTAGTACACTGGCAAGGCATGCAAACCTACCTTTCCACATGATTTCAATTCTGAGCACATATTTGTCCCTCCATTAACCACCACAAAGACCTAGCTTGCATTGTCCTCTCCTGGGAAGGAGCATGACCACTTGCCTCCCAGCAGGTCTTGCTACTTCTGCTGTTGCCCCCCTGGAATCACTCAGTGTTTTTTTTTAATTTCATTTTATTTAATTTTTTAAAGTTATTTTCTGGTACTGGTGATGGAATCCAGGGGCATCTTACCTTTGAGCTACACCCCCAGCCTTTATTTTTTATTCTTTATTTTGAAACAAGATCTAACTAAGTTGCAGAAGGCCTCACTAAGTAACTGGGGCTGTCCATGAACTGTGATCCTCCTTCTCAGCCTTTTTTTTTTTTTAAGTTTTCACACTATGTCATCCTTCTGCTATAAATCCTCTAAGTCTTTCTATCTCATTTAGGGCAAATCCCGAATTCTGCACCTGACTTCATTTATCACTCCCTGCTCTGCTACAGCTCTATTGCTGTCCTTGTTTTTCCTTCAGCATGTCAGGCTACCTTTCCGCTCAGTCTCTTTACTTGCTCTACCTTCAAACTTCTCCACTTCCAGCGCCCGTCTGCAGATATGCCTAGGACTAATTTTCACTTCAACCAGATGCATATGCATTTCCTGAGACCATCTCCTACCTAAAGTAGCTAGTTATATCATGCTCTGTGCTCTCCCCTAGGCTTCACATGTCACTGTCTGTCATGATCTTTTGTGTGAGGGTATAGACTTAGGTGTTTATTTTCTGTCCCTGTGGGAGGTTGGATTAGGGTCCCACGCATGTCTGGGTCCTCTACTAATCCCCAGAATGTGTGAATAGGTTACCTCACATGGTAAAAAAAAAAAAAATAGTACTTTGCAGATATAATTAATTTAAGATTCTGGAGATGGGAAGATTATTCTGGATTATCTGGGGGTCCAATGTAATTTCAGGGTTCTTCTAAGAGGGAGGAAGGAGAATCTGAGTAATAAAGAGTTGTAAAGATAGAAGCAGAAGTCACAGAATAGGAAGATGCTATGCTGCTGGCTCTGAAGCTGGGGGAAGAAGCCATGATCCAAGGTATCCCGATTCACACATGGCCAGGAGGTAGGAAAAAGAAGAAAATAAGATTCTAGAATCTCAACACTGCCAACGCCCTAATTTTAGCCCAGTGGAAGTGATTTCCAGAATCATCTGACTCCCAGAATCCTAAAGTAATAAACTCATGTTGTTTTAAGCTAGCACTTAGTTACACTTAGTTACTGTGCTCATAGAAAACTCATACGCGAGGCCCTTCCTCACCAGATGACAAATTTTGTCAAGCTAGAGATTAGTATCTAGAATAGTGCTTGGGTCATAAGAAGCAGGAAGAAGTGCATGTAATCAATGGATTAATGAACTGTCTGTTTCTATGCTTACCTCCCACGCTGCACCAAGTGTGACGGGAGGGCAAGGACTGCATGTAATTGCTGCCCACAAACCTATCAGCTCAGTGCAAATGAACAGAAGGAAGTAGCGGTGCATTTGTCACACAGAAAGTTCTGGAAGTAGTAGATAATGTTATGGTTAGATGTGCCTCAAATGTATGTGAAAACTGGAGAGTGTGCGGTATGCATATAGCAGACAGTGGGATTTTTTGTTTTGTTTTCCTCATCTGATGTGAAGTTCTCAACACGGCCCTCAGAGTGAAGAAGTGGAATTGTGAATGTAAAGAAGCCCAGAACGATACACTTTTCAAAATCCTCATGCTATTTTAGAACTGCTTCCTAATGAGAAGATGCAGCTTGGCCTTAGGCTCTGCAAACCCCTCCCTCCGTGGGGTGAGTGGGTCAGGAAGGCCTTGGGGCTTGCTGGCAATGGCTGTAAAGCCCCAGGCTCTGCCAGGTGTGCCATTACCCATGTTGCAGCTGGGCTTCTGTACTCTGTGGAGTAACTAGGGCCAATTAAGTAACTCGTTTATGTGCTCAGTGCTGTTTATTTTATGTTTTTAAAATATTTTGGTGGTACTGGGGGTGGAACCCAGAGGCTTTCTACCTCCGGGCTATACTCCCAGACCTTTTTTATATTTTATTTGGAAACAGGGTCTCACTAAGTTGCTGAGAGCCTCACTAAGTAGCTGAGGCTGGCTTTGAACCCGTGTGATCCTCCTGTCTCAGCCTTCCAAGTGCAGGGATTACAAGCATGTACCACCATGCCCGGCAGCTCAGTGCTATTTAAATGTGTGCTGTGTCTGTATGAGAGATGACAGCATCCTCCTCTGGACAATCATTCCTCTTTGGGCCTTGATTTACCCCCTTAAAAATAAATATAAAAAGGGTTCCAAAATAATATTACATGAGAAACAGGAAATATAGAACTTCCTCAGCTAATTCTAAAGAAGCTGTAAGACCCAGATGCTGTGAATATGAGAGAGCTGATAGAGATGTGGATCTGAGGCCCGGTGGGGAGTCTGGTGGTACAGGGAAATACACACAGGCCTTGGGTTCTAGTTCCAGACCTTAGCTTTCTGGTTTGGGGTAAGTCATACTACATCTTTCATTTTCTTGGGGGTGCTACTGGGGATTGAATTAAGCAAGCAGAGCTCTACCACTGAGCTATATCCCCAGGTGTGTGTGTGTGTGTGCACGCGCACACATGCATTTTGGATCAGGGTCTCACTAAACTGCTAAGGCTGGCCTCTGTCCTGTAATCCTCATGTTTCAACCTCCAAAGTACTGGGATTATAAGCCTGTGCCACCTCACCTGGCCACCCTATGTTCTCGACCTTATAAAATGGAGAACAGTAATGGTTAACTTTCAGGTTGATATAAAGTATAGAAATATGTATATGAATACCTGCATGTTAGTAGCTCTCAATTAGGAGTCACAAACTCAGATTTCTACAGGGCCCTGGTGAACAGCTTAAAGGTAAGATGCTGGCCAGGTGGGACCTATAATGAACTGGCAAGCATGTGCCCATCTAAAGGGGCAGCTGCTGCTGAACCTCCTCCAGCTGGGAGTAACCATGTGGAAACGAGGGCTCCACTGTGCCAAAGCATCTCAAGAGAATCAAGAACTGAATTTCTTACTACTGTAAAATCTCTTAATCTCTACATGTTGACAGCAAATTCAAAATTAAAATAAAAACACACTACTGATTAGATCAAACACTGCATCTATGAATAGAAGCTGGCCCCAGGTCCGTCAGCTAATGATTTGCATGCTAAGTAAATGGTCTTTATTGTTACTACTTTGGGGAAGTTTTTAGGAAGGGAAACTAATCATACTGTTGTAAAGATATGTTTTCAGTTTGCAACAACATTTTATAACACTGGTCTATGATGACGTTTTCACTGCTTTGTGGTGATATAAGAAAAATGAGTTTATTCCCCACACCAACAAAAGCTAAATTTATTCCATTAAGAAATTTGTAGAGTAAGGTCTTTCTACATCTTTTGTGATATAGTATCCTTTCTTTATGAGATGATTTTAATAGTGGGTGACAGGTCTAATTTGTGTTTTTCATGCCTTTCCTTGGAAAAATTATAAATTGGCAGCACCATATTGAATACCTTTCTTTTTTGGGGGGGGTACTGAGGATTGAATTCAAAGTCATTCTACCTTTAAGCTATGTCTCCAACCCTTTTTATTTTGAAACCTAGGTTACTGAGGGTCTCACTGAGGTGCTGAGGCTGACCTCAAATTTGTAATCCTTCTGTCTCAGTCTCCAAATTACTGGGATTGCAGGCAGGTGCCACCATGGTTTACTTAGTTTACAGGTTTTTTTCCTTAACTAAGTTTACTAAGTTTACTTTTTCTTAACATAATTCCAGGGCTAGCAATCATAGGGTTGGGATATTTTTTTTTACTAATGTGAATTGTGTCACATGAGTTGTGTTCATACTGGGAATAGTAAAGATGATTTCTCCACATTAGCTATTTTATTATTTTTTTATTGAGAAAAATACTCCACCAGATACATGACCACCAAGGATAAAAACTAAATTTCATAGCTGCCTAGCTGTACTATGGGCATGTGACTAAATTCTGGTTAGTGGCACGCAGAAAAGATACACTGAGATAGTTTCTTGAAATGTTCTTCAAAAGATAACCAGAATGTACTCTTAACTCTTCTTCCCATCTTTATCCACTCACAGAACATGGGCATGGTGATTGGAGAGCTATCTTGAAACACAGTGAAGGAAGCTGTGAGTGTTAGGGTCCTGTAGACTACTTCATGGAGTAGAACTGTCAATTTGCCCTAGGATTGTTGACTTCAAATTTATCTATTCCAGAGAAATAGACTTCTATCTTATCTAAACCATTTTATTGTGAGTCTGTGTTACTTGTAGCTATCAAATATTCTAACTGATTTCATGGGAAAATGTTTCAAACTGGGTGCCTTTGTCTGAACCAAATACTTGTTTGAAATTGTTTTCCCATGTGAAGTGATAAAAGGGAGAGAAAAGAAGGAGAAAATTTGATCTTTGGTATACTTTTGGGTTTCAAAATAATCTTAAAGCAATCCCCAGGAATACTACAAGCACAATTAGCAAGCATTAACAGAAAGCACTTAAGGGGTCTATAGTAGAAAGACAGTGACTTTTGATCCTCTCAATAACCTAAATGACTAGAGATGCCACACTGAGTTCTCACAATCAATTCCCAAATGAAACGAACACTATCAGGATAACCAACTTTTGAGGGAACCTACAGGTATGAAAGCAGTACCATAAAAATGTACAGATGATTGGTGATGGGACTTGTCTTTATCTGTAGTGCCCTGTGGACGAGGGTGAGTGTCTTGAGGCAGGGCGCTTTGGCTTCTATTTCTTCACACCTAGTACTTGCTTGGCATTCTTACATTTACCACTCTCTCCTTTGCTCACAATTCTCTGGACACCCTGACATTTTTCTGCTCCAGAATTATGTCACGCTCGCTCCTGCTGTGGTGGTCACATTTGCTTTTTCTTGAGGAACATTCCTTTCTCAGACCTCCTAGATGATTTTTGCCTCACAGTTTCAGATCCAGCGCAAATGTTACCTCTTGAGAGAAGCCTTTTTTGACCTGTGGAATTAGAGTCTTTGTCCCCTCACTCTCAAGGGCATTTAATGCCATCTGAAATTATTTATCAGTTTCTTGTACATCGACTGTTTTCCTTATGCTTTGAATAAGGACAGGGACCTTGTCAGTTTTGTTCACCTGGTTATTCCAAAATATGACCTGGCATGTAGTCAGCAGTCAATAGATAGTTAAATGGATGTCTATTTAATGTGGCACAATTATCAAAGGCAATCTGCAGGATTCTATAGGAAATCCATAGTGTTCTATAAGTACTTATAGAGATCTATACTGCCAGTGCAGGCATTATAGACAATCGATGGGGACCTACAGGTCACTGTTCTGAGACTACAAATCTTTCCAGATTGTTCTAATGTGGCTATGATTCCCTACAGGTAATCTGTGATGGACTTGCTATCTCTAGTGTTTTGACATTGGTCTCTGGGATTTTTTTTTTTTGTGTGTGTGTGTGTGTGTGGTACTGAGGATGGAATCCAGGGACATTCTACTTCTGAGAGATACCCCCAGCCTATTTTTCTTTAGTAATTTTATTTTTGAAACAGGGTCTTACTGAGTTGCAAATGCCCTTGCTAAGTAGCTGAGGCTGTCTGCTAACTGTGATCCTCTGGTCTCCACTTCCCGAATGCTGGAGTTACAAGCATGTACCACCATGCCTGGCAGCCTCCTGGATATTTATAATTGCTTTATAGAAAAGAAAGGAAATTCTGGGCGTGGTGGCGCACGCTTGTAGTCCCAGTGCTTGGGAGGCTGAGACAGGAAGATCGCACAGGTTTGAAGCCAGCCTCAGCTACTGAGTGAGGCTTTCAGAAACTGAGTGACACCATGTTTCCAAATAAATTATAAAATAGGGCTGGGGATGTAGCCAAGAGGTAGATGGCCCCTGGGTTCCACCCCCAGTCCCATTTAAAAAAAGAAAGAAAAGAAAGGGAAAGTGATCAATACATTGCCCTAGCAGGAGAAGCATGTGTAAAAGCATGGGTAGAAAAAAAATGCCTGGATCCTTGGCAGCAGGGCACAGACAGAATGAAACCACCAGCCATGCTCTGAGCATGGCAGATGACCAGTGACCTAGCATAGGACTATACTGTGGGGAACTCTGGAGAAATGTAAGGGAGTTTTGACTTTATCAATTCTCTGTGGGAATCAAATTTTCACCTGTAAATGAGCTGACTGTGCTATATTTAAGGATGTTAATGAACTCACCAGAAGACCATCACTTTCTCACTCTGTGCTTGTAGTGGACAATCCTGGTACTTTGCCCAGACACCCTGGCTACTGCTCACACGTCCCAGCTGCTGTGAGTGTTGGCTGCTACTGATGTACAGCTGCTGCCTTCTCCTAAGAATAGTCCTCTGCTGAGGACAGTCCTGTGGTAGGAGATTTTGCATCATGACTACCCTCACAGGCCACAATCAATAACTCACCACCTGTGCAAAAAATACAGTCCCCTTGCCTCAGTTTCTACTCTAGTGGCCCAGGAAGGTCCTCACTTGGGAACACATTTCTTCCCTGCTTCTGCCTGCTTTTCTTCCCCACACCCTTCTCCTGAAATCATTCCCCAGTAACAAACTTCCATGAGAATCACTATCTCCAGCTTGACTTCTAAAGAAGTCAAACTGAGAAAGGCTCCTTGACAAGCATTGCTAAATTGATGGCATTACTCTTACCCTATCAATTCAGGCACAGAGTTAAAAATGTCAACACTGCAGTTCAAACATTTCCAATCATTTGCTATTGGCACTGGAGAGAAAATGAGCCAGCCAACCCTGAGATAGAGTGTCTCTAAGGTCCCTTTCCTCACTGATATTTGATAAAATGACACTTTTTAGCCCACTTACCTGTGTTGTTAATCAATATGAAGAAGCAGTGTCAGAAGTACTCATAACAAAGAAATGTCAAAGCCTGGTTTCCCAAGACTCACCTTGCTTATTGACTCTATAAAAGGAAAGTTCTCTTACAACAAAAGGGACCAGGAATGTGAATTCTATTTGCCCAGCACAGAACTAGGTACAGAGGACATACTTCCTAACCATTTAGTGGTTTTCACATTAACACAACTCCTCATTTTACCCAGAAATTACTTTCTGCTGACTGTACATGGAAATGTAGGTATGAGTCAGAGATACAGAAAGGACCTCTCCACCTGAACCAACCACTGCAGGGAAGGTATCTTCTCAGGAAAGAAGAAACAGATTCACCCACCCTGCAGACACCATGGAAATGAGAAAGATCTCCACAGCAGTGGAGAAACTGGCGTGTTTGAGAAGTCCTCCCTCAGGGCTGGTGGGAGAGGTAAAAGAGGATCCCCCCATGGGTTCTGGCTCTTTTGCTTTTCTCTGTGAGAGCAGGTGAATCTAGAACAATGCAGCTGTCAGTGGGGAAGCTCAAGGATGTACCATGCTGATGGGTCCTGTTGGTGGGACCCAGTGACCATGTCATAAGAAGTGGTATCAGGAGGGTCTCAGGAGGTCTTTCTGGAGCCTTACTGTATTTTCTGGAATCAATATTTGGTGGAATATTAATATCTATTATATGAATAACATTGGAATTTTTTACTTGTAGGAAACATATAATAGTCTCTCCTTACCTGTAGGGAATACATTGCAAGACCCCCAGTGGGTGCCTAAAACCACAGATGGTACTAAACCCTGTGTATTCCTGGCCCTTTGTCTACACATACCCATTAGCTGTTAAATTTATCAATTAGGCATGGTAAGAAATTAATAGCAAAGCTAGAGATATAACTCAGTGGTAGAACACTTGGCTAGCACATGCAAAGTCCTGGGTTCAATCCTTAGCACAGAGAGGGAGGAAGGGAGGGAGAGAGATAGAAAAATAGAAAGAAAGGGAGAGAGAGAAGAAGAGGAAGAGGGAGGGGGGAGAGAGGGACAGACCACATCCACATAACCATCACTATAGAATATTATAATTGTTCTGTTAATATTAGTTACTATTGTTAATAAATCTCAATCTCTCTCTCTCTCTCTCTCTCTCTCTCTCTCTCCCTCCCTCCCTCCCTCCCTCCCCTCTCCCTCCCTTATTGTTCTGTTCTCATTTTCTTGTGATGACTGGAGGTGAGATGATATCTATGTGAAGAAATACACTGAGGTGAATGAGGTCACCATTGTGTCTTAGTGCTAGGCTTCTACAGAAAGGTTACTTGAATACAAGCCCTGCAGTCCCTTGAGAGTCCCTTTTGCAACTCACCTAAGTGCCTGACAGGTTAGTTGCATACACAGCATGGACATATGTCTGTGTATTTTTAAACTGGAGTAGAGTGGATACAAGTTTAGACCCTGGAGGCAGACAGTGTCCAACTCTGGGCTCTACCACAACTGTGTGACCTCTGGGAAGTGAGTGAATTTCTCTGTGCTATGGTTTCATCCTCTTTAAATGAGGCTAATGAAAATATCTCCTCTTAAAGACTCATTATGAGGACCAAATGAGTTAATCTATGTAAGTACAGATAGAGTATGCTATGTAAATTTTTGCCAAGTAAACATTATGTTCATCTTATCAAATGTAATTTTAAAAAAGGTTGAACTGATGTATCTACTTTAGGACTTCTCACAACCTAAAGCCTTAACATCCCTTATGAGAGAAACACAATGGGTAGCAGGTCCAGAGCCTTTATCTTTATGGAGCATCCTACAGGACAAGTATCTAGGAGATGGTTGGGAAAGAAAACTGGCATAAGAAAACTCATCAAGGAGCTGGGCGTGGTGGCACAGGCTTGGAAGCTCCGAGCTTGGGAGGCTGAGACAGGAGGATGGCACAGGTTCGAAGCCAGTCTCCACTCGCTTAAGAGACCCTGTTTCCAAATAAAAAATATAAAATAGAATGGGTCTGGGAGTGTAGCCCGGAGGTTCCATTCCCAGTACCACAAAAAAAAGAAGAAAGAGAGAAAGAGAGAAAGAGAGAGAGAGAGAGAGGGAGAGAGAGAGAGAGAGAGAGAGAGAGAGAGAGAGAGAGAGAGAGAGAGGGAGAGAGAGGGAGAGAGAGAGAGAAAGAAAACTCATCAAGGGAGCATATAGAGAAAGAAAGAAAACTCATCAAGGGAGCATATAGGCATTAGGGGACAGGCCTATCCTATCAGATCAGATTATCAGGTGGGAATGTAGTGAATGGTCTCTATTCGTCTCTTTTCTTTCTTTTATATTGTGGTACTAGGGGTTGAACCCTGATAGAATATCCCTAGGGTTATTCAACCTTTGAGCTACACACATGGTCCTATATTTTTTTAACAGGGTCTAAGTTGGGGAGGGCCTCATTAAGTTGCTAAGGCTAGCCACTAACCCATGATCTTCCTGTCTCAGCTTTCCAAGAACTGGGATTACAGTATGTTCCACCATGCCTGGTGAGTGATCTCATTTTAATTGTGTACCTGGACTGTATCAATGATCTTCTAGGCACATTTTCTACCTACCCTTAATCCAAACACAGCTGTTTGGCTCTTACCTCTCATTTTATGGATAAAGATCAGAGCATAAGAGAAATGGAAAAACTTGCCCAGAGTCTCCCAGGAAGCATTTTAGGGTTAGGAGATCTTGTACAACAGCCAAGATCTATCCTTAGTGAATACAGGTTAAGGGAGCATGTCCTGGAGGAGGGTCAGCTGGAACCAGCATGGAGTGGAATTCTGCAGAAACCTGGAGAATGAGTAAGCTCCACCCTGAGATACAGAACAGGAAAGCAAATGTGCCTGAAGGATTTCGACAGGTCCTGCAACATTTATCTGTACTTTATGTACTCCTTTGTTACTCTCTGCCTGTTTCTAGTAGGCATCAGTGATAAGTTCCTTATATGCAGGTTCCAGGGCATCAAAACGGGCAATGCTGCTGGGGATTTCTCTGTGGGCAGACAGGGGAGAGTCAGCCTCACAGGAGCTCTGGGTGGAGTCTTGCAGAAAAAGAGCTGGGTGGGGAGGGGTCTAGGTTTACCACATCAGAGCCAAGATCACATACAATAGGGCCTAGAGATGAGGAGTCAGGATGTCCTAACCATTCTCTTTTAAAGGTACCTGTGGGATGAGGGGGTAGACCCTTTCAAATCAGCAGATATATAGAGGGTTGATAAGGCAGACAGGTCCCTGCCCTTCAGTCTTAGTTCTAGGTCCCTAGAGAATATGCTAGTTTTGTAAGAGATTAATGCTCAAAAAATACTGATTAAACAAATGACTGATGATTGAATGAAACTGACTTTTCAAATATACACAGAAATAGATTGTGTCCCATAAGGGGATGACCCCATATAGCAATCAGCAGAGGAGAGAGAGAGAGAGAGAGAGAGAGAGAGAGAGAGAGAGAGAGAGAGAGAGAGAGTGTGTGTGTGTGTGTGTGTGTGTGTGTTTGGGCTAACATGAGAAAAAACAGTGAGTGAGTGACATCCTGCGTCCTCACCTCTAATCCCACTAAGCTGCTCTGATCTGCATTTCTGAAGTCTCCCTTCTTTCTCATGGTATGTCTTAAGGAGAGGTCTAGAGGAGACATTAGGGTCAGTTAGACTCAGAACAAGATCTAAACTCTTGCAGGAAAGACTTGTGAGATTTTCTTATTCTTTCTAAGTTTTGAGTTCTTCTGTGAAACAAGTATGCTCCTCCTAGGGTGGTTGTGGGGACAGAATGATGTGTCTGACATCCAATCCATGGCACAGGGTGAAGTGCACCAGTGCTGGTGGTCCTCCCTGGGGTGCAGAGTGGAGCAGGGGAAGGGACTGGATGCACAGGGAAGGATGTGGAGAGGAGGGGAGGCAACAGCTGCAGGCGCCCCAGGCTCCCAGGAACAAGGGCACCTCACAGACACACCTACTGTCTGCATCATTAGCAGCAACAGAAGGCAGAGCTTTTGTCTGCAGCGCCTTCTGCTCCAGATTGTGACTGCTTCCCTCACAAGACAATTTGCAGACTGTCCTACTTTCTTATATCCACCTCAAAAACTTGGTCAGTGTGTGTGTGTGTGTGTGTGTGTGTGTGTGTGTGTGTGTGTGTGTGAAGGAAAGAACATACACACACTTGAGTTTGTTTGTGAGGGGTGTATGTGTATAGGACAGAGCTTGTATGTGTCAAAGAGAGGACTTGGCCTGTGTATATGTGTATCTGAGAGAAACAGAGCAGTAACTGTGAATAAAGCAGTGTGTGTGTATGTGTATGTGTGTGTGTTAGAGAGAGAAACAAAGAGAGACAGAGACATAGAAATAGAATGAGAGCCTGAACTTTTCTGTCTGTGTGTTTGTATAAGAACGAGAGGAGAATGACATTGTTGTAGGAGTGTGTGAGAGAAAGCTTGTATGGCTTGTATGTCAGTATGAGAGAGAGAGAGAGAGAGAGAGAGAGAGAGAGAGAGAGAGAAAGAGAAAGAGATATTATGCACCTTGGGAGGAAAAATGTGTCTTCAAAAAGATAAAAGACATCCCTTTGTCTCAATAATGTGATGTGTCTTGAGAGGGAGTGACAGTTTGCTCATTGAAGAGCACTCTGAATCATTCCTTCACTACTTTTTATACATTTGAACAAGGCTGGGGCTTGACTTATTCAAAAGTTCTGGGTTTCTGAGTTCTGATTTCTGCTGAGAGCTAGAGAGAAGGGAGGTCTGAGGTTGTCTCCAAGAGTTTTTTGTTTTGTTTTGTTTTGTTTTGTTTTGTTTTGTTTTTTTTGCGGTATTGAGGATGGAGCCCAGGGGCATTCTACCTCCATGCTACACCCCAGCCCTATTTTTTTTTAATCTTTATTTTGAAACAGGGTCTCAGTTGCAAAGAGCCTCACTAAGTAGCTGAAGTTGGCCGTGAACCCAGATACTCTTGTCTCAGCCTCCCGAATGCTGGGATTACAAGCATGTGCCACCATGCCTGGAGGATTCCCAGACAGGGACAGGGGAGGTGATTCCAAATCCCTTCAGGGAAGGGTGCATCTTGATTCAGCTCTACCTGCCCCTCTATGTCATACATGTGACCCTGCATGAGCAGGCAATTGAAAAATGTTTACTAAATGGAGAGGTGCCACAGGGATGGGGCTGGGATAGGGCAAACATAATCACCTTAACTTCATTTCAAACCAACGGTACAGAGTCTCCTATGCCAGATGCCTTCTTCAATATAGTAGAAAACTTAAATCCTCCCCAATTGCATAATTGAACATGTAGAAGTCTCAGTTCTGTCATTGATCATACATATGCATCCTTCACCCTTTTTCTAGTTTTGGTGCTAAGTGGGTTTATAGTGCAGAGAGCAGCTGACCCTTCTCTGAAGGCAGTCAAAGCCATTTTTCAAAGTTGCAGCTCCCCATTTGTTTAATTTCATTGCCAAGTCCATTGTTTGACACAGAGTAAGCCCTCAAATACTTTTTTACTGAGATTTTTGCTGAAGTAATGAGTTCCTTGATTCAGTTCAATCTTCTGCCTGCTTTCCTTGAGTTGTTTGTATGTAGAGTCATAGATACAGATCAAGAGCCATTTGAGGTCCACAGATAGTCTTTGGCATTGTCAACAAACTCCAGTGCCTTCTTCTGTCCTGCTGCTCGCCCATGTGTGGGGAGCAATAGATGTTAAGAAGTGGGAGCAGTGGGAGGGAGATATTCACGGTCAAGCATTAGATACCACCACACCAAAGCCAAAAATGACAAAAAGGGTGAAGACTTGTATTTATCATCAACATCAGAAACAGGACTCCTACATCTTCTACTATGCATTTGGGGAGATTTAGGTTTTCTACTGTCTACAAGAAGGCAGCTGACATGAAAGAAGGCAGGAGTACATCTTCTCTCTGGTTTGAAATGAAGTTAAGGGGACTGAACACCCTATCCAATCCCAGGCCTAGCCACACTGCAGACTTTGGCTTGCCCACTCACAGGGAGAATGTTAGGGGCCAGACAAGAGAACAGAGTTAAACCAAGACATGGCTTTGTGTCCAGGTTACGCTATTATTTTTGTATCTGTGGATGAGATATAAAACTTTGATAACCTTCGGTCTTTTCCTGAGCAAAGTGGGGGAAACTTAGAGATAATCTATGAAATACTTCCTCTGCCAAACATTTACGGAGTATTTTTCAATTAAATCATTACTAAATAAATCAATGTGGTAGGTATTATAATCTCTATTTTACAGACTATATAACAGACCTAGAGAGGTTAAATTGGCCAAGCATACACAGCTAGGTTTGTATTGATTGAGGTCTTGAGTGAGAGTGACCTGATCTTAAACTTGATGCTCTTAAACATTTTTGCTGAGCCATTGAATCACCCTTATGTAATTTTGTGAGGACTAGAAGATATTTTCTCTATGCAGTATGTGACACAACGCCTACCTATAACTTAGACAGTATTTGCTCAGTGTGCTTCTTAGCCACCCTGCTCTCCTCCCTGGCCCTCTGAGCACTACTCAGGTTGAAAGTTGTCAGAAGACTTTTATGAGATGTTTATAAGATGTTTTCCTATGGTGTGAAAACGTAAATGTTACTTATCTATAGCTCCTGTAGTCCAGAAGAGTCACACAAGGGCTTATTCCAGGGAATCAGAGTTTGGGACCTATAGATTTCAGACTGTGAAGATCCCTCATGGTCTTCCCAAGGCCACCTAAGGGCTTTGTTTCCCTGATTTTGAAATTAACCCTTTTTGCCTCTGTATGTTAATATGCAAGGCTTTTCAAATAGTAAGGGAGGTGATTTATATAAGGGCCATTTGTCTTCATAATAAATTTATTAAATGATCATTGCTGCTTTTTTCCCCTTTCATATTTGTCATCGCCAGAGTGGTAACTGGTGTTTGAAACCCGTGCTGGCATGCCATCAAAAGACCCTGCTGTTCTGATCAAGCAGAGCCGGCTTGGCAGGAGGGAGCAGGAGGAGCTGAGAAGAAGTCGGGAAGCACAGGCCAGAGGCATAGAGATTTTCCCTGAAAAAAGTGGCCCAAGGCTTCTAAGTCTTCAAATTAACTCATCAACTCCCATCTCTTCTTTGGCATCCAGGTGTGGAGGTGTCTATTGCACTTGCTGATCTTCTTAGACAAGCACAGGTTAAATACACATGCCAGAATGGTGGGCTGGTACTTTATTACAGTGCATTATCATCACCTCCAGCGGCACTTAATAACAATTAAGGGCCTTGGAATAACATGAACACTGTGTGTAGCTACTTTAAAAGCTGCAGGAAAGTAGAATAGATGGTTTTGGAACACCAGAATTGGGAGGACCAATGACACTGTCTTAAAATAGGAATAAGAAAGATATTGCTAGGCTCAGAAAGCTAAGCAGCATATGATATAGGCCATATTGGTTAGTGTCTCTCTGGACTGGGGTAAGGAATTGCCCCACACACAGTCTTTTAATGGATAGCGAGATATTTTTAAATAGTCAGGATTTGAATATCCTCAGGCTGGACATGCATTCTCTAATTTGAGCAGGTTCCTGAGACGACTATCTTCTTATATCTGCCTGTGACCTGAAATCAAATCGCTATCTGTTCTAGAGTAAAGGAAGAGTCCAAGAGAAGTCTGAGTTAGCAAGCTCCCTTCACAGATCTGTGGGGAAGTGTAAATGAGAGACTTAATGCCATGCACTTACAAAACACTGTCTGGCACTCAGCAAGTATTCGAGAGATTTCAACTCTTTAAACAAATACAAAGAAGTAACATTTCTTTCTTCTAGTGTGGCAGGCTACCGAGACGTGGCACTTTCCTTATTATGGCATCTGAATGACTGGAGAGGCTCTTCGGGGGACTTCAGGCAAGCTGCTCAACCTCTCAGGGCCGCAGATCCCTCAACAGGGGACAATTCAGCAGCAGAACAATTCTGATTGCATGAGTTTGTCAGAGTTTGTTCCTGAGTTCAATGGGAAGATGAATTCAAGTGCTGGATGCATAGTAGGGTCTCAGCAAACTGCACTTGCTTTCTTTTTCCTTGATATTTTCAGTATTGAGGACTAGACACCATTGGATCCATGGGTCTTACCTTGGTTTATAGTAACACGGGATATAAATCATTGTCATGTCAGGAGGATTGCTTTGGCCTATAAGCTTTGGGTTTTAGACAACACCAGGATCAAACTCAGCTCTGCCAATTCCCAGTCATGCAGCCTTTTTCAAGTGACCTTAACTCTCAGAGATGAATTCCCATATAGGTGAAATGGGAAGAGTGGAAGGTAGCACACTGTGGATGAGATTGCTCAGTAGAAAAGGGGTGTGGGATGCTCTTGAGAAGAGCTTCATGTATCTTAGTTTTAAGATGGTTATACTCCACTTAAAAAGAGCCCTATCTTTTCATTCAAAGGCATCCTACATCCATTGGTGAATTAAGCTCAAAATTTTAATTTTTACTAATGTAGAAGAAGTGATATTATGCACTTCAAAATGTAATTTCATGAAATCAAGGTAGTTTCTAGAACATTGCACTAATAAAAGCATATACATTTCTATCCTTGAAATCTTTAAAAATGGAGCTAAGATAGTCAATATCTGTTTGCCCAAAACTTATTTGTGGGTTTTTCTACATGTACTGGTAGATATCATCCTCCAGAATAAAAATATTTTTGCTGACACGGCATATTCTTTTCTAGTAAATTACTAGTTATTTTTAAAGGATAAATAATACGTGGTCTATAAAATTTTTATTTTTTTAAAAGATTTTTCTATCCTGAGAAGTTAGAGGTGATGAAAGTCTATATGATGATGATGAAAACAATTTTGTTTTGTGATACTGGGAATTGAATCCAGGGCATTGTACCTCTGAGCTATACCTTCACCCCTTTTTATTTTTATTTTTACTTTTGAAATAGGGCCTTCCTAGATTGCTGAGAGTCTCAGTATTTGCTGAGACTATCCTTGAACGTGTGATTTTTCTGTCTCAGCCTTCCAAGTACTGGGATTACAGGTGTGTGCCACCAAGTCAGGCTTTGATACAATGTGATGGTAATATATTCAAATAATTATTGAATGAAAAATGAACAAGCCAAAGCCCCCTGCATGTGCTGAAAATGAATGTTGAGAAGGGAGGCACCTTGACCCTAGGAAAGCAGGTTTTAGATGTCCCATAACCATCGAGGCTAGAGAACCAAGTGTCTATATTAGGTAGAAATTGTCCCCTTACAAGATGTGCCTTATCTCTTATTTCCACTTCTTCCTTACTGCCATCCTTTTCTTTTCCTTTATTTCTTTTCCACAACATTTCTCCCTCTTTCCTTCTCTTCTACCCTATATTTTCATTCTCCTTCCTCTTTTATCACTCTGTCTTTTCTCTGTGTATTTTTCTGTCTCAGTTCAGTTCCTTTGTGTTTTCTTCTTCCCTCACCTCCTTACTTCCACCTTCTTCTGTCTGTCTCACTCACCAGGTCCACAGTGACAGAGCAGCTAAGCACTGGTCAACAGGAGTGAATGAAAAGAATGCTGTACCTAATCTGCTCTTATGGGGCCACGGTCTCAAAGGAGAGGAAAACAGAGAGGCGATCCCTCTACTAAGAAAGGGGGAGTGCTTCAGTGGAAATCAGTGAGCACTTGGGAAAACAGGGCTCAACTTTGTCTTGGAAAGCAGAGCAAAGATGAAGACAAAGCTGCAAGGTGTACGTGAAGGGTGAAAAGAAGTTATCCAGGCATAGGGATCATCAGGGACAGAAACAAAGACTTACCAGATAAGAGGGAGCTTAAGAAATGTGGGAAGATCAACTCAGGTTCTGCAGATTAGGGAAAGGAGAGGGAAGGTGGAGAGGGAGATGGGAAAGGGGTGGAGGCAGAGTGCATATGGGAAAGGGGCTCAAGGAGACCAGTCCTGGCACAGCATAACAACAACAATAACGAAACAACAATAACAAATACCTCTTTTGCATGGCATAGTCTATTTAATAAAATAAAAAAAAACAAAGGGCTGGGTTAAGATTTTATTTTGCTAAATAGAGATATTTATAAAACACTATTAAAATTATAAGTTTATGAAATAAGTAGAATTTAACACCTAAAGTTCTAGAATAAGTGACCAGGATAATTAATATTGGCTTAAGGTGGATTATTTAAATTCATGTAAAGCTCAGTCTTAGAGCCATCTTTTTACTAAATTTTCTCTAAAGCAGTGAGTACTTGAGGCTCCTGCACTTCTGAGATCTGTGCTTACAGAGCACTTCCATATGAGTATGGAAGAACTGGTGTTTGTAGTTGGTGAGGAGCATGGAGCCAGGAAGCGGCGGCACACTCCATTGGGGCCCTCCAAATAAGAGGGCAGCAAGCCAGCTAGTGTCTGCCCTAACACATTTTGTGGGCTACAAACTCTGGTGGCCTAAATGTCTAGACCTATTATTAGGGAATAGTCATGCTCATGAGAGGATGGTGTGGGTAGTGCAAATAGAAGTAAAGACACTTAATTACACAGTGATCAAGTGCAGGGACCACTAGAACCAGGGGGTGGTCTAATCTTGAATGCTGGCAGCTAAAAAACCTGGACCACACCATCATGGATGGTGTGCATATCAAGTTGAACCTTTCCATGGGTCTTATTCTGTTAGAACTGGGAACTGGGTGGCTTATAAAAAACAGAAACTTATGTCCACAATTTTGGAGGCTTGTGAGTCCAAGGTCCAGATTCAGGCAGATTAGGTGTCCAGTAAGGATCTGTATATAGCTGGGCATCTTTTTACCATGCCTTGACAAAGTGGAAGGGGCAAGGCAGATCTTTGGAGTTTCTTTCATAAGGGCACAAATCCCATTCATGAGGGAGATTTAATCATCTCCCTCATATACATTCAACATATACTTTATTTATTTATTTATTTATTTATTTATTTATTTATTTATTTATTGGTGGTACTGGGCTTCCTAGAAGCCCTTCTACCTACAGGCTACACTCCCAAACCTATTTTTTATATTTTTATTTGGAAACAGGGCCTCTTAAGCCAGCACAGATGGCTTCAAACCTGCGCGATCCTCCTGTTTCCGCCTCCCAAGCGTGGGGATTACAAGCATGCGCCACCACACCCAGCTAACATATACATTTTTAGAGGATTAGAGGACATAAACATTCAGTCTACCGTACCATGTGATATGGCTAATTTTAGGTATCAACTTGACTGGCCACAGGGCACCTAGATTAAATATAACTTCTGGATCTGTCCTTGCAGGTGTTTCCAGATGAGACTGGCATTTGAATGTGATTGCCCTCCCCTGGGTTATGGGCACTGCCGAATCTGTTGAGGACTTGGACAGAGCACTGGGACATCTTCTCCTGCCTCTGTTTGTCCTGGTTCTCAGGCCTTCATACACAAAGTGGGAATCTATATTTCCTACTCCCTTGGTTATTAGGCCTTTGGACTCAAACTGAACCACACCCACTGGGTTTCCTGGGTCTCCAGTATGTAGATGGCAGATCCTGATATTTCTCAGACTCTGTAAACTGTGCATGCCTATTTCTTATAATAAATAATTTCTTATAATAAATGACTATCCTATTGGCATTATTTCTTTTTGTTTGTGTGTGTATGTGTGGGTTTGGGGGTATTTGACCTCTGAGCTACACCCCCCTGCCCTTTTTTATTTTTTTATTCTGAAACGGGGTCTAAGTTGCATAGGGCCTCACTAAGTAGCTGAGGCTGGCCATGAACTGCGATCTTCCTGTCTCAGGCTCTCAAATGCTGGGATTTCAAGCGTGCGCCACCACATTTGGCTGGTTTTATTTCTTGAAAGCCCTGACAAATATACCATATCTCTCAGGTACCTGTAAATAGTGACCACTGTTGTAGCTATTACTGTGTAACCAGAATCTGCAAAGGGCTTTGCTGCATATTAGTTATAATTTTCTGTACTCATTACATATGAAGTTATGGTCTTTTAGGACTAGACAAGTAGTGGATTGGAGAAAAAATGACTTTTGTTAACCATTGTAGACTTAGAACTTAGTCATCAAGTGGCATATAGTAAGTGTTGAATACATAGTTTTTAATTGGGTTTTAAGAAGGAGATTTCGAACTGGGTATTGAGGTATACACCTGTAATCAAAGTACTTGGAAGGCTGACAGAGGAGGATCACAGGCTCAAGGCCAGCCTCAGCAACTTAGCAAGGTCTGATTTCAAAATAAAGCAATTAAAAATTCTGGGGTCTCGCTCAGAGGTAGAATTCTCCTGGGTTCAATTCCCAGTATAAACAAAACAAAACCAAAAGATTCACAAATACATAAAAGCAAAAAAAAAAAAAAAAAAAAAAAAAACCAACAACAAAACAGGGGGAAAAAGTGATTTCTCCCAAATCCTATAATGACTTAGAGGCTTAAGTAAGGTTTGAATCAAAGCTTGTCCTAATGTCCATGCTTATCATCATTGTGAACACACTGCTCTGACCGTATGTTTTGGAAAATTTTCCACATTATGGCATTACGTAAGGAAGGGAGAGGGCCACAGATCCTTTAGCTTATCTGCCTGTCCAAGCCCCAGTGCTTAGTTCTTCCTGCAATAAATCCCCCAGTTTATTACTTCTTGTACCCCTTGCTATTCTGGTAGAAGAAGATTCTAAGTACTGATTGTTTAATAGCCAAGTTCAACCGTTATTCCCCTAGGAATGCTTTTATAACTTTCTCAAAGTAGAGGTATTCATGGCCTTATTTGGGTACCACATCTGATGGTGATGGTGATGGTGACATGGAAAAAAAAAACACCTGTTAGGATGGATATAAATAGAAACTGAGTCCTGACTTTGCCTAATGTCAACTGTGGATATGACCTTGGGAAAGTGACAATCTCTCTGAGCTTCAGGTTCCTCATTTGTACAGGATGATAATGGCTTCTGCTTTGCCTAATATTCAGGGATGTATTAAGTCCAAAGTCAATGCTTTAACATCTATAGAAGCATTTATAAAGTATACCATGCTGCACAAGTGTTAGCTATTAATTTTAGAGGTTAAGAAGAAGTCACAGTCGAAGACACAAGGGAATGAACAGTCCAGATATGAACAGAAACATGGCAGATACCAGGAGCATCTTAGAGAGCCACACTTTCTTGTATGAACCCACGACTCTTAAGTCATTTATCTCACCATTTACTCTTTTTTGGTTCCATGCATCATGTGTTCTCTGAGTGGACACTCAATATCAGATACTGGTCCCTGAAAATATTGAAGTAAGCATGGTATGATTCAATTTCTTCTTCTGGGAAGTTCATGGTCTGTTGGCAAGGTAAAAAGAAAACTCAGAAAACACCTAGCACAGCGGGGCGTGGTAGTGCACGCTTGTAATCCTTCTGCTTGGGAGGTGGAGACAGGAGGATCGTGTAGGTTTGAAGTCAGCCTTGCTGGCTTGAGACCCTATTCTCAAATAAAAAATATAAAAATAAGTCTGGAAGTGTAGCCCAGAGGTAGAAGGGTTTTCAGGAACCCCAGTACCACACACACAAAAAAACACCTAGCACTATTAGCTCACATATGACCTTTGTACTACTCACTCAAAAAGATCTGTTTTACTTATTACCAACTTTCTTTTGTTATGGCACTTACACTTGCAACACTAATTTCCTATTTGGTTCCTACAGATTGCTGCTTATTGGATATTTTATCTGGCATTTCCATCAAATTAGTTTTACAAAGTTTTATTCTTCTCATTTCCAGGTTTTACTCTCTGTCTTCAATATTTTCCAAGAGTCTTTGTGATTTTGAGAGTTTCAGTTTTGTCTCAAAGCAATAATTAAGTTTAACACTTGTATTGTGCTTACCATGTGCCCAGAGCTTTTTCAAGCACTGAACGCACATTAACTTAATTAGCAGTCTATTTGATCTCTCCTCACTTTTCTCCTTAGCATTTTTCTACTTTCACTGAGTTCTTATAGTTCTTACAAATTTTAAACCTTTGATTAAAAGCGTAAATGTGTAAAAATGCATAAAATTATATAAGTAATTAAATCTTCAGAAAGACATACAAGTCTTATCAACAGTTCTCTGCTCTATACTACAGTACATAGAAGTGGCACATTTACTGTTGCATGTTATAGAAATTCTGAGCTTATTTAAGAAAACATTATAAAGAATATGCCAGAAACACATACATTTCTTATAAATGGCCAGTAGCTATTTGTGGCCTGCCAGTATCAATATTTATAAACTGATGTGGATTTCCTGTGACCCCTGGCTGAGGCGTCCATATGAAATCCCCACATCCCTACCGTTAATTAGAGAACGTGCCTGAGTGCTGCAGAGCTATATGGTGGTGGGGAGTGAAGAGAAAGATGTGACAAGTGTTAGGGGAGAACTGTCCAGAGGCTGATGCAACACAAGTAAGAAAAGAAAGGGGGAAGGTTTTTAAAAACATATTAGCTTGTTAAGGCTTCTACAGCAAAAATACCACAGGCTGGGTGACTTGAACATAGAAATTGATCTCACAGATCTGAGGGCTGGTAGTCCTAAATGGTGAGTTCTGACTCCTGGTCCCCATTTTGCTGGGTCCTCACCTGGTCTTTTCTGTGTGTGTCCATCTCAGGGTGTCTTTGTGTGTTTCAATTTTCTCTTCTTATAAGACTACAAGTCAGACTGAAATAATACTCACCTATATAATCTCATGTATCCTTAATTACCTCTTGAAAGGCCTTATCTCCAGATATAGAGATATTCTCAGGCCTTGTGCATTATGTATTCTACATAGAAATTTCAAGGGAACATAATTGGGTCCATCACAAACATCCTCAGAACTTGGTTCTAATAGCAGCCCTTGTAGAAGACCTTCCTAGATTTTTATAGGCAAAAGTAATTGCAGGGATTTCCATGATATATTGCCTATTTTCCCAAGGCCATGCGCTGTATTGCACTGTAATCTCCTCAGGCTGTGTAAACCTCTCTGACCTGTAGACCAGGAATGTTTCAACTGGGAGGCTGTTCTTTCATATCTTTATCCTCCAGCAGTACACTGGTGAAGTGGATACAACGGATGGTGATAAAATGACCTATCAATGAAATAAGGATGGGATGTGTCAGGGTTTCTCAAAGGAAACCAATTGAGGGGCTCACTTCAAGCCAAGTGAACAGAAAGTTAGCAGACTACCATGTTAAATGAAAGATATGACCACATGCAAGCCCAGAGTGAGAATACAGGCATACAAAGTGATGAAAGACTGACATGGTTACTAACTAAGAGCAAAAGGGCTGCAATGGCATGTTTTAGAGGGCAGAGCCTGTGTGCGAAAACCAGACAACTCTGGTTCCAAGTCCGGTTTTGTCACTTACTGGTAGGATGACTTTGAGCAAGTCACTTCACTGCTCTGAATGATAACTGGCTTATTAAAAAGTGGAATATTCAGCCGGGCGTGGTGGTGCACACTTGTAATCCCCACTCTTGGGAGGCGAAGACAGGAGGATCGGGCAGGTTCAGAGTCAGCCGCACTGGTTTAAGAGACCCTGTTTCCAAATAAAAAAAGTATAAAATAGGTCTGGGATTGTAACCCGGAGGTAGAAGGGCTTCCAGGAACCCCAGTACCCCCCCCAAAAAAAAAGTGGAATATTCTGATCTAACTGGTAGAAGTGTGTGGTATAAGTTAAAAGGAGAAACTCACGTTAAAATCCCAGTCTAGGATGTGGTTAATAGTAGGTGATTGATGATGATAGGAACTTCTACAACCAGTTAGTCTCAAATATTTTAGAAAACTGCCTGAGTAGTTAGGATCCAGTTCTCCAGATACTGCAAGGATCCCTCAAGAAACCTAAACAGATTTTGAAACATTGTACCCACCAGAGGGAGGCTGTCTAGATCCATTGCAGCAAAGAAAAATTGTTATAGAATAATAAATGTTGGGCTTTTATTTTCTTTTAAAAAATTATGTTAGGACTCCTTGGAGTTCAAATGAAATGCATTCCCATGATAATACTCAGAGCTTAATGTTCATAACATTTCAGAATAAAAAAAATCAGTTCTGTATTTACTTTGTGCTTATTAAACAGAAAAAAAGATGAAAGAAGCAAATAGAGGAAAGAAAACCAAGATTATTTCCAATTTCTTTAGATATTCCTTGCACCTGGATGCTTTGATCATGGCATAGCAAAATCTGGGGTACACAAGGCTCAAAAATAAGAGGGAAGAAGTTGCTCAGTCCTGTCATCCAGTGTTTCATCTTTTTTTATTTTTTATTTTTTGGTGGTACTAGGGTTCCTGGAAGCCCTTCTACTTCCAGGCTACACTCCCAGACCTATTTTGTATTTTTTACTTTGGAAACAGGGTCTCTTAAGCCAGTGAGGCTGGCTCCGAACCAGCGTGATCCTCCTGTCTCTGCCTCCTAAGACCAGGGTTTACAAGCGTGCGCCACCATGCCCGGCCCAGTGTTTCATCTTTAAGGCAACACACAGTCTAATATCAAAAGAACAGACTTCATATTTCAATTGTCTTAAATTTTTACAGTCTTGCAGAATCATAAGTGCAAGGAGACCTTGAGAGATCATCTGAAACCTGTGTATATTTTAAAATTCTTCATCTCAATTATTTTCAAGAATTATGGAAGAGGAAACTTTATAAACTGCCTCAAGAGCTTATTCATGTGTTTGACAACCCTCACCTCGGGAAAATTGTCTCTTAACGCTAAGTGATCATTTCTGCTGAGGTCATTTGCTTCACCTGCAAGGTAGATAACTTCTGGTCTACTTATGTAAAAAGGAGAATGAAACTTAGTAAGAAATGATTTACTTAGAATCCAAAGAACTGCGTTTAAATCTCAGTGCTGACCTATGCCAACTGTATGACTTCATGCTAATTGCTCACTTGAGTACCATTTTTCTGATTTGGGAAGATGGAGCTCTGAGCCCAAAGCATGCTGGGT